>NC_134421.1:63664969-64289969 GCF_030867145.1 Opisthocomus hoazin
TAATGTTGTTGTTGGCCTCAGTTTCATTAGCCTAAAACGTGTCTGTGGTTTTGTAAAAAAGCAATACCTGTAAATTACTCTTGTATCATAGCTGTCACGGTGATAAATGAAGAGACATTAATTAAATGTATATTCAAATGAACTCCGTTGACTTTAAAGGTTTTTTATGGGCTGGGATTTCACTGAGGCTTGGGAGTGGCGTCATGGGGAGAGGAAACTTTTGTCTGGAAACTTGGGAAGTTTCAGCGTCTGGAAACGGGCCCGGGAAGGCGCTGGAGGACCGGGGCTTCGGCGCAGCAGCCGGGTGCCTCTCTGTGGGCTGCGGCGTTACTGCACTGCTGAGCACGCTGCAGGGTACCTGCTGGGTTTCATTGCCTCTGATTATTGGTATCTGTCTGATGTTTACACACTTTGCAAAAACATGTCATTTTGAAATTACGCTTTTGCTGCTTCAGTGCCTTTGCTGTCTCATTATGTGGTATAAACTATCCACCCGATACTCCAGTGCAGCACAGCACTTTATTAAATTACAAGGCAGATTAATGAGTCATTTGTTATCCACATTTGAGGCAAAACACAGACGCAAAAGTATATTACCGTGAGTATGAGGAATATTTCTGCGAGTATGAGGAAATGGAAGTAGAGACTAGAGAAGCAAGCACAGTTATCAGCAGATATGAGAGGAGTAATCTTCCATCCAGAAAAAAAAAATCCCAAACAAACCAGAATCATGGTGCTTCTCACACCAGCGTCACAGAAATAATAGGTCAGAAAAAGGTCTAACTAATGAATCTGTGATTCGACATACTTCTGAATTATAATGACTATATCAGTTGTATTTGTCATAGAATCAGAGTGAATGAGGTTGGAAGGAACCTCTGGAGCTCATCTTGTCCAACCTTCCTGCTCAAGGAGGGCCACGTAGTTGCCCAGAACCATGTCCAGTCAGGTTTTGACTGTTTCCAAGGAAGGAGACTCCAGAACCTCTCTGAGCAACCTGTGCCAGTGCTCGGTCACCCTCACAGTAAAGAAATGTTTCCTGGTGTTCAGATGGAGCCTCCAGTGTTTCGGTTTGTGCCCATTGGCTTTTGTCCCGTCACTGAGCACTACTGAAAAGAGCCTGGCTCCATCTTCTTTGCACCTTCGCATCAGGCATTTATACACACTGCTAAGACCACTCCTGAGCCTTGCCTTCTCCAATGTGACAAACCCCACCTCATTCAGCCTCTCCTCGTATGTCAGGTGCTCCAAGTCCTTAATCATCGTTATGGCCTTTCACTAGATGTGCACAGTGTATCCACATCTGTCCTGTACTGGAGAGCCCTGAACTGGACCCAGCACTCCAAATGTGTCTCACCAGTGCAGAGCGCAGGGGAAAAATCATCTACCTTGACCTGCTAATGAAGCCAAGAGCGCTGTTGGCCTCTGCTGCAAAGGTGCATTGCTGTCTCATGGTCAACTTGGTGTCCATCGGGATCACTGAGAACCTTTTCTGTAAATCTTCTTCCCAGCTTCCCAGACCCTCTGCACTGGCTCAAGGGGCTATTCTTCCTCCAGTGCAGCAACTGGCATTTCCCTTTATTGAACTTTACAAAGTTCCTGCTGGTTTGTTTCTTCAACTTGTCGAGGTTTCTGTGAGTGGCGTCACAAAGGTGCAGCATATGAGTTACTCATTTTAATTTTGTATTGTTTTCAAACTTGCTGAGGCTGCATTCCAGGTCATTAATGAATATACTGAACAGTATTGGCCCCTGGGGTATTCCACTAGCGACTGACCTCTCGCTGGACTTCATGTTGCTGATCACAACACTCTTCATCCAGCAGTTCAGCCAGTTTTCAATCCATCTTACTGTCCATACTTCAACAGTTTGTCTATGAGGATGTCATGGGAGCCAGTGCGTAAAGGCCTGCTAAAATCAAGATAAACAACATCCGCTGTTCTCTCCTTCACTGGCTTAGTTATCAGGTTGGTGAGGCGTGATTCCCCTTTTGTAACTTCATGCTGACTACGCGCTCTTGTCCTTCATATGTTTGAACTTGTTTGTTCCAGAAGGACAGAGTGTACCCTCAGCAAGTTTGCTGATGCCACAAAACTGGGAGGAATGGTGGATACACCAGAAGGCTGGCTGCCACTCAGCAAGACCTGGACAAGTTGGAGAGTTGTGCAGAGAGGAACCTGATGAAGTTCAACAAGGGCAAGTGCAGGGTCCTGAACCTGGGGAGGAAAAACCCCATGCACCAGTGCAGGCCAGGGGCTGATCTACTGGAAAGCAGCTCTGCAGAGAGGGACCTGGTAGTGCTGGGAGACGACAAGTTAACCATGAGCCAGCAGTATGCCCTGGCTGCCAAGAAGGCCAGTGGTCTCCAGGGGTGCATTAAGAAGAGTGTGGTCAGCAGATTGAGGGAGGTTCTTCTCCCCCTCTGCTCTGCCCTGGTGAGGCCCCATCTGGAGTATTGTGTCCAGTTCTGGGCTCCCCACTTCAAGAAAGATGAGGAGCTACTGGAGAGAGTCCAGTGGAGGGCTACGAGGATGGTGAGGGGACTGGAGCATCTCTCCTATGAGGAGAGGCTGAGAGAGCTGGGCTCATTTAAGCCTGAAAAAGAGCAGACTGGGAAGGGATCTTATAAATGGTTCTAAATATATGAAGGGTGGGTGTCAGGAGGATGGGGCCAAGCTCTTTTCAGTGGTGCCCAGCAACAGGACAAGGGGCAATGGGCACAAAATGAAGCACAGGAAGATGTGAGGGCGATCTGGCTGCGACATCTGTCACCCCATTGATCGCCAGGGTTGATTCGGCTGATCTGGCTGGCTAGGCGGGTGTCCCCTTCCTCCCTCACCGCTCCATGTGCGTCCCTCCCGAAGCTGCGCGCTCGGTCGAAGAGGACGACCTTCCCCGATAGAGGCGTACCTTTCATCGGTCCAAGGGTATACGGTAGCTGCGCTCCCCTGCTAGAACCTCCAAACAAGCTCAAGGTCCATTTATAGGAGAACGTAGGGTAGTCAAGCTTCCAAGACTGCAGACACATCCAAGTGAGGCACTGCATGGGGCAGGTTTTTTTTTTTATATTCTAAAAAAAAAAACCAAAACCAAAAACAAACAAAAAAAATTCCCTCTGAGGGTGACGGAGCACTGGAACAGGCTGCCCAGGGAGGTTGTGGAGTCTCCTTCTCTGGAGATATTCAAGACCCGCCTGGACGGGATCCTGTGCGGCCTGCTGTAGGTGACCCTGCTTCGGCAGGGGGGTTGGACTAGATGACCCTCAGAGGTCCCTTCCAACCCCTACTATTCTGTGATTCTGTGATTCTGTGATCTGAGCAGGAGGAAGAACTTCTTTACTTTGAGGGTGACGGAGTACTGGAATAGGTTGCCCGGAGAGGTTATGATTTCTGCTTCTCTGGAGATGTTCAAGACCCGCCTGGACGAGGTCCTGTGCAGCCTGCTCTAGGTGACCCTGCTTAGGCAGGGGGTTTGGACTAGATGATCCACAGAGGTTGCTTCCAACCCCTACCATTCTGTGATTCTGTGATTCTGTGTGACTTGTTCCATCAGATTCCTGGAAACAAGATGAGATTGACTGGCCTTTTGTCCCTTGGATCTTCCTTGCCTGTTTTGAGATAGCAGTGACATTTGCTTTCTTGCAGCCTCCTAATTGCCATGACCTTTCAGCAATTATTGAGAGTCGCCTCTCAGTGGCATCAGCCAGCTCCCTCAGCAATTGTAAGTGCATCCTGTTGCGTCCATGGGTCTGTCCACTTTGTTTAAATGTTCCTTAGGTTGATCCTCCTCTACAGAGGGCAAGCCTATTTATTCCCCAGTTAAGACTGATGATGCATTTTGCTATTTGAGAAACAGCAAAAAAAATAACTTTGACTTGAAGAACAGAAATCACAACAGAAGAGGACATACAGGGAAAGAATCATCTCACTTATGTTGGTGTAGAACCAAAATTTAGAATAGTGGGTGACAGTGATAGGAACTGGTCTTACTTGTAGTGTGTTTCTGCCTAGTCTGGTGTGTATTGACCACCAAAGACCTGTGGAAAAAGTTCCACAGCTTTGTTGCACATAAAACAGAACTCTAAAAGTTAAAAATACTCTCTTTTATTTCAAGTACATTCTTCGGGAGATGTGGAAAAGAGGCTGTGGTTTGCAGAGTAAGAATTAAAAGTTCCATCTCTGCCCCCACAAAGTAATTCCCTGTGACAGTGGTGAAGTCTAGGGGTGATTTTGCAGGGAATATATTATTTTTTGGATTAAGTGTTATGGTAAAATAAGGGATTTGTAACACTATTATTTAAGGAAATACTTCAAAGCATTAAATGAAAACAAACAACAATGGTCCTTAGTCCTTCTTTTTTCCAGTATCTGCCAACACTGTGCATCATGGGTTTTCCTCACAGAATATTTCAGTATATATCACTTCAGTGTGAGAGGAAAACAGACATCAAAACATTAAAATTTCTAGTGAGACAGGTCTTCTAGCTTTTTTTTCAGGGACTGTCCTTTTCAACATCCTACAAGTCTACCATCTTTGTAGTGGCCACTTGTCATTACCTATTAACTAGTATTTCCTCCTCATGATTATTTCTTTTCTCGTTTTCTTACAAAAATGATACCATGAAGGCAAGTTGGAAATTGTAGAAGACCAATGAAAAGCTGAATATCAAGACCATGAGAAAAAGAGTTAAATATTTCAGTAACAATTCAAGGAATCTGTACTTCATGGGAAAACTCTAGATCTAGACAGTAGATATTGCATGGTGGGGCACCCTAAAACCCCACTTACCTTCATAGTTTGGGTCGTGAGCAGCGTGCTTGAGAGGCAGTCTGTCTCCTTCCTTATTTTATTAAACGCTTGGTTAGTGTGCAATATATGGAAGCAGTTGCAGAAATGAACATCAGAATGTAAGACTGACTGTCCCAGGTGAGTGCTGACACAGTACATTCCCTGCTCTGTCTTCCTTTCTCTCTTATTTTGTGTTTATTAAAAAACCCTTTCCTCCTAAGACAGTATTATTAAGCTACAGAATCGTGTTCCTCCTCTGTGTCTCTCTTTTTTCACTGCATTTTAATGTTTTTTATGCCAAATGACATATTTTTTAACCAGAGAAGTGCAGATACTTGCAATACAAATTCTAGACTGATAAGTCTACAGATAAAATTCAACATTGACAGTTCCGCTAGGCAGAAAGATACCTGGTACACAGGGCTGCTAAAACGATTTTCTGCAGCCTGCCTGCAATAAACAAGGATGAGTGCAAAAGACTTCCGATGATATGGGACAGAAAAACTATATCACAACTTTGTCTTGGTGTTCTCTGGATGTTGAAAGAATCTCCTTCAAACAATTCCCTGTTCTACCTTGCCCAGTTCCCAATTCCTCTTTGTCCTGTGCGTGAGTTCCCATTATCCAGGCGTGCTGTACTGTGCCTTTCAGCTGGCTAGTCCTTGGCCTTGCTCTGAGCTAGTTAGACTAACTCCACTGCCTGCTTCCTTGCTGCCACTTAACTTTCTCAAGCGACAACAGAAATTCTTGCCAGCTCCCCACAGGTCTTTAATAGCAGTGTTACCTTTTGACTTGCTTCCCATTTTAAATGTTGCTGCAACAATAGCAACAATAACAGCTTATTTTTAATGGAAACTGTATTTATGTGGACAATGCTGCTTTTCCTGTAGTTCATGGCTGAGAGTGTAAATTAATTTTTCAAGTTTTCTATGCATTGTGTAAAATGATTCAGAGCCTTGTTTACCCTTTTTCCCACTGAAACAGATACAACCGAAAGAACAAGGGTTCAAAGTCAACGAGTTCCGCTTGCATGAATCTCCAGCAGCACAGCTGTGTATGTAGCTTTACAGAGAGAGCTGTCAATGAAATTAGATAAAGAGGTTCATCATAAACCAGATTCTCAAAAAGTCCTGGACACAATGTCTGCGAAAGATAACATCTCAACAGAGAGGAGCATTTTTGCCTTCAGTACAGAATAAACCTTTGATCACGCTTATAACTGTAGTATATCTGAAACACCTTAGAAAAGTAAAGAGAAATTATTAGCTGAAAGTTAATTCACCCATGATGGACTTGGGACAGTTAGAATACATGTAAGGAAACAATTTCTTAGGCAGATTACTGAATCTATGCTCATCTTTTTTTCACCCTTTATAAAAGGGGATACATTTTATGATATAGCAGGAGTCTTGGTATTCTATGTTGATAAAATGACAGAGAACAAAAATTCATCATAAAATTTAGTTATACAACCTTAATTCTGCGTTTATACAGTGTGACATGGTACTTCAAGCTTCAGAAGTGGGCCCATGTGAACCTGTTGTTCTGCTGTTCAACAAGCCCAAGTGCAAGTTACCACACATGGATTGGATCAACCACGGTATCTATACAGACTGGGGGATGAATGGATTGAGAACAGCCCTGACAAGAAGGACTTGATGGTGCTGGTGGATGAAAAGCTGGACATGACCCAGCAGTGTGCACTCGCAGCCCAGAAGGCCAACCGTACTCTGGACTGCATACCCAGCAGCATGGCCAGCGGGGCGAGGGAGGGGATTTTGCCCCTCTGGTCTGCTCTATTGAGACCCCACCTGCAGTCCTGCGTCCAGCTCTGGAGTCCTCAACACAGGACAGATGTGGACCTGCTGGAGAGGGTCCAGAGGAGGCCACACAAATGATCAGAGGGCTGGAACACCACTCCTAGGAGGAAAGGCTGAGAGAGTTGGGGCTGTTCAGCCTGCAGAAGGCTCCAGGAACACCTTATTGTGGTCTCTCCCTACTTAAAGGGGGCTTATAAGAAAGCTGGGGAGAAACATTTTAGTAGGGCCTGTTGTGACAGGACAAGGGAATGGTTTTAAGCTAAAAGAGGGTAGATTTAGACTAGATATAAGGAAGACATTTTTTACAATGAGGGTGGTGAGGCACTGGCATGGGTTGCCCAGAGAGGTGGTAGATTCCCCATCCCTGGAAACATTCAAGGTCAGACTTGACAGGGCTCTGAGCAACCTGATCTAGTTGAAGACGTCCCTGCTCATTTCAGAGGGACTGGACTAGATGATCATTAGATGTCCCTTCCAACCCAAACTATTCTATGATTCTATGATTTTAGTACTGTTGCACAGACTTTTTTTAAACAAATGTTGTATAGCACTTTTTTTTTTAATTGCACCTAGATTCTCAAGTAGAACTTGAAACTCAACTAAAACAATGTCTGATTTTTAGGTGTTGCCTCACAGAAATGTTAGATACAGACTCTCAGGCAGGAAACACTGCTCAGCCTAGTGTAATATGAACATTTGAATGCCTTACTCAAGCTATCTCTGCGGGAGATCCAGACCTCTTAATTTGCTGCCTCTCTCCCTCTTCACAAGAAGATCCAGTTTAATTGGCTTCTGGCAGTTCAAGAAACCGTGAGGATGTCTGGCATTTCCATCCTCTTGGGAAAACATACAGCTAACACTTACTGAGAGCATGATTAATGGTATGGCACGTGCCAGTGTTGTGTTGTTTTTTCATAATTGTCTAGAAGCCAAATCACTCACCTGTGAAGTGAGACTGTTCTACACAACTACAGGGACCAAGCTCAGATTGCAAAAGGAGGATATAGCCATGGATTATTCTGGTGAAAGCACTCCTCCAAGACACATTGAGGGAGATGCAAGGTTTCAAACCCACCTTCCAGCAATGTGTATTTTTCGTTAAAGCCTTGCTGGGTGTGACGCCCCGTCCCTGGAAACATTCAAGGTCAGGCTGGACTGCGCTCTGAGCAATGTGATCTAGTTGAAGATGTCCCTGCTCATTGCAGGGGGGATTGAACTAGATGACCTTTAAGGGTCCCTTCCAACCCAAGCTGTTTTATGAGTCTATGATTCTATGGTATTAAAATCACCGCTCAGGTCAGGGACCAGAAGTCTCTCTTTCCCAGTTGTTATCAGGCCTTTTGCTCTCTCCCTGACTTTCGCACATCTGACTGCACAGTGAGTGGCCTTCAGCAGGAGGGAGAAAGGTATTTTTACTCAGGGTGCTCCACAGTGCTTAGGGCACTCCTCTGTGATCAGGATAGAAAGGGTGACTTCCTCAGGCTACGAAGACTCAAAGAAGACCTAGATGACTCGGTGCATATGTGGGAGCTGAGCAAAGCTGCCACTTCATCAGATGAAGGTAACTGTAGCCTTGAATCTTTCTGTCTCTTTGGACATCTCCAGGGAACTTAAGCAGAACAGAAACAGCTGTCTATCTAACCAGGACTGCATTAAATCTTCCATCTTGGCAGAGCAGGCAATTCAGAACAGTCATGGGTGACTGAGGTTACATGAACGGAGGTTACTGAGGTTGCAGGGAGCTTTAAGAAAATTAGGGAAGTGCCTAAAAAGCACAGACACCTACATGGTTAGGTAAAGCGAGATTGCTGTCTTGCAACAGTCTGGGTATGGTCCTAGTTTGCAAAGATTCCTCTGTGGTGTTTTGTGAAGTAATGATGAATTTAGCTTGTTATTTGTTATGTCTTTTTCAAGAACAGCACTCTGGTCACTAACATGAGTAATTTGACTGTTCACTTTTTTACTTTACGTAACAAGTGAAATAATAATAATAACAGAACATATCTTTTGAAAGTTTATTGCTAGCCAACATCTGCTCTCAGATATACTGGCACCATTGAATCAGCTGAAGGTGCAGTGGGGAATCAGGCCCAGCTCGTATGAATATTGAACACAAACTCTAGTTTGAGAATCTGCAAGGAGGTTGGTTTTGTGTTGTGTTTTGTTTTGGTTTGCCTTTTCTTTTTTTTTTTTTTTTTTAATATGCTAATGCTAACAAATTTCCAAATGCTTAAAACTTAATCATCATCAGTAGCTGAGTAGAAGACTGAAGGACAATTGTAGTGGAGCTGTTTATCTGCTTGGATAGGATTCATTTCCTCAGTCCTTATTTGACAAAAAAACAGATGTACCTCTGTCATTCCTCTGACCTCTGTGGCAAGATGAACAGCTATGCTGATACATTTATTGATCAGACAAAGAAGCACTCCATGGGAAATAAGCTATAGATGCCTTGCTGTGAAATTGAAGTTTTAACATCTGTCCCATGCAGATGGTAATTAATCTGGAATCTGTAAAGCCCACAATTTGTTGGTTGACAACATTACTTTCTTAATCTGGGAGCACGGATAAACAAATGTATTGGATTGCTCTGTGGGTAACATTTTATGAATGTGTTATAATTGCTTATGCAGCCCATAAATCAGATAGATTTCTCATCTACATTGCTAATTGTGTTTATTATTGGAAATGCTTCTTGTGTTGCCTAGTATTCACTAACTGCTTGATTTCCCACTGTTGCAATCCCACACCCATGTAGGAATTCAAATCTTTACTGCTGCAAATATTTTAGGAACCATTAAATATTCTGCCGATTCTAATTACCTGGTAGCTAGGTGCCTGCATATAAAGGTAGCTTTTTATTTTATTTTATAGAATCTGCAAATATAAAAAAAATTATTGTCTTGCTAATATTTGGGCTATGAGATGTTAATGGTTGTTTTTATATCCCTTTCTGCTTTACTCTTTGCACCTCTACGTTGCTACTTTTCATTCTGAAACTCAATTCCTTCCCCATATCTTCCTCTAAGGATTTGTTTAATGGATCACTGCAGATATGTCTACCTTCTTGTCAGGATCCTAGCATTTCAAAATCTTAATTTCTCAGTTATTCCTGTACATGAAGTTTACTGTAACTAGTCCAGCTACTAGGGTACAAAATGTTGAAGTTGCTGAAATTAAACTGGTAGTCTGCAGCAAAAAAGATCTTCCAGAATCATGGATGTTTGCATTATCTGAATCTGTGTCCCAAAAAATTACCTGTAAGAGCGCAATTTTGAAAATACTGCCAGAACTTAGTCAGATTCAGAGATTTCAAGACATAACTATTTGGTATTAATTACAGGCTAGTAACAATTCAATGGTAAATTGGTGGTTCCTTCTCTGATGTATGTGAGTAGCCTGGGGGAACTGGATAGCTTGTACAGAGCAAATGCTTAGAGTCATGATAGCACATCATGGTATTTGAAATAAACCACAAACCTCACACTCTAGTGTAGGCTGCTTGACATTATGGTGCAAGGGGAAGAAGGAAAGCAGGAGCTTTCCCTTCTTGAGTTGTGTAGGCAGTGGTTCTTCTCCCACTGTTTTCTCCTCTGGACTGGCACAGGGACGGCTTTACCTCATGTTTCTGCTTACACCACAAGCAGCATCAAAATACAGTCCAATAACAATAATTAATTTCATCTTGCCTCTGAACAGACACCAGCAGGTGTCTGAAGCTTTTGGTTTTCAGTCCTGTTAAAACTCTTTGAAGTCAACAGAAAGAGTCAACTGAATGAAGCTTTTAGTCACTTACCCATGAGGGGTTGATTGAAACTGGCCAATTGTTAATGGAAAAGCTTGCATTTGTTACAGTACTTTGAATGAAGCTGTTGCCTGAAATGTTTACTCTTTGTATTCTTAAGGCAAGAAGTAGATTCTAGAAGCTGGTGTTAAATCTGGTCTGACACAGAATTGGCTGTGCATCTGGATTTGTATTATTCTGAGTTTAAAGGATAAGCTATTGATAGAAATTAGGAGCTGATGGCTTTTGTCATGAGCATTTCCAAGCATAAAGACTGTACTTGGATGGTTTTGAAACATTCTGAACTGAGTCAGCAATGTTTTGTGCGAATCTTGAAGTAAAGTTTTCCCTGGATTCTAATAGCCTAGGATTTCAAAATTTGTGTTGCAGCTGTACCAATCATCATTAAACCCATCTGTAAGATTTCTAGGCCACCCTTTTTTTTTGTAGAGTAGACAACATCGGCATGAACTCTGAAATGAAATCAGCCCCATTATGCAGTGTTCTCTAGTCCTGTATTTCAACTGATTGAGAGCTTCTACAGGGTTTGTGGAAACAGACCGTGTCACTGTGTAGTTCTAACAACAAAAAATCAGGGAATCAAAATTCTAATAATCGAAAATGGGGCCAAACTCTTTTCAGTGGTGCCCAGCGACAGGACAAGGGGCAATGGGCACAAAATGAAGCATAGGAAGTTCCGTCTGAACATGAGGAAGAACTTCTTCCCTCTGAGGGTGACGGAGCACTGGAACAGGCTGCCCAGGGAGGTTGTGGAGTCTCCTTCTCTGGAGATATTCAGCACCCACCTGGACAAGGTCCTGTGCAACCTGCTGTAGGTGACCCTGCTTCGGCAGGAGGGTTGGACTAGATGACCCACAGAGGTCCCTTCCAACTCCTACCATTCTGTGATTCTGTGATTCTGTGAAAAAAAAGAGAAGAAAAAATGGTAATACAGCCGGTAAATCACCCTAGAAGCAAAAATATCATCAGATTTGTAGAATTATTCTTCAGCAAAGAAGGTGAAATTCCTCAACAGAAATTCTGGTTCCATTGTTTGCGTAAAAAATCTATTCCCATCTTTTGTTTTTGACTACTCTTTATGCTGCTATTTCTTGTTAAAATTTATGGTATGAAAATAAAAGTGTTTTTATTTCCCCAGATTGCCTGAATATTCCTGTTGAAAAGAGCTGCACACATAAATTTAAGAATAAGCAAACAAACAAAATCCCTTCATTTTTCATGGTTGTGTAAGACTTCATTTTTCAAATTGACTATCTCTGAGCACTTCTGCCAATAAAACTCAATAATAAAAATGTCTGCAGAGGGTAAACATGAAAAGAGTTGTGAATACGGCCAAAAAGAATTTGTTCTTGTATTAGCATGTATACTGCTAGGGCAGAAATAGTAGCTGTATCGAGCTTCACAAAGGAAAACACATGGGACTGCTAATTTAGAGGATGGCTATTCAAATTGCTGTGAGGAAGGCAGTGTGCAGATTTGAAGTTAATTAACTACTCTGCAGTAGTTGTCCATATGCAAGACTTTAACTTGTAGTAAATTTGGTGAATTACGTTGAAACAAAGGCTGAATCTCTTTTGCACAGGTATAGATGTATTTTGGACATTTTACTATGGAAAATGTAGCATCCTGTAAACCCAAAGTATCACTTGCTTGTGGCAATTTATTTCTATGTCCATATTACCACAATCATTATACTTCTGCAGAAAGACCCTGCAATTTATAGTTTTCATAACTGATCATGAAAATTGAATCATCAGGAAATATCCAGAATATCATATTCATTATTTCACTATTTCAGCCTGCAACTTTCTGTACATCCCACATGTCTTTCCCTTACTAATATCTGTTGCTTGTTGTAGCTAATTTAGAAGCAAGATCCTTAGGGCAGGAATCTTTTTTAATTCATTTGTAAGAAGTGCTATGAAGCCATGGGAGTAATGTGTTGTCTTTCACGATAGCTGACCTATGATATGTCAGATGAAGGTTAAATTCCTCCATAATCTACCAATATCTGGGATCCTAGACCTGACATTTACTATTTTAGAAGTTATTCATCTCCTGTAGCACACTGAATTAGCACATAAACAAGCACAGAAGTTGGACAAACTTTAAATTCCTCATCTCTGTCCATATGCAAACTATGATGGCAACTCTGCAGACCGATCTAATTTTTCACTATGTGCAGAACAATGCAAAGCCTTCCCCTAAACATATCTCAAAAATCCCACAGTTTTGGTTACATTTATTTATATGATTTAATATGAATATTCTGGACCCAGAGAGACCTGGCCTATATTAGTAACACAGACATTAGCTTTCTTTTCTCTGTCCAGAGCCATAAGATGCAAATACTACAGAAGCAGCCAGCATGACCTCCAGATACCAGAGAGAAGCATCAGTGGGTCTGAGGAGAGAATGCTTTAGAGTATTAATTAAATTCATTATTAACTAAAGGATGGAGATGTTGCCTTGCCTCTTGGCTCTTCGGTGCATCGTTTCCAGTTTTAGAAAGCTAAAAAGAGCTGAGCTCCAGCTAGCCTGACATATTTGCCTGAGTGTAGGCATGTGTTCAAATGCAGACTTACCAGGATCCTGCGTGGAGCAAGCAGGGCGATAAGCAGGATCAAAACCTTCGACCTCAGGAGGGCTAACTTTGCCCTCTTCAAGGAGCTACTGGGAGATTCCAAGCTAATAACAACATTTACACAACATGGATCCTTTAAGTGAAAAATGCTATCAGTCTGAAGGACAGTAGTGTGGCTATCCATGGCAAGGAGATATGGGGATAACAGTACCCAGCCCTGTTTGTGGAGCACAACAGTTTCACCTAGCAGCATATCTGTCAGAGATGGTTATTACCTACCATGAGAGGGTGGCACTTGTGGAAACTGCAAATAATGGATTTTAATTCTGAAATTCTGAAGATAAGGTGAGGTATGATGAATACTCCCATGTGTCTTTTTCAAATATGTACTTTCAAGAAGATCTAGGATTTCTTTCTGGAAATTTCTGAAGAAAGTAGCAACACTCCAAGCATCTGAGTATGTGTTTCTCCCTGCAGGTAGAGTGAAAATACTTTTACAAGGTAAGCGCCATGGGCAAGACCCTTGGTGAAGTTAAATGGGCATTATACCAAGGAGTTAAGCAGAGTTTTTCTGTTTACAACAGTATGCTTAGAATCATCAAGTTTCTGTAAATTCTTTTTGTTTCACCTATTACAGGAGTAAACAGTCACATACTGCTTCCTATTTCTTCTGATCTTTCTTTCTAAATCTGCAGTATGCATGTGTACAACACAGTAACAGAAGTATATGAGGTAAAATGGTTTATTTCAGAGAATTGATTTTCCCATTTTCTTTAAGCGTGGTCTCATTGTCTCTTTGAGACTAGATTCTTCCTAGCATTTACTTGAACTTAGGAGAATCTCTTTGCAGTGTTCTTGCCACCAGAATCCTTTTAACAACCATTTTACATGTTATGTAAAACCCACACTCTTATTTTCTGTGGTCCTTTACATAGATCATTTCTTCAGTGGCAAGATCAGTCCTTGAACATAGGAAAACTGAGGCATAAGCCAGCAGCAACAGAGTCTAAAAGAGGAGCTAGTACTTCATGAATCATGAAAATATGGAATACAGTGACAGTATCCTACACATTTAACTAGCATGTGTGTTTTATTTCAGGTACCAGTAACATCCTGAATTTGCTTTTATCATCAATATAGACAAGTAGGTACCTGTGAAAGTAAGAGTTCCTGTTTGTCTATGTTCAGGTTCCCAAAAATAGGTGGATTGGATTCTAAGTAACCTTCACTGAGCTTTGTCTTTCTTGTTCTTTTTTTTTTTCCCAGCCAAGAATTTTGCATCCAATGTCATGGCTATTTCAATACATTAAACAGGTATGTATTGGAATTTATATTTATTGCCAGTACTTTGTGTTTTCATTGTTTGCTTGGTTGCTTGCCTGCATGTATGTGTTTTGTTTTATAACCCTTAAGCAAAAAATTGCTTGTGGATTACAAAGCTCTGGTCTTGTATTATGCTATTATTACTGGAACATATTGTTCCATATTATACTTTCAAGATGAATCACGCATGTGGATTAATGAAAACAAGACTTTGTTGATGTTATTTAATCTTTAAGTGGGTGTTGATGAGAACTGACAAGAAACACTTTGAAAAGTCTTGTAAAGAGCAGTATTTATGCAGTTTTCCATTGTGTTCCTCTCATATTGTGTTCAAGCAATGATGCCTCATACAGCAACCCTCATTAAATACCGGTATAGAAAGGGGGAGCCAGGTTATGATGAGTAATGGAACAGTGTCACTACAGCCTTGCAGAACTAACCTCACTTTTATAACACAATTGCTCTTTCTTGCAAAAAAGTCGAATACCAGGGAGACCAGTTCTCTACTTACTCCCTCCCACACCAAAAAAACTCTTTTTCTTTTGCTTCCAGAGTTGAAAGAATCTCACTGACCTCCATGTGCTGAGCTGTGTATTTCATATTCCTGAAGTCCCCAGAAAGCGAACACTCTTCTATAAACAAATATGAAGCAACTTGCATGAGACTGCTGCCCTCCTCAGAAGGAAAGCAGATGTGCTCTAATCAGCACTCTATGCGTGCATCTTTCTGCACATTCTCAGTGTTTCAGATGCTGATTTTCAAATCAGGCACCCAAGGCAATATGCTCAAAAATAAATCAGCATTACAATGTTTTTCATATTGAAATTGTTATGGAAGATCTGATGGGCATAAGTGCTATACTGTAAATGGCTTGAATTAAAACCTGTGTCAGTACAGGTAATAATGCTGAATCATAAGTCTTCAACACGTTTATAAGGGCTGTATAACTATGGTCACAGTCATGGCAATTGTACCTTGGTCAACAAAAAGTTATCAAAATGAAATCTGAAGCTGGCCAGGGCATCACCTATAATTCAGGAAACAAATGTGCAGGATGCATGAAGCTATTCATGGCACAGTGCTGCATGGGGCTTGGCCAGAAGCAATAGAAATGCTTGCTGGAAGCCATTCCACATGAGAAAACATTCCACAACATGACAGCCTGACATTACCAATATATCAGGAGCTTGGTGGAAGTAAAGGACTTTGCCCTGCAAGAAGCAGTATAGTATTTATGCAGTTTTCCATTGTGTTCCTCTCATATTGTGTTCAAGCAATGATGCCTCATACAGCAACCCTCATTAAATACCGGTATAGAAAGGGGGAGCCAGGTTATGAGGAGTAATGGAACAGTGTCACTACAGCCTTGCAGAACTAACTGTTCTAACCTAGAAGCTGTTCTAACCTAGAAGCTAGGCTGTCCATTCGTGAAGTGTTTTAGTGTTTCAGGCAGTGTAAATAAAACAGCAAAAGCCTTGTTGTTTTGCATTAATGAGCAATTCACTGCCAATGTCGAAGAATTCAACATTGTTCTTGGAATGCGCACTTAGAAGGGAAAAAGACACAAAAAACGAAATCTATCGAAAAGAACATCTATAGACATTGATCAGACTGTAGCCACTGCAAATGTATGTTCTGCATATAGAAAATTTCCAGAGGTGCACGGGCCATTGTTTGTTCCATCCATTTCTTTAAGACAAGTAAATTTTTCATGAAGAAATGTCTAATGACTACAGATGTCTTTGTAAGCAAAAGAAAATTCTCTTGTGCTCTTTATAAAGCAGGAAGCACAGCTGGAGGACTGGATAATTCAAGAAACAGGAGCGGATTTGTATTCATCCCAGCACAGTGACTGGGAATGATTATTACTTGGTAGCTAGTCAGGAGTTTATAAAAAGAAAAATATTCAAAGGTTCTTTGGGTGCATTTATGAGACAGATATGTATATGTGATACATATGTATGTCAATAATCATACAAAATTAAAATTCAGTGATCTAAGTGTGATCAGATCTGAGGAATACTTGTGGGTTAACTAAGAATGCCCAATGGACTGACATAATTTTTTATAGCATTGCTTTCATGATATTCCAAGCTAATGAAACTGAGATACTTTTAGAAGAAACAACAATGCTAACAGAGTGTGGAAAACCCACTTTATCATGCCGTCAGGTACAGAATATTGCAGAATTTAGGAATGAAGCTGCCACTGCACCAGAAATATTTGGCCACAGCCAAGGTAATTAAATTTTATAGTTCCCACAGTCTATACATTTCAAGTAATGTTAATTTAAAGCAGATCAATAACAGAAAAAAAAATCATTTACAGTACTGTAAGCAGCTATTTTAGAAGTATGAAGAATGCCCGCACCTTTTAGAAATTCCCTCACAGTTCAGACAATAAACATCTTAGCTTAGTATTTTCTATTAGAATGTAAAAAGTCTAAAAATTAAATAATAAGGGTCTACTCTATAGCCCCTCAAAATCAGCAAAAAGATTCTTATTGATGTGAAGTTTTTGAGTTAGGAGAGCAGATGTTGTATGGGATCAAGAACGTAAATATTTTTCTTTCTTCACATCTGTTCGAACTAACATGAATGAGACTAATTAGTGTCTATTTTTGTCAGTATAGCATACGCACAATAAAAGGGTAAACTTCTCAAGTAGAATAAGACTCTTGACCTGCATGTTTTCAGTGGGTATGCTGGTGCTATTGTTTTTTACATATATGGATATCTTCTTAAACCTGGAACTGATAGAAGAGAAAGATCTGACATGATTTTGATATTCTTAAAAGGCAAAAAGACATACTCTAGAAGGAGTTCAAGAAAAAGATTTAGATGTAAAAATTCAAATTATTCCATTTCAGACATGTACTAGTGAAGGACAATTCACAGCTGGTCCCAAAATCCAGAGGTTATGCTTAAAATGAAATGTCCTGCACGGAGGTGAAATAACAAAATGACTATACGAAATCTAAACTCAAGTCTGGCATGTGGGTTATATGAGGGAAAAATGAGATTTGACAGAGGAAGCTGACAATTTAGTGGTTCCTGGTGACTAGAATACTCTCTGAGCTTATTTGAATGCAATTTGGCACACAGCTAAAGCTGACCTACCTTGCTTTAGTGACTGCAGTTGCTTCCTGCTAAGCAGAACAGTATGGAGTAGCAAAGACAAAATAAGGCAATTTTTTGGACCCTAATCAGAGCACAGTATGATGGTTAGAGAACTGGCATCTGAGTTCTTTGCCCTGAATAATCTAATTCCCTCCTTTTTCTTGTTTTTTTCTGTCTAATTCAAAGTATACCTCTGCCATAAGTTTTTGTGTTTGTTTTAGCCAACAGTGCACTACGCAGATCGTTGCAATGTGTTCTCTCTACTGCAGTATACCTTCAGGATCAAAAGATTTCATTTAATTTTCTTTTGAAAGCAATTAGAGTGAATACTTTCTGGTCCCTTGCCAATATAGTGTATGATACGAATTAAGAAATTAACATTGTCAAATAGACAAACGCTTGCATTCCAGTGTTTCTGTGTATCTGTGTATCTGACCAAACAAAATAGGATTATTTTAAAGATACATGATTACCTCGTGATTAAAAAATTAGAAGGAGTTAAGGACAAATAATTTCTCAGATCCGACTTTTCTCTTGGTCTTGTTTTTTTTGTTTTGTTTTGTTTAGTTTTGTTTTTTTTTGTGTTTCTAATGTTTATATCTATTTGTTTGACTGTAGGATATTATGTAGCCTTTAGTGTTGGCCTGATCCTGTACTGTTGGAGCAAGACAACTACAAGAAACCCACCATACAGTGTACTTTCTATCAGCCTGTAAATTCTACCTTTTAACTTTAAAGGCAGCATACTGGCTGAGTTTGAACAGCCATTTTGTGTGCATTCAGCCAAAAGTAATTTTACAACATGCACTGATGAGAAGATTAAGTCATTTGTCCTAGTTAGTGTGTATTGCACTACAGTCTAGGGTAGAAAAATCCTCAGCAAATAAATCAACATGATTTCTTTAGCCAACTACTTTTCTGCATGTATAAGAGAATCTACACATGTCATAACAGAAATATTCCTGCTCCTACAGACTTTTAGATCCACATTGTATTTTTATGTAGATTAATTGCTCAGTGAAACTGCTGGATATGTACATAAGTGCCAATCTGATCCTTCTCCTAAATACCCCTGTTGACACTGGTCAATATAAATGCCAGATTCTTCACTACCCTCTCATTCATTAAGGAAATACTAGGCGCAAAGATACAAATCTGGCTTGGAAAGCCAGGCTGTATGGATCACGTCTCTAGTTAAAATCCTTGTCAGCCAAGACGGGAGCTGTTCTGTTCACAGGGGGAAACAGGGGGGCCGTTGGGGTGTTGAGGAGGAGGCTGCACAGCAGTTGGAGAGTTTCCCACCCTATGACTTGCAGTGCAAGCCGCTTGCCTCAGGAGGCACTCGGTATCTCGTTCTCTAAACAGTGCAGATATCAAAACTGCAGTTTGGGAATTGAAGCCAGCTAAAGAAAAGAAGACTGAATCTGTTTAGGCATGGAAGGCGTATGACCCTCCCTTCCATATTTTCTGAGTTGCAAAGCTGTTGTCATGAAGCACTTCAGTTGTTAAAATAAAACTTAAATATCTGTTTGGATTTGTGCTGTCCAGGTTCTCAAGGAGCAGAGTGTTAATGGGTGATATAATTATAACAATTTAAAAGTCCAAGTGTTCCCATAGATTTCAGAAATGCTTTTAACAAGATTCAACTAAATGTAGTTCTCAACCTTCTCTGTTTTGTTTCTGCCAGGTTGTGCAGGCTTTTTGGAGGGGGAGGTATCAGGGGTTTTCTTTTTTTTTTTTTCTTTTTTTAAATTATTCTTATTAACTCATGACCATGAATCTGAACAGTAAGAAATTTTGCATCTTATTGTGGCACTGTTCATGTGCACTAGTAAGACTCCTTGGTTTGCTGGGAAGCATGGATCTAAATATGACCAGATTGGGAAGCCTGTAGCTGTTGAAGCAGCTCACATGTAGATTCAGTGGCAGGGCTAAACTGGTGCAGAACTTCTGTGGAAGTTCACAGGGGAGTCTGTGAGGTTCCTGGCACAAGACAGTCAGTGATACAGTGGATGCTCATGCTGTCATCATCATGCAAGGGTGGATGCTTTTCAGTTCCACTTTTCAAATTGCTTCCCGTGTCTGTCCATGTTGCTTCTAACCGCATGAAGCTTTTGACAAGTACCTCTTAAGGGTCAGTGAGGCAGACCAGCCGTAGTAGACATGAACAGTGTATACAACTTTTTCAGCTATGCATTTTCTTCTTTTGCAACTGCTAATAAATGAAAGGTTGTCTATGGAGTTTCAATTGCGGTGACTCTCTGTTCTTTTAGAAAATTAGCTCTTAAAAACTGTTAGCCAATAAAATATTGGCAGGATGCTGGAGCTGTTTAGTTTCATAAGCATCTGTAAAATATTGTTTTAATAAACTCTGTATTTACTGCTAGAAGTCCTGTAAAAATTATCTGCAGATTTGTCTGCCTTCTATGGAATACATTAACGTCTATCACTTTCTATGTACCCATTAAATTTTTATAGAATATCTAGTGCAAAAAGCTCTTTAAATCATTGCAAGATGTTGTCTGGTTATTTTATGATGATGCACTAAATATAATTGCAGTGAAGAAAGAGTGCAACTCATGGTTCAATATTCAAGTCGAAGTAGCAGATCTATAAAATGCACTTCTTTGATTGAGGTAGAAAAAATTATCAGGCTAATCACATTTTCCTTTAAGTGTGAGTAATTATTTTATATATGCAGCAAATGCTGTAAGCTGTAGCTCATTGGAGGTCTTAACCTCATAACTGTATGGGTTATGGCTGATGACAATGAATAAGCTGTAAAATATTGGTAAATAGCCAGAAATGATGAAAAAGACGTAGAAAAATTTTAGTAGAATTCAACTAAATGAAGGTGATTTTTTCATTGCAAGCAACTATCTTTCATATTGATGATTAAACATCACACAATAAATTAGAGGCAAACCAAACAGTTTCCTACTAGAAATGGCCCAGTCCAACCCCATTGGGCTTTGAATCAGGCCATGGATTTATGAAAATTTCACTACTTCCCAGTTCACAATTCAGAGTTTATTTGGTTTGGATTTTATGCTCTCCCTTTATTTTGTTCAGATCTTGATTTTGTACGGGTTTGTATAATTTCTGGAGAATCATTTTATCGCAGAAAAGGGATTTAATGATGAAGAAAAAAAGGAAAGTCTGCCAGTTACTGTATTTCCAATTCTTTCAATTTTTCCTTTAAATCCACTTATTCCTTTCTTACACTGTCCTCATATCTGCCTTGTATTCTGGCTACACTACATAGGTTGTTCTTCATGCATCAATTTGCACACCTACAATGCTACTACTGGGGGAAAGAAACTTGAGCTAAATCCTCAAAAGAGGTTTAGACTTAAGTGTTCTAATACAAAAGCTTTCTGTGCACTTTTGTTTGAGGGAATTTAATGCTGAAGTATTAGGTACATCCTACACAAGAATTTGGTGCTTAAATAGAGTTTAGTAGAAATTGGCTTGTGAGTGAGAAAGCTGAGGAAAAGGATAACACTGAAGAACTGTTCCTCAAAATACCTAATGGAATTGGAGCAAGTTCTTCCTTACATTGAAGATTTTCAGATATGGACCCTTTCTGGACTGAAGCAATGATATCAAGTCATACCAAGTCAGTCCTGGGTCACAAAAGAAAAAAAAGTAGAAGCACTGGTAATAGCTGTATCTCGATCAACTGCTCAGAGATGTGAGAGAGTGAACTTCATGTACTTTTTCCTCTGCGGTAGACAGAGAAAATGAGGCTTTTTACACCCAGTACAAACACTTTTCACACAACAAAACAAATCAGAGGGAATTCTATGAATAGAAAGAATGTCACAATTCATGTATACGTAGTGCTATTAGGAAGCTTGCTTTCCTTTCTTAGGTTAAAATGGCACTTCAAGCTGTGATCTGTTACCAAGGCACAGAAAATAAAAATTAATAGCTCCCAACAGCAGAGGAATCATATATGCTGTGTATCCATCAATAGTAGAAAATCTTCCCCTTGCAGAGTCACTGGCACTTGGTTTTTACATTTGGTGGAAACATGGGTATTAGTTTTTCTAAAGGCTTATTAATACAGGAGATTGCAGATTTTCACACTATAAATCTCTGTCTTTGCTTATCGTTTGTCTATTGCTTTAGTCTTGACATATAAGTTCAAATATCTCATCTAAAATTCTAATATTTAGTTGCTTCAAAAGGGATCCACTATTTGCATCCTCTCTTCGGTACTGGGAGCAGAGCACTGGAGGGCAAGCTAGCAGAGAACTGCGTGGAAGTGGTAGCATTGGTTCATCCCTTCCTCCCAAGCTTCCAAGCAATTCACAATTATATTTTCTCTAGCAAAACTCTAAATCACACTTTCAGCCTAGTATGATGGGACTGATTCTAGGACAGTTTCTTTCCTACAATATTTTCCTTTCACCTTGTTGTGAATTAGCATTTCATGTCAGTTCAGAGATAAAGCTATTCCCCTGTGCCTCCTCTGTGTGTGTCACCTCTGCTGTGCATGAGACTAAGAAGTGCAAGTCTAACACTGTGCCATGTAAGGAACAAACCCATTCCTAGCATCTCTTAGCTGCAGTACAAGCAGTGCCCAAAAAACTGGAAAAACGTTTTCAATTTCTGGCCGTGCCTGTGCTACTAGAAAAATATATTTCATTGTGTTAAAAATGCTTAAACAGGTCACTACCCATAATCTGATGTGTCCAGTTAATATTCTTCAGCAAAGGAACAAAGAGAATCCCATAGCCACCTACTATAGGGTTTCTGATCCATACCTCAGAATCAGGTATGTAGACCATTTTCAGGCAGGTGTAAGAGACAGACATGTGGAGAGGTTCCTCAAACGCATAGCATAATTCTAGATATAAACATCCTCAATAGTTAGTGGATATTTCAAATTTTAACCCAGTTTTATATAGTTGGACATTGATTAGGAAATTAACAGCAGGATCTAAACTTCTCCAGTTGTCAGGTAGTTCACATCTAAACTATCACTTTGGTATCTTTCCCAATGCAAAACAGAATAGGATCTTCTCTGAGGACAGCAGAGCACATCAAATATATGCGTGAGGAACATATTGTTTATTTGCATAATAATGGGAAATACTATACATTATAATTAAGTTTCAGAATAAGAATATTCTAAGAAGTCTGTATGCAGTGCATTTCCTCTGTGAATACTGTAGGGTGATGAATAATTACTCCCACAATTTTTCTTCCCCTCTTGACATTTCTGATTCTTTTCTCTGAAATCAGAGGAGGGTTGGAGAAAACTCACAGTTCATTTTTCATCACATTTTCCAGTGGGATTATGATAGTCATGGGCTTTTCCTCTCTGACTTGGTTCCCCATTTTTTAACTGCCAGTATTCCACTTAAGGAATAAAAAAAATCTTATTTTAGTGTAACCCCAAAAGAAATGTCAAATGATGCTACACGGGACTTTAACAAGTATATCAAAATAGATATAATAGTCAAGTTCTTATTGTTGATTTACTATGGAGGGTGACATACTGTACCTACAATGATTAGCTAGAAGTCAAAGAGAAGCATGAAAGAAAGATCTCTCTTTAAGTTCACGGAGTTCATTGTCCCCTCTACATATTGCCAATGCATATAGATTGACCTGAATAAGTCACTGGTGTAAGAAAGTGGCAATATTGGCAGCACAGAAATCTTAACTCCTCAGCTAATTCTAGCCTTTAGAATGCAGGAGAAGATATGTCTGGTGCCCCTTATGATCTGAATTAATGTGCATTAAGCACCCCCTGATTGTCATCCTGAACCGTAGCATAACCATTCAAATGTCATGCGGTGGAGCTTTATCTGACTGGGGAATACTTAAGTATCCTAAAGTTAAAACTCATGGAAAACCTTAAAAGTAAACAAGATCACTAATAAAGATCAAAATCCATGTTTTTTTATCACTGCTGTAAAATTATTAAATACAATTTTGACAGAAACATTTTTTCTTATTTTTGGATATTGAAGCCAGTCATATAAAGATGAAAGGAAGGAAATATTACAACTCTCTGTCCTAACCTAACCCAAAACATGATTACATGAGTCCAAAAGGTTTGACAAGGACTATTGAAACAGGAGGTCTGAGTTTTGTTGTACAAATAACTGGCTAATGAGTGCTTGAAGTAGGAGAACACAGCAAAAAGAGAACACCTATTAGTATGTTTCAGTATGAGCTAAGAACATACAGAAAAAGCTTAGCCTTCGGTCCGTTAGTATAAGAAATACCAGTGCTCATGCTTTTGAATGCCTTTATTTGATGTTGCTTACAGTATGTAGGTCCCATGCTCATGCTTTTGAATGCCTTCATTTGATGTTTCTCGCAGTATGTAGGTCCCAAAGGCAGATATTAATGGCCAAGAAAATCATTGAGATTAACATTACCTCAAGGTCTTCAGAGATATCTGGACCACAAGAACGTGGACTTACACGGAAGTCCAGCCAAATGAGTAAGTATCCCAGTATCTTGAGGCTGGATCTACACAAGCAGCCACAGCTGTGAAATCTCATCAGAGCACACATTCTTTCAAACCTGTGTCTGCTTCATGCTTTACTATCTTTTCAAGGAGTGATCATTAAACTGAGTCGCACGAATTTCTGAGGAAATAATTGTATCTTGAAATACATTATGCTAACAAAGTTATTTTTCACTATTAGAAATACTACAATTAGAACAATTGCATTTGGATGAGCTGCTAATTTGTTTTGTAATATTTGGATAAAAAAGAATATTTGAAATGGGCTGTTCATGTTTTTCCAGCTGCTGTTTGTAAAGAAATAGCATCATAATATTATTCCAGCTAGTATGAGAGTATGAGTGACGAGGTTTTCATGCCTTTACCCATCAGAAAGAAGAGATTCAGTTTGACCTGAAGAACTTCTTCACCCTGCTGTCAGCTGTGGAGTTACTGCCTTTTTTTTTTTTTTTAATACTCCTTCTGAAGTTGCTTTTGCTAGTTTGATGAACCTTCGTTACGTTGTGGAGGTGAGATGAAGGTCTCACGATTTCACAGAAGTGACTTCTCATCCCTGCCAGTCTGAAATCCACCCAGGAAATACATGAAAGAGTAACCCTAACATTCAAGGTGACAGTCTTGACAAGTCTTAAAGTTGTAGCTTGGTAACTTATTTTTATTTTGACAACCGGAAAAATAAAAAAGAGAGCAAAGTAATGTATGAAAACTTCAACAATGCCATTGGGTCAACTCTCCTTGGTAAAAAGATGTCATCTGGATGACAGAAATAATTTTTAGTGATAAGAATAACAGTCTGTGTCAGGTATTCAAACAGTTTTTTCAGTGGACTGGGAAGATTAAGGTACTAGGGACTATCATGCTAATGTAGCAAAGAGCAACATGGAATCTTTGAGCAAATATGTTAAATGAAACAAACCCCATGTTTTAGTTTTCAAAAAGTCTAATGCATTGCTTTCTATTTATTGTAATTGATCAGCTAATACTAAAAGGTACTATTAATAATTAATTAAACTAGCGATTTCTGCTATTTCTTCTTCACAACATAAAAAAAAAATGCATTAATAATATTTAGTTTTGTTCATATCCATTTTATACTGACAGGTGCCATCCCATTTCTTCATATTCTGATCCCCAGAAGGAAAATTCTGCTGGGACAAAGGCAAAGCATAGACCTAAGATAAAAAACCTCTAATTTTGAGCTAGGGCTCCCCTAGCTCAAATAACTGTCCAGGTTGGTTCCTGTAGCAATTTCCAGCTGTTTACTACCAGGTCCAGACTTGTGATTGGTTTCCCAGTACTCACAGTCCTCCCTGCTAATTCACTCAAGAAGACTCACCAGTGTCAGTTGTGCTAGCACTAGGATACTCAGCACATTGACCAGCTGCCCAAATCCAGACACTACAATATTTCACTACATCCGTACTGTTCAGCTGAACAACTGCAGGCACAGGAGCTAGGTATTTCTTCATTCAGCTACGATTGTACTGGCTGCTCATTTGTCTGCTCTTCCTATTGACTCATCCTGCTAATCACCCAGAACCAGAAGTTCTGACAACCCCCCCCAGATGCGTCTGAAAGCCAATTACTCAACTACTCAGCCAAAGTAGTATTTGCCTCTGGCAACAAGCTGAACTGTTGCCTTTTTCATCACCACTATCTTGCCGAAATATGTCATTTCAGTACATCCTCCTGGTTTTCCTGGTTGACTTCTTCTGGGTTGGACAATTGGATGTTGCTCATTGTAAACAAGCTACATTTAGATTATAAAGCAAAACAATCCACACGGTAGATGGTGGAAAGGCAACTGGAAAAATACAGATTGTGTTAAACATATATATGGGCAAATTAAGAAGTCTAGTTTCTGGACAAAAAGCTAGAGAATCCAGATTTTGATAGGAGAAATGAGAAAAGCAGAATTTTCTCCAGAGTGCCTCCTGATCTACATTTGTCTTTCAAGGAAAATTCTTTAATTAAACAGCTCAAATTTCAATTTAGATGCTCCTTGGAAATAGATAGTCATGCTGCAGACTTCCCTTCACTGCTTTTTTGTCCTGTGTGCTATTCTTCAATGTAAATTCCAGGTAGACAGCAAAATCTCTGGGGTAAGGGGTGCTCCTCCTAGTCTGTGATTTTTGTACCCCAGATTCTCATTTCAGTGGGAGTTTGGCACAGACATAATTTTAGGAGTGCAGCTAAGATGTTAATGATTCCTTCAAGGGAGTGGAAACTTCAGCTGCCTCTGGATGATGTTTAGAGGGTTGGGATTAGGGAGTGGACTGATGGACAGCCTGTCCTCTAACCCTACTCTACATGTCATTGTTGACGCTTATGGGCTATTTGTGAGTTACTGTCCACGCATCATAAAGGCAGCTTAAACTGTTTGTCTCTGCAGGCTCTTTCACCTTTCTGGCAGGAGACATGAAGACTTTTGTAGAAAAATAAAAAGGATGTTTCTTCCCCCCTTAAATTTTGGATATTGGAAGCTGCAGACCTTTTTTTTTTGAAATAGATCACCTTTGAGTCAGTCTAACAGAATGAATTTCACTGATTCACAGAAATATGCTGGTGTCCAAAATGAATAGAAGGGAATATGGCACCCTTCTCTACAGGTACTATTACAGGCCTATTAGAACCCACACTGAAAAGAAATCTTGAGCACTTGCTAAAAGGTAGTTTGTACCTGATTTTTTATTCCCACCCAGATGCTTTAAAATTTTGTCTCAAGTTGCCATCAGATTGTGTCAACATAAAGTGACTGGCCCTCAATGCGAGGCGCAGGTCCGCACTTAGTGTGCTGACCAGACCAGTCCCTTGTGCTCACACTGGATCAAGAAATGTAATGATAAATGAAATACTTCACAAGCGACAGATCCTGCTACGTAACTATTTAATGAGTTCCTGATTAAACCTAAATTTTAAGGACTTTGTTTTTCCTAATCATGCTCAGAGGCTTAACAAAGCAGTTGATATCAGAGTTCCTAAAGTAAACTTACATTATTTCATTTGTGTTGTTGCTTTCATACTTTTGAATTCTTAAATGAGCCCATTGCACTTCAAAAAACCCTTTTTCACTTTCATCTCTTTCTCTCTTACTACATTTACAACACTTTTTTTGTCACCATTTTTTCATCATAACGTGGGAACACAAAGTCAAGACATCTATACTTCTTAACAGTAGTGTTGATACAACCCCAAATGCTCCCAAACTCTCCTATTCCTTCAGCTTGACACTTTTAAAAAACTGGTTACCTGTTTCGATTTTATACTGCTGGAACTCATCCTTACTTAATCTTCTTCACAGTTTTCCCTAGTATGACACTGCAAATGTATTCAAGATTCGGACAGAGTTTTTAAGATTCTTAAATTTAAATGGCTATTTAGCTTGCAACTCAGCCCCACCCTCAGCTGTAAAATACCATGCAACTAGATAGGCAGTGGTGCTAGCTGGAAGCGCTACCTTGCTACTAAACTAGCAACCACTGAATGTTAAAAATCACAGAAATCACAGTGTTCATTGCTGCTTCATTTTGTTTGCAGACTGGCATTATGAAGGCTGATATGGTAGAATTTTCTCTCAGTTTCATCAACTGAATTTCTTAGGCAGAACAGCATTGGTTAGATAGAAATGCTCTGGATGTAGAACAGATTAGACCTTGTCTTTATACATAGAAAAGACCTCAAGAGATTATTTTTTTATTTTTTAAAAAAAGCTCAGATCTGTCACATCTATGAGTTTAACTGAGACACCTCAGATTGTATGCTTAATTGAACTACATGATTTCATATCTAATACTAAACTATGATTCAGTTTACCTGAAATTATGGAATGAAATTTATGTTAAACGTCATCACTTCCAATGTATTAATAAAAAATAAATACTACAAATGTTTATATATACTATGACACTAATCAGGTCAGAATTCTTGCTGTATTGTTTATTTTCTGTGTTTACAGTCACTATTGCGTGGAAACACTGAAATAATATTTAAACTTGAAAGTTAACTTGACTAAGTTTAGCTTCAGAAACAATTTTTCCATTGAAGATGGAAGGTTGTTTCCTTTCCTCATTATCTTAGGCTGCTGAAAATGGCTCAAGAAATTTCTAGTTGATTGACTCAAGGACTCTAGGCTATTTCCCACTGATACTGAGGCAGGCAGAGGACAGCATACTGCCAACCTCCCTCCAACGTCACCATCAGCTGCAATTTCAGCACGACAGGTCTGGATTTGTCCTGTGTGACATGACCCCTTAATTGAGATCTGTAAATCAAATACCAGTTTTCTCAGTGGTAAACAGACAAACCTGGGCATGTTGACCATAGGTGTAATGGGGGATTTCTATGTCAAGTAACTTTGGCCCATGTAAATTCTTAATGTTAGCTAGGTTTAGTCTGGCTTGGGTTTTTTTTTTGCTGTTGTTGCCATCAACAGGAGTTAAGAATACCTAACTGTTCTCAGTAGAATTCGGAGTTGTAAGTGCAATAGGGGAATCATCTCTGGGCGCAGTGTTGTTTTTTATGGAACAAAGTCACATTAGCAATGATCTTACATCAGTTTACGGCTGATATACTATTGATTTCAATAACTTGGTCCATTATATCATGTTTGTTTAACACTCTCTTTTTGCCAGTGATAGCACTATTTAATATTTCATGTAATTGTCTAAGAGTAATAGAGCAGAAAACCACGTGAGGCATGATTATACTTCTTTTCCCCTTTTTTTTTCTGCCTTGCCTTTACTTGTAATTCCTTCTTCCATGTCAAACAACAAATTTATGAGCAGCTCTGAGTCATGTCTAGCCTGTTGATTTATTATTGAGCAGTGCTGAAATGAGGCTGCCTCTTTTGCATTTTCATCTTTGTGAATGACAGGCAACTGCTGATTTTATATTACAATTTCTGATTTTCTGCAAGCCTATGGGTCACAATTATTTTAAAGTTCCTACCATAATTTGCATACTTCGACATCACATCACCTCTTCTTCTCAAATACATTAAACTGTGATCTTAAATCATTTTCTTAATAACAAGAGCTATGAGATCAGAGGTAAAAGTAAAGAGTAAAATAGTTATAATCATTAAAGTTCCTATTACGAAAAATCAGGTTTTAGTAGGAGTCTCTTGGTTAAGATACAGCTCAAGAAATGTATATATATCTGTGTAAAAATATCATGTAAAATAGAGCTGAATAAAGGAATCTTCATTTTCTATTTTACACTGCTTTGGATTTTTTCTGTTAAATTGTGTTGTTCCATTTCAAGGTTTAGATGAAGTGTATTATTCTTATTACTATGTAAACTCATGAGACCCTTTTTGATTTTTATATGTCCACATGTGTATCTACACAAGCAATTTTACTCTAAGCTACTGTGCTATGTTCTGTAAACACTGAAACACAGCAACAGGCATTTGAAAACCATGTAATGCAGTCATGGATGACAGGCCTTTTCCTAGCCTCAAAACCAAACATATGCTACAATTTCTATGTTCAGATCAGTGAAACACCTTCAGAGAGAAAAAATGTCACGTAAAAAAGGGTTGCGATGTATAAGTGTCCTTTGCTTTGACTGTGGTTCCAATGTGGGTGTGGATCCATTCTCAAGAAGCATTAAATATGTGAGATGTAACATACTCTTCTCCCTCACATTAATTTAGCAAAATACTTAAGTACTTAACATGAGACATTTAACTGAAGTCAAAATGCCTACAATGTGAGTTTAAACTTGGATTTTAGAGTAGAGAAGTTAGCCACATTCTCTGTCTTTTTCTTTTCCGTCTAGGGGTTTTTGAGGGCACGCAGAAAACTCAGGCTCAGGATACCGTCTCTGGACTGCCCGATGTACCACTTTGACTAACGTGTCCAGTTTCTCTACAGTACATGACAAAGATCTGGAACTCACAAGAAAGAACTAAACCAGCTCAGCTTTCCTGTCTTACTAGTGCTTTAGTTTGATCCGTGTTTTTATGCTAATTATACATCAAAAAATACCATTAACCTCAAAAAGTTAATCCTCTAGTTTAGCGTAATTGACTTTAATTATCACTAGATATATTTTAAATTCCACTGCCATAAACTTAGGTTACACATAAGGGTAGACAAAAAGTAATACTGCTTTCCCACAGAAGTGTGAGACCTCCATGCTCAGAGATGTTCAGGACTCAACTGGACGAAGACCCTAAGCAATCTCATCTACCTTTGAAGTTGTGCTTTTAGCAAGCACTTGGATGAGTTGATCTTCAGATGTTTCTCCCAATCTAATTTACTCTATGGCTTTACTAGTCTCTTTCAGTGTTCACGTTATGTCTTGCTATCTACCCTCTCTCTTCCTCCTCAGTAAAAAAGTCCATGGAATTGGGATGCCGCTGATCTCGCCACTTTCTTGGCCCTTTCACTTGTTCCACAAAACTTGCCAGGGAAGAAAAGATATTCCAGAGGAGGAAGGAACATCCTTTCATCTAAACTTGCAGCTTTAATGTTTATTGCATATTCATGTCCTGTAGTCTGATATGCCATCTGCCCCCCACATCAGCTGAGATAATTTTCTCCTTTATGATTTTTCTCTTTTTTTTTAACCCCTCAGGAAACAAACAGAAAAAATTTTGAATTTTCCCCTCTATTGTCTATTCTTTTGTCTCCTTGTTTTATAGAATTCCCAGGGGTTTCTGCATGATGATGTTACTTTCACAACATTACTCGTGTTACCATAGTACCTTTGAAGCAGAGTTAGCAGATAATTTTCTTTTATGTTGTTTTGTTAGTATTAAGGTCAAATTCAGATTACTAGACTGAATGTAGTTTAATATTCTACTCAACATGAGTGTAAATATTTGCAATTTACTGTTATATCTAAACATTAAATCATAATTTTTCATATTGAACTATGAGTTTTACTGCTATTTTAGCAGTGAATTACTAAAGAAACAGATGCATATGATTTATGATATCCTGTTAATGCATGTTCTTTTCCCAGTGGCTCTTAAAGATTTGCATATGTGCAGAAGAAAGAGACTAACCCCCAGATCTTTTATTTTTTAGCTAACAGAAAGGTCCCTTTGTTACTGTCTCTCAAGCTGTATGAGTTACTGTGTTGTTGAATAAGCAGAGTATCCTCAATCTTCATTCTACTGACCACTGGGTTTAAATTTAAATTAAATTCAAATGAAAATTTAATGCAGCTGCTATTTTCAGTAAAGCTACTTCTGTTTAACACAGTTCAACACTAGTATTAGAGTAATACTGAACTTTTATCAGTTGCTTTCCTCATGTAAACAAATCATAGAATCATAGAATCATAGAAAGTTTTGGGTCGGAAGGGACCCCTAGAGGTCATCTAGTCCAACCCCCCTGAATATATGTGCATGATGCTTTAACTTGACACCACACCAGAGTTTAAAATTAAATACAGAAAACAGAGTCACCACATAGGGTCACAAACTAAAATACGCACAAGATATGGGGAAGAATTAGAGTATGTAATTGTGTGAAAAAAGGGTGGCTCTTTTTTGCTGAGATAAAAGATAAGAACAAGGATGAGGGAAGAATGAATAAACAAATTTATTCTGTCTAGGTGGTGAGCCTCTAAAATAATTAAGATAGGGAAGAAAGAATTTGAAGATTCTAATTTATATAATTTATGTATATATTACCAAATAATAATAACTATGAGAAAGTAAAAAAGAGAAATGAGGCTACAGAGAATAGGAACAATGGAGACAGGACAGTGGTGCTTCAGAGGGAAATGAAGAACATGTTTTGAGACACTACAAGTCTCTGTGGGATTCAGCTGTTCTTTAATATGAGGCTGGGTGACTGAAAGGAATTCACTTACATGACACTGCATTCAGAGATAAAAAGCAGAGATTGAACACATACATAGTAGATGAAAGGAAAGAGCAGAAATTACATAAATAATGGAATCACCTACAGAATTTTTTATCTATTAGAAATATTTTAAAATCTTATGCATAAGACATCTATTTCTAATCTATGGAATAAGAGACTTCAGTGTAAAGGCTCCCAATGGTTCTAACAGGATATAGCTACGGTTCTTAGGGTGCCTGCCTTTCAGAATTATGCCCCTCAACATGGAATTCAGTAACATTGTTTTGGATTTGTACTACAGTAAGAAAGAAGTGTTTTGGATTAATTTAACAAGGATAAACGTGTTGTGGTTCTATCAGGTCAATGAAATATTTTGTATGAAACTTTCTTAGTAAAGAGGGGATTGCTGCTTTAGTTCTTATTTGTGTGTTTTTCAAGTTGTTACCTTGTATTTTTCACTGTTGTAGGAAGAGACAATCCCCTGAATTTAGGAAAGAATAGACCACTTTTTTCAAAGTCTTCAGATTTAATGGCAGAAGAAAAGAAAATACACCACAAAAATAATTGTTCCTTAGTCCACTCATACATGTATTAACTGATTTGGTGCAATTGTATACAGTTTACATATATAATAAACAATTAAAAGAACCAGTAATGACACCTGCTCATGGTTATTTCAAGCAACTCTTCTGATCAGGGTCAGGAGGACAAATCGAGACAGGTGGTTCAGAATGTACCTGCCACTTGAGCTTTTTATAAATCATTAATATATTTGGATACTGCATTGGCAGCTTTATCAATATAAATTTTCTCTGCAAACATGTACTTTTTAAACTAATTAGGTTTTTATGAAAGAAACAGTCATTTTCTACAGGAAGTCAATAACTGTAAATCACAGGAGCTGCATATTAAGCACCAGTTCTTCCCACTTGCTCAGTCACCATATGGCACCACACACTGTGCTGAGAGATAATCACTTTATTGTTGGCTGGGTTTTTAATCAGATACATCTCATACTGTTTTGTTAAACATTGCCTTGCAAATAAACCAGCCTTACAGTACATTTTTGCCTTGGAAGAAAACATAAATAAGCCCTAGTGAAACACAGGAAGGTCTGATCAAACTTGGAACCTGGAATTTAATAAAATGATCAATCATGAGAGAATCTAAAGCATTATTTAGAGTATCACAAAGACGCACCAAGAGGAACTGGGTTGGGAGCTGGGGAATCCACTGTGCAAGGTGTCTGTTTTAGAGCAGTAGTTTGCTGGCTGCGTTAGACTTGACAGCTGTTGTGCTTGGTGGCCATCAGGATGTAATCTGCACTACACATAGCAGCTAATGGACCACTGCGGTGCACCCACACTGGAAGTGTGCCCGAGCAGTGATTTTACACAATGACCGGTCCTGTGGTTTTCTCCTGCTTTGTCCCCACAAACAGAAACTCCCACGGAACGTTGTACCCGGGTGTTCCTCACATGGAGGTCATTGATTTTGATTTTTGCATTGTGCCCACTCCAACAGAAATGCTCTGGCCATTCTGACTCAGGTGCTCTGCAGTGGGGAAAGGAACAGAAAATCTGACTAGATCTGCATTTATAGGGATGAAAAAGGGAGAAAAGGAAAAATTAATATGCACGGTAAGGGGAAAAAATCACCCTAAAGTTTCTTAGTTTATGACAACATTTCCTAGGAGAAGTAGCTGAAGAGTCATCCTCTAGAATGACTGAAACAAGCACAAATATACAATAGGAACAGCCTAAGCTGAAAAAGGCAGAAATTAGACCTTCTTTGTATATCTGATTTACATGAAATTACATACAATTAAGAGAATGTTATGGTTATGTGCTCAAATGCTGATATTAACATTAACTGTACAAATTTTTCTATATCCTTTTACATATGAACTGTGATACATAATGCCTTTGGGACTGTTGTAATCCCCAGACAATCTCCTTTCACTTCCTGCACTCAGTACCAGATTGTTTCTTGGTGGGCTGGGGGCATGGTGTTGGGGAGGTACAGTTCATGACTCTCTGAAGAATTTCTGATGGAACATGTTCAGCGTGGATCTGGTGTTCTGCAAAACTGCATAGAAAAAGATCTCCAGATATTCACATTTAAGGAAAATCTCACGGGATGCTAAAACTTTTTTGAAGCAAGGAGAAATTCTCTGTCAAGTGTTTTGTTGCTTTCCCAGACAATGAAGGAACTTGCACTCTTAAAAGATTTGCATGCTTCTTGGTTTAAACAAACTCAGCATTTTTCCTCATGTGTAGAAAGGTTGGGCTGGTTTTGCAGAAATATTTGCTCCATAATTTTCTCTGGTACAGTCAAAGAACAAAAAATTTTAGAATAAATACCTCATGTTTAGCTAAGTTGTAACTAACTAAAACCAGTGTCTGTATTTATTTTATAATCACTCCTCTATATCTATATCTATATCACATTACAATTAAATAGTGTTTTTGGAGATAAAGTCATAGACATAATGCTGGGAAATCTCAGGATATCAAAAAGGTGACACTGATATCCACCTCTTGAGTTCTTCTGACAGGATCACAGGCAGAGAACAAAGACAACTCAGGAGCTTGCTTTATCTTGCTTCCAAGGCATATCAACAAGATATCTTAGTAGATGCTTATTTTAACCTTGCCTTAAAAAAAACAAAATGATACAATGTAGACTCCATTACCATTCCAGGAAGAGCTCAAAGTCTTGAAAAGCTCCCATTGATATCATTTGGCTTTGCTTCAGGTCTGTAGCTCATAATGATATGAGGGATTGGATAGAAATTCATTCTGTGAGTGCCAGGTATCTGAATGAAAACCTGGGGCTCCTTATTTTTCTAGCTTATGGGTAGTGCCCAATTTTAAGGCTTTTATTAATTAGTGGATATAAGTAAGTTCACTTGTACTGTTTGCACTTTTGATTGTATGCTTTTCTAGTCCTTTACATTTCGTGTGAGTGTACTGATGTTCACCAACAATTTACAGAAGGAGCAAATGTGATACCCAGATATAGTAATCAATACAGCAGGACAACTGTTAGACAATGCCTTTTCTTCTTTAGATATTTGCTCTTAAGCCACATATATAACTGTGGACCATAATCAAGCAGATTTTTTCACTTCAATATTCTCAAACGTAAGAGTTACTAAAGGTTTGTTATGATGTTTATCTGTAAATACCAGTTCTAATCCCCTAAACCTGTATGTTTTAGTTTTGGGAGAAAAGTTTATTCTTCTATATTCTCTATTTGGTTACTTCACTATTGAACAGATTGGTTTTACTCTACAATTTGTTGGAATGTTTTTTTGATGGCTCATCTATATGGAAAAGAATAGCAGGACAAGGTAGAAGTTTACACACTTGATATTATTCATAATTTCAGCTCCTGTGTAAAGCTTTCTGGAATCCTTGGGTTTTGTACAAGTCTTGTGCCAGGGTTTATTATATTGGAAGGAATAGCTCTAGTTGTTTTAAGAAGAAACAAAATAACAGTTTTCCAGTTCTATGTCAACAAACTTTCTCACCATTTGTTTGGTATTTTTTTGTGGTCCTTCCAGTTCCCTCACGATTGAGGTGATCAGGGGAGTTCCTATTCTTGTTTTCTTTCATACTAACATGACTTATCAGATAAATAAGCCTCCAGGTGGTTTGTTCCTAGTTCCCAGCCTGCAGCTACACCATCTACTGAATAAATCCTGATGTGAAAGAGAGGATAGTGAACATGTGGGTGCATATTTCATAGACAATACAAATGCATATATTAGGAGCTGACTTTTGTATGCTCATACACAGAAGCCAGGGAACCCACAGTACCTTGATGGCTGCAACACCCAGGAAATGGATGAAAAATGTGGTTTTTGGTTTGGCAAGCAGAGATAGTAACATTAGGCAATAGGTAGTGTGCCTTAGAGTTTAAGGGGCCTGAGGAACATGTAAAGTTAAGGAGGAACATAGGAAAAGAGAAGAAGATAACTACTCCTGAGCACGTGTATTATCTCTCACAAATCCTGAGGTTCTGACACTGATCACGGCCTTAACCAAAAGTGCTTGTGATTACAGCAACACTTTCTATGACATCTAGATATGTCTAGTCTTTACAACATGTTTTGCCAAACAGGAGTTTCTGTCTACAAATTTGATTAGTCATTTATTCAAGGAAATTTTGTGTCAGTTGCCAGGAATAAAGAGCTTGGCTATGGGAAGGTTCTCTTGCCATCATTTATATTTGAAGGCACTCCCAGGCAGATCAAACCTAACCTTTTCTGTTACCAATAGCACCTGACAAAGGGGCTCCTGGCTATGCTCTGACCCATAAAAAATGCTGAAATAAGCCCTACAGCTGATGGAAGTTTATGGCTAGGTCTTAAGTTCTCTCCATTCCATATGCTGTATGTATTTTGGGGGAAAGAATAGTGAGGAAACAGCTGACGAGAGTGATGTTTGTTTTTAGGGATCCACTGATGTATTACAAGCTTTAATTAAAATGATCAGAGCAATGTGTCTTCCTTGTGCCAATTTTTGCTTCACAGGGAACTTAGTAAACAAAGGCAGCATAAACTCCTTCTTACTCTTTCAGTTTAGCTATGTATCTCTGAAGTGTACCTGTCTCTGTGCAATAATGCTGCCATGTTTCCAGTTGAACCTACCAAATATTACCTAAAACAACATATTTGGAAAATCAGTCTTTTTTCTATAGACCCTAAAATGAACTTGAGCACTTTACTGCAGTCTTCACTGCAGAAAGTTTCAGGAATGTGGATTTTTTTTGTATCTACATGTACCTCAGAATGGGACACTGGGTTTGGGTTTTTTGGTTTGTTTTCACTGAAAATTGGGACTGAGAATGTTCTGGGTCTATAACAGATATTTCTGTCTGCTCCTTGAGTTCATCTCAGCAGTCCCTTGACTCGCTGATATCACAATACTCCCTGTCTGGGGGATGAGTGTTGGCACTTAAGTAAGAACACTGCAAGGATAAGTATGTCCCTTTGTAGCAGCAAAGAGCTCAGGAGGGCTGAGAGAAGTGGGCAGAGGGTGGTGGGATGGCATGAGAAATGTGCCAGGGTGAGTGGGTCTTCCTGGTACCTCAATCTGTCTATGGGTTTTAAAGTTTTGATGAGCACCAGATTATAAGATTGTTTTGGTAAAAGGGGCAGATTTCCCCAGGAAAAGATGATAGCATTTCACCAAAAAAGTGTGAAACCCAGGTAAAGTTATACCATTGCTCCTCATTGTCCAGGGTAGATTTACATAGTGTTAGTCATTTAGAGGTGAGTAATTATGTGAGTAATGCCATTGACTTCTGCAAGTTTAGTCAGTGTGTGAGTAGGAGAATTACACTGTTGTCTGAATGTGATACCATGAGCAGCTGCTCACAGTTCGCCCTACCTTGCCTTCTACTTCAGCACACAGAATTTAAAAAACTGATTTGCTGGAGTCATCTCTTCTTATTTTGTTTATTTTTTTATGAGATTTTAAAGTTGAAGTCTGTAATTTCCATTAGAGATTTAACTGAAGCACAATCATCTTGTCTGGGGATATTTTCCAGTAGTTTTAGTCATGTGTAATATTTTATGTTTTGTTAAAAACACATCTCAGAGAGAATTTCTACTGAGTTACCATGTCCTGAATAAAGTTCTAATCACAGAAGAATAAAATGCCTAGCTTCGGCAAGCTTCAAGAAAAGTGATTCTTACCATTCTTCACCATCTTGTTTTGTTGCCTTATCTAAGTGCATCCAAAATATTGCATTTGCTGCCCTTCCGTTTAGGAGTTTAATTCATCTTGGAACCGTGGATGATGTCTTTGGTTTAACGAGAGAGAACATCCTACTAAGTAGTTAAGGATTATTTCTTGTAACAGGATTATTGCCTTGTTGGTCAGCATCACAGAGCAAAGTAGATGTAGACAATATCTGCATCTGGCATCTTGGTTGTGACTGGTTTCCTTTCAACAAAGGTATTCAGCTAACCCCAGTTTAAAAGGTCTTCAAAATGCCTAGAGAGAGTTTCTTTCCCAAGCAACACATCTGAGCTTGCATGCAGTTGGCTGCAGATTCCCTCCTGTGTTTCATTTCTGGATTCTTACTGTAGCGCTTTCCTGACTTTGCTTGATGCTGTTTGGTTTGGGAATATGTTGTAGGAAAGACTCTTCAAATTTCCTTCCTTATTCTGGGTCCTGGATTTTGCTTAGACCCTCAGAGTATTGTAATGCCAAACTACTCTCTTTTTGGACTCCTGATGAATCCTACTTCAGGTCCACCCTTCTGTCAGCGGGCATAGCTACCTGTCTACTCCTTAAAATCTTTTTACTAGATGCTTACAGATAGCAGTTTATTCTGACAGCTACAGGCCTTCTCTATGAGAAAATATATGCTTTTCCTGTCCCTGAATGCTCTTTTTCCTGGCTATGGAGACAAATCATTCTTTTTTTTTTTGAAGTGCTGGCTGTTTCTTGTTCTTCTGAAGTTTAATTCTCCTGTAGAGGGAGCTGCAGATTTCTGTGCTGAGCTAAGCCTGTATCTTTAAGCAGACTTATCTTCAACAGAAAATATGAGCTAGAATAAGAGCAATTGATTTGCTCAAGGGCACCTGTGACTCATGAGCACAGCTGAAGTAGAAATTATATCTCAGTTCTCCAGTTCCACCTTCTTTTAGAGAAATATACATTCAGACAACTTTAACGGAACCAATTTCTCCCATCTTAAGCATTGAAGAATTCTATGTTTAAAGCTCAGCTTGTTATCTGACACTTTTTTAACAGTCACTGAAGAGAATAGCCTCTGGAGTGAATGACTTGTTTCACCCAAGAAAACTTTTTGGGGCAGGTCAATGACCTGTCATTGACAAGGAATATATTTTCTGTGCAGAGAACCATTGGTAAGTAGGCTAACTGGAGATAACTAACCTCTTGATCCCTGATGTTGATCAGAAGAATTCAATCCTAGGAGTGCAAAGCAGATGTCAGACATAAATATTAGTATTGTGAGTAGGAATTACTATATTAAAGTGAGAAATTATTATTTGCTCGGCTCCTGATTTTAAACTGTGAGACGGGCCACTATTTGTGGTTGTCTGACAGTAAAGGAAAGGACGTGCAATCTGTATGCAATCTGTGCCCCTGAAGTAAAGAAGACGACATAGAATCGAGACAATATGGGGAAAATCAGGACTGGAGAGTAATAGCATTTAGAATCAAAAAGGTAACTGGGTCTTTGTGTGATGAACAAAGGGATGTAAAGAGAGCATAGCAGTTAAACAGCTGGAATCTTATCCCTCAGAAGACAGAGCGCACTTACCAGTTCAGTGGCGGTAACATATGACTCCCTTTTACCTTCATGATAAATGTAGGAATCATTTTACCTTGACTATTTTACTTCATTTAGCACATTTAGGTGTGACATATCAGCACGCAAAATGGGAAGAATCCTAAAGTTGCCACTTAGAAAAAAGAATACAACATACAATGTTATTAATATTTATAACTAATAGTACAAAGACCGGCAACAGCTAATTGATGCTTGGTGGTATGAAAAGGTCTGTATGTTATCCCCGTTGGACAGCAGTCAACGGCGCTGGATTGTAAGCTGACTAATCTAACGTCTTTCAGATGTCAGGTTGTTTACTACTGTCATGCTGGCTTATTACCTGCATGTGACACGTACCCTTGGAGTACGGGTTTTCAGAAGGTCTAATTTTTTCCTAGACGATAGTTGTCCTGATAGGCAGCTGTAGTGTTTTGAGATAGATGTGTTGGAACCAATCAAGCCATGCTAATATAAACTCTTGAGCACACTTGCTCAGTCAGTGGTTTGTTACTTGTTTTAAAGAATTATTGTTGTCCTTTAAGTGCTTTTTGAAGAACTGTGACAAACTCTATGAAAATCTGTATTTCGTTTTAATTTGAAATCCTTCTGTAAAGACAAATATTCAATGAAGCCAAGCACTCTTTTTAAAAATTATTTTGACCATGGAAATATTTTATTGTTCCTGCAAATTTAAGGTAATAGAGGAATACAGGACTTGCATGATACAGGTAGCAAAGTTCACCTAGTTAATGATGTTTTACACTAAAATTGTTGAATTGATCCAGTTGTGAAATCGAGTTGACAAAATTCTGAAAAATACTGTGATAGTACACTGGTTTGGTTGACTCTATAACTGTCATTTAAAGACATAAAGTAATCAGAAAAGATACAAAGACAATGTAAGTTATAACCAGTATGCTCCTTTCATTCCAATAATACCTGCTTGGCTAGAGGGTAAGGAAGTAAAAATAAGGCCACTATGCATACTTAAGGAAAAGAAACTATAAGAATATGTAAGATAACTAACGCCCTCCTTCCTATTATTAAATCTATCCTTTGTCATTCTTCTTTTTGTTGCTGCTCCTTGGCATATAAGCTACTCTCACTCAACCTCCCACATTCATCATACGGCAGATCTGAGTAGGCTTAAGGAAAGAATTCAAAATATGTGTCTAAAGATTCTTGAAAGTATTTTTATGACCATTATGGAATAAAGCAGTAAGGATTCAATTTGCCACAGACATGGGTGTCTGAATACATCTCTGTTTATATTTTATACTTCATTTCATTAAACCATCATTTCAAATATGGGTAATTTATTAGGAGATCTTTCTGAGTGGGAAAGAATGAGCTGGCATGTATTTTGTGTTCAATTTATGTTTCTGTATGCTGATCTGCTCATCAAAGTGTGAGGTGTGGAGCATCTTGCTAAAGTGCCAGAAAGTTCTGCCTCTGGAAGTTCTGATTCCTCGTGATAAGATTACTGTTCTGAAGAAGATGCCATGTGTTTCAGTGGAGAGTTAATGGAGTGGAAATCAGGAAACTGGAGTTCTTGCATAACTCTGCCACTAGCCAGTTCTATCATCTTGACCATATTAACCTGAAATAAAAAACTTTACTTAAGAATGAAGTAGAATTGAGATGTTTATATCCCATGTAGTCTTGTAAATATTTAGATTTAATATTTGGTTTCTACCATATCTACCATATCTTTAGACAGAAAGTGGAGCTCTTCTCCTTCACATACTTACATCTCATCTGTGTTCAAAGCAGTGTGGTACTGCTGAAGTACATCTAGAGTCTTCTGCTTAGGCAACTGTGTCCAGAACAGACAATATTCTGGTGGCTAAACTAAATTCAAAGAGGGCAGAGTTTGTTTTCCCAGTCTTGAAATGGGAGGAAAGTGAAATTTAGTTAGTACTGAATATTTTGATAAAACATATATATGACAGGATCAGGAAAGCTTTTGAGGGCCGTTTCAACACTTGAATCCTTTTTAGTTTAGCCCTAAATTTTCTGTACCATTAGTCTTTCATTTTGTGCACGTATGACCTGTATCCAAATTTACTGAAATTCAAATTAGACTTTCAGGTCCTTGTATAATGTTGGCAAAACTGATTATTTGTGGAGTTCTATTTATATGAATTGAGTTACAGGATTTTACATAGATTTTAACTGAGTATTTTTCTGCACAGTTTTCCTCATTTGTGTTTTCATAACCTGATTTTATTAATCTTTAATCTTTGTAAATTCAAAATGAATTATTGTGGGAAGTTTGTTAAACTGACAAGAAAGTACAGTTCTTTATATATGGATTTTACCATCTGTCTCCCAAAATACTGCCTCCAGAAATTCAATAGCATGTTCTGAAATATCACTTCCCCAGTAGCATCATGCCCAGAAGTGTCATCCTACACAGGTACTGTAATTGGGTGCAACATTATGTGCATCAGGCACAAAGGGAAAAGAAGGCACTTCAATATAACTGTGAGCAGAAAGCAGTCAGTTCCTTCCTGCCACTTGGGGTAGGTAAAAAGGGGAAGACATAGGAAAGGAATCCAAGAACAATGGGTCTCGCAGCATTCAAACTGTACACGGTGAAAGGTCCGTCCCTTACAGCAGGAGGAATGTATTGTGTTCCTGCCCCTTATCACCTTTTCAGGTAGGTGCCCTGAAGGACAGAACTATTTTCTGCAGTCAGGAAGCCTCCTGTGTATCACTTCATGGTGTGTTACAGTGACATGACTTGCTTATTGCTGCCACAGTCCATGCAGTTGCCTGGGGCATATGCATTCTACTTTTTTCTTGCCTCCCATTCTAAGCTATGATTAAGTAAACTTCCCCATATCTGTGTTTATGCACTTTAACTGATTGTGAAAAGCAGATCAGTGTTATAAGACTGTAAGAACGTAAGAATTGCCATATTCTGTCAGCGAACAGGTTCATCAAGCCCACTATCCTGTCTCAAGATGATGCCAGCAGCTGGTGCTTAGGGAAAGAGTACAAGAAATGGTGAGGAAAATGCTTTGGTCTCCCTCTTCATTTCATTCCATTATGACATTTAGATTCAAATATTAATTGTAACATTCTATCATATTTGCATGTGTGACAATTCATAGACATTCAATGCCAAAAGAGATCTGGTATGATACTGCGTGGAGGAAGCAGGGCGATAAGCAGGATCAAAACCCTGGACCTCAGGAGGGCTGACTTTGGCCTCTTCAAGGAGCTACTGGGAGGAATCCCGTGGGCCAGGGCTCTCGAAGGCAGGGGGGTCCATGAGTGCTGGTCGCTTTTTAAACAACACTTCTTCCATGCACAGAAGCAATGCATCCCCCTGAGAAAGAAATTTAGCAAAGGAGGAAGGAGACCTGCATGTTTAAACAAGGAGCTTCTAGCGGAGATCAGGCAGAAGAGAAAGGTGCATGGCATGTGGAAAGAGGGACAGGCCACTTGGGAAGAGTACAGAAACGTAGTGAGAGCATGCAGGGATGCGACGAGGAAGGCCAAGGCTCACCTGGAATTGAAGCTGGCAAGGGATGTCAAAAACAACAAGAAGGGCTTCTTCAACTACATCAGCAGCAAAAGGAAGGCTAGGGACAATGTGGGGCCGCTGCTGAATGAGGCGGGTGTCCTGGTGACGGAGGATGCGGAGAAGGCAGAGCTACTGAATGCCTTCTTTGCTTCAGTCTTCAGTGCTAAGACTGGCCCTCAGGAATCCCAGGCCCCGGAGGTAAGAGAGGAAGCCTACAGAGAGGACGACTTTCCCTTGGTCGAGGAGGACTGTGTGAGGGATCGCTTAAGCGATCTGGATGTCCACAAATCCATGGGCCCCGATGGAATGCACCCACGAGTGCTGAGGGAGCTGGCGGATGTCATTGCTGAGCCACTCTCCATCATCTTTGAGAGGTCCTGGAAGACAGGAGAGGTGCCCGAGGACTGGAGAAAGGCCAATGTCACTCCAATCTTCAAAAAGGGCAAGAAGGAGGACCCAGGGAACTACAGGCCGGTCAGCCTCACCTCCATCCCGGGAAAGGTGATGGAGCAGCTTATCCTGGAGGCCATCATGAAGCAAGTGGAAGAAAAGAAGGTTATCAGGAGTAGTCAGCATGGATTCACCAAGGGGAAATCATGCCTGACCAATCTGATAGCTTTCTAAGATGACATGACTGGCTGGGTAGACGAAGGGAGAGCTGTGGATGTTATCTACCTTGACTTCAGCAAGGCTTTCGACACAGTCTCCCATGATATCCTCCTGGGGAAGCTGAGGAAGTGTGGGCTGGATGAGTGGTCAGTGAAGTGGATAGAGAACTGGCTGAATGGCAGAACTCAGAGGGTTGTCATCAGCGGCGCTGAGTCTAGTTGGAGGCTGGTGACAAGTGGTGTCCCTCAGGGGTCAGTACTGGGCCCAGTCTTGTTTAACTTCTTCATCAACGACCTGGATGAAGAGTTAGAATGTACCCTCAGCAAGTTTGCTGACGACACCAAACTGGGAGGTGTGGTAGACACACCGGAAGGCTGTGCTGCCATTCAGCGTGACCTGGATAGGCTGGAGAGCTGGGCAGAGAGGAACCTGATGAGGTTCAACAAGGGCAAGTGCAGGGTCCTGCACCTGGGGAGGAACAACCTCATGCACCAGTACAGGCTTGGGGTGGACCTGCTGGAGAGCAGCTCTGCGGAGAGGGACCTGGGTGTCCTGGTGGACGACAGGTTAACTATGAGCCAGCAGTGTGCCCTGGCTGCCAAGAAGGCCAATGGGATCCTGGGGTGCATCAAGAAGAGTGTGGCCAGCAGGACAAGGGAGGTTCTTCTTCCCCTCTACACTGCCCTGGTGAGGCCTCATCTGGAGTACTGTGTCCAGTTCTGGGCTCCCCAGTTCAAGAAGGATGAAGAGCTACTGGAGAGAGTCCAGCGGAGGGCTACAAGGATGGTGAGGGGACTGGAGCATCTCCCCTACGAGGAGAGGTAGAGGGAACTGGGCTTGTTCAGCCTGAAGAAGAGAAGGCTGCGAGGGGACCTTATAAATGCCTACAAATATCTGAAGGGTGGGTGTCAGGAGGATGGGGCCAAGCTCTTTTCAGTGGTGCCCAGTGACAGGACAAGGGGCAATGGGCACAAACTGAGGCACAGGAAGTTCCGTCTGAACATGAGGAGGAACTTCTTCCCTCTGAGGGTGACGGAGCACTGGAACAGGCTGCCCAGGGAGGTTGTGGAGTCTCCTTCTCTGGAGATATTCAAGACCCGCCTGGACAAGGTCCTGTGCAGCCTGCTGTAGGTGACCCTGCTTCGGCGGGGGGGTTGGACTAGATGACCCACAGAGGTCCCTTCCAACCCCTACTATTCTGTGATTCTGTGATTCTGTGATTCTGTGATACCACGTGTTTCTATTAATAGTTCGTAGTGACAGCAAATTAAGGAGAGAAAATTCTTTCCAAATCTTCAATTTGAAGGTCTTGCACTGCATTTTGAGGCTTCAGATGATCAGGCTTTAATATTTTCTACGGGATATTGCATCGCAGATCTCATGGGTACTCTCATACATAAAACCAAATACAGTTTTACTATTTGATTTATCTGTTACAGAAGCTGTGCAGCCTACATCGCACTTTCAAGTGTGCTGTGAAGAGTTCCTTTATGAAGAAAGACATTGGGAACAGTGTACCAAGGTTACTTCTGAGATACAAAGCAGGAATAACAAACACATGTAGACAGATTTAAAAGCTATATGAAAGCTAATTAAATAGTGCAAATAGTTTCTGAATTTTAATGGGTTAAAAATCACTTTTTCTGGGTGTCTTTGATTTTTATATGGATTCATTCATATAATTCAGTGTAAATATGTGTCTTAGTTCTTCTCTTGATGAGGGGATTTGGTATTTGTCAAGTGGGAAGGTTTAATATTGAGCATGAACACAAAAAACAAAAGTTAAACTTTTTTTTCTAATGTATTCTTCAGCTCATTTCAAAGTTAAGATTTTTCTGTTTCTGCTTTTACACTTGCCGCTGGATATTTATAACTGTCAAAGGCGTACAGCAGGTTTCATGAACAAAGAACATTTTAATGAGGCCTGAGCTGTTGTGTTAGTGCTGTTATTTTCTTTCTCAGCTTTTTAATATAATGGAGAAAATAAAATCTTAGTCACTAACCATCACTAGTAAACTAGCATCACAGCTCAGGCCAGTGGGGATGTTTTACTCACACCTTGCATAGCATATATAGCATTAAAAGCTTTCAAAAACTATTTGCTTGCCATCAATTTTAATAAAAACATCCCACATCTGCTATTTTAGTTTTAATGAAGAGAAAATTCCATTTTTTGTGTGTGAATGGAAATTAAGAATTGACTTTTTTCGGCGCATGCATTATTAAGGGGGATTAACTCAATGATTTTTTCATTATTTTTTCTAAGTGTTTCATTAGAATTCATATTCTTCCTAGAGAGGGCTGGAAATTACTAGGCAAAGGTGGCAAAACTTTAAGTTTCAGGAAGTGATCTGAGGAATGCACAGATTTGTGGTACAATGACTTTGTAATTATTACATTATATTTTTCATTATGTAACTGAGGGCCATTTCTACTCCTTTTATTTCTTGTATGCAACAGAAATGCCTTTGTCAGAAAAGTGGTACCTGTATTGATTCTGCAGGATGGGCATAAAAATCTATATCTCTTATCTTACACAGAATCCACCATCTCTCCTCAGTTGCTCTTCTTTTTGTCCTCTTGTCTGTTAGAATATCGATGCTACATTGACTTAGTTACATTCCTGTGGCATGAGGAGTTCCCATTTAATGATGTTAATCAGGTACATGGAGTGTGGCATGGTAGCAGCTTGCGATCTTCGATAATATTAGAGTCATGAATTCTTGTACTAACATTTGAGGAGTGTAAGCATTAAGGCAAAAAAACAGCTGCTGGATAAAATTAAAGAGAAAGTAGACTGAAAATAACTGAACTAGATTGTATAACTGGTTTAAAAATTTGCATAAATACAAGAAGTAGACCATTCGTCTTTAATTTGTAATTGTTTTCAGGTTGTTTTTCCTACAGAACCTTTGTCTATTGGATCTGGCTCATATCCTTTACTTCAAGTCCTTCTTCACCTTATACAGGATGTTTCACCTTTCTGCACATTTCTTAAGAAATAGAACAATTAATATTAATAATTTAACCTTAATCACTTATAATGTTTATTTTCCTAATGTTTTCCTGCTATGTTTTTGTTCTATAAAAATTGCTAGATATGAATCTACTGCAAAATGGGCATGTATTATCAATACATTAGTAAAATCACAAAAATCTTTCTGGTATGTTTCTGTATACCTGGAATAACTCATCTATCAAGACATGTTAAAGGACTGATACTTACTTTTGTCCCTTATTTTTGGCAGAGATACTAGGCTCGCGCGTGAATGTAAGCATGAGCACGTGCTGTCTGTAAAAGGGGGTGAGGCTGGATGAGAAGAGTGACAATCCGAAAATCTGCACAGGATTTATAGTATCTGTTTATCTGTGATAACTAATAAAATGTTAACTCATGAAGAAGCTGTTTCATTTCTACATTTATTATGTAGATTAATCAATAAACTGGGCAATAAGTTGCCAAGAACAGGAATAGTGTGGCCAGCAGGAGTTGGGCAGCGATCATACCCCTGTCCTTGGCACTGGTGAGACCTCACCTTGAGTACTGTGTTCAGTCTTGGGCCCTTCACTACAAGAAGGACAATGAGGTGCTGGAGCATGTCCAGAGAAGGGCAATAAAGCTGGTGAAGGATCTGGAGAACAAGTCTTATGAGCAGCGACTGAGGGAAATCGGATTGTTTAGTCTGGGGTAGGCTGAGAGGAGACCTTATCGCTCTCTACAGCTACCTGAAAGGCAGTTGTAGAGAGGTGGGTGTTGGTCCCTTCTCCCAAGTAAGAAGTGATAGGGTGAGAGGAAACAGCCTCAGGTTGCATCAGGGGAGGTTTAGATTGAATAGTAGGAAAAATTTCTTTAGTGAAAGAGTTATGAAGCACTGGAACAGGCTGCCCAGGGAGGTGATGGAGTCACCATCCCTGGAGGTGTTCCAAAAAGGTGTAGATATGGCACTTCAGGACGTGGTTTAGTAGACATGGTGGTGTTGGGTCGACAGTTGAGCTTGATGATCTTAGGGGTCTTTTCCAACCTTAATGATTCTATGATTCTGTAAGACCAATTTTAACCATACTCAGCCCTGCCTCCGCTTAGTTAATCAAATTGATACGGTTAATTGGAAAATTAACCTATACTATTCTGTGATTCTGTGAATATTAATGAGGAGAAAATAAGGGATCTTGCAAATGTTTCAGCCTTTGAAGACTGTGAAATAATAACACCAGTGGAGAACCTTCATTTAAAGGCATTGCACAACAAAAATAAAGTAGTATAGGTTACAATTCCTGTTGGGTTTGAATACACTCACACGTTTGTTTTGTTGACTTGTATGAAACAGGCTGAGTAAATTTCTTGTCTGCCCCAAGAGCAAATTAAAGTATGATTTTATTACTTAATCCTGTTTTTTTTACCTAATCTTATCTATGGCTAATGTCCTTGGATAATATTATTAGTTTGTTATCTTGATAACCTTTATGAAGAAGGTTTGCTGAGCCGTATGCTCTTTTGATATTGTCATTCTGTCCTTCCTATCAATGTCAGGTTTGAATTCCTCAATTTTCATGTCTCACTTCTCTTAAAAATCTTAAATATTTTATCTAAATATTGTGTGTTCAGCTACATATATAAAATCTACAATTTCCACTTTAAAAGCTACAAATGTATTGAAATTGTGTTTAGTTAATAAAAAATCCTGTGACTTTTGTATTTGAAACTGTAAACCTGATGATTTAGTATGCAGAATTACTTCGTTCACTATAGTTCTTAAGATTTTCGCTTAAAGCTTTCCTAAGCTTTTCCATCTGTACCTTTGCCAAGCACTGTTTCTTAGCTATGCCTTGTGTACTGAGGCTGATATTCTACTGACTTAGCTTCAGCCATGTAACACCTGCCTCTGGTTTATTATAAGACTGAGCAGTGACGCACCTTCAGGGCTGGAGTTCTTTCACCTCATGCTAGGACGAGCTATTGACAAATGAAGATATCTCGTGTAAGCTCTTGTTGCTTTTATTGTCAGTGAAAAAAAAGGGTTAAATTCAAAGTGTGATTCAGCTGCCTTGATATTGTTTGGACCCCATCTTTCTCCTACAGTAATCTGCAGTAAGACAAAAAAGGCTTATGAGTTTCTAATACAACAGCGGTTTACTTTCCTAAGAGAATTTTTGGTTATTTACTCTCTACCATGTGTCAAAATCTCTAGACCATATAGTAAAACAAACATGTAAAACATCAGTGAAGACTGAATAACTTGAATAACTAGATATGTCTTACAATATATTTCATGAGTTTTATAGGATTTTTTAGCATACATGAGATTTGAGTCTCATAATTCTCAGGCAAAACCAAAATTCCTTTGAATTTAATGGAGTATTATGATTAAGATGTATTATTAATATCACTGGGTGTGTAGTAATGCTTTCTTGACACTTCCTAAAATAAAACCCTTTCACTTGTTTCAGATGCTAATTATCTGGACTGAAAATTTTCAAGTTGGATATCTGCCTCAGTTTTGTTGTTAGGCTTGTATATTGATAGAAACTTTCACTCAAAACCATTCAGCTCTTTCTGAGAAAGGGCAAAGCAAAAGTGTCTTGGTAGAAAACATGCTGGTTTCTTCTCTTAAAGATTCTAGGGCCTTCAAGTAACAGGGTCTTGATAAAAGATAGGCAGGTGATTTTTTTGAATTCAGAAATATGAATAATGGCTTTAAAGCTGGTCGTATTTAATCAAATTACTTACATTTTAAAACACACTCTCCGTAGCTTTTTCGATTCAATTAAGGCACACTCCTCTCCAATACCAGGATATTCCTCAAAGTTTTAGCTGGGCTACTGCGTACTGCACTATATATATGCTGCCCAGGACACCTGAACGAGTGCAGATATATTTGGTAACAGTCATCCTTTTCCTGTGCTTAAGTGGAAGAATTGTTAAGGAAGACTTCTACTTCAGTCTTCCCTCTTGCACAAGTACTCTAGGGAGCAGATGGGGCCAAAGATCTGGGTAAACTGACCATACCACTAAAGTTAAAGTGTGATTATGTGCTAGGACAGAGGAAGAAAAGGAGTATGCAGCTGGGAATGAACTATCAAGGAAAAGACCGTTGTGAGCCAGGTGGTGTGGATGATGTGAAAACAGACATGGACGGAATGCTGCACTCCAGCGAGATGCTGCAGGAGAGAAATCTACTCTGGACACAAGTAAAGACATATTCAAGGCTCTATGGTAGTGATCAAATAATAAATACTACATTGTAGTGAACATAATGTTGTGACCATGTTAATATTACTAGGCTATTTGTATACTTATTGATGACTTCGAAAATAGATTGTAATTATTTTACTTATATTATTGAAGCATCTACTGGTCGCAGCCAAAATCTGCCCTCATTCTCCTAAGTAACTTCATCTTGGAGACAATACTCCCCAAAGGCCAGCAAAATGGTAATGTGTGTTTGATTGAATACGTTATTGGATCAACGCCTTGCAAGCACTGTTTTGAGCTTAATTGAAAGCTTAATCTGCTTAGATAGAATTATTAATTCGATGGGGTCATTGCAAGTTAGAGGAAAAGCTTAGGTACGAAGAACCAAATTATACAGAATAACATCTGGTGCTAGCAGCAGTCTCAGTAATGTATGGTAGAAATGTTCTGTCTGAAGGAGATATATTTAATATTTTTTAAATCCATTCAGTAAGCCAGATTTCTGAGTTAAATATTTGTTTTATTTGTTGTCTCGTTTCCATGCCTGTGTATTGAAATGTCTTTACAGGAGAACTGAACATTAATTTGGAACAGAAAATCAAAATTTAAAGCAGTTCTTTGTAATGGGCTTTTGGGAAAGGAACACAGCTTGGTGATTTTCTCTGTTGTCTTCTGTGAGATGTTATTGTATCTGGAGTAGTTGGTAAAAAAGTGGCTGACCTAAATTTGAGATTGATTAGTTAGTCATGGCAACTGTCAGAAGTAGATGTTTTGGCTGCCACGAATAGGACTTATTGAGAGGTTACTGTTATCTCATAACATCCCTCAGGAACACAAGCCTGAGAGGAGAGATGGGACATGTGTGTCAATGTGGTAGAACATCTTACAACTGAGGCCCTCATAATTACTGAAGCCTGAAATATTTCAAATTCACTGTGTAGAGATAACTACTACTTAACCATCTTATAAACCTGGTTCAAATCTCTGTCTCAATGGAAGATTAATATATATGATAATTTTATAATCCTGCATGGTATGGCTCTGTCTTTAAAAAAAGAATGAATTTTGAACACATTTTTCTAACAAAAAATTATGCATGGAGAAAACAATTCAATAAAAGAATACATATACATCAAGAATTCATTGAATATTCTTGATTTCCCTTGGTCCCCTTAGATTTTCCTTCAAGCTTTAAACTCTTAGGACCAAATTCGTCCCTAATGTATGCTGAGTCCCCTGCAGTCAATGGAGTTACGTTGCAGGTGTTTGTGAAGCTGTGAACACTTTCAGAAGTGTTCTGTATTTAGTCATAACAAATATTTAGTTTACACTGAACTGCTGGTGGAAACTTCCTCTTTAGGTCTCTAAAGAACAGTACTGTGTTTCACTTTAAAGGGAAATACAATAAAGTAGAATGTGATGAATGTACCTGATATGGTACATACCATGTACATGGTATTCATTACCATGGGCAAGTGATTAGTTGCATTTTTCATTCAGAAGTGGCTTGGTTTTTAATAAGCAACTATTCTTTGTGCCCCTGGCCCCCAAAGTACCTGAAAATAATTATTATTGCTGTGGAAAACTGGCAATAGGGCTACACTTCAGTTACAGATATCCCCAGGTTTAGAGTAGGTGATGGTGGTGCTAGAAGCAGTCTAGTATGGCAGCACCGAACTCAGGATGTGCTGCAAATCTCTGGATGAATTCTCAGAGGCAGATCTGAACATAAGAAATGATTGTTTCTGGGTTTGAGAGGTTTGAAGCTTGTCGTCATCCTACATGGTTTTGGAGTCATGAGTACGACACAGTCGAATGTTTAGTGGCTTCAGTTCACAAGTGCTTGTGACAAGCTTGTATACTTTTTTGTTTTGGTGGGTTTGCATTCCTAAGACAAAGGAATCTTTTGGTGCAGGCAATGTACAACTCCAGATAAGTCCCTCAGTGAAAGAACAGGGGAAAAAAACATTATTAAAAAATCAAACTTCATGAGAAAAGGAGGATAATTCAACACAGAGCGTCCCATTGGTTTGGTAGTTAGAAATCATAAGGCGTATTGTAGTGTCATGGGAAGAGAAGTGTTCTCCCCGAAACTGCAAGTTCTCCTTTAGAATATTCTATACTACAGATGACATTTTTTTCTGTGGAAAATCTTGTCTGCTTTTTTTTTGTAGTTATGGCAGGTTAATTATCTATAATGAAGCACTAGTTATTTTTGCACTGTAATTTTAATACAAACTACAGCTAATAAAATGGTCCCACAGAACAGAATCAGATATCAGAATCAGCATGGATTCACCAAGGGGAAATCATGCCTGACCAATCTGATAGCTTTCTACGATGACATGACTGGCTGGGTAGACGAAGGGAGAGCTGTGGATGTTATCTACCTTGACTTCAGCAAGGCTTTCGACACAGTCTCCCATGATATCCTCCTGGGGAAGCTGAGGAAGTGTGGGCTGGATGAGTGGTCGGTGAAGTGGATAGAGAACTGGCTGAATGGCAGAACTCAGAGGGTTGTCATCAGCGGCGCTGAGTCTAGTTGGAGGCTGGTAACAAGTGGTGTCCCTCAGGGGTCAGTACTGGGCCCAGTCTTGTTTAACTTCTTCATCAACGACCTGGATGAAGAGTTAGAATGTACCCTCAGCAAGTTTGCTGACGACACCAAACTGGGAGGTGTGGTAGATACACCAGAAGGCTGTGCTGCCATTCAGCGTGACCTGGATAGGCTGGAGAGCTGGGCAGAGAGGAACCTGATGAGGTTCAACAAGGGCAAGTGCAGGGTCCTGCACCTGGGGAGGAATAACCTCATGCACCAGTACAGGCTTGGGGTGGACCTGCTGGAGAGCAGCTCTGCGGAGAGGGACTTGGGTGTCCTGGTGGACGACAGGTTAACTATGAGCCAGCAGTGTGCCCTGGCTGCCAAGAAGGCCAATGGGATCCTGGGGTGCATCAAGAAGAGTGTGGCCAGCAGGACAAGGGAGGTTCTCCTTCCCCTCTACACTGCCCTGGTGAGGCCTCATCTGGAGTACTGTGTCCAGTTCTGGGCTCCCCAGTTCAAGAAGGATGAAGAGCTACTGGAGAGAGTCCAGCGGAGGGCTACAAGGATGGTGAGGGGACTGGAGCATCTCCACTACGAGGAGAGGTTGAGGGAACTGGGCTTGTTCAGCCTGAAGAAGAGAAGGCTGCGAGGGGACCTTATAAATGCCTACAAATATCTGAAAGGTGGGTGTCAGGAGGATGGGGCCAAGCTCTTTTCAGTGGTGCCCAGTGACAGGACAATGGGCAACGGGCACAAACTGAGGCACAGGAAGTTCCGTCTGAACATGAGGAGGAACTTCTTCTCTCTGAGGGTGACGGAGCACTGGAACAGGCTGCCCAGGGAGGTTGTGGAGTCTCCTTCTCTGGAGATATTCAAGACCCGCCTGGACAAGGTCCTGTGCAGCCTGCTGTAGGTGACCCTGCTTCGGCGGGGGGGTTGGACTAGATGACCCACAGAGGTCCCTTCCAACCCCTACTATTCTGTGATTCTGTGATTCTGTGATTCTGTGATCCACCACTAAAGCTTTTTGGTATCTTGAAAAATAATCTGTCTCACTATATAGCTGGCTGCTCAGAGGGCTTCCTCCTTGCAGTCAGAAATGAATATCAGTCTGGGTATATATATATATATATATTTATATGTCAAATAAGCCATTTTATAATTAAAGGCCCATAGTGCAAGAAAAGTATATGATTTTAATCAACTTTATTAAGAAAAAAAAGAAGCTGGTGAGAGTATTAATTTATCTCCAAGGAGTCCAAATCCAGGGCACTGATGCCTGGGTGAGGTTTTTAAAATACTCTCAGCTCTCCACGAAAAGCAAAAAGTAACAAACAACATGCTAGAAATCTGAAATTGCACAGGGTACTTCTCTAACACATAAGCCAGGTGGCACAGTATCAGTCTTTTCCATAACCTGACTCTCCAGAAAGATTGCCACGTTGAAGCTGCCTCATTTCTCTGCATCTGTCTTTTGTCCAGACTAATGCCTGAAGCACGCCAGAGTATAGTTCAGGAGGGTTTTAAGTGACAAGGACCAAAATCACATCAGTGATTTCAAAAGAGCAATTCTAGTCTTAAGAATGAAGCATTTAGGATGCCTAAATTAGATGAACTAGAGTCCCACAATTCCTTTCTTTCATTTTGTCATTATTTTAGTGCAAATTTCAAGTTAAGATATTATGATTCATAAAAAATAAAAATTGCAGCGCTACACAGAACTCAGACCTGCTGTGCTTTTAGTCTCAAAATAACTTACATTTACTACATATCTTATTACAGCTGTGAAATTTGTGTAGGGCAGTAATGAAACTGTCATGCTAAGCATATAATGAGCTATTTTGCTTTGTTGCTAACTGCCTCTTTGTTTGTATTATATTTCATAAATGTACCGTATCTTCATAAATATGATTGAATACAATAATAACTTTAAGGGAACTGAGCAACTACTTTGTTTTGAGAAAGGTAATATTTTAGTGTCTTTCCATTTGGATGGGACTTGTGCTGAATATAAGTATTCATAAAATTAGAATATTTCATAAAGTGAGGAATTTGTAAAACTAAATTATGATACTCATTGAAAAGGAACCTAGAACTGTGCTGAATTGCATCAACGTTTGTTACACATATATGTAACCTGATTTTGAAATAGAAAATTAAGCAAATCCAACTAGAATTCTAGTCTTATTTTCTAAAGGTTGTAAACAGGTAAACAGCTGTTATCTCATGGATTTCATTAGAAACTATCAGGCATTCAGTGCTTGCAAAGACAAAGAAATGAGTAAAGACCTCTTCACCTGCAAAAAATCCATCAAGTAAGCACGCTGATATTGTTAAAGTACTTCAGACCTTGAGAATTGCTTTCCTGGAACAAATAAGCTTGTAAGGGCTTGGGTTTTTTGCACAAATATGGTAACGAGAGGTGCAGTCATAGAGATGGGTGTTACTCACACTCTAACTCAGATAAATTAGTTTTGTTAAAATTATCACACCTGTGTATCGATGCGGCCTAAATGTGAACTTATGGATTTGACTTCATGTGAGCATTTTCTTAAAGGCTTGTCTATGTTCTAAGCCCCTCCCAACAGAGCAGTCACTGCTTTGAGGAAATCCTTCTCATGTAAGCACATTAAAAGCATTATTTTCCTTTTTTTTTTTTTAATTTTCCGACTTACAAAAAATTTTCTAACATGGGAATAGTTGCCTCTGAAATAAATTAAAGCCTACTGATAATAAATCTGTATTTCTCAATTACCATTATCAGTCTTCCCAGAAGGATCATAGAATCATTAAGGTTGGAAAAGACCTCTAAGATCATAAAGTCCAACCGTCAAACCAACACCACCATGCCTGCTAAACCATGTCCCGAAGTGCCACATCTACACATTTTTTAAACACCTCCAGAGTTGGTGACTCGACGGCTTCCCTGGACAGCCTGTTCCAATGCTTCACGACTCTTTCAGTAAAGAAAGTTTTCCTACTATCCAATCTATACCTCTCCTGATGTAACATGAGGCCATAAACCCCATGGTTGTAAACTGTTTTGCTAAATGGGAAGGAGCAGCCAAGTACTTGAAGACAAAAGTATGCTGAATGTGGTGATATGAAATGCTGCTTCACTGGAGAAACTGAAATACTGGTGAAAAGAAAAATCTTTTCACAATGACTCATGGGAAACAAAAAACATCAAAGAAAAGATTTAATCTTTTTTTTTTTTTTAAGAGCCCACAGATTTATTGCAGGCACCTCTTCCTGTGTCCTGTGACAAGTTTTGTTGCTTTGTTCGATTCATGATTTGGAGAAACTTGAGTCAGACCCCGTTTCTTTTTCCTTGTTCTTATGGAGTCATAGAATATGTTTTTGCTGTTTTCTGATAGACTGCATCTTCACCCACTACGTATCTACACAGATTTTGGTGAATGTGCTCACCCATCTCGTGTTTATGACTGCCTTAGATATTTATTAGGCCTCTTCAGTAAATTTCATCCAGGTAATGATTTCTTTGGTTTTGCTTTAGCAATACATTCTTTCTTCATAAAACTTTGTTCTACCTCCTCTACAGGGCTCCAAGGGCACTGATAGACCATAGCAGGGCCCTGAGCAGCCTGGTTCTCTCCCTTATCCTGGTCTTGTCCCTCACCTTCAGGCTGAAGCCCTGGCCCAGCCTCATCCCATCCCCAGGAAAGTGCCCAGTGCCCAGGAAGGTGCACGATGCCTGGGGCTGGGGCTGCCCTGGCTGCCCCTGGCCTGCCCTGCCATGACTGCCAGGCCCTGCCCTACCGCCCTGGGGAGCCCCCGCTGCTGCTGGCCCCCCACCCAGGCAGCTGCCAGCCCCCACTAGTATTTGACATCTACTTTTTCACATCTTAATTTCTGCCTTCTTTTAATTCACTGAATTTATAAACAAAATATTCCTGTTAACTGTGTTAGATAAATGAACCCTTAATCTCCTTAGTTCCCAGCTAAATTGTGGTCTAAGTCTGAGAGTACTAAATCCTGAGGTATCCAACCTAGTCCACCATCCAGGATACCTGCTCTCCAGGATTTTTTAACTTTGAGGGTTCCCATACTAGATAGGGGTCTCCAAAAAGTTTTAGGTGCTGAATTTTAGTTGCCCGCATTAGTTCAGATGTGTCTAAATTCGGCACAAAGGAGATTTCATTTCTGTGTATAAAACAGGCTTCATTGGATAACCAGATAAGATCCACCTTAGTCCACTTGCCTGTGGGCAGAATAGTCTTCAGACCTGTGAAATGGAGTGACTCTGCATACAGGCATGAGGGAAATATAAGACCAGTTGGAGAACTGGTGACTGAGAGCCTGATTCAAGTACTCTCTCTTAGAGAAGGCAAAATGCTTTGAACCTGGTTCGTTGAAATGGGTTTTCATATCTTCAGGTTAAAAAAGCCAGCGTAGATCCTGGGAGCGGGGACCAGGATCACTGGTCATCTGCCTCATCCACTCAGACAAACTTGCCAACGTCAGTGTTAACCCCAGGATCCCATTTTCCCTCTCTTGTGGCTCCATAACACGTGTGCTAAAACCCACCACAGTAATGCCATGTTCCTTCAGCAAGCAAGTTTAGGAAACCAGACTCCAGGTTGATCAAAGTGTCTGCCTTGTCCCGTTGATTCCTTGTATTTAGGAAAAAGGGGTAGATGTTTAACCACTACTCTAATCCATCTATTGAGTAAAATGTCTGAACTGGATAAAATAGAATCCTACCCATAGACTTTTTTACAGGCATCTATTTGTCCCCACCGCCTGCAAATGGATTACATGGGCTTCCAGACATACAAATTTTCCTGAAACGGTGTATAATGTAGGTAACTGAGAAAGGTGGCCTGATATTTTTCATTTCAGATATGCAGATGACTCAGAGGGAAGATGATGGAATAATACAAATTCAGATTAAAATAATATTGAAGGTACTTAAGCATAGGAACAACTTAATAATGAAAAGATTGTCGTCTATGACTAGGTATCTATCTGACACACGCTACAGTAAGGAGAAGCTATGATCTCATCACAGAAAGAATGAGAAATTGTTCTCTTATGTTGATTGCTTCTAATGTACTACTGCTCTAACGTTTGATTCATGTTTCACACTCTTAGTCTGAGGTGGCTGTATGTGCAGGACTTGCAATTTGTGGTCAGTTAAATGTCCTATTTACTAACTCTGGATGTACCTTTAGATATTCTGGGTAAGAAATTAGTGACTTTCCGTTCATACACAACTCGTCATTATAACTGGAAGTTAGCTTTAAAAGCCTGGAGATAATCTAAATTGACTAAATGGAGTGGCTATTATATGATTGCAATGTAACAGAAGGTATTAAATTATAGCTTTTTAGTTATGATGAAAGTTGTTGGGAATCTCTGCTATTGTCTAGTAGCAAGTAGTAGTAAGCTAAACCAAATTTACAGTAATTTGAATTAATTTTCAGTGTTTGTAGAAAGAAAACTAGAGAGTTTGTATAGTATTCAGTGCAAATGATTCTTGTGAGATTATGAAAGGTTCATGGTTAAACCTGATTTCAGTCGTTGGAACATAATTAGCATTTTGTGTTGACAAGCAACAAAAATAATGTAAGAGTTATGTTTCCACTGTTTACAATATGGTATGTTACTGCTGTCTGCATAGATGATATACTGAGACCTCAGATCAAGTATATATGTGTAGTACAAGTTGACACAGTGCAAAAATGAAGCTGAAACTCTTCTATTGCCTACAGAAAGAGCATCACAAAATGATAGTGGGGTAGAGAGCTTTCGGTCCACAAGACAGAGTAAATAGAACTGCTTTAAGAGGCCAGAAGTAATAAAATACAGTGAGGCTAGATGTGACTTTAATAACTCTGTCCAGAAACATTCTACATGTAGACAAAAAGCCCTGCACTTAGATTTATTCCTTAAAAATGAAAAACTGGAGACTTCCTTGTAAAGGCAGTTTGGTTTGCTGTGGGATGTTCAGCTTAGAGAAAGGACACTTACCCTGTCGGGAAAAGCTCTCTTCATAATAAAAAAGCCAAAAGTTTCCTTTACCACCTTGAGTAGTCTATAATTGAAAGAAAAAACTGATAACTAAAGCAAAAACTGTGACATCTAACTTGTGACAGCTACCTGATCAGATGTCAGATGGTGATTCCCGATAGCATCCCCACTGGCTGATGCAGTAAAATTTTCAGATAATCTTAGGTTCAAAAAGGCACCAAATCAGACTTCCAGAAACATTTCCTGAAAGGACAATGAGAAGCATTCTTCAATCCTGCAAGTAATCAAAACCCAAATAAACCAAGTTGAGGTTATGAATTCAATTTTTTCTTCAATAGAATTGAATTCTAAAATTACTTGAAAATAAACAGATAACTTCACATAACTAACATTTAAGACTATACTGTGAAGTTGCAAGGACAAGGGGGACAATTTTTCTGTCTTCCTTCATCAGATCACTGTGACATTTGTCAAAATTATCATTAATCTTGAGATGGGGACAGGTAGGATTTAAGACCTACAGAAGCAGCCTATGTGTACTGGGTCATCTTACCCAAGCTGACTCCTCTAAAAATAAGCCTACAACGGGATATATTCAGTATTTAAATACAATTATGTCAGCTGAAAGCTACCTAAAACCTCCATAACATCCCTTTTTCATTGTCTGAACATCACACACACACAAAAAAAGAATAGATACACAGTTTATATGTTAGTGACTGTTCTTCTGCAGAAGTGTTCCAGCCACACAATGAAGGTACATCCCAAAGGGAAATCAGTAGCATGCGTGATGTTTGGGACTGTGATTTCTACTGGAATTCTGCAGGCAGAAGTTTCCTTGACATGAAAACAGTGTTTGAGTAGTATCCTCAGTCTCTGTAATCCTCTTCTGTGTGGGACAGTAGTAAGAGAAGAAAGGGTGAAATATCTGTCCTTCTCCTTACTGCTGACATCACAAAAACAACTCAAGGGCATATCGTTCAACTATTCACTTTATTAGCTCCAGTGAAGAGTCATGTCTAGCTCCTCACCTAAAATTGACCTTTTCTCTCACTATCTGTTGCTCTTCCAGTCAAGGAGTACAAATGATCTAGATCATCTGCTGCAACTGAAGTCTCCTACAAGGATTTACCTTGTGTGTGAAGGGATTATAGTCTTTCCATCACTGAAATGTCTTTCCATCACTAGATCAGGGAGTAACATTCCCACATGTAATCGGATGAAACCAATAATAGGTCTCTGCACATCTGTTGTTTGTTTATGTGAACTCTATGTCAGCCAATCTTTCCTTAGGGTTTTTCATCCAGTTTTTGTGTAGAAACTTTCAAGCTGTTAGCCTCGAGGAAGCATGTGCTCAGTTCTGCCTCTAAAATGCTGGCTTGATTTCAGCTGTGGTAATTGTAATACCTTCCCTCTGGACTCACTGAAAATTAATATTGCTGAAGCAAGATCGCGGATCAGCATATCTATATATGAGACATTGATGAATGACATTAGGATCACTACATATTCTTTCTCTGTTACAGATCTTGGGAGATCTAAGCTTCCAGATTTTTTGAGGTCAGTAACAGTATCAGGTCTGCAGTAGTGGGAATCTAAGCGCAAGAGAAAACACTCTTGAAAAGGAATTGATAACTTGAATTCCGGTTTTGCTGTTTCCTTTCAAAATGTTTCACAGTATTCTCACAACTATGCACCACACACTAGATGGTATCTTTGATCCCGTCTCAGAGTTTACTGCAAAAAGGTTCAAACTTCATTGTGTCTGTTGCTTAGTTACAAAAGTTATCTCTGGCTTGACTGATTGGAGTCTCGGAGGGCACATAGGATGTAGTGACTTGTGATGACTGATGGTGATTAAAGAGAGCACTCAAAACTCTGGGTGCCAGAGATGCAGTGGTTATTTGAAGGACAGGCAGAGGAGCCAAGAACAGTGCTGTGATGTGATACCAGCTTCTAAAACCCTGCCAGTGCCACAGCTGCTTCGTATTTTAGGTGGATAATTTTGCTGCTCTTACACGACTTTTCGTTCATTAGTCTTGAAAAATATCATAGAAATTTGCTCCTTGTGTGACTTTATCACAGTCTGGGAGATAATAGGAACTGAACTTGGCTGCATCCCCAGGCTTACTGTGCTTGGAAAAGAGCACGATTGTGTATGAAAGGAGAAACATATAATCCAAGAGGAAATGGCAAAAAGGAGCACAAGAAATGCTCCCATTAACTCTATGTATTCCTAATTTATTGTGAATTGTGTCCTGATCAGCCTGATTGCAATCAAACGGAACTAGAATTTTACAGGGAAATGAATACATGGTATAGCTTATAAATTTTTTTTTAGAGATCTTAAAGCCCTAAAGACAAGAAAGATAAGCACCTTCATTCTTGCTCTGTATTTGTGAAAACTATAAGCTAGAAAGCTAACATTACTTTCCCAGAGCATAAATAATATGATTATTAAAGAACATCACAGTCTGGGGATTTCTACACTGAAGTATTGGAGATCAGCCTTTCTCTTTCTGGCTAAACCCTTAAGAAAAAAACGTTCCATGAAAATGTTTTCTTCATAGTTACTTCGGTTTTTCATTTTTTCCCGTCTGGTAGAAGCTCGAATTATTACTTTGTTCCCTGAATTTCAGTGAGAATTCTAGGCTTCATGTGTTTCAAAACAAGTTTAGGAGATTTTTAGTTTTTCTTATTATTTCTTCTTCTTATTTAACTTTTCATTCCTACAATTCACCAGGGTGGCTAGAACTTAACATCTTCTAAGCTCTTCTGAAACAGTGGTCTACAAAGCAATAAAAGTCAAATAATTGATCGGTGCATTTATATAACACCAAGAGCAGCATCACCATCTTCCTTCCAAACGAAATATTTAAAGGGCACTAGGAAGATCTGAGAAGGATGGTCACTTTTCTTTAATTTACTGGAGCAAGTACATTGAATGTAACACAAGGCCTGCTCGACATTTCGTTCTACTACAGGCATAACTGGAAAGTTATCAATTTATATAACTATCTTTAGCAACTTCAACAGTTCAAGCTCAAGGTAACTGGAAGCTCACCAACAGTTTCAGTGGCTGCTGTAATTTCTTTGAGTAATAAGCATTGACTGCCATCTAGTGTACACACCACAGTGCATGGACAAAAGCAGCCTAGGAAAGTCTAAAGAATCTCATGATTACAGTCCTTAGCAAAAAAAACAATATGTAGAAAAGGCTGCTATGTTTGAAATAGGAATTATTAAAATAGATTGTTGTTATGGGTTTGCGTGGCAAGGTTTTTGTAGCGGGGGGGGTATAGGGGTGGCTTCTGTGAGAAGCTGCCAGAAGCTTCCCCCATGTCTGATAAAGCCAGTGCCAGTCGTCTCTAAGATGGACCCAATGCTGCCCAAGGGCAAGCCAGTCAGTGACGGTGGTAGCACCTCTGGGATAACATAGTTAAGAAGGGGAAGAAAAAAACCATGGTGAGACGACAGTTGAGAGAGAGGAGTGAGACGATGTGAAAGAAGCAACTCTGCAGACACCAAGGTCACTGAAGAAGGAGCAGGGAAGAGGTGCTCAAAATGTCTGGAGCAGAGAGACTTCCCTTGCAGCTCATGATGAAGACCATGATGAGGCAGGTTGTTCCCCTGCAGCTCATGGAGGTCCATGGTGGAGCAGATCTCCATCTGTAGCCCATGGAAGGGAACCCACACCAGAGCAGATGGATGTCTGAAGGAGGCTGTGATCCTGTGAGGAGCCCACGATGGAGCAGGCTCCCGCCAGGACCTGCAGACCTGCAGAGAGAGGAACCCACACTGGAGCAGGTTTGCTGGCAGGGCTTATGACACTGTGGGGGACCCACAATGGAGCAGCCTCTTTGTGAAGGACTGCACCTTGTGGGAAGGACCCATGCTGGGGCAGTTCATGAAGAGCTGCAGCCCGTGGGAAGGACTCACATTGGAGAAGTTTGTGGAGAACTGTCTCCCATGGGAGGGACCTCACGCTGGAGCAAGGGAAGAGTGTGAAGAGTCTTCTCACTGAGGAGGAAGGAGCGGCAGAGACAACGTGTGATGAACTGACCTTAACCCCCTTTCCCCGTCACCCAGTGCCACTCGGGGGGAGGAAGGAGAGAAACAGGAGTGAAGTTGAGCCTGGGAAGAAGGGAGGGGTGGGGGGAAGGTGTTTTAAGATCCGTTTTTAATTCTCATTGTGCTGCTCTGATTTGATTGGTGGTAAATCAAACTCCCTTTTCTGCCCAAGTTCAGTCTGTTTGTCTGTGACAGTAATTGGTAAGTGATCTCTCCCTGTCCTTGTCTCGACCCTCGAGCCTTTCATATTTTCTTTCCCCTGTCCAGCTGAGCAAGAGGAGTGACAGAGCAGTTTTGGTGGGCACCTGGCATTTATCCAGGCCAAACCAAAACAATTGTCTCATTAAGAACATATTTCCAACTAGAGGAAGAGATGTGTGGACACAAAACTACTGGAGGGTCATGAATATTATTGCTGCTGTAGGCTGAGCTCATTAAATACACCAGGAGTTCCTTGTATCCTTTTATTCCCCACATGATTTCCCAGTGTACCACCTTCTCATTCCACATTATGTCTTATAACAGTTAAGCCATTTACGACTTGTAATTTGCTAAATTACTTCTGTTCTTTCCTTCTGGGAGAAAAGTAAATCTTAATGGAGATGTTTGGCAGGGTTAAAAGCTAGTGTATTGCTCCAGCTCTTTGATCTATAGGCAATTATAATCCCATTAGGTGACAAATTGACTTATCAATTGCCATAGCTTTGTTGGTCTCACATTTCCATCGCCAGTTTTCCAGTTTCCACAAATCAATAGGACCTTTTGCACTGATACCTGGCATGATTTTCTGAAAGAATAATTGCACTATGGTCAGCAAACAGAGCTCTTGCAGAAAAATGCCACTAGTGTGAGTATCAGTCCTTACTTCACTTTGGACAGTACAGCTTGAAGAATTTAATCATATAAAAGCTAGGTTTAACCCTCTATCAAAAATTCTGAGGTGATAAATAGCTATATAAGTGATAGCTAATATGGTTTAAAATGGCAAAAATGCAACTTAACTGTCTCATCTTAAACATAGATCTCATAAGTGATTTTTCCAATGAAAGCTGGATGTTTACAATACCCACATTTGAATACATTAGTCCTGTTTTTGTTTACCTGATTCAATATATGTAATTTCTCATTTCATGTAACAAATGTAAAAATCCTATCTATGGAACTGGTTAATGACCACCTGGAGACATCAACAAATGCATTTCCAAACTTAGTATCACCTCATTTGACATTTAGTTCAGCTTTCTTCAGGAAGTTATTTGGGTCTGTATCTCTAGGTGCTCCAAAAGCCTGGATGAAATTGAATGTTATTAGAAGTTCTGTAACATGTTTATGATGAAAAAAGCTTTTCACTGTCATTGTGTTAAAAGAAGAAAGTAATAGCTCAAAGGAAAACTTCTATAAAGCCACTGAGAAGGTCTCCAAGTGGATTAACAAAATATGAAACTTGTTCTTTTAGAAGAAAAATAACCACTTGAAAGGACAGATGGCTCATGAAGTGTTTGCTAAGTGCTGTATACTACGTACAGCTATATGGGTACAAAGGTAGAGAGAGGGAGAAAAAAAATCCATTGGCTGCTGTCAGTAGAGAAACTAATTATCCATGAAGATGTTGCTGTTTTTACACCTGAAGTGAAAAGGATAGAAAGAACTACTGCATCCAAGTTTACTGACTCTGGGCTGCAACGCAAATCACCTTACTATGTGGAGTGACTGGAGGAGAAAACACACACACATGCCCACACACATACAAACCTGCTTAAAATTCTGAATATACTTAGCCTAGTTACATAGAAAAAGGTAAAACGTTAGAGATGACTGCTGAGTTGCAGCAGCAAAATGTGGAAAATGGCAAACAAAAGAGAAGCGCTCTTTCTCTGCCGGGGAGGTGGAGGACCTGCTGCAGGTCCCCAAAGGCACTGCCCAGGTGCAGTGTCCTTACCCCAGGAAAAGGGGCTGGAGCGAACCTGCTCTCCCTCTTCTGCTTCTGCCGCTGTTCCTGCAGGGGCTGTGATTGCCCTTTATGCCTTCTTGCTATCTCCCTTTTGCTTCCACGCTATACGGGGTGATTTACACGTGATGAGCACACATTCGTTCTTGTCTGCTGTGCCTGAGCCAGGTTCTGCCCAGCTCATAGGCCTTCATTGCTTTAGTGAGCAATAATGTAGTGATTGTGAGTTCTGTAATTCCCTAAGAACAAATGGTGTTACCCTTACTTGTACTGTCAGTTCTCTGCTATCAATCTAGGTTTGGGGTCTTGGTATAGACCAAGTGAAGGATTGAAAGCTGATAAGCAGGTGTTCTTTTACAGCAACAGATCTGTTTGTTTTATTAAAATTATGATTTTTTTTGTCCTTGAGATGTAAAAATTTCGAACTTTGCAGGGAGATTATTTTCATCCATTAAAGAAATGCATGAAAGAACTCAGAAAAACATCTGTCAGAAATCAAGAAACAATTGTAGATGAATATTATATACTAGACATTGTCATAACAGGCAATTTCTTATATATTCATGTATTTGAGGGACAACTTACTAGAAGTAGTGTAGTGCTAGAAATAGTCTTAGCAGCCAAATCAAAATCAAAGTGTAACCAAGTAAGTTTGGAGTGGAAGAGATTTACTGTTGAGACATCAGAAAACCAGGTGTGAATGAGTCATGAACTCCTCGAATCTCAGGACTGAACCACGACTCAGTAAATATCATGTGCCTTATTCACACAAATAGAACAGTAGGAATCCCTCAGCTTATGAGCCAAAGCAGAACAATTGATAAACTCCTTTGATGAAAGCTTGGTTTCCATAGTGAGATGAAGTAATTCATCAAGATAGCTTTGTCCTGACATTTATTACAGAGCACAAGTGGTTTTCTGTGTGAAATAATAGGTTTCATCAGAGTAGATAGTTTAGCTGGAAGAATGACAGAGCACTGGAACAGGCTGCCCAGGGAGGTTGTGGAGTCTCCTTCTCTGGAGATATTCAGCACCCACCTGGACAAGGTCCTGTGCAGCCTGCTGTAGGTGACCCTGCTTCGGCAGGAGGGTTGGACTAGATGACCCACAGAGGTCCCTTCCAACCCCTACTATTCTGTGATTCTGTGATTCTGTAATGAGGCGAACTTTGGAGCATCTTCAGGTTTAAGATAGGCTTGGCACATCTTAAAGCTAAACAGAAATTAAAAACATTTTAGACAGGTATCAGTAAGGTCATGTCTGGGAGAAAACATGTTTGATACGTGTGGAGTAGATCGTATATTATCAGAGGAAAATGGCATGAAGGCAGGGAAGGAGAGGTAGAGAGGTAAATATGATAAAGTGGTTATCTTCTGGATGGAAAAGAGAGATGTAATTTCTGTAACAATTTAGTAGAGAGGAAGAAGATAACATTATGTCCTAAAAGCAATACCGTACTGAATTTGGGTTTTGTGTATCCTGTAGAACTATGAATCTTAGTTCCCAAGATCACTGAAGAAATATAACTTGTCTGTTTCCTCAGAAGACAAAGTCTTAGAGATCAGACATAGAATTATTTTTCTTTTTTAGAAATACTAATCTTTGTTATGTAGCCTTTTACAGAGGTTTTGGAGTGCTTTTCCAAATATGAAATGCACTGTGATGTTGTGTATGCTAGTTGATAACAGAATGTGACTGACACAGCACTTTGTCTTCAGAAATGACTGCTAGACATTTACTCTCTGGTACACACTAAACTTGCGTAGGCTAACACTGATGGATTCTGAATGCAGCACAGAAACACTGCAAGAGAAGTCCTATTCAGTCTCTTGCCACAGGACTCAAAAATTTGAAATAATACATGGAGAACAGTGAGTATCATAGTGTTGCCTCTGCCAGTCTGCAAGGCTGAGAAAGGAGCTGGCTGTGGGGAGGTGAGAGAGTTGCAACACCTGGAACAAAGAAGAGGAGTCTGTATGCTCGTTTGCTTACACATGAACCAACCTCCAAAAGTGTGCACCCGTGATTGATTCAGGTGAAGATGGTGTTACACTCAAAACTTTATTTCTGCTTAAAGAGGAGGCACACCTTGTATTTATATAAAGCCAGGAATTTATTGTTATTACTAGTGTAATCAAAATCTTAAGAGTTTAATCATTATTAGCCCAGATCTAATTGTTAAAGAAAAAGAATACAGCTAGAACACATAATAAAGTCTCAGCAGTAGTAACATAACAGTTAAAATTGTTATACACGCCCTTTCCTCGTGTTATGCTTATTCTTCCCCTGCTCCTCTGGCTCCTGAGGCTGAGACCCCGTAAATAACCTGACCTCAGGTGGGACCCAGGTGACCCACACAGATATGCAGGGCTGCGTCCTTGCAGTGCTCCAGCACTTCAGGCTGCTCCCACAGCTGAGCTGAAACAGGTTTGGCTGCCAAGCTAGGTCTCAGGTTCAGCAACACAGTTTGGTCCAGTAAGATCCTTTCACGACCACATAACTTATCCTAGAACACCCTCCAGTCTAATCAACAAACCTATAGCAAATTCAAAAAAGTTCAGATTTTAGTTGCCTGAAAAAATATTTACAGCTCTGCTAAGTTATGGAACTAACAGAACTGATGTCAGCTAAATTTCCCTCTTTTACATCAGGTCCTTGCCCAAGAACATGGCAAATGGCAAAACATTTCGCTAATTTTTATTTCTGCCTTGTATCAGCTCAAGTTCTATAAAATACAGGTAAGCGGGGTGTTTGGATTTTTTTTTAAGGTTAAAATATTCAGAAGGAAAAAAAAAATGTAAGGCACAAGGAAAGACGCAGAGCATGTTCAATTCATGTGGGCCATTCTTATGTGGTGCAAAGTGCTGGTCTGAAGCAGGGCTAGCTTTACAGAGGAGGAGGTTCTGGAATGGCCTCAGACCTCCCAAAGCAGTCATGTTTTCTTTGGGTGCTTTGCAGACCCAAATTAATCCTGAAATCAAGCATGCTGTTTCATGTGTTAATCCAAAATATGTCCGGTTCTTTCATTATTAGTTCATAAGAGCTACCAGTATTTGAATCAGCCTTCTATCCACAGAAGAGTCTTACATGTTTTGATATATGAATTAATAATTAAACAGAATGGCATTTACTGAAGTAAACTAAGGTAAAGAACAGACCAAGAAAAGGAAACCAAGCTCTGGATTATGTACTGCACTTAATTATTCATATGAGCAGTTTCCTATGCTGAAAACAAAAAAGCAAGCAAGCAAGCAAGCTCGCCAAACCAGAGGAATTTAAGAAGCCTCCAAAACTGAAACAGTCTTGGGCATCAATACTAAATGGGTAAGTTTTAAATATTCAAGGTTTAAAAATTTCTGTATAGTAATGTTAAAATCTGCACTTCTGCTTTCCTGTTGAATAAAACACAAAACCAAGTTTTCTGGAGTTATGGCACCATCTCCTGGCAGAAGGAGTGTTTGCTTGTAATTGATAAATTGTGAATCCTATCAAAAAGGACATCTAGGTGCTTCCTCTGAAGTTTCCACCTCCAGCTCATTTCAGTTACCAGTATTCCCAACTTCTTGTGCTACATAGATTGGGGCTGGAGGAGCAGGTCTATACAATTTGCAGCTTTTTATCAAAAGAAAAATTAAATCAAACCCAGAAATATTAATGAATTTTTGAAGAGACTCAGGCAGCAGCTGTACTGTGCTATGCGTGCAGAGTGACACATCTGCTCACTTGCAGTGCGTACAGTGCTGTGGTGGAACTTCACTGTGAAAAGGGAAGGACTTTTTCTGCTTTGCTTGTTTAGGCAAGCCTTCACCCTTCATGACAATATGGGACAGTCAAATCCACATCCAACAGCTGGTGTCTAGGTACAGAAGATCAGTTTAGAGGTTAGAAAGTGTGTGTTACCACATGAACAGCACATCGTAAATTTTCCAGCAATACTTAGTGGTCGGCTTCATGCTTCAGGCTCAACACAGTCATCAAAACACACAAGACATGACCTCCTGAGATCCCTTGTGGCAGAAATTATCCTTTGAACCTATGGATTCTTCAATGGTATGATTCTACCAACTTTTATTACACACATTTGTGAAATAATTCACTTACGGATCTGGAAAGACTATTACAGGTGGAAGCACAAACACACATAAGCACAAAAGGAAACTGATGAGTTTCAAGTCTCTGATTAATGTTTTTTTTTTGGATATAGAAGTTACCACCAACGTTCTGTCACATCTTCACAGTCACCAGTAGCCTGTTAACATGATGTTATTGCTTTTTGGAACTGTAGAAATTGTATAATTAAACCAAACTATAGCTGCAGAAAACCGGAATGAGTATTTAAATGGTAAAGCCTACCAAACAACAGTTTTTCAAGGAAAATGTTGGATGCTCCGTCATTTTGGCTTTTTAAAAATGTGCATGATTATATAGACAAAATTACTTGTAGAACAGAAAAGTTAATATTTGCTCTTCTGCATTCCTAGTTTCTGTGATCTGTAATATGCCTCATTTGCATCAATAATTTTAATTTTGTGCAAATTGAACTGAAAGAAAATACAGGATAATTTTATTTATAAATGTTGAAAGTAAGCTCTTGCTAGAGGTAGTAATTAATGAGTGGTGCATGATGTTTTCTCATTCATATGTCTAAAAGTAAATGTACCAGCACTGACCTGAGATACCTAAGGCTTCTGTCAACACTCTCGTATTGACTCTTCCGACATTTTCCCATACAACTGTATTTTGCAATGAAAGATGAATGGGTGAATTTTCTTATTAAAATGCTAAAATCCTGTTCAGTAATTAAAGTTTTATGAATATTTCCTTTTGTTATACCTTCTCTGTACAGAAAATTCTAGGACTTCCCTTTAAAAAAGTTGGCCTGTAATTACTCGTATACTTATAAGTGAAAAAAAATTTATAGTTCAGAAATATATGTGAGTTTTTTTTCTGTTTGTCTCTATACCTAAACATTTTAAAAACTGTGCTGAGCAAGAAGACCATAACAAGACCTCTTGTTACGTGTTTTGATTATCTGAAGTATGAGGAGTACTGCTCACCTATTTGAATTACCTCTTCTCTCCAGAGCTGGTAAAGCATGAACAATTCTTTTTAACATACATATCACACCATAAACTTCCTGGGATAAATACACTCTCTTTCTCCTCTTTTTTGTAGTTGTTATCCATGATGGCGACTGATAGAAGCTAGCATCATTAAAAAAAAGAAAACAAAAGAAATTACTTTTGATTGAAAATAAAAATGTTTGACTGTGTTTTTAAGATAATGTTTAAACTTCCAATTTTTTCTGAAATTATTTCTGACTTCTGGCAGAAGACGGGCTTCTAAGCTGGTAAATTGGTCGATGTGATTTACTTTTTCACTCAGCAATTAATGATCAAAAGTTTATAAATTATTCCCAGATAGTCATATTCTAGACCGCATGGCATCTGAGAAGCTCGGTTTTCTTTCTGCAGAATCACACGTATTCAGCAGTATCCAGTCGTGGGGAACAGGAATATATTCCAAAATGTAGCTCTAGCTATATATAGAGGTAGTCCAAATAGTTCTTTGTCTGAAATCAATTGGAAACTTCAGTGAAGCAGTGTTGAAAAATACTTCCTTAAGCAAGTTCATGTTTCTTTCTGGAATGGATTTTCATTTATGTCTTTGAGTCTGGTTTGCAAATATTCAAGCAGTGGTATACAGAGAATTGCAATTTAAATTGTTCATTGGTACAATTCCTGTATGGTAAAAATGGGGGGTCTAATTCTGAACTTCACTGACATTACTGTTAGCATAGATGGAATATGAGAAAGATGTCAGATGGAGGCATAACTTTAATTCCTCTGGCCCTACTCTGAACAAGAAATAGTGTCTCATTGCACACACCAGCCATTCACTGTCTTCCGGCAAACCCCCAGATGAAAAAGCATCCTGTTCTAGCAGAGAAGTCCTCAGACCATTCCTTAACATACTTACATTTAAGTATCATAATAAAAACTATTAAAAAAGCTTTTTAAATTTACTTGCAAACGTGTGTATAACTATGACAGCATTAGTCAGTAACTACTGTTGTAAGTTAATTTTTAAGAGGTAAGGTTTTTCCCATGGTTGTCTAAAGCCCCTTGCTAGCCTACCAAAAATGACACTGTCATACAAATGTTTATTAAAAAAAAAACCTGTCATTGGCTGTTCAGCAGGATTCATGGTTCGTTTTCACACCATTATTTTTGGCTGCACAGCCTGGGACTGCTAAAAGAGACCCCTGCACATCCCATAAATCTGAAATTTTGTCACGCCATCACTGCTGAGTGGCTTGGACTGCGGTCCACAACACCTCCAGCTTGCAAAAATGAAGATTATGGGCTAGCATTGCACAGGACCTCAGAAATATATTCAAGAAAGTTTTGTATTGATCACATCTTATTTATGTTAAATCCATTCCTCGGAATTATTGGTCAAAAGACTTTCCTGCTCATTTGTAACGAAAACCACAGTTTTTCAGAGGGTTAGACGCACTCACAGGCTTCACTGCTTTCTGAAGCCAAGACTACCTCAGCATTGACGTGATTAAGAATATACGCACAAAGATGTGTTTCCACATAACATTTTATTCAGGCAAAAATGCGATTTTACATTTCTGTTTAATTTTTTCTTTAGAGCTAAGATCCAGACTCGTGAGATAGAGTAGCTTCTTCCCCTGAAGTCTACTGGATGTTACAAAACTTGCTGTCTGAGTGCACCTAGCCTAAACGCGCGAGAAGTAAACGTGAGTGCAATGCTGCTGTCGCTGCTGCCATCTGCTGCTCACCGTAAAACCAACAGGCCTGAAATGTCAGGGAAAAAAAATCCGACGTGAAGCTTGAACTTCAGAGTTTCACAAATCTTAATAAAAGATGAGAATTTCAGCTTACAACTGGTCTTTATTCTAAATAACACATAAAAATTATTTAACTGGTTTCTTCTAGGTAGTTACATCACTGTTAATAACACCTACAAATGTTGAAATTAATAGAAGTGTCTGCACAAAGCAGTTTTCTGAAAAATTATTCTTAAAGTTTATTATTAGTTTATCATTTTACAAAATCTTTTTGTTTTTTGTAACGTTATAACCATATTTATATCACTGTAAGATGTAGTCATATTGTCTTCATCTTCAAATGATATCTTCTAAATAAAGATGATAGCATATATTTGTGGCAGTGCTCCTGATTTATACAGCCCCTGGGTTTTCTTCCTCAGAGAATTTACTCACTGGTATATTCCTTATTCTCATATCTCTAGGCTGTTGCCTAGTCAGCATTCTTCACACCCTTTTGAAGTTTGAATCAAGGTTTTTGAAGACTGGCTGCAATATATGTGATACTGGAATTGTATCACAGATCCAGGACTATCATTAAAAAGTAATATTAAAATTCAGAACACCAGGGAATCTCAGTAATAACCAATGCTTTTTCTGCAAATAAAAATAGCTGTTTAAAATTGTTATTATTGCTATTCTGGTTAACACAGAAAGAAATCAGCAACTTCTGCAAAAAAAATGAAGTTTCCGTACTCTTACTCACTTTTACTCTCATCGATCAAAATGTGGAAAAGTATATTCTTGAAGAATCTATGCTTACAACTATTATACTATGAAGTATATTTTAAAAGCCCATATTGTATCTGTATCTGATTCCTTGCAAGGGTAAATGCGTAAGTGTCAATACACACAAATGTATTTTTCTATAAAGCTTAACCTAATGAAGTTCAACAAGGTCAAGTGCAGGGTCCTGCACCTGGGGAGGAACAACCCCATGCGTCAGTACAGGCTTGGGGTGGACCTGCTGGAGAGCAGCTCTGTGGAGAGGGACCTGGGTGTCCTGGTGAATGAAAGGTCAAACATGAGCCAGTGTGCCCTGGCTGCCAGGAAGGCCAGTGGCATCCTGGGGTGCATAGAGTGTGGCCAGCAGGTTGAGGGAGGTTCTCCTCCCCCTCTACTCTGCCCTAGGGAGGCCCCATCTGGAGTACTGTGTTCAGTTCTGGGCTCCCCAGTTTAAGAAAGATGAGGAGCTACTGGAGAGTCCAGAGGAGGGCTATGAGAACAATGAAGGGATTGGAGCATCTTTCCTACAAGGAAAAGCTGAAGGAGCTGGGCTTGTTCAGCCTGACAAAGAGAAGGCTGAGACAGGACTTTATAAATGCTTATAAATATCTTAAGAGTGGGTGTCAAGAGAATAGGACCAGACCCTTTTAAGTGGTGCCCAGCTACAGGACAAGGGGCAATGGGCACAAAATGAAGCACAGGAAGTTCCATCTGAACAAAAGGAAGAACTTCTTCACTGTGAGGGTGATGGAGGACTGGAACAGGCTGTCCAGGGAGGTTGTGGAGTCTCCTTCTGTGGAGATATTCAAGACCTGCTCTGTGCAGCCTGCTGTAGGTGACCCTGCTTCGGCAGGAGGGTTGGACTAGATGACCCACAGAGGTCCCTTCCAACCCTTAACGTTTTGTGATTCTGTGATTCTGTGAAATAAAACAGAAATATTTGTAGAGACTCAAACATATCACGTTTGCAGGCACCTTTTGGGGTGGCTAACACATCCTCACACATGAGGTCAGCAGGGCTGGACTAAGGAGGATGTATTTAATAAGCATTTTTTCACTGCATAAGCAAAATCCAGTTTATTTTTTTGTTAAAGCTTAATTAATCTACAACACACATTTTTAAAGTCAGGGCTAAATTTGATTCTAAGAAACAAAATATTATGCTACTAAACGTTTAAGAACTTTAGTTCCAATACTACTCTGGATATCGCTCAATGCTGCGAATGCCATAACCTCTGCTGCCTTGTCAGGTTTACAATAAGTGATGCACCTCACGTGCCTAGTGCTGGTGGCTGGTGAGGAGATGCGTTGTGGGTGCTGCACCCTTGGATTAACTCCACCAAGGCCCTTCAGTTACTGTTACTGGCTTCTGTCCTTAAGTATCAAACTAAGGTATCTAGTGAACACACTCCATTCATTACACATCGAACCGCACTCCACAAAAGGTGACGGAGAACAATCTATTCAAAGTCCTAGTCCCATTAGATCTTCATTTTTAAAAAGTAATGATTTAGAAAGGAATGAATGGGAAGGGCCAGATTGGCATTCTGGGATTCAGCTAAGTTTTGCTGTGGGAGTGTAGAGAACCTTCTCAGATTCATGTCAGTGATTTCTGTGCAGCTTAAGCTCACCACAGCTGCCAGAAGGACGTTCAAAACCTGTTGCCCTGCCCAAGTGTAAGGGCCCTGGGTGCACCCTCATCCCTGTGGGATGTCTGGCTGAGCTGCCTGGGCTCGGGGCAGGGCAGGGTACGCCCCGCTAAAGTTACTTAACAAAGAAGGAAATCCCGTTTTCCAGGCCTTGACAAGAAACAGGTAGAAAAGAGGAATATAAACCATGATCATTCATGTTTTGTATGAGTGCCTAGTTGTTTGCTGGATGCACGACAATAACAACTCCTCTCTCTTTCTCAGTCCACCGTAGGTGTCTGAGTCCAGAAAATGGTTTTAAACTTCTGCTGTTGAGAAAGATACAGTGCCTTCCTCCAGACTGGAGTTTAATGTTTGAATCTTTGAAGTTTATTAAGTGGTCTTTGATAATACAGAACTACAGTGTTAAGAAAAAGAAATAGTTTTTTTTTAAATTGAAAAAAATAAGGCACAAGTTTTTTTTAGGTTTTTAAAGAAATTTCTTTTATAGATCTACATACCGATCCACATATAGATTGACTGGGCAGTAGGTTTCTCTGTTGTATGCTTGTAGACATAAAGTGTATCACAGCCATTAAAATTAAGATTTTTGTGTATTTGGAAAATGGCCTGAATCCACTAGAGACTGATAATTACTGTCTAGATTTAATTCCAAGGCCAACGAGTCACTGCTACTATCTTTTTTCCTGTCTATAAGCAGAGGCCTCGAGACTAGAAGTGTAGTATGGTATCAGGGGTCATAGGGGCGAGAATACAAATCTCATCTGCTGTGCTGCTGCTCAGTGAAGCGATGCAGCCCTGAGAACTGGGCAGAACCTGGCTCAGGCACAGCAGACAAGAAGGAATGTGTGCTCATCACACGTAAATCACCCCGTACAGCATGGAAGTAAAAGGGAGATAGCAAGAAGGCATAAAGGGCAATCACAGCCCCTGCAGGAACAGGGGCAGAAGCAGAAGAGGGAGAGCAGGTTCGCTCCAGCCCCTTTTCCTGGGGTAAGGACACTGCACCTGGGCAGTGCCTTTGGGGACCTGCAGTAGGTCCTCCACCTCCCCGGCAGAGAAAGAGCGCTTCTCTTTTGTTTGCCATTTGCCACATTTTGCTGCTGCAACTCAGCAGTCATCTCTAACGTGTTACCTTTTTCTATGTAACTGGCTAAGTATATCAGAATTTTAAGCAGGTTCGTGTGTGGGTGTGGGTGTGTGTGCGTGTTTTCTGCTCCAGCCTCCCCACATAGTAAGGTGACTGATAGCACTGTATTGAATCAGAGCAAACTGGCAGAAATACTGCAGCTTGGTGTGGTTACTTGGTGTTGCTATAGCAGGAGTGTTTTTAAGAGCTTTAGAAAAAATAAAAAATAATGGTGAATTATTTTCACTTCCTGCATTAGCATCCAGCAGTGCTACTAAATAGAAAGAACCAAAAGCATCTGTTTAAACCTTTCACCTCTTGACGCTCTTCTCCCAAATGCTAATTGATTTAAAAAAAATACGTATGGAACATGTTTTACAGAGACTTTTCACTTCTTCTATTTGGAACATGCAAAAAATTTGCCTGTAAAAATTTTTCAAGGTAGCTCAGTGACACAAGGAGACTTTTTTCCCACAGGCGTCAAACATCACAATATTGTTGCATCGCTCCTGCATTAACTCTACAATCAAATATTTTTTCAGTTTCTCTTGCCTTTTTTGTTGACCTATATACTAACATTACTTCATTATTCAGCTGATGAAATTATGTGATTAAATCTTGCCTTTGAGAGCTTATTATCAGGATTAATATTGCTCTTTGGAGTTTCTATGTAGGCACGTTATTTTATTATGCCCTCAAATATTTACTTTTTGTGTTAATCATACCAAGATGTAGAAACTAAGGTTAATGATAATGATAAACATAATTTCACCTTGACTGATACTTTTGAGAAGCCTCATGGCATCAGAACAACATGGTGTGTAAAATCATGTTGAACTTAATAATCTTAATAAGCACTATGGTAGGAATGAGAAAAGATCTCTTACTCCAAACACAAGATTTTACTCAAGAAAATACTGTCTTCTGTAATTTTGAAGACATTTTATTGATTTCAACAAGCTTTTACTGCAGTCAGGTTATTTTTTTTTTAGCACATCATTAAGAAAGCACAGACTTGCTTTTCTATTCTCATGTAAATCTGTATGTAAATGTGGTACACATCAGCAGACGCTGCTCTTGCAGGGACTTAGCCGCATTTACTTGGCATGTATGCACTGCCTACTCTTTAGAAAAATTCTTAGTAATTCTGCAATGTATTTTTTCTTGGGAATACTGATTCCAGAATTGTCGGTATTCAATCATTAAAATTGTTTTTTTAAAAACTGTATTGAAAAGTAAAATTGTTTAAAGAAATTGACTATTTCTTTGGTTTTGTGTTTCTGAGCTTTTTGAGTGTGTGCTGTGCATGTTTTATGTCTCTTTACCACTCTATATGATTTGAAATATGGTAAAAATAATTGAAATCACATACAGTTGCTTATCAGAGAAAGCCTGGTCCTTCAGTAAAACATCAAAAAAGAGATTCATTTCAGGTAGCTTTAGATGTTACCCCTATGCCCTGAGTAGCTCAGATGAATCCATTTTGTGTGAGTGGTGTTAAACAAACACAGTCTGGAGCTCTGGATTCTTCAACATCACACATAACATATAGTACCAATTTGTCTGTGACGAACAAAGGGTTTCAGACTATGCACAGGATTTATTTTCATTAAACCACATCAGTCTTGTCTGCATACGAGGAGTTATTGTTGCTCCTAAAATTACAGTGTTCCCTTGGCTTGCAATTATGTGATGTCAGTTAAGACTTCCAAAGTGGGATTAATTTTACCTAAATATAAAAGCCTACAATGCAGGCCTATAAGGCCATGTTGCTCTTCTGTGCTTGAATACAGAGTTAATCTAAGCTAAAGAGGTGAGGAACCATCCTCATACGCCAGAGGGAGACAAGGAGTGAGCTAGATGAGGAGTTCCCTTCTATGTGATATACACCAGAACTAGAAAGAAAAAACTCACTGTGGAGCAACAGTGCAGAAACCACCCATATTAACTGAACAAAGATGACATCAGGCGAACTCTGGTAGGAAAGCTGTTGAAAAGATGCATGTCTGCATCCCTCTGTCTGTTATACAATAACGAAAAGAAGAAAAATAATACTAAATTCTACTGTGCCCTTAAGTCATGCTAGATGAGATTGAAAATGGAATGTAGTCCTAGCAAACTCAGTCTTCGCTTTAAAGTAGCAAATTTTTATTTTTTTTATTCCATCTTCTGAATGCCTAGGATGAAGCAAGAATGAAGTGTCCCCAGGTGGTAAAACTCTGAATTCTCAAAGCCATTGATGAAAATGAGGCTGTTATTACCATTGTCAGTTAAAGCAGAGATTATAAGTGGCTCTGAGCAGTTACCCAAATACTTTCATCCCAAATCTGCTTCAAAGACAACATGCAAGCTCCAGGCATTTGCTGTCAGCACGAATGCTTACTGCTCTTTAGTTGGAGTTTCCTTTCTGACCTCCTCTCACTAGACACAAAAAATTATTCCAGGTTTTACTAACTCGATTTTCAGATCGTAGTGTTGAAATTAGATTTTCTTTTATTTCATTTCCTGTTAGAGGAAGGGACTGAGTAAGACCTATCATTTACCAAGGAAAGGTGAGAAAGCCATGGTAACTTAAAGACCTTTGGAAGGAGACTGTAGCTTTCTTGTACTTCAGCTCCTCCATATGTGAAAGAAACGGGGTAGCACTTCCCTACTTTCTGTAGATTGCATGGATGAAAATCTTGCAAATTTTTATACTAATCTTTATTGTTCTCGATAAGTCTTGAAATGTAACTGGTTGAAAAATCAGCAATTCTCTTGGATTCTCACTAGGATGTAGATATGTCTTAGTATTATCAGGACTGGCTTTCAAACAGTCTATTTCATGAACATAATGTCTAAAAGTTTCAGATTTTGATTCCTCTATATTTTGAAATGCCAGTCATTGAAAATTAATTTTGAGTTAGATATGGAAATAGTGTTTGGGTATACACATCCAATCCCCATTCTTTAACACCTTTATCTTCACAATATTTGTTTTTCATTAAAGATTTTTAAATACACTTTCAGGAAGGTATCTTATACTGTCCTGGTTTTTATTTATTGCATTCCTTTTGGCTATTCTTAGACAATAATCAGTGTTTAATTCATATTTTGAGAAGGACTTTCAATCTTTGTACGTCAATAGTACTCTGTCATTTTCTGGACAGGGAATGTTTTCCAAAATCCTCTGTGAATCCCTTAAATCCCAAAATTAACAGAATTTTTGATGTTCCTATGATGAACTGGTGATTTGAATTATTAAACAAAACCCCTAGTGTTTTTGATTCTTAAGCATATGCACATACAATAAACTCAGAAATTAATTTGATGAATTATAATATTTCAAATTATTAATCAGAAATAAATCAAGGACTTTCTATGAATAAGAGCAGGTAGAATCACAAGCCTTTAAACATACTGCTTTTAGAAAAATCTAGAGAACTTAACATCCTTCCAGTAGCTGTGCTGTAGTATCAGTGCTTAAACGTTGTACCTTCTCTCATAAAAAGAAGACTATAGGGATTTTAGGCCTTGGACTAGTTCCATTCCACTTGCACCACAATGCTACAGGTCTTCTTTGTCTACTTGACATTTGCATCCCACTGGTAGCTGATTGTCCCACTGGCTGTTTCTTTTTGGCGCAGAGGCGCCTGAAGCAGGAGAGACGATGTAGCGCAGTGCAGCACCTTGGATCTCCCTGCCTTTTCTCCACTGAAGTCCTGCACTGCAGCCTGACTCCATCCTGGCACACAGGAAAGTGAATTAGTTTGAAAAAAAATGAAAATTACAGCTTTTGTATATGAAGGTCAAATATTTCACCAACTAAAATAACTGAAAAGAAACCTAATTTCTGAAAGTCTCTTGTTTCCTGCTGAGTAGGAGGAGTCTGTGTGTACCATAGCTGTTCCTGCCACCAAGAACATGATGAGAAGACTAGTCTAAAGAGAGGTTTTGTTTTGACTTCAGATCTCAAGAAAGCAATGGACTAAATGAACAGGGAGACAGAGTAGCAACATTTAAGACCAAATTTTGCTGTACTGTTGTTCACAGTGGACCCACATAATCACTATTCTAGTGTCCTTCTTGTTCAAACATTTTTGCACAAAAAATGCTGTTGAAGCTGGGTCACTTCTCAGCCAGACATCAAAGAGACAAAGTTCCCAATAGAAGCAGGAAAGTGTAAGCTAGTGGTTACACCATCCAACCCATGAGGATTCAGTCCCTGAAGTTTATGATTTTCCTTTATTTTCCTTGCTTGTGCATCCATGCCAGGCTAAAGGGGAAGGAGGAGACTTACAAAGATAGTAGTTCTTTTGAATTTTTCTGTGGTTTTAGATTACATACCCTTCAAGTTTTTTTTACATGGCACCTGGAACATTTGGAAGGCTCCTAGTCACAATGCCTTCTAAAGACCATTGTAATATATTTTTTTCCAAGTACGATGTGATATTCAGTGAGGATCTGTTCCACACAGGATATGGACCGGAGTGTTGACTTGCCGTTGTCCATACCATTTTGTTATTAGCACGTCCCTTGACACAGCTCTGACGTATCAAGTGACATATACACACATCTAATACCAGAGACTGCTCTCAATAGGTGATTTTGGCAGTTAGTTGTTTTGAGACACTTAGGCATGAACCAATCCATTTCAGATGGCCTACAAGGAAAAGAGTGAACTCTGTCACTTTTTTTTTTACAAATACAGATGTAGATATTGGGCCATTATCACAGCTAGTGGGAGAGTGTATATAATTTTGTCCTGCACAAGTCAGGCAGTAAATAGTCCTTCTCCTGACTGAATTCCATCTCATTACTTTCTATTCTTTACCTTTTTGACTAGAAAGCAGAAGGGCCATTGGTGGATTAGAAACTTTAAACTGGAGTAGACTTCTGTACTCCAGGTGGCATAGGCAATTTAGCAAACAGGCTTTATAGCTCTTTGATGTAAAACATTTATATCGACCAACAGTGAATTTCACTCAAGAGCAGTGGGATTGCACTGCTGCCAAACAAGGGATGCTGCTTACTTTCTTCTTTGTACAGAAGCACTTCATTTCACAAGCACCAACAAACCCTGATGATTAATCAAGTAAACTATAATGTATATTGGTGTCTGACATCCGTGAAGCCAGAGGCATTGTCCTTCTCTTTGAGTATTTAAAAATTGATTTGAAAATACAAGGATGTCTTTTCTCGATGTTACATTAACTCTGGAGTCATAGGCAGTAGTTTAGTTTAGAAGGGAATGTGGCCGATCACCTAGTCAAATTCCTGACCCCTGCTCAATGCAAGTCCAGATGTATCAGGTTGCTCAGGGACTTGTCCAGATGTTTTAAATACTTCCAAGGTCAGAGATGCCACATACTCTGTGGGAAGCCTGTTCCAGTGTTTGATTACCTTCACTGGGATTTTTTTTCCAAAAATATAAGCAGAATTCCTCATGTTGCAACTTGTGTCCGTTGACTCTTGTGCCATCATCGCACACCTCCAAGAGTTTGGGAAGGGACGAAGCAGTTTTCTAATTCCCATGCATAGACAGACCTGAAAAGAATGATGTTGAAGATATTTGCTGCAATGTTCTTACTAGCGTCCCTGAGTGTTTGGCCTCGCTAAGGAAGTAGGAAATCAAAGAAATCACAAAATTTTGGTCAGCTGGACACTATTCTGCAAGTTGACATAGCTGAGGAGCAGTAACTTCTGCTAGACCTCCAGAGTTTCCCTTCCCTGGGATGAAAGCCCTTGTGGAGATCTCACAAGGTCTGGAGACCCATGTTCTTGAGATAGTTTCAAGAATTTAACATACAAGTTCTTATATCCAGACATGTCTGAGTTACTAATACAAGCAAAACCAAAGCATGTTGAGTCGACAAATCTGTAAAACTGGTAAGAAGAGAGGGCCTGAGAACAAAGTCCTGGAGGAAGAGTGTGTTGAAGAAAGAAGAGAAGAGAGAAGCAGGTGTCCTCAATTGACTTTATTGGAAGAGGCAGGAGTAAGTCAACCCTATTTTGATTTAAAAATAATAATAATAAATGCAACAATAGTCTAATCAAGGAGTTCTACCAGCATGGAATTGGGGTCTGTGACATGCAGCTGCAGTGAGGGATGGCACAAGGGGCAGCGCAGCCCCCCAAGAGCAGCAGCTTCTCAGCCCAAGGCTGCTCTCACTCCGCTGGCTTAGGGCCCACACAGAGTCTGGTTCCAGTGTCTGAGAGCTAAGGGACCCATCCTCAGAGCCGGAATGCTTTAAGCTGAATCTATCTGTGTGTTTTTCAGTGACTACTCTCTATATGAGCTGTAATTGCAGGCTATAGTTTAAAAACATTCCATGAACTGCCTGATTCCCAGTTTCACATCGTGTACTAAGCATAGCTGATAGGTTAAACCCAGCAACAGCACACTGAGGGAATATTTAATGTGTACTCTGCACTTTGCTGGGTGCTGTAACTGAGTAAACACACATTTTTGTTAAACACTGTTAATTATTTAAAAAGAGACATATTATTTATTCATTCTCTGTGTGTGTGTGAAGGGATATTGGGATTTTCTTTCTGTAAGCTAGTTTCCTGGAGTAAAACTCAGATAAACCTATAGTTTCCACAGCAGCTAATTCCAGCCAGCTTTCCGTCCTGTGAAGCTCTTAACAGTTTAGAAACTCTTTTTAACCATTTCCAGAGGGCCAGCATGTTCCCATGAGCTTCCCCATCAAAATAAAGAGGATTCTGAGCAGTGGGGCGGATTGTGGGGTGAAGTGTTGTTGTAGCCTTGACTATTTCCTCAAAGAGAGGCACTCAAAATACCCTGAGCCTACATCTTTGCGATTAAGGCAGGTACTTAGAAGACTGGAGGTTGGCTTCTGGTGGAGATTATATAGAAATTATCTTCCGTCACTGCTAAAGCATGTAGGCTAATATTAAAAAGGGCACCACTATTCTTGAGGCATCCTCCAAGGTGTTGCCTGTTTCTCACTATGCTATTTTTTGAGAAAAGGACATCAACTGAGAGAAAACTTTCCAGCAAATGTGCCCCAGGTGCCAGACACAGGCTTCATTTTATCTTATTTGGGTAGCATGAATCTTATATTACTTGTATCGAAGAGGGGATCTACAGAAATATAATACAGGTCTAGGTGTGGCTCAGAAAAGCAAGTCCTATGGGAAAACCTCATGGAAGTTCCACAAGCCTGGTACAATTAAGTAACGTAGAAATGATTTCTGAAATAAACTGATTTCTTGTTTATAATAAGGGCTAAATTACATTGTTCCTGGAAACCTTCTTTCTACTGGATGAGAGAGCCAGAAAATCCCCTTAGGGTTTATCAGATGCTTTCTTACTCTGTTTCTCTCAGGAACTTAAAAGGTACAGAGTGGATACTTTAAAAAGTAAACAGTTAGGCTGCATTTTCACTTTGTGATTTTTTCTCAACAAGGAGACAAAATTCTATACATTCCTCAACTGTGCTGATGTATGCACATTTATTTGTTGTCTATACAGGATGCCAGAGATTAATCTGTGTAAAGATTTCGACAAACTGCATGTGGATACTGTTTCTGACTTGTTTGAAGTTTTGGTGAACCGACCACTCCTTATTTCGAAATGGAATGTGGGACCTGGGAAGTGAACTAATGCTGAAATAGGACAGATGAATATGGGCAGTGTGTACAGCATTATGATAAAACCACTGTGGTCAACATAGGAATTTTAAACCAGCAAAGTAGATTTTCATATTAATTAGGAAAAGGAAATCAAACCATATATTTTAAATATTTATTTGTCAGACTGGGATAACAGCCTTTATACAGCACAATTTGCATAAATTCTCAAGATACATCCTGTATACAATCACAAAACCATGACATGGGTTTATACACAAAGTGAAAACTTAGACAGATTTACAGGCATTTTTATACAATTCTCATACCACTTTTCTTTCGGTTTTTACAGCTTTTAGAACAAGTCTAATATTTTTTTCTGATGAATCTGAAAGCAAAATGAAAATTAAAAGAAATTTAAACCAAAATGAATACCAACAAACCACCACCTACGCATGCAACATTCACTGTGGAAACATTACATTTCTCCAAGGAGTAATCTTTTTTTCTGTGATTTTTGTGGTTTTTTGGTGTTTTTGGATTTTTTTAAACATTGGGTATGCTGTACACGTTCTCTGTAGAATGACAGCACACACGCTAGTCAGCCATTGTTGAGCACGTCACTGAACATCTATAAGATACAACCAAATAAGGGCACATTCACATGCTTGGATGTCAGATGGAGTCAATAATTTAAACTCAGTTTGTTTTACAAAAATGTATACTTATTTACAGGGTAACAAATTAAGAAAATGATTTTTGTTCAAATCATCTATTTTGAGTTACGGATATCTATATATGTTATAACTTTTGAGCTCATCAATATATTTCCTTATTATTCTTTTCAAAATAATAAAACAGAAAATACAGAAAACATTAAAATGCTTCTTATGATTTAAAGAGAGAGTATCCGGTTTCACTTATTCCTTCTATTTTCCTTCTTAAGGCAACATGCATTCATAACGAGCAACTGATCCTACATGCCACGTGTACTGAAAATTCACAAGGCATATAGGACTAGGATTTAAATGTAAAGTAGGTGGATACTTACACTACATTTCCTCTCTGTTTCATTACTTTGATAAGTTACAGTCACACAAATGCAGTTTTTCTCTGTTATTCACATAGGTATGTACAAATCTAGATATATACTCAATGGAATCTGGGACATTCAACCCTGTAGCAATCAAAATAAAGTACTTAAAAATAGTGTCAGTTATGATTTAAATCATAATTTAAAAAAATACTATAAACATCTTAATGATATCTCCATGAATCTAAATCCTAATTAAATAATCTCTATTGGGCACACAGTAGCTTAGAATATAATAGATGTCTTCTCTTTCTTCATCATCATCCTCAAAGTAAGAATCAATATCAGCTGGTTACCAGCTACCATATCCCACAGCCTAACCATGCGAACACCCAGCTTCCAGAAAAATAACTCAAATATTTCCTAGGTCTTGATTTAATGCCAGTTTAAGCCAACAGATTCATTGTTATTGACTTCTGCTGGTTTGGATTGGGTTTTTGTTTTGTTCCACACAGGATCCATGTAATGTAAAAACATGAGTAATAATAAAGAAGCAGCACTCATTGCTCTTGGATACTATCCCTTTAAAGAGTAATGATAAAGAACTAGCTCAACATTCATCATAGAAACTCTCATGTCTAGTTTTAACCTGGAAAAACAAAAGTGGCTGTTTGCTGCTCATTGTATGCATATTAATAATGATAACATTAGAAATTCCTGTCATTTGTAAACACATACACTGTGCTTTTACTCATTTTTCAACTTGTTTCCACTATACAAGGCCTTGAACAAAGAAGCAGCTTCAATCTCTGTTGACTCAGCAGATTTATGAGTAAAAAAATTAAAATGCCTCTGCTATTGCCTCCCTGCAATATGTGTCTTCAAAGCAAACATAGAAATGTGCGAACTCATTAATAATCAGTCATTCAGAAATGATAAAATCTATTGCCACATCTAAGCACTTTTGGCCAGACAAAAGAAACCAAAATTAATGAGAAAAAAGTGAAAAAAATATACTGAGATATATACAAAAAAGTAAAAAAATACTAATAGTCCTTGTTTGATTATTTTTTAAAAAACTTTGTCACAAGAGAGTTTTTCCTGACTTCCTTCATAAAACAAGAAAGAAAAGAAAAAAATGCATTCAAACATGAATCTGTGTTGCATAGAGTGATTCCAGTACAACCTAGACATTTGGTCAAAAAAAGGAACTTGGCACACTTTGGAAGCATCGTCTGACCTCTGAATGATACTGACTCAGAAAAGAGAGAGCGTGTAGGCCCAGGTCTGTCACTAGCCCACCCTGGGTGACACCAAAGTAGCCCTGTCCCTGCAGCTGGCCAACGCAGTGCCTTGTTCCTGACAAATTCCACTCTTTGCGTTTCATGATGGGAGTCCGAAACTGCCATTTTGACATGCAGAAACATTTTGTGTGTTGTTCAGAGAATCAAAGATGCTTGAATTAAACCAGTTGCTGACAGCTGATTAGCCCACAAAGGTAGATGTTCCATGCAGCCGCAGCTATAACACCCAGCACAATTATTTTATAAAAATATTGGCCACATTTGTATGTGTGTGAAAGCAAAGTACGCCTGTCCGCTTTCTCAATTAAAAGTGATGATTACAGGCTTCCCAGTAAGGCGGCCAGATAGTACTCATTCCTGCTGTAAATCTCCATAGCAACTGCTGGCATGACTTCCTGTCTTTATAATAAATCTTAGCAAGAACAAAATTACCAGCAGTTTGCACAGAATTGCACACCTCATGGCTTGTACTTCACACGGTAATTGAAACAGGACTTTTTTTTCTTTTTTTTGGTCTTTTTTTCAAAGGAAGAGCACACTACAACCATCAGGAATGCAAAACAACCCACCAAAAGAGGAACACATATGTCAAACATACCCACACAGGATTTTTTGGTTTGAATGGGGATTTTTTCTTTGAAGTATTTATCTTCTTATAAAAACGTTCACAACATCAAAACATATAGGATGTTTACAATAACTCCAGAGGACTGTTTTTAAAATATATGAGAGGTAGGGTATACATATACTGATGAAAGCATAAATATCAACATCAAAGCACACATCCTACTTTCACTGTCAGTGATGTTGTATTTTTAAGTTAGCTAACAAGATTTTGGTAAGATTGCTCTGCTTGCAAGATAAACAGGCTACCAGCAGATTATCGACAACTTAACACGAGTTTCCTTGGTGTGTATATCATTAATATCTTCAGTATGTTTCTTCTCATATTCCTTTTCTGCACTGTTGTTTTAAGTTGACAAGGTTAAATCAAAAACACCATGTGGAAAGCATCACCTCATTAGACGGTGTAGCTGTTCCATGGTCAGTCCAGCTTCTGAGCAAGCTGAGCCTTATTTTTCTTTTTTTAGGCATATAGTACTTTCCAGAAGAATATTTTCAGTTGATCTTGCACAATCTGTGGAAGTGTACTAAATATATTCAGAAAATATAAGATGTGCATTAAAGACTTTGTGAAAAGTCCTTATTGGGAAAAAAAAATGAATGTCTGAAGTACAGAAGTTTGGTCATTTTCTTTTTAAATATGCAAAAGTCATGAGGTAATATTTCAAGGGAAACTACTTTTTAACAAAGCTGTGAAATATTAAATGACTTCTGAGTAACAGGGGAGTTCATACCGTATTGATTCTTGTTTTTTAAACAAACTGCTATACTTCTAGGAATGGGAGAAAGAACTCTCCCTTTAACAAAAAAGGTACAAGGGAAAATACAACAATCAGCCGAAACCAGCCCAGATGGTAGTTTCTTCCCAAAGTGAGCTAACAGCTCAGTTTCAAGCCCCTGAAAGTAGGACTTTCAGCATGAAAGTGCTGACACAGTCTTAAATGTTGCAAGTTGCCTTCCTACTTATTTCTTTCCTAACAGAAGCCACAGTGTTGAGTGAATTATACTCAGACATTCACCTGAGATAGCAAGAGGATAATCTTAATTCCCTCTAATGCAACGACATCCAGGCAGTAACTGCCCTGCTTTCCCTTCCCCTTAGATTTCAAGTGTGTTCCTGGTGTTGACAGAGAGCTCTGCACTGAGCAGGTTGGTGTTAGCATGGTGTGTCTACTGCTCTGAAGTGCCCACAAAATAGCCTAGAATTCATTGTCTCTGTACAGTTTCTGAATGAGACTGGTTGCTGAAAAATGGAAGGACTAATTGAAGTAATTGCTTTAGTCCCAGTTCTTAAGTCTCTCCAATTCCATACTTTTTAAAAACTGCTTATTCAAAGGGTAGGGTGAAGTACAGTGTTACTGACATGGAAACAGCATTTTTTCTTCCTGATGTACCGCAGTTTACATCCTGTCCTTTCTTTTGAAAGCTACATCCCAAATTATAGAGCATTAACATAGTTTTATCCATTACATTCTAGGACAGTGGTTTATATCCATTGTTAACACACACAAACAAATGAAACAATCAGATCTGATTTTCCATAGCATAGTTTCTGAAGGAAAAAGAAAGAAGGAAAATGTACTGTAAAATAACCTTACCACTCTTGCAAATGCCTTGCAGTTTGTGTCGAGTGGCATAATCTCACTACAGCAGATTATCAGAGATCCTAAGGTGCAGAGGAACAAGTTTTGCACTTCTTATGAGTGAGATTCGGAAAAGTCAGTCACCCTAGGTGCTTTTGCATAAAATGATCTGCTTCTGATTGCACAGAAAACCAGACTGCTCCTTCCATTACACTACCTCCAGCTGCAGCCGAACTCTGCGTTAACACCTGCCTTCCAGCCTTCATTGTTTCCTTCCCAGTTACTCTCTTCAAAAAGAGTCCAACAACACGGAGCCCTCCTATGAGTCTTCTTTTCAAACATCCTCACTTTAACTTCTGGGCCCAGGTTTTCTTTTACTTTGCTGTCTGTTGCAGCAAAACAAATGTACTAGCCCTCATTTAAGTGTGCTACGTAGCCCAGAGACTGCTCTTCTCTACTTTGTATTCTGAAAGACTAGCTAAACACAATGATATCAAACGATAGTCTTGGAGTGACGCTGTTTATAGCAAACTCTGCAGGTTTTGTGCCCTAAGCAGACAGCTCTGCTCAGTGTGTTTGTGTGGAGCTGACCAACAGTTTGTGCCAGTTTACTATTCTTTTCCTTAGATCCACTTTGTCAAGCCAGATATAAGCTTCACCAATCAGTGTCTTTTTCATAAACTTCCCTCCATTGGAGACAAGTAGAATCTGAGAAAATAATAATAAAACATCATTATCATTATGAACATCATTATCATTGTGCATATTAACATACTGCATTTGCTGGCAAACTTGAAGGACTCAGGAATGTTGAGCTCTGTTTTGGTATCCACAGAGGAGGAAAGAAACTCTGACCATAACCCTTTATATACAGTCATCTTTCCAATAGGTCACTTTTCCATGAAAAGTGAAACTTCCTTCTCTTCCATTTTATTATCTTGGGATGTAGCAACTAGATGACAATCTTGAACTTCAGTGTGCAATTTGTTCACCTGCTGGTTACCAAAGACAAACACAAGGTCGCGTTTTAAGTTACAGGGTAAAGCTTTATTCAGACAAACTACCAGCCCTTTCTGGGTGCATGAGAGTCAGAGGGTGCTCTGCATGTAGTGTCTAACTCCAAGCAGACTACTGTGTGAGGAAGTCCAGAGTTCTGGTTTCTGACCTCAGCAAGTGGTGGTCTAATCTAAAATACAGAGTTGATCTGAAATCTCACTTCTGTTGTTCTTCTACTGAGAGCCACAGTATTGCGTCTGGTCTTCTGGCTTTTGCTTCTCCAGCCATAGAGAGTGGGAAGGGCAAGGAATAGCCCCAGCACTTCTGTGCGCTGTGCAGCCTGGGTGGTCAAGACTCACCCAGGTATATCATACAGGCACATGTGTTCCAGCTAAGCAGGTTCATACCATGCAAGCAACAGCCTTCTCTGAAGGACATAATTCATTCTGTGGATCTATAGGTTCATTCTATGCGTTTCTGGGAGAAATAGATGTGATAATACATATATACTTCAAGGGATGAGTTATAGTTACACAGTCAGATAAATTCTAGAATTTTTTATTATTGAGTAACTGAATTAACAAGCTCAATGCTTCTTTTTTTTAAATTGACTTCCTAGGTTTTCCAAAAAGAAAAAGAACTCATGACAAATTGCAGTTTCATGATAGGATTAGCAGCAGGTTTATAATATTCACAGCCACTGAGCAGACCTCCGGCAATGAACAAGGGAGGTAACTGAGAACAGTAGGAGGCTGTCACCCTCTGCGTGAACCAGCAGGAGAGAAAACAGGGCAATTTGTTGCTCAATGTCACAGATCTAAGCTAACAGAAGAATGGCAGGACTCAAGGATTTTACACTCCTGAAAGAGGCCATGCGGCAGTAGACATGTGCAGAACTGTAGAAGAACTAGAGTTTCTAGTAATTAAGAACTTTAATATTATTGAAATTTTTTCATTCTACTCCGGGAAACAAAGTAAAAAATGCAAATATTACAGTAGAAAGGAAATTAAGAAAAAAAAAGGGGGGGGAAGAATCATTTCCCTGGATGAACTTCCCAGTTCTCTGGCCAATATTGCTACCAATTTGCAAGTAAGATCTGTACCTGGACAACTTAGACACCTACATGCCCACTCATCAACAGATTTGAGGAGGGAAGACCAAACAGTCTTCAGTCACTCAGCTATTAGAGAATTTCACCTTACTTCACTCATCAGAAAGCACCTGCCTCTGCTGCTGGTGGCTTCTAGGTTGCTTCGTTTAGTGTTTCCTCAAGAAATGGACAGCCCAGATGCTGGCAAGCCAGACCAGAACATCTATGAAAAACATTTATCTGGGTTTTTCTGATTACCCTCACATAGGACATTATGTATTTCTAATTGCAGCAAGCCAGTCAGCCAGGAGCCAGCTAGGGAACAAGACGAAGGAGCCAGGATCTTAGTGGTTTCCAGAAGGGCCCCAGGTGGGTTGCCAGGGAACAGGGAATTCAGAGAAGTGAGCGAGAAAGCTGCCAGGGGCTGAGGCAAGTGCCTGTCTGAAACCTGTCAAAATGTTTTCTGCAGAATGTTTTCATTCTGACAAATCAACAGTTTTGGGACAGAAAAAAATTCTAACAAATTTTTCATTGCTTCTGTCCTTGATCCTTCTCTCCACTTCTCCCAGCTGGATCCCTGCTGTCTGTCTTCTCTAGCTTGTCTGTCTCTCAGCTTTGTTTCTTCCCTGCTTCAGGATTTAAATTCCAGACTTGTTATCCTGATTCAGCTAGCCTTAGTTTCTAATCCTCTGGGATTTTTTTTCTTATTCCCAATACTTTTGACCAGATAGTTCTAGCTTTTCTTTTATTCTGTCTCCTTTTTTTTCTTTGTTCTTAGTACTCCATGGTCCCTTTATTATGCCTAATATTCACAGCTCTTGCTGTTGATTTTTAGATTGCAAACCCTTATCCTATTTTCTGCCTCCAATTGGCTCTCATGTCTCTTTACAATGTACCTTCTAAGATTACCATGTTTATCTCAACTTTCTCTCTCTGCTCTTATTTCCTCTCTTAATCTCCCAATTCCATTTTTGTTCTTTACATTCTGGTTTTGTTTCCTTTCCCTTTCCCACACATTTCTTCTTCCAACATCCATCTCTTTGCCTCTAAAATATTTGCCACTCAAATTCAGCATTCAAATCAATCAGCTTTATGCTTTGCCATAGTAACAGATTGACTGATAAGTATGAAAAACTTATAAAAACAGATGTACTGAATCAGATAAAAGATCTCTCCAGGTAAATATTCTGCTTCCAAAAGTCCATAGGGAGGTGCATAAGGCAGAACAGAAGAACAGGACAATCATGTAGTGACACTTTCCCAAAATACCTACTATGGTCTGTGCACTAATGTCTTCCTGACTCATTAATCATATATTTGTGTTTAACAGACTACAAGGTATTATGCCCATGAATTTGTCCTATCGTTTTCTCCAATTACTTTTTCCATGAAGACATTTAGCATCCTCAGTACATTATGACCATAAATTTTACAGCTCAAACTCCAAGTTGTATGAAGAAACTCCTTTTGTTTGTTTTAAACTTGTTTCTTGCTACTTTTACAGTCTTTGTTGTCTTAGTTCTTGTGTGCAGCACCAGTGTGTATCACAGAGTTTCTGAGAAGTTGCCAGGCTGACCGTTCCCGTGGCTACCTCCCTCACTATCTCCCTCCTTAAGAACTTGAAGGCTTATTTTCCATAGAACTCTGTGGCTTCTTCTTTACTGGTCTACTTACCTCTTAGGATTTCCTCTTCAAAAGGCCACTGGAAGCAAAGTTTTTTACAGCAATTTTAGCTCTTAAACTTCACAAAGACTTTATTGACCACTCTGCATTTTCTCAGGTAATATAACGTCTTAAATAGTCTTTTACAGAGTCTGTTGTATAATAAGGATGTTAGGATGCCTTAACACAGGGAAAGCAGTATCTATTTTTGTTGGCCTTGTTTAATAAGCAATATCCATTTTGGCTTTGATTTTAATGATACAACTGATAACCTAACATAAACACTTGGATAATCCAGTCTAATCATCAAAATGCAGCTGGCTTTTTTATTTTGGTCTTCCAGATTTAAAGGTACATTAAGTGGATGTTGGTATGCCCAACATTTCTTCCCACTTACTTTGGAGATTAGCACACATGTAGCCCTGGAACTCTTCATCCCTTTCCACTGACTAGAGGAAACCTGAGTGTCTTGCTCGTGTTAGTTATCTACTCATGTGAAAGTAAACGAAGGTAGGTAAAGCGAATCCTACCTCTGTCAAAAAGCATATCTGACCAAATGATCAAATCTGTCTAAGCAACTAAAATACAGAAGGGGGATCATATCTGAATGAGTTCCACATGTCATTTGGTGTGCCAGAGACTGAAAATACGGTCATCTCCTTTATAAATATACACTGAGAATATTTGATTTGGCACAATTGGTGATTCTGCAATGTCTGAGATTATGACTACTGTGTCTAATTCTAGGCACCACAACTTTTAAAGAAGTTGAAGAACTGGAGAGTATCACAAAATGGTTAGGCAGTTAACTAAGAGGACATATCAAAGAAACTTGGTTTACTTAGCCTGGAAAAGTAGACAAGAGAGATATGATAATATTTCACTATGCAAATGCTTTTTACAAAAAGAAAGCAGATCAGTTTTCCTCTGTGCTTTGTAAGGATACTTAAGAATAAGTTAACTTAATTTAAAATTATGGCATATTCAAGTTAGATATTACACTAAACTTTCTAAATACATAGAGAAGTGCTTTTGGAAGGCATCCTCTCTAGAGGATTTTAAGAACAGATCAAGTCTAAAACATTCAGGCCTGGTCTATAAATACCCTTCCTTAGTGTGGGGCAATGGATTAAACTGTCTTCTAAAATCTCCTCCAGCCCAATATTTCCATTATTATGTAGTTGTGTTATTTCCTTTGTAATTTTCTCTTTTCAGCAAACAACTGTGGTAGTAGATTGATCTCAAATGCCCATAACAGAGCATGGACAACATCCAAAATTAGGTTTTAATAAAATGCAGAATTACCTGAAGAGAATGCCCAGCAGGACTCAAGCTAAATCTAAATGTTTCATTGAACGAAGGCTCTCGGTCATGCCTGCACACCCTGGTTTTCTTCTTAATTACTCTCTTTTGGGTAGAGATATTGACAACGTACAGCTTCACATACAGGTCTGAAGAAGAACAGTTAACGAGTTAAATACAGAAGGTTTTAAATAATTGTTGTTGCTAATGATTTCAACAGAGGGGAAGTGTTGTGAAGAAACAGATCATAGTACTTTACAGAGCCATATTCTCTTCTCATTCACATAGTGCAGAAAGGGAACCACCCCACTAAATCCAAAGGAATTACTTTGTGTTTACAAAGCTGACATTAAAGGAACAAATACCTTGATGTCTTTAAGTATGTATGAAAATATTATTGCTAACATGATCTTTTAATTTTTAGAAAGCTTTTTCACCAAAATAAAATTTTTCACTAGAGATCATTGTTCTTTAATAATCTAGGGAGTTATAATTTTGATTAAAGCTAAAAAAGAATTCAATATTAACTATCAAATGTAAATTAAAAATAAAACGATTAAAGTCTGAGAGTTAATTTGCTTCTAAAAAGTGTTTTTACTTTCACTTTTCTCATAGGAGAAAAAAAGCACTTCAAAAAGTATCCTATAGAATGTCATTCTGATGAAGAAGAAATTTTCTTTCCCATTTTAGTGGTGATGTTAAATGACTTCAGATACATCCGACCTAATGTTTTCAAAGTATCATGAAGCTGGTTTCTGTGTGATACCTGGTAGATGATCTGGAGATTTAAATTTGTAAGTGATATTTCTGCACTGAAGGATTTCTACTATCAACTGTTCTCCATCTGTCTTCATTTCCTTCTTTAATGCAATCTTGATTTCACCCATAACCTGTGTTTTACCTGGAAAAGCAGAAAAAGCAACCCTCATTAATGTAAAAGAAAACTGAATGTACCTCTCTAACTTGGAAAGAAGCAGAATTTTCTGTTTTTTTTTTTTTTTTGTCTTTTTTTTCCCAGGACAGCTTATAGTTTTTAGTCAGGGGTTTAAAGATAGTGTATTGTTTGAATGAACAAATGGTAGGTCTGTTCAGTACACTTGTGTAACTAGATCATATGATTCAGAATGCATTTTCTTCAGAGGAGTTTTGTTCCCAACGTTACATATTTCATTAGAAGTCATTACAAGTCACATAATGGTCACGACAATTCACCTATTCAGAAATCTTAACTACAAGATTCTGTAGTTAAGTCATTTAAAAAAAAAGAAAAGGGAAAGAAAAAAAAGGAGAACCTTCAATAGAGTGTGGAAACATAAGATTCTGAAAGGCAATGAATTAAGACTTTGGTGAAGTTCTTTCATTTTACCTTCTATGTATATGTATATGGAGCAATATCACTCATACAATTTAAAGGGAAGTTCTCACCTTGACCTTTAAAAGTATAGGGACAGAAATACAGGCCCATTACTCCTATATCGTATGGATGATTTCTCTCTAAATCAGTCCAGAGATGGAAAGAAGGCACAGAATGAAATACAGGCAAAGCTCTTTCACCTTTCCCTTGCCTGTCCTCCCACAAGGCTTCACTGAAGCCAGGCAGAGTAGAACACGGCTACATCTTCTAAATGAGTGTGGTGGTGTAAGCAGAGCCCATGCCTGAAGCTCAACGCTGTCCATAATAGCGTCATGTTGTGTTTATACATCTGTTGTCCTGCTACTCTAAAATATTAATCTGTTATTGTAAAATACAATTTCACTTTCCTTTTCTCTTTAGACATTAGTAAAACAAAAACTAAACCATTAAGTCCCTGGGAGTCTTTATTACCTAAGCTGGAGTTTTAACACATTACCAGGAAATTCTAGAACCTGGTGCCAAGATGTTGTAAGGAGCAAAGCAATTCTGCAGAAAGTAAACAATTATGATACATCTGGAGAATCTCCTCTGTTAAAAAGTAAAATGTTACCAAGTGGCATTTAGAGATTATTTACTTGTATCACAAATGTATAACCAGATTTTAATAATCCTCACTAAAAATGCCAACTGTTGTGTCACAGACGTCCATTCTACTGTTTTTCCTTCTTAAAATATTTTTGTGGATAATGAATAAAAAATTAATAACAGATAATCAAAGCCACAACCTGTCCCCTTAAGTTTCCTCACAAACTGAAGCGGGAATCTGACTTAGTCACAGTCAGTAACAAATTTGCAAATTCATCTGGGTCAGCATTTCACCCATAGTTTGTAAAGTGGGAGAGGACCTTTTAGGAGGCAAGTGATTCTTTCACCATATTTAATCATCAGAAAACCCTTCACATAGCTTTGAAGATGCAATAGTAGCATCTTGCTCTCTGCTGTATGTTTGTGCAAATGGAACCCTCATCTTGTGATGGCAGCAGCAAAGATCATCGGTTGTTGGGATCAAAGAAGGAAAGGCCAACAATCACAGAATCACAGAATCACAGAATAGTAGGGGTTGGAAGGGACGTCTTTGAAGATGCAATAGTAGCTTTGAAGATGCAATAGTAGCATCTTGCTTTCTGCTGTATGTTTGTGCAGAATGGAGCCCTCATCTTGTGATGGCATCAGAAAAGATCATCGGTTGTTGGGATCAAAGAAGGAAAGGCCAACAATGTCCCTGGTGTTATTCATGAATCTGTTCCACTCTGTGTCAACAAGCTTTAAACTATTATTGTAATGACTTTTTTCTGGCAAATGTCGAGTGTCCAGTGGGTCTAGCTTGGCTAAATGGTGGATTTTGAATGACTGGAAACAGATACTGGAAAAAAATACAATGCCTCCTCTGCTTTGTGCATAAACTACCAAAATTGCTGATGAAGACATAACATACCTGAAAGATGTTGCAGAAATCTGGCTTTTTGATCAATATTGGTTCTTGCACTGACTTCAGTGCTTGGCCACGAAAACAGCCTAGCGTGAACAGTTGTAGCACAGACCTAATGTTAGTTTCAGGCAATCTTTAGTCAACCACAGCCTTTTCTGGAAAATATGCTTGGCATATTCACTTTACTTTATCCGCTCTCTGTCCTTTAAGGTGTATTTGCAAGAGTTGTTAGGACCTCCTATTTCTTGATTGCCTTAGTTAGCACCTTCTTTTTCACTTAGATGTGTGTTCCACATAAAATGAGATCAGCTAGGTTGAATGCTACCTCTGACACTGCGAGCTAGAAAAAGGAAGAAATGCTTCCAGTAAATTAGAATATGTTTGAAACTTCCAGCACCATTTCTCAGTATCTAGAAATTTTCCATGGACTATTCTGTATCCTTAGATACTTTTTACAACAAACAATCCTGCTTCACAATTTAAACCTCATGGGGAAAACAACAATCTCCAGCTGCGAGCACATGAAGCATGATAACTCTCTTGTGCTTCCATACTAATTCTCATTTCTCCCACAGCATGCAGTGAAAACGCCTTAACATCAGCCTTATGAAACATTGCACCAAGATAAAACACCACTTCAAAACCTAGCTGAATTTTGAAGGCTCAGAAGAGATTCCTATTACTCCCATTGTTTGGCTTTTTTCCCTCTTTCTCATATATGTTCACTACATCTTTCCTTTGCCAAGTGCATATGAGCAGCTCATACGTGCATTGGTTTGTGGAGTTGATTCTTTAAAGGGAAACATTTAGAAAAATAGACACACTGATGATGGGAAGTGTTAATAATGAACTTTCTATGAGCTGTTGAGAGAATTCACAGTGGACTAAGCTGGACATGAATGTTCTTTGGCTGATAGGACAGAAATAAAGTTGCTCAGGGTGTTGTGTGATTGGACGACCCCAAGGATTGCATTGGTAGCAATAACTCAAAACACAGTGCCCAGTCACAATCTTTTGCATTCTTCTATAAGTTTAGAAAATGTTAATCATAAGTGATGTGTAAATGGAACTGATTGTGGGTATTTTGGTAGTCATTGGATGACGATAAGCAAATGCTATAACACAACTGAAAAAAGTAAGTACAATGAAAGAGATGTTGCATATCTTTCTAGAAGAGTATTAATATGATTTTCTAAGACACTGGGAAATCAATTGCAATTTAAATATTGCTGTTTGCCTCAAGGAAGAGATATTGCAGGTGAAACACATGCAAACCAGGATTATTGCAGTGGCAAAGAACCATGTAGTATAGCACTATAAATGTTACTTTCTAGTGCAGTCTAGGAAGTAAGAATTGGAAAAAATTGAAATGACTTTCTACAAACATAGGATAGATACTGGTTACGTATATCTCAAATGCAGACTTACTGATGTACCGCAAGAGGACCACAGGCATGCATAGCAGCATCGTGTTCACTTTAGGAACACATTAACAGTAGCTAATCAATTCTTAAAAATATACAGCTATGATTAAAGACATTAGTGTTTATTACATTGCAATATACATCTTTTACGGGACCAGATTTATTAAAAATACATTAAAAATTAAAAGGTGATTGTTAATTAACTAAATTGCTGAAAGGTATTTGAGAAGTCAAGAGGTTTAAATTTGCTGTGGGGATGGCAACATAAGCTATTCTTCTTGTAGAACTGTCACACTCTGTACTGTGAAAGGTTAATTAGTTTTGCTATTAGTCTTCAGCGACTGCTGCTGTAAATCACAGGATGTGTCATCTGCACTATTGTTGTCAACTTGGAGGGACTGATAACCGTGGATTGTGCTCCCATTCTTTTTTGATCAGATGCCTGTTGTCAAACAAAATTACCCAAGAAGGTAGTAAATAGTTGTCTCTCATTGGTCCATGTTATCAAGGCTAATTCAGCAATGCATTTAAATGAGCAGGTAAATCTCACTGGACAATGGCAGGAATTTCATTCAGTTCAATTGTCTAAATGTAAATTTCTGAGCTAATCTACACGTTTATCTTAGAATAAGTTGAATTTCCTTTTGAGATTGACTATATCTATTCACATAGAAGGACGAAGTGTAATGAAACTAAACTTGGAAATTTAAATATGAGATGCCTGAATGTTGCTACCTGATGAACATCTACTAGAGTAACTAGCTGAATGGATGTCAGATAGCCAGAAAACAGAATCAGGAAAACACATAAACTGATATTTTTTCCGATTGCTGTGTGTAAATTCGTATAGATTCCTTCTGTTCCAGAAGAGTGCCTGGGGGTATTAAAGCAGTGGAATTTAAAATAAAACAAGAAGGGGAATAAAACCATGGACAATAATTTCCCAGAAGTTTTCTTTCCCATTGAAGTTTATAACACAATTATTGTTTCCAAAATAGGTAGGAAATGTTCTTCTGCATCTTCAAGATCCATATACTTTATGGTCAAGTGTTTAAAATCACAGAAAGCTCTGCCTGAGCAGCTCCCAGTGAACCTGACTTCCTAAGTATGGCAATGTTAATTTTGGGTTGCGGTGATGGGTTTGTTTTTTTTGTTTTTTTTTTTTCTTTTAATTCCTTATGGCCCAGATCATCGTCTCTCTACTAAATCATAGAACTCGGGTGTTGGAAGAAACAAGCAAGACAAAATTAAAAAAACCCCAAGGAAACAAAAACCACCACCAACAAAAAAACAGCTTTACTTTCCTATATTTAGTGGCCACAATCTGTAGGATCAGCATGCCTTCTCCATCATGTATGTACAAGAGGAAGGAACATAGTGCCATGGTTTGTTTTAGGAGGATTTCTCCTCCTATTTTTCCTTTCAGAAAAGTGTTCAGCGAGATGGCTGCATTTTTAGAAGAATATACACTCTTTCAGAGTTTGTTTCTACAATTTCTGATTATGGATACTCATATTACTTCCACTTTTCTGAAAGCACCCATACCAGAGAGCAATCTCAGGGTTCTAAATGTTAATGCAGAACAACAGCTTGCTCTACTGCTGCAGACAAGTCCCCTTCAGAGCAGACTAGACACATCCATACTGCTTTGCCATTAGCCCTATGTCTTCTGACCCCCGTTTTGTTTCTCTGTGATGGGAACACAAAGTTAATTTTTTTTGGTGATTTTTTAGAGCAAAGAGCCTGAGAAAATTAGAGTTGTCTTATTGTTGTATGATGATGGTGGTGTATAGACAGCATCATGCTGCCCTAGGGGTTGGCAAGGGACAACATAGGAGTGTTGGTGGTGCAGGACCAGTTGTGTTAGTGATGATGATCAGTATAGAGCACAGGGAAACAAACGTGCCCTCCACGCTGATGCAAGATGAGCAGACTGTCTCCTGAATCTAGGTTTTGTCTCAGAAAGAGCAAATCAGTCTGCTGAAAGAATTCCCAGGAGAAAACTAAATTTATTCAGTATGGAATACAAAGAATCCAGATCAATGAGTCAACTAAGGAGAGATATTATATGACAGTGCAAATGACAATTATGAGACTACATGATGCAACTCTGCAAATATTCTCTTGAGGGATGTTTGGGAATAACAAATCTCCATAGATTTTTGCATTAGTGGCTTCTGGTACTTGGTACTTGTAATATTTTGTGAGTGTTCCCCATGAGCACACTGAAGTGAATAAAATCTGTCTCCCAACTGGTCTTTAAAGCATTTCGGAGTATAACATCAAGTATTGTTCCTTCTGAATCTGTTACATTTATAGTTCTAAAATAGTAAGTAATAAGCCTCAGAATTTCCATAGTCTTTCAGTCTAAGACAGAGAGATGAGTAATGATTAACATAGTGTCATCATAAGCATATGATCAGAAATAAAGACTTCTTTTGTTAGAACTAATTTCATTTCCTCAGGTCTTCATCTGTTTTGATACTCAGAGAGATTAAATTAATGAGACCCTGAGAGATCTGTACAGTATTCATTGATAGAACACAGGCATTTCTTTAACGCATTTTACCACCATTTTTCTCCTAGGTATCTAATGACCTGGACTTGGTGCAGCTATAATTATCTCTAACACTATGTAATGAGAAATCCTGTCTTCCAGAACTGAACAACTCCAATGCTGCTTATGTAGGTGTATTGCTTAAATAAACGAAGTCTTGCATTCAGCTATATTAGGGTATGTTTGTAGTATTTAGAAGGTTAGAATGGGCAGTTGCATGTAACAACACTTAAGGAATCCAAAGCGGACTCTGGGAACTTGACTCAAAAAGGAAAACTTACAGATTCAAAATATGGAACAGGATTAGACAGAACCCAAAAACATGGGTACTGTCCCCAGATCCCCATACCTTAATAGCTTTATTTGATCTTAGACTTCACCTTTGTGCTTAATCTCAGAGGTGGAGATAATAACATCTACTTCTTTAAGAGTTGTTTGGAATTAGTAACTGGGATTGGGTGTACTGTAAAGCGAGGGACTTTGATCATACAAGCATAAACAGGACTGTGGTGTGTGGTCCCTCATACCATGAGAAAACCCAAAGACTTGGAAAGGCTGATGAGGACCTATGCCACTGTTAAGTTTCCCTCCAATTTAATCCATGAAGCTCATACAGACGTAATTTTCTGTCAGAATGCTGTTGTAGCAAGAAATATGTTTCTGCTGGACTCTTTTAACACTATTTTGAGAACCATCCTCCAGCAGACAGCTGTACTTCAGGAAAACAAAATAACATCAATTTTTTGCAATAAATAATTCAGTATTATTGCAAATACTAGCCATTTATTAATTACATTTCAGTATTGGAGTTACACAACTACAGCTGAAGGTAAACCAAAAGGGTATTCAATATCATTTTAAAATTAAATATACCAATAAATCAAAATACCACATAAAACTTTCCAACCTTTTTTTAAGCAAACTCTTCTCTCTCTCTTTTTTCTTTTTTTGTTCTGTAACTGTTTAACATCACACCCGTTACTTGCAGTACCAGCTCTTTGTATTCATAATGCCTTTCATCCTCTTGCTGGTATGTGAGCTACTTCCAAAGCTGTTGTAAAATAATGATGGATGAGCTTTATAAAAAATGCCTCCCAATGTTTACAGGCTCTGACCTTTTCTGTCCTTTTGAGTTTTTTTCATTATCTTCATTTTGTCTTTCACCTTTCTCCCACATATTTATTCCTCCCAGAAAACTGTCACTATTTTATCTGTAGGGTGGTTTTATATTTGTGTTCTCTACTGTAAGAAAATCAGACATCTAATACAATCTTAACTACTACCTCCTCCTGTCTCACAGTGCTTTAAATAGACACTGTTGGGTTTACTGCTGTAGGACTGTCTCAATAAAGATGCTCCCCAGCTCCACAGATGAGGCTGAATACATGCAGGTTCTGAAATATGTTGCTCCTCGTGCAACCAGATGTCCAGTTTGCCCTGCACGGTGCCATCAGCAGGTCATGGGACAAACTAAAGCTCAGAGTAAGTCTGCCTCTTTTTTCCCCCACTCTGCAGGGGAGTTGCAGCTGCGGAGGGTCCCTGGTATGTGTTCAGAGTCTTCTCACATCTGCCTAGCTGAAAGCTAGCTGTTATACATGAAGGGCTTAGGTGTCATTACGATTTATTCCCTCCCTTACTTGGTGTAGGTAGGGATACTGTGTGCAGGCAGTCATGCTCCTCTGAGATGGTAAACGCTACCGGTTCAAATCCTGACACATGGGTTCCCTCTGGGATACAGGGATGCTCTGTGATGGAAACAGGCATGAACTAAGGGAACTGCTCTCTCTTTTCCCTTCCCTCTCCTTGCCCTGAAGATATGAACTGCTGTAAGCAGACTATGTATTATGAGATGAGTAAAGAAGATTAAAGCCCTTCGTTAATATATCCCTGTCTCCTCTGATGTGATGTGTATGCAATCATATAATGAGGGAGAGGAGCAGAAGTGAGGAACTTTTCTCACAGCAAACACTATTTACACTTTAGTGGGCAGTGAGAGTGGCTGGCTTTATGGCTCAGGTATATGAACAAGCTGACAGTTTTATGTTATGATTCTTAGGGCTAGCAGGCTCATTGCCCACAAAATTTTGAATATACTCGTGCAGAAGTTTAGCCTGTACACCATGAATTCTTAGTACGATTAAGCAAAGAATATTTGAAGGAAAATAGTTTTCAGCCTTTATTTTCAGATGAAACAAAACTGTTGTGTAAAACAGAAATAGAAAACAGAGAAAGCCTTTTGTCTATTGAGATTTTGAGGTGTGAAATATTTCCCAGAAAAAATATGAACCTTGTTCCTTTTATTGCTCACTCTCTGTGTGCATCTCTTTCAGAGATTTGATTAATTTCTTTCAAAAAACAAAACAAAACAAATTAATGTTGACTGTGGGTATTGATGCCCTATGTAAAAACTCTTGCTCTGAAGTAAGTGATTTGTGGGAAAATAGCACCAATACAGGCTCAAATATGAAAAATAGAAATCACAGACTTGTTCCAATCCAGTTTCAACTGGCTTTATTTCTGTTAAGTGACTTTCCAGGATGTTGTGGCAAAAGGATAATAAGGCAGTAGGAAGAGGTCAATGAGGCAATAAGATTAGAGAAGATGAATTAGAGAAGAAAGTTTTACTTGTGTCAGAAGCTGCCCTTTTCAGTGACCTGAAGGACAGTATAGGTGATCAGAGATCTCTCCAGAAAGACTTTTTGAATATTTTAGTGAGACTGTTCTGTGCACCATAGATGTATTTGGGATAAATGGAGGGAAAATGTGTAATATCATATTCAACCAATTTAGGTGATCAGAGATGACTACAGAGATCGCTTTTAATGATGAAGATGGACACAGAATATCTGTATTTGCCAAGTGCTAGGTAGAAAAAGAATAAAAATGGGGTGAGGGGAGTCAAGAGAGTTACAGAACTAATTAATGGTACATCCTACTAGATATCTCTTGTCTATATTTGTTTATTCTTATTTAGACTTCTGTGGAAGGGAAAGCTGATTATTGTTATCAACTTCCTCTCCACAATTCATTCAAATACCAGAATTCCCCCAAATTTAGATTTAGTTTAGAATAATAAATTAATGACAGGGTTAATCATAAGGAAGTTTAGATGTTGAAGACAAACTCCTTAGACTCTGTAGTCAATAGGGATAGCACCTCCTTAAACTTGCATCTTGGGAAGGATAAATGTCTTCTGGAGGTACCTGCCTTTTTTTTCAGTGTGAGTTGAGAGATGAGGAGATGGCTTTGATTTAGAAACCTGATTTTTAAACAGTGACATTCAGCTAGATGTATCAAAATATAAATCTGCTGCTCTATCATTTTCCACAACTTCAATGACAGAAAATTAAAATGACAGGAGAAATTATTCTTGCTATTTTAATTGAACTTCAAAGATAGGTGCATAGGGGAACTATGCAGCCTCATCTCTCAGAAGGCAAAACTCTCTTCAATCACCTTTGGTCCCTTTCATCCTCACCATAAATCACTGCCTGAGCCTAAATATACATTCACAGTCTTCTTTTCTCAATTTTAGCATCTTACATAAGAAGACATATCAGACACTGCAGATTCATCTGCATAAAAGATGGTTTGTCACAGCATGTCTGAAATTTTGATCATGAAAGGCACACTTTGCCCTGACTTTCACATGGACAAAAGTTCATACAGAGAAAAGAAGTGTTTAGTGTCATACATACAGAGCAATCTGAACCTTGATTCTTTTAAGCCTATTCTATTGCAGATTTACCAAGGAGAAAAAGTGTTGCTAAAGGGAGAAGAAATTTTCAAACTGCCATTACAAGTCTGTATTTCACATAACCACAGTTCAGGAAAGTATTTGGCACAACACTACAGTAATCTTTGTGTAATATATCGTAAATGTTCTGTTAAAACAGGACAAGTGAGTCTGCAAGCTTTTTTTCATGTCAGTATGAGAACATAAAATGGGGTTTACATACTCAGAAACAAGGAAGATTTTGCTAGATTTTGCTTAGGTTCTCATTTAAATGATGACAGATTTTGAGCTACTTTCCCTCTCTCATGACAAATATATTTTTATTCTTTTTTTTAGTTTTGATATGCAAGTTTTTGAGAGTTTGACAATATAGTCTGAAATGACAAAATCATTTCTAAGCCAACCTTCACCTTCTGTGCCAAAATAATGATAAAATTTACACCTTCTCTCTCTGAATATATATATAAAGATATGAAGATTTGCTTATTCTTTTTCAACAGATTTACTTATTCTTTTTTTCACAGAATCACAGAATCACAGAATAGTAGGGGTTGGAAGGGACCTCTGTGGGTCATCTAGTCCAATCCCCCTGCCGAAGCAGGGTCACCTACAGCAGGCTGCACAGGACCTTGTCCAGGCGGGTCTTGAATATCTCCAGAGAAGGAGACTCCGCAACCTCCCTGGGCAGCCTGTGCCAGTGCTCCGTCACCCTCAGAGGGAAGAAGTTCTTCCTCATGTTCAGACAGAACTTCCTGTGCCTCAGTTTGTGCCCATTGCCCCTTGTCCTGTCTCTGGGCACCACTGAAAAGGGTTTGGCCCCATCCTCTTGACACCCACCCTTCAGATATTTGTAGGCATTTATAAGGTCCCCTCGCAGCCTTCTCTTCTTCAGGCTCAACAAGCCCAGTTCCCTCAACCTCTCCTCGTAGGGGAGATGCTCCAGTCCCCTCATCATCCTCGTAGCCCTCCGCTGGACTCTCTCCAGTAGCTCCTCATCTTTCTTGAACTGGGGAGCCCAGAACTGGACACAGTACTCCAGATGGGGCCTCACCAGGGCAGTGTAGAGGGGAAGGAGAACCTCCCTCTACCTGCTGGCCACACTCTTCTTGATGCACCCCAGGATGCCATTGGCTTTCTTGGCAGCCAGGGCACACTGCTGGCTCATGGTTAACCTGTCGTCCACCAGGACACCCAGGTCCCTCTCCGCACAGCTGCTCTCCAGCAGGTCCACCCCAAGCCTGTACTGGTGCATGAGGTTGTTCCTCCCCAGGTGCAGGACCCTGCACTTGCCCTTGTTGAACCTCATCAGGTTCCTCTCTGCCCAGCTTTCCAGCCTATCCAGGTCACGCTGAATGGCAGCACAGCCTTCTGGTGTATCTACCACACCTCCCAGTTTGGTGTCGTCAGCAAACTTGCTGAGGGTACATTCTAACTCTTCATCCAGGTCGTTGATGAAGAAGTTAAACAAGACTGGGCCCAGTACTGACCCCTGGGGGACACCACTTGTTACCAGCCTCCAACTAGACTCAGCGCCGCTGAAGACAACCCTCTGGGTTCTGCCATTCAGCCAGTTCTCTATCCACTTCACCGACCACTCATCCAGCCCACACTTCCTCAGCTTCCCTAGGAGGATATCATGGGAGACTGTGTCGAAAGCCTTGCTGAAGTCAAGGTAGACAACATCCACGGCTCTCCCTTCATCTACCCAGCCAGTCATGTCATTGTAGAAAGCTATCAGATTGGTCAGGCATGATTTCCCTTTGGTGAATCCATGCTGACTACTCCTGATAACCTTCTTTTCTTCCACTTGCTTCATGATGGCCTCCAGGATAAGCTGCTCCATCACCTTTCCCGGGATGGAGGTGAGGCTGACCGGCCTGTAGTTCCCTGGGTCCTCCTTCTTGCCCTTTTTGAAGATTGGAGTGACACTGGCCTTTCTCCAGTCCTCGGGCACCTCTCCTGTCCTCCAGGACCTCTCAAAGATGATGGAGAGTGGCTCAGCAATGACATCCGCCAGCTCCCTCAGCACTCGTGGGTGCATTCCATCGGGGCCCATGGATTTGTGGACATCCAGATCACTTAAGCGATCCCTCACACAGTCCTCCTCGACCAAGGGAAAGTCGTCCTCTTTGTAGGCTTCTTCTCTTACCTCCGGGGCCTGGGGTTCCTGAGGGCCAGTCTTAGCACTGAAGACTGAAGCAAAGAAGGCATTCAGTAGCTCTGCCTTCTCCGCATCCTCTGTCACCAGGACACCCGCCTCATTCAGCAGCAGCCCCACATTGTCCATAGCCTTCCTTTTGCTGCTGATGTAGTTGAAGCAGCCCTTTTCCACTTGATGTCATAAAATTAGGCATTTTGGCTTGAACCACTAGAAACCTCAGGAAATGGATTGAAGTCCATTTGGCTTATACTGCAATATGATGAGAGTATAATGGAAATAATATGAGCAATTTAAGATGAGTGAACTGACTCCCATGGATGGTAGCAAGAGATAATGGCATATTTGCCTAAAGATATAATGAAGAGGATCAAGTAATTATAAATATAACTCAGAAATACTACGTAGCACAGTATTAGAAAAGGAAAAACTAGATTGCCAAGTTGGTTTTGTATATTATTTACTTTTGTGAATCCAAAGAGAAAATAATCATTTGAGTTGAATGCTTTGTATTTGGGATGTAAACAAACATCCCCCAACCTAAATTCAAATACACAGATTGCTTCGAAAATAATGTAAAAACAACTTTTTTTTCCGAAAACCGCAGCTACAAATGAAAGCAAGGAAACCAAAGTACCTGAAGATTGCATTTCTGAAAAGTAACTTCCGTTAGGAAACCCACTCACCACTAGGTGTGGAGAGTGACACGAAGACAAAGTTTATTTATACAATTTCTCCCAGATTTGTATGTCAGACATCAGCAAAACCAGTTATATTGCATTCAAATGTAAACCAGAAAACATGTCGCATTACAGGAACACCTAGGAATTTCCCTGTTTGCTTTAGCAGGTAGCTGCTTAGGTGGTGATTTTTCATTTCTTTTAGTGTTTTGGACATATGGTCTGATGAAAGAAAAAAATCAAGCCTCACATGTGGGTGGATAAAATTAGGTGCAAGTCTTTAAAGAATTTTGATCATTACAAAGATATATAGAAAAACAGCTCAAGGATAAAGTGTTGACTTCAGAAGTAGATGCTACCTGCATGTATAATACAGGCTGAGTTTTGCTAGGCACGCTAAAGATTTAAAAAGTGGTAACCAAACCGAAAAAAATACTGATGTTTTCTGACTTTGTAGTGAAAATAATCAAATATTTTTGTAGTTTCCCTTTGTCATAAAGCCATCCTATCACAGGGAAGTATACACAGTGAATAGGAATTCGTGTAAGCACCACATATGACGTGTTTTCTTTCCAGTTAGTTTGGAGAGTGGCTCATTGTACATTTACTGCACAGACAAGAATCACTGAGCCTGGACTGTTAGTGCAGTGGAACAAGCTGTTTTATTTCACAGCTTGCCCAAGTCATTTATAGCCCATGAAAAATTACTTAACACATGGTGGCATATGTAACTCTGTAAAGCTTTCTTTGAGAAGGAGGTGGAGGATGGCATTTGTATACACAAATATATCCATACACATACTCAAGTTAACGCAATGTGTTAGCGCTCTTTTGTGATATAAACCTAGTAGGCATACTATCATGGTAACTGAAGATGAAAATTTTTAGTAAGAACCTGACTATTCATTCCTGACATCATGATTTCCAGATCCCCCCTCAGATTTATACTGCAGCTCTGATGCTCCTCAGTGAAATATGCTCAAAGTCTTGCTCATACCTCCCTGGAACTACACACTGGTGAGCACAGTCTTGTGTGCTGCACAGCTTGGGTACCAGAGCAGATGCTTCTGCACTGACTGTTCATGTGGAAAACAGGTAATGCTATTATATTAATAGATTTTCTTTTGCATACTTACATTACCTGGTATGGTGGTAGCAGCCCACTGTTAAGATGCTATTTCTCTGTCATTAAATAAGAATGATTATTGAAATAACTGTTGCTAATAAGACTACTAAGTATAAGAGTATGAGAAATTGCCTATTCAGTGTGATAGCAAGAGCCGTGATAATTCTAACAAAGCTGATTGTGTCTAATATACTAAAGAAAGCCAAATCTGTCTTCCAGGACCACCAGTGTATTTTGTGGCTGGCTGTAGAGAACCCAGGAAATGTTAGTACAAAAATAAATGCTTCTAATAATTACTGGAATTCAACTACCTGCCTAATCTGTCCAACAAAACAATGAGGGATGATCCTTTCCACTAATCGGGATAAACATGGAATTAGCTCAGTCAAAACTGGAAAAATATATTAATCCATATTTTGCTCAGGAGAGATTAATAGAAATGTTATGCAGGGTATTCGACAGTATTATGTAGAATTCAGAGTTCTACAGTCCCTGGATGACTGATGCCTGTAAATATTGCTTACAGTAACGTGGAGATGGTTCCTAAAGTTGTTACCAGTTTGGAGAAATATCAATTTATCTTTCAGCTTCTGCCCAGAGTCTTCTGTTAAATTAATTTATTTTTTTTTATTTTGAAGTTTGCAACCTTCCATTGGAAATCTTTATAGTCTAAAAATTAAACTTGATGATCTTACAGGTCTTTTCCAACCTATGATTCTATGATTAAGGTACCTGCTTTTCATTGAAGTACATACTTTACATTTCTTCTCTCATTCACCATTCAGCAGTACCATTATTCTTCAATTCTTGAAATGCTGATTCTCTCAAACTGCTACATTAGATATACCCTGAAGTTGATATTTCATCGCACTGTTGAACTGATGCATGTGGTTAAAGTCCACAGAGACACATCTGAATAAAAAATATCATATAAAAAACCAGAAGAGAAGAAGAAATACAGGGATACTACTGCACTTAGGTAAATGCAGTCATAGAGCTTTGTGATGAAGAGTGAAATGATGGAAAGAAAAAGAAAAAGTGAAAATGCACACCTATTTACAGTGTTCATTAACTGGGAAGAAACCTGTTAAGTAAATGGAATTACAATATATCACTTAAAAACTGTCAGTGAAGCTCAAAATGATGAGGAAAGTACACATTCCAAGTAGACTAAATGACTCTCTAGAAGAGGTCGCAATCTTCTATGGGGGTGAAAATGATAAAAATGTTTCTGAGTTGCTGAACTTTCATGGGGAATGAGGGAGATGGTGGAAGTCTTCTTACAAAAAAGGAAGAACTGGGAATTATGGATTTTACAAAAAGAGAAGGGCCTAATGTTCAATAATGGAAGAGTGTGATAGGTTGGTTTCAGAGACGCAAGGGAAAAATACTTTTGTAGTGCAGGACTGAAAATTTTACAGTATGACCACCTAAGATATTTATTCAGGATCTATAAGAGTGAGAAAAAGAGTCACAGACTGATTCCTGGAAATCTCACATCTCAGATGCTGAGACCTCTCCCTGGTGCCACACAGGACAGAGGTACTCAATCCTCTGCTCTGGGAGCTGAGACTCTGTCCCGAATAATGAGTCTTGAGGCTACGATTGGTTAGTCTCCACCTAGATTTGACAGCAATTCCACCTGCAACTGGGAAACTTTTCTAACGAAAATTTTGTCAAAACTATATGCCCTCGAAAAGGTGAATCAGAAAGCACACTCGTATTTATGGCTGGCTGGCTTAGAAACTCCCCCTAAATTTTCTGAAGTTACTGAAGCAAATGCCACCTATTTGTAGACATAAAAATCCCAACCTTTTTGTAACTCATAAAAGATCTTTTTTGGCTCCTGGGCAGTATTTATGCAGTTGGACTTGTATAATTAACTGAATCTTTTCAGTAATGAATACAAAAGAGTATGCTATAGCAAGCTAATGCTCTGACAGCTCCTGTAGATTTGTTTTCTGACAACTGTCTTTAAACAGAAATGAGACTTTTTTTCAGTCGCCTGCCACAGTTCAGTGAGACATCTTTGAGAGTTAATGCCTCACAGACTTTATGCACTGAGACCAACACTCATGATTTTATCAAGAATCTCGGAGATTTAGTACTGTCTTTTGAAAACAGATGTTGAAGTATTGATCGTAATTTGTCTTTAAAAATAAAAGGTGTGCATATAGGAATTGAAAGTAGGGTTTTGCAAGTCCTCACAAACTGACAGTGCAACATAGACTCTGCATAACATAATTTAAAACTTGTCTGGTTTTTGAAATGTAAAATACCTGGGACCTGGAAAAATATTATCAGTGTTGTATAACTGTTATAAATTTGTAATAAGTACAGCAAACATGGTATTTGTGATCATCATCCGCGAATATGATTTCACTACCTACAGGAATTACATGGTCTCTCTTTTCGGTTTCAGTCAATTTAGAATAGAAAGTAAAAAGGTTTTCTTCAAATAAAAATGAAGATAAATTTTAGGAGAGAAGAACATACATTCTCCTGCATTCAGATCTTACTCAGGAAGCACTCTATACTGTCAGAGAGAAGGATGAATAAAAATCTGAATTACAGTTCAGGTTTCCATCAACTGAAGAAAGACGCCTTTCCCCAAAGGGTCACCACAAAAAGAGTCTTGAAGGATGTAAAGAATATTTAAAATCTCTACAGCACTTCCTTTTTAGAAACCCTAGAGAGCCCTGATATGTCTACTGAATATCTGTTTGGAATTCACTCAAAAATATGAAACTGCACTGTTCCTTAGGGTAGTGTTCATGAAGAATGACTTGCTGAGCTAATGCCAGGCCATGGTTAGTTACCATGACAGCTGTCATGCTCAGCATCACTAGACAAAACCTGGTGAATAACAGTAGCATATCATGTAAGACTCCTGTTTCTAGCATCAGCTTGCAATGTTATTTGTGAGCAACCTGATTCTGCATCCATGAGGAAAAACAGTGTAATTTCTTACAGAAGACAAGTATCTTTATTTTTCTCAGCTAACTAGGTCAGAAAAAACATGAACAGCTGCAGAAAATTTTAGCAATAATTTTAACTGCTTAATGTGTATGCTGAATATTAAATGATTGAAGACAGAAAAATTCATAGGAATTGGACTAGTTAGTAGTTCTCATTAGTGTTTGACATCATTTAGTGACTTGAGCAGCTGTTCACTGAGTTCCCAGCAAAAGTCGTTAATCACCGAGAATATAAGCATAAAAATAAAAGTAGAAATATGATTTCAATATGTGGATATTGAGGTATAGATATAGATTAGCTCAGTAACAGTAAAAATCAAAAAGTTACTAAACATAATCTCAGATTATTATCTGCCTCTAGAATAAAATTATGTTTTCCTAAATGTCTATAAGGCAACCTTTTCAGTAGTAATGAACATGATTGGATTTGATTTTATCTTTGTGAGATTCAAAGTACAATATCCATACTCATCATGTAAAATAGTCTGTTGTTTGCTTCCCTGAAAGCACCATCAAGCTATACCTCTGATTTGGAAAATACCACATATTCATACTCAAAGACTCTGCTACTCTGCCCATTTTAATGGGCTTACTGACTGTGGTGGTAGCCCTAATTGTGTCTGTGAAGTGATTACCATTATGAAAGACAGGGCTGCAAGGCTGAAGAACCTGAAGACGATGTTCTGTCCATGACTCGAAACCAAGGTCATCATACTGATGTGGAAGACTGCAGATTTGATCCTGAAATGGTTTGTAAGACATCTAATTATCCTGTGCAAGGCACTCAACTTCAAATTTTGAAATAAGATTTATATGATATAGTTCATTTGAACAACAGATACAGTCCTCTGTATTAAATAGAACTAAGCCTGAGGTGTCTATCATGCTGTCAGTTAATAGTCATGATTTGCGTCAAAATAATAAAAAATCCTGTCTCTGGCCTTTTGTGATACATATTCTCAACTGATTGCACAAACTTTTTATTGTGAAATTTTAGTTTGCTTCCCTTAGTAATAACAGCAGTAGTTAGCAAAAGGTAAAAATTAAAAAGGATAGTATCATCATTTTCAGTTTACAAGGAACTGAGGCTTAAAGAGCATAAAGATCTGTCTAACCTTACTCAGTAGCAAAAATCATCATGTAATCTTGTTTTCTTTTTTTAGTCTGTCATGTGGGAAAGGACACAGTATTCTTTGTGCACCTATGTTTTTGAATGGCCTGTATTGTATGTTTATATTCATTATTTGCACAAAATTATAAGTAATTATAAGCAGGTCTTCCAGTCAGAGGGGTCAGGCAACTACAGCTGCAGGCAGTAATTGCAGCTAAATGTATATTGGTAATCTTCATTACTTTTCTGACCTATCTCAGAGAAGCACGAAGAGACAATATAAGAAAAAGCTTTCAGGCTCCATACTGAGTTTCTTTCCTTTCTCCTTTTGACATATAAGCTGCAGCAAATGAGCACTTTTTTATCATGAATGCTTCAAGACACATAAGGCAAGTCTGCTACCCTGATGAGCAGTGTGCTTTCTGATTTTGAAAACTGTTTGTTATGCTTTGAAAACAGGCACTGGTAATGGCAGAAATAACTCCTCTACTGCCAAAGGCAAAACTGGTGCCACTGGGAACTACAAACATCGTTGCTGAGTCTTCCTCAATGCTTTACCCATAAAACCATCATCCTACTGCTCAGACAAAGAAAAGCAAAGGAAATCTGGTTTATTTTCTGTTATTTAACAAAAATATTTTTTTTTTAAATAACCCCTTATTTACAAAGCCTGTGATGAGATATGCCAGGTCTTGCCAGCATGTCAAAGGTAGGGAAAGAAAAGAATATGTTATCTGAATGCAGTTGCAGCAGGGAACTTCAGGCTATAGAACATAATTACCTGTGAGGAATTTGACCAACTTGGTGGTTATGAAAAACACTATGGAGTGTTTAATAAACAGTTCCAGCGGATTGCTGCTTTAAACTCTTTCTGGTCAGATGTCCCCTTAAAGAAAATAATACCGTCCTTGGCACCAGCCTAGCTGCAAAGAACTTCTTTACCTGTAACTAATCACTGATTCTTACTCATCTTAAAATGACATAAACAGGCACTGGGGCTGAAAGCTCTCCCTTCACACTTCTGCTTGTTTCTTCCCACACAGTTTCCTTGACGTTATCTCCTTCAGCCAGAGATGTTTGCACAGCTTTTCATAAACTAGTTGGCAGAAATGATCCTACTAACTGCCACCTCACCACCCCACCCCCCCCCCAACATACTGATTTTGTGTTAGTCACCGAACTTGATTCAGCACATGCTTTATGCCACCATGAGGGAAGAAATGAGTCTGAGGGAAGGAAAGAATGGCATTTTTCAGCAACAATGCTGATTTATAACAAAGTGTGCTTTATGAAGCAGCTGTAGACTGGTAAAATAATTCAGAGATGAAAGGACTGCCGGAGGTCTGTAGTCCAAACCCACATTCACAGTGGGGTTAACTTCCAAATTAGAATAGACTGCACAGAGTTTGCTGAGGTTTGAAAAATCTCTAAGTGAGGCACCACAGCCTCTCTGGGCAATCCTGCCCAGTGTTCAGATACAGTCATGGTGATTTTTTTTTCAGTTTTCCTTATATTCAGTTGGAGTTTTTCTTACTTCATCTTGCGAATGTTGTCTATTTCCCTTTTTTTGCTGTGGAGCTCTGAGAAAAGTCTGGCTCCATCTTCTCTATACTATTCTGTAAGGTAGTTAGTTACCCATACACTAACTCATTTCCTGAGCTTCAAAGAAACTCCCAGCCTCTCCTCAGTGACACTTGCACTGGCCCTTAACCATCTTATCGGCACTCTGTTGGAGTCTCCGCAGTATCTCCAGAGGCCCCAAACCAGACATACTGTTCTGGATGTGGCCACACACTTACCCAGTGGAAGGGAATAACCCCTTCCTATCACCTGCTGCCTACACAGTTACTTTTGCAGTCACGTATGCAGCAACAATAATCACAAAGCCATTTTCCAAATTAATACTGTTTAAAGAAAAGTTGTTGGTGTCATTATGCCAGCAACTTTCTCAGAGAAAATCTTATTTGAAGAGTGCTTTAAAGAAGTTTCGTTGAGCAGAACTACGTGGAAAACACATGTTTTGAGATAAGAGCATGTAAGAACCGATTCTCTGTAAGAAAAAGACATTTTCTCCAATGCCAGCACTTTCAAAATTGCTTTGGGCATCAATTGTATGTCTGTAGTTTTAGTCATTTTAAAGAAGTCTAAAGAATATGGAATCTGCTTTGTGGTCCCTGCATTATTCTCCAACCATTTGAAAACAAATAGTGGCACAAAAATCTCTTTTCATAGACCATCCATTTTACTGTCAAAAATACAGAAAAGCTGCCTCAGGAAAAGAGCTTTAAATATAGCTGTGGTGCTATCAACAAGTTAGCGCTCCTGCATGAAAGCAAGTCCAGTTGCTTATTCAAGCTTTTGCTGCAGGAGATAGAAATCAGTAGTGCTGCAGCAGGAATGTTAGCCCAGTTCTTCATTGCTTAGTCTTGCTGCGGGGAGCTGCAGAGATGAGATGCGTACGTCTTTCTGACTGACCATGTATGGTTGGGTTTGCTCTTTATAAATGGCAGGCTGGTTGCTATTCCCAAGGGGCTTCTAAAGCTGGGAATGTGCATGAAGCGATTGGACTAAGCTGAATATGAGGAATTTATATAAAGATATCTTGGCAGTTCTTAGGAGTGAGCACGTTTGCTTCTGTCTCTTTGGCCCAACTGTTACACTGAACTCAAAGAGGAAATGTAACAGTCTTGACCATTTTTTGTCAGCTGCATATGAGAGTTGTGATTGTGGCACAGGCTGTAAGCCTGTGTATAACAGTCCACTGAGAGCTGCTCAGAGTTCAAGGATATTCAATTCCTTGTTACTATTCCCTAGGAAAGTCTAAATAATCAAATTTACTCTTTTCTTCACCATTGTTTTGATAGACATGCCTGGTTTCCCTGTTGGCTGCTCACTCCCCAAGATCTTTAGGGCTGTGCTTCCAAACAGGCCCATGGTGTGGATTAGAAGGATTGTTTTATACCCTCTGACTAGTTACTGTATCAACTTTGTCCCTTTTTCTTCCTAGATTCATCTTTGATCCTTTAATGGCTCCCAGAGTTCTTTATCTTCCAACTTCCCAGCTGGTGGAGGCAACCCTGCTAGGATCCTTGTCTTTCATTAACAGTTAACTAAATGTCTAAATACTGGTGAGTTTTGAACCCAGATGAAATCACTGAAGTACGACAGTGGATTTCTCTGAACTGTTGAGGGTATTTCCATGTCCGTCCCAAGCCCTAACTCTAAAATTGTATGGGACCATGTTTGAAATTGGAGACAGGTATTGCCATCTTGTTATATATCACATTACCTAGTTGTGACAAAAATATTTGGGACCTTGTGTAAAAAAAAAGGGAGTTACTGATTATTGTGGTTTAATTTAATTTATTTATGTTTTCTGTTGTTTTTTTTCCCAAGATTATAATGGAGATTATGACTATGTGTTCTTTTTGTGGTGAGTTATAGTGAAGTAAACAGTGATAGAACCGTTATCTCCAGAGAAGTACAGAATTAGGAGAAAAGTGTATCTGGTCTCTTCAGGCAGCTCAGGGCCTCTTGCCATGGTTTCTTCAGGTTAACAAGGGAGACTGCTTTCTGCTAGTGTGTTCTGAGGGTAATATACTTTCAGCAAATACAAGGTACCAACTCTTCTAAGAGACAAAACCAATCAAGAGGCAATCGGTAGCTCCAGGTACAGTGTGAATCCCGAGTGTTCCTAGTTCTCTTCTTTCCAGTGAACTTTGTGTCAGTCATTGAGTCTGTAGAAGATTTCTGTCTATACCATCTCTACAGTGTTGTGTTTTTTTTTTCACTCTTCCCAGTGAGATTTGAAAGGCAGAGAAAAGAGGCGATACATGTGGGGCTTTCCTCAAGTAGAACCAAAAGAAAAACTTATTTTATTGTTAAATTGATAACTAATTCTGGCAGAATTCCTGTTGTATTGTGAAAAAAAAATTGAACTTGTTAGTGACATTGAATTTGCCTAACTGAAAGTGTTAAGTTACATAAATGCAATGAAAACAGAAACAGTATTTGTAACCTAAAGATGCACAAAAATGGTCCTTAGTTTAGATTTGTGACCTGTTTCAGTTTTCATCTTTAATGAAATAAACTTGATCTCTGTTATCCTTTTCTATGTCTGTGATTTGAAGACGGTAATGTTCTATCGGAGTAAATTGTTAACCCAAAATTTCTCCCCTATTCCATTTTTCACATCCTAATTAGAGCCTTTTCTAACAAAAAAAAAAAAAAAAACACAAAACAAAACAAACCAAACTGACACCATCTTGTGCTTCTTTTTAGTGTAAGATAATTATGGAACTTAACACTCCAAATGGCAATTACACTTGCTGTTGAGCACAGCAGCCGTTTTAGAACTGCAGACCAAATCAAACTAGCATTTTTGTCAAATAAAGTTAAATGTGCTTAAAAGTTACTTCTTCATGCATCTAGAATAACATTTTATAGTGACTGTCACCTAACGTCTGTTGGAGATAGACCCTGCTGCTAGGATTCATCTGCCAGAACATTGATGTCTATATCTGAGCTAGATGTCAGGCTCCTCTTACAGCAAAAGGAGAGCTATTGCTCTTCTAGAATGTGGTTTGTCTTATTTGCAGATAGATCTCTAAACTAGGTCAGATGAATTGTATCTTTGAAATGGTTATTTCTTTCCACTGATTGCAGAAGTTTTAATTAAGTGGCTGGCCCTCCTCTCACTCCCCTGATAAAATTTCTCATTGCATTACATATTTCAGAGGTCCCAGCTGTAGAAAGTTATTAAATTAGATTTTTTTTATATAGTAGACAAGACTCTAGGTTGTAATTAGACAATCAACATAGAAATAGAATGACTGAAATAAAACCTTTACTGTTCACAGAAATTCCTAGATTACTTAAGCAGGTCCTGTTTGCAAATTTTAAAGTATCAGAATTCTCCTTATTCTCCATTTAAGATTCAAAAGATATTGCCAATTAAATCACTAATCATTAAATTATTGTAAGTGTATTTAAATAAAGAAGACCATTAAACTAGTAGAACACATGAAAGTGAACTGTAAAACTGAATGAGATTAATAGGACTCATTGCCTTTCTGTGTGAGAGCCAGTATGAAACACAGCTCTCATCTTTTTTGCTATCCGTTGCAGTCACAATGATGTTTATTTTACAGATTATAAAAGCTCATGAAGGAAAAGTGATATTTTGAATAATGGAGAATCCCACAGGCAGAGATGCAGCATTTCATTCAAAACTGAGGGTTTCCAAGCATGTTTTAGAACTATTATTAGAATGTGATATATGTGAGTGTCCATATATGTGTATGATTCAATCATTTATACAGGTACAAACATATGTGTATATACAAGTGCACATGTGTATGCAAACATGTGCATTTGTACAAGTGTATGCATATATATCATTGCAGTTGACCTAATTGCAGAAATCGGTGTATATTAAACCTATCTTGACTCCTCACAAAGTATTAGCTTGTTGAATTAATCAACACTAAATCCTTGGACTCAAATTTAAGTTTATGAAGTTGTAGCTACTTAAATTAACTCCAAAGTGCTGACTCCTCTTTTGCTCCTACGAGGTAGTACTGTACAGATTTTCCACTTCAAATTGTTAGTGAATCTTACCTTCTATTTCACAATCTAACTGCAATTTAAAAAAAAACCAAAAAAAACCCCAAAAAACCCAAAACTACACTGACGTCAGTACAGAAACCCAGCTTAGCGAGCAAAAAAAAATTACATGGTTTGGATATTTATCTGAGGACAAGACAGATTACCTGAATTCCAACAAGACTGTGCTGCAGGATTCCTTAAATTTGTATAAGCAAGTTTCTGAAATAAAGTACTGCTTATTTAAAGTAAATACAGTACAGGGAATCAATCCAGTGAAAACCTGGGAAGTTAAAGATCATAGGTGGAGTACACCATCACACTAAATTGTAGAGTAAAAGTTGCACAGTCTGAGCTCAGGGTTGCTCAGAGGACAGACGTCCCACCTTCAGGGATCATTTGCAGCACTTCAGTGCTCAGTCAGCTAAATGCTTTAATCCTAGTTTTTCTGCACTCTCCGACACTGCACCTGTGTTGTTCACAGTACTTCAAAGTTGCTTTTTGTGTGATGCCTCTTCTCTTGTGCCGATCTTAGGCTGACAAAATGTCAGTGACTTTCATGGAATATGTCCTGGTCTAAACTGTTACACAGTATTAATCTAGCCTACTAGAGATGACCCACAGAATTCCCTTCCAACCCCTACCATTCTGTGATTCTGTGATTCTGTGATTCTGTGTTCTCTTTGACTGTGTATGTCATTAAGTATGTCATGGCCACGTATACACCTTCGATACTTTATACAGCAGTGAAGAAATGTTTCCTATACAATGCAATGAAATATATTAGAACAATTTATTGCAGAACTCAAAGGGCATTATGGGGAATACTGACTTGCAGTGGCAAAACTACCATTAATTCACTGGAGGCAGTCTCTCCCATAATAAGCGTTATTTGAATTCTAAAACTGTATGAAAGGTTGAGTTTAACACCATTTTATGAATGAATATATATAAATATAGAGAAGTTAAGTTATTCAATTCAGCTTATATGGTGAGTGAAAAAAAAATCTTTAAAAAAATCAGATTCCTGATTGTCTGCAATGTGACTTGAAAATATCTCTAAAATTGAGAGCTTTAAATATATGTTTTATGGTGAATATATAAAAATCAGCAGACTACATCTTCTTAGAGATCAATTCAGTTCACATAAAAAGAACAACCTAGGATGAGAAAAAAATGTAGGGAAAAGATTACGTGGGAAGAATTACTAAAATGCTGTGGGACTTCCTTGTGTATCTTCATTTATTTCTTCCTCAATAGGACCGAAAAGACTCTTTATTAGAGATTTTCCCTCAGTGCAGTGTGGTAGAAAGAGATTAAATGTTCATCATTGTTCATGTATGTCTTGTTTCATTTCTTGTAGAATATGACAGGTGACATATTTATCTCCTTTATTTCGTGTGACCCAGGCACAAAGGGGTTTTCTCACCGCACTGATCACAGCGTGAGAATATGAAAAAGAGGTGTGTATATTATTATTTTTTTAATCTATAGCAATTTTAAAGATCAATAGAAAACTAGGTTCTCAGATCATACAAGTGGCAAACTAAGTCCTTGGGGTTATACTTACGTGTTTGCTAATTATCTCTTATTGTGTCTACAGAGCACTAATCTGGTGCAATAGGAATCAGTAGTCCAAAACAATTGGTTCTGAGGCACCTATGTCTATATTGGATAAGGTTGACAACTTTTACGTGAAACTGGAATTACTCTGAACTGTGATACAAATGTTCCTTTTCTGCATGTGGTCCAGTTCTGTCCAAAGGACTCGTCATTGGTTATGACATACACAGGGACAGAAGCACATTTAGTGCTCACCTGGACCAGAGCTTCCAGCTTAGTTTTCCTCAAAAGGAAGCAAATTTGGATGTATCACCAAAAAAAGCAAATCAACAAAATGTCAAGCAAGCTAAAATCAAAAAATTTATTCTAAAGCTGTGTTACTGCTCTAAATCGTAACGATAAGGTAGATGCAGCCTGCATGAACATAATGATGTCAGAGCAATTATTTTCGGAAGCAATGTAAAGCAGGGAAGCACTTGCTTTTAGACTGTGGGTCTCAGTCACTGCTGCATTTCTTGGCAGGGCCATGATCAGCTTGTTTAGTGGGGTGTTTTCTGTGATCCCTGAGATTTGTTTTTCCAGAGTAATTCTGCTTGGAGAATTTTTTCTCTGTATTTTCCCTGATATCTTGTGACTAGGTTAATTTGAAGATTTTTGCCTGCTCATAAAAAGGTTAGATTTGATGCAAGGTAGACTGGACAATTAGGGATTTTGATCCGTGCATGTAAACTGTCTACAGTTCTTGTGAGACTACACATGATTGATTGTCTATTGAGGATTTCACAGTCACACTGAATTGATACTAAAGTTGAAATATTTATCTGTCTCAAGAGAAACAGAGATGGATGGAGATTTTTGGCTTACATTTGTCTACAGGTGGATAAATAGATGAGTGCTCTTAGGAAGAGGAGTACACAAGGTATATAGTACCTCTAAAAATTTCCAGGGGGATAGCAGAGGGGCTGACCATCAGCAGTCTCTCCTCCAAATCCCATTTCAGGCAGAGGCCAACAGCACTTCAGTGATGCATGTCTCAGCTGTATGTTAATGCAATGAGTTGAATGCCATTTCAAATATTCATCTGAGATTGTGAAGATAATAGTTAAGATGGACAGATGGAAGGACAGAATGCACGCAGTGTGCATTATCTACATTTTTCCAGACAGAGCATTGTCTTCGGAGAGTAACTCCACTGTCGTTACAAAATGATGCAGAAAACTTGAAGTTCCTCTGCTAACATGAAAAGTAACTTGCTACCATCAGAAAAGGTACTTACACAAGGTTCCCCAACCAGTATTCTCAAAGCATTTCAGGCAGTTGAGAATGTACTGCAACCCTAAATTTGTAATGGAAAACTACATTATAAAGATCAGCTTATTAATTCAAATGGTTCATTAAGAAACTAATGAAAAAGAATGTCAACTTTATGTATCCTTTCCTAAGTTTTTATTAATTTTTTTAAAATTTAAAATTTAAAATTTCATCAGAACCTGTAATCTTTTGAAGAAATCTGTTCTGAGAAATTTGTTGACATTGGCCTTTATTGTGAAAAAATCTGCTATTATGTAATTAGGATTATTCAGGTAAAAATAACCTTGTGGATTAATTAATAAAATGCATCCAAAAAGACCTGACATCCTCCTGTTTAATTTACAATCATAACATAGTATCAATAAGAAAGAATTTTCTTCTCAGAATTCTAGCAGATGTCAAAATAATTATTTCTTTTGGTCTACAATTTAAATATAACTCTATATATTCAGTTTATTCCAGAGAGGTACAGGGAAGAAAGAAGGTGTTTGAGGTTTCTCTGTGTGTGTGTGTCCCCTTTCTCCCAGGATTTGCATCACTTCCTATTGTACCTATTCTTCAAGCTGTCATGAATTTATAATGTTTAGCCAGATTTGAGCAGAAAAAATTGCTTGAAACAAATTACTCAGCTTTGTTCAACAGGAAAACTGCAATATTTAATTTCTGAACTTGATTCAGAACAAGTAACCTAAGGGCAGTACATGCTGCCAATAGAGAGGACTGATTCGTCATACTATACTTGTATGCAACTGTGATTTCAGTGCAGTCTTTCCCTTACATTATGACAAGGCAGACATCCAAAATGATGAGAAATGGGGAGTCTATGGCCTCTTTACTTTTCCTCCTTCTCAGTAAAATTGTACCTGCGTACAACCAGTTAGATTCCACAAGCCATTTTCAAGAGGCTGGGAAAAAAATCATGGTGTACAATGACATATTAGTTACTGGGCTTTGTTCAGTGAATGCCAAGGTTGTGTTAGCAAGATGGGCTTTGTCTTACTCATATTGGTGCTTTCCTGTTTTCTGACGGAAAGCAATATGTTTTCACATTGTTTCCACTACTGAAGGTAAATTGGAATAATCTGTTTCTCCTCGTATAGGATTCTTGCAAGTATCCCAAATAAAAACAGAATATTAATCCTTATTTTATATAATTCCAAAAGAGCATGCTCAAGCCATTTTCTGAAGGCAAGATGAGACTCTTCAATGTCTCATTCTGTTTGTATAATTTTGAAAATCTGGAGTAGCTCCTATAATCAATGGAACAACACCTAGGCAAGGCATTGTCGATAAGGAGAGGTGAAGAGCAGCTCCCAGGATCTGCTTCCCAAATTCTGTTTCTCTTTTGGTGTAAAAGTTGGTTTTGGACATAAAATGGTCATCAACAAGAAAAAAAAATTCTTTCATTAATTTTGTTTCATTTTCTTTCTAATAGTGTTGAGATTCCTGTTTTTGGACAAGCCAGCTTTCATGTACAAATTTGTCATGGATTTAACCTATTGTTACATTGGATATTTTCCAAATTATAACAAGCTGTAGTATAATTTTACAGGAACATGGGTAATTCTGCTTTACAGGAATTTTTGAAAAGGAAGCACAGAGTACGAAGAAAAATACTCATTGTGGATATTGTGTAGATTTAACTTTTTCAAATATGGAAAACAGTGTGAAAAGTGTGTCAGTGTAGAGTCAGAGACTTTACATACTGTTTTAAAAACTAAAGAAAACACCGATAGCCTTAAAAACAACATGTAAACAATGAGTTAAGGTGTCTATGTTTTTTGCTCTCTAATGTCCAGAGACAAGAGGGAAAGCCTCCCTTTTCTCTGCCTTACTTCTCAAGAAACAAGGAACTCCTAAGATGATCAGACTAGTCAGAAGGGCATAGTTTATAAAAAAAGTCAAATAACTTCATTCTGAACAGTGAGAATCCAATTCCTTCAAAATTGTAAGAGTATTCCATGAATACGAATAGGTTTTTAAAAAGCTAAACACTCTGTCAGGTGCAGCCAAGGAGATCAGGAGGCTGGTGAATAAATGTTATAGATATTAGATGAGCAGCAGGAGGAAACAGTAAGAATTCACAGCATACTCAGCAGGCTTTGATGCAAGTTACATATGGGGCTTTTTCTAGCAAATCACACAAACTAATTATTGTAGGCAGTATGTTACCAGAATTCTGGAAAATATGTGAACTTCTAGGTACTGCAGCTGTGTGAAACATGAAGGCAGATGTATGTATTAGATGTCTGACCCAGCTAATCTTCAGAATCTTTGTGTATTTTTCCAAGGCATGGAAATTCAGTCACATTATGTTCTTACCACATCACAATCAGATTGCAAAGCCAATGTGGCAGACAAAAAAAATCTGAAAAGAAAGCTTAAAAAAGAAAATGCAACAAAAAGAAAGCATACCAAAGGGTGTTTCAGAAAGGAAAGACCTACCTATGCAATGAAAGGCATCAACACACATGCAAAGCCAGGGACCATTTGGTAGAACTAGTCTAATCTGCTGGCAGCCATTTGCAATTTAGATCTGCAAACCAAAAGGCATGTTGTAAATTTTCCTTATAAGCTTTTAGTTCCTAACAGATACTGGAAAAGGACTGGCACTCCAGGTAGCTGACTGTGAAGGGAATCCTGAATACTGTCTTGGCTGCAGAGGCAAATCAGGTTTATGCTTATAAACACTGGGATCTGGGATCATTTAAGACGGGCTAATGAAACAGAAGTGTCTGGCCAGGAATGGCAGATGTGGTGAAGAATCTGTGGGATACCCATGACTTTGTTGAGCAGTAATTGAACGGAGGCAGAGAAATACTTTAGAGTATATAAAAAAGCAGGATACACCTATGTTTAAGCCCCTGAATCCCTTTGTAGTTAAAGATATATAAACTGCATCCTACTCCACACACACAGTACCTCACCTTCTGCCACTAGATTTAACTAGTCTTCTGTCCCTTTGATTCCATCTCTGTCATAGCCTAGTAGTATCAGAATAAATAATATACAAAAGGGAGGAGCAGCATATAACAGTCTGAAGTAATTACAAATGCCTATACTGGACAAACTGTCAGGAATTTTGAAGAGAAATACACACACTGAAGATTTTCCTGAACAGACAAATCATTATTCACATACTGTTGCAACAGATATCATATTTTACTAAAGCTGTAAGTCTGTAAGAGTAGTATTATAGGATGAAATGAGCATAAAGCATTATGAAAAGCATGTTAATCTGAAAATAAAATGGGGACAAAGTACAAGGTTCTAATTACAGATACAAAAGCAGACTCTACCATAAGAATCAGAAGTATCTAGGCAATTTCATTGTAAGAAAGACATATATTCATTCTAACGCACTGATTTTCAAAATCTTCTGTCTTGAAACACAACCTACAGGCCAGTAATTCTGAGCAGTCTCACATCCTGATGTAAACTTCAGTTGGTTTAATTTTAGCTTGCCATGTAATCCCACCTGGGAATGCTCTAGGTCCATCTCCTTTCAAAAAGCATTCCAAGATAGCTGTTTGAACATCAATCTAAAAAAAGGGTTTGTACTACAAGACCATGTGAGGGGAGATAAAAAAACCCTCTTTTCTGAATCCTCAACACAATAGTTCAATTTCTAAGCAAGTTAGAAGTTATGTAACAAAAGATGTTAAATAATTTTCCAAACCGTATATACATAATACAATACCAGCTCCTTTTATATGAGCTACAAATACTAAAGAGTTACAAAGGACTGTTAAGTATAGAATCAGTTTATGACAATGCTATTTTTTTTGATATTTCAGATAAATACGAGTGGAACTCTAATACAGAACTGTTTGGTAGAAGCAGCTGTGTTATCATTTGTAGGCAAGGTCAGAAAAGTTTTTATAAGAAACGCTTAACAAAATGTGCTATGTATTTGAGGGGAAGAGCTTGGATTTTGGATTCTTATTTCTCTCCTTGTGTATTAATTTCAGCGAGCAAGATTAGGCTAAAAGTTAGGAAAAAGTTTTTAGTGTCAAGGATAATCAAGCTCTAGAACACACTGCCTAATGAAGCTATAAAGTTTCTGTCATTACTAAGAAATTTTTGGTGCAGATTAATAGAAACATTTTAGGAAAAATATTGTGTTTTGAAGCAATGGGAAGACCTCTTGAAGTCCCCTCAACCCCATTCCTGCTACATAATAGCTCACATACATTTGAGCACTGAGCATTATTGATCTTAAAGCAGATCTGTTTTACTTACTTTTTTTCCTGGAGTATGCACAATATTCCAGGTCCTAATCACACTGCTAAATGGAGGAGATCACCTGAATTATCCAGAAAGATGACATTTAAAACTGCTGCTCAGTATCTCCTAGTTTCATTTTCATCACAGAGGGGAAATTATTTAGGATTTACCAATTCATGTTTTGACATGACTTTTGCTGATTCTAAATGAACACTGATCATGAAAAGTGACTCTATTTCAAAGTTGTTTCACATTACTCACTAGGTGAAGTAGCCCTTCTTAAGACTTACACCAGATAAGGCTCAGGTCCAGTAATCATACATTGCAGCATCTTCACCTTTACTCCATTTTTCGTGGGGGGATCCCCCTGTTTGCTTTCCAGTGTTGAAGGTCTTCATTATTATCCAGTATTAGTACTAAATGTGCCAGTTGGTATTAAATCAGATTTCCTTCAGAACTACATAATACTTCATTTTTCTAAAGACTTAGATTACAGAATTCTGCCAGAACTCCTCCCCGCCCCCCCCCTGAAATGAAACCATGTATCTTTGTCAGATTTTTGATGGAATTAGGAGTACTCCTGTTCCCACCCCACACCCTCTGACTCCATTACATCTCCAAGCAGTCACCAGAAGCAACCTGCTGAAAGTCCCAAGCAGCTTAATGTTAGTGGAGATGTTTTTAAGAGCTAGGCAAATAAAAGTGATTAAGAACCTCAGGCAAGTGTATTTTCTTTCCAGGTGATTACCGAAGCTTCATATCAAAGGGTGATGTTTTGTCTTCAAGATCAAACACACTTGCTTTCAGGTTTTTCTGTTTTTCTTTTTGCTTGTTTGTCTTCTCAATATCTGTTAGTTTTCTGCAGATGTCATGGGAAAAGCAGATTTTTCTTTAGTGAAATTTTAAAGAAAAAAACACCTTTTTCAGAATCTTCTTGCCACGTGATTTAATGGCTAATAACCATCCATTCCTGGTACTTACAAGAGTGGCATAAGCTGTTGGCCAGCCACTAATTAATCACAGTCAGGTTCCCTGGATTACTTATTTCTCTTTTAATGACACTTTACAATAACAACTCAGTAACAGAATTATTTGTAACTGTGTAAAGCAATGTTGTTTGTGATGTGGATACAAGAATACAGAAGATAATCTTTCCCTTTTTTCCTCTATGTTTCTATCTCTGGCTGCAGTCTTTATGCTTATTTAAATTCTTTCTGCTTCTTTTTAGGAAAACCAGCTGGATTAAACTGGCAAATACCTCAGGAAGGCAGAAACAATTATTACTGGAGAGCCAGGTGGGCAAATCAGAGTGCTGGGCCAATCAGGAATAGATAAAAGACATGTTTCTCATAGTTCAAAGAGGAAGCTGAGAATTCTTAGGTTTACAACACTGCTGTTGTTTATTTTGAATCCCTTCTTTAAATTAGTGTGGTATTTTGGTATTAGTAGTATGGCTACTCCTAGCTTGAGGGAGCACGTATAAAATATTATAGGTAGGTTAAGCACCCCTTGTGACAGAAAGCATGTCTGACCTTTTCAAGGTTTGAAATTAAAATTTGCATTCCCATAAATAAAGGAGGTGCAGTATGAGGGGATCAATGTGTGACAGACTAGCTACAAGTTATTTCATTACTTATTTTGTATTCCCTTGTGTCCCTTTCTCCCTCTGTACTGAAGCATCTACTCATGCGAGAAATCACCCTTGCGGTATTTTCTGCTTTAAATTTTGTTGACATTGATTAATCTTTTGCTGTCAAGAGTACTAGAGTACCTTTGGTAGAATCTGATGGCAGAAAGCAAGGTTGTGATTTTGTATTAAAGACAGTTTAAATAATGCCAGGTTGAATCATAACCTTTTTACTTACAGAGATAATAAAGAATTGTGGCAATGCCATATTCATTCATTTAGATCTCTTCCTGGACAAGAAACAGATTTTGGTCAGTAATATTATATTTCACTAACTGACCTCATCTACATGTAAATCAGAATCAGAATAAGACTGTAAAAGCAGATATTACAGCTGCTTAAAATGTGTTTTGGAAAAGAGATCACCAGGCTTCTACTGCTCTTTAGCAAAGACACAGAGCATGCAGCAATTTCTTTTACTGTGTACTACTGGACATGAACTCTAAAGCAAAAAAAACAATTCAACCACTGTTGAAGTCAGTGTTGGTAACATTTTGGAACAGCTGGATTTCTCTTTAAGTCCACAGATCAATACTCACTACAGTCAAATGAACAGTCACATACTTAATCAGTACAAGATTCTATGGATTCAAGAAAAATACTTCAAAGTCCAGACTTTTTTCAGGTTCTCTTATGTTGTAGTATATGCTAGGCTAAGGGTTCAATACTCCTGAGACATCTGAGTTATTGGGAAAGTAGTAAACAGCAAAGATAGTATTTGACATGTATACAAGAATAAAGTAGATGGTGCTCCCTATGGTTTTGAGATACCAGTCCAAAAAAGCCTTGAAAAGAATTGAATTAAGCCTTGGTGCAGAAACATGGCACTATCCCAAAATAATGTAAATGTTCCACTACTGTGAAAGAGGGTGGTTCTGACTTGGTCATTTATCGCTGATCTATATAGTGCTAGTGTGTTATGAATCAAGAATTATGTTGTAGGAGATAGGAACTTTGTATCTGTAAGACTAAGTTCAGTTTAACTAAATTTAAGAAAAATACAGTGCCACTGATGTGAAGGTGATCTGGAGACTACTCTTGCTAGTAACTCCTTAAGCATGTGAATTCCTAATTTGTTTGTCAGTTCATTCTCTTCCTGATACAAACATAGAAGTGAGTGGTTAAATCATATGTAATGATACTTTCAATTTTCCCTGGAAATAACCTTTCCAGACCCTTCCTACCCAATACTACACATATGACATTCTGATGTTACTTCAGCAACTGAAGCTCAATACAAAGATAAGAAAGTGGATTTTTTCTGGCAGAGTCACTGACTGTATCTATTCAAGACAAAATGCTGGGTGAAGTGAGACACGCATGCCTGAATTTCCTAGCCAAAGGTACAAAAGAAACGACCGTCAAAGGGTAAAAGTATTTCTACTTCTATAACTGCAAAATATCTTTGCCTGAATAGGCAACTGTTCCCAGAATATCACTCACACAGCACAGGAGTATTTGCAATTTATGTGTTGAATTCTGTAATAATACTTGTGACCTCTCTCATAACATAGAGTCATAGAAGAATGATTTGTGTTGGAAGGGACATCTAATGATCATCTAGTTCAATCCCCCCCACCCTGCTGTGGGAAGGGACATCTTTCACTAGATCGGGCTGCTCAAAGCCTCATCCAACCTGACCTTGAACTCTTCCAGGGATGGGGCATTGGAAGCTTCTCTGGGAAACCTGTTCCCTTGTCACACTCATTGTAAAACATTTCTTCCTTATGTCCAATCTAATTCTGCATTCTTTCAGTTTAAAACTGTTGGCTCTTGTCCTGTCACTACAGGCCCTGGTAAAAACTCTTTCTCCTTCTTTCCTGTAGGCCCCCTTTACATATTGGAAGGCTGCAATAATGTCTCACCGGAGCCTTCTTTTCTCCAGGATGAACAGCCCCAACTCTCTCAGCCTTTCCTCCTAGGAGTGGTGTTCCAGCCCTCTGAGCATTTTTGTGGCCTCCTCTGGCCCCACTTCAACAGGTCCAGGTCTTTCCTGTGCTGAGGGCTCCAGAGCTGGACGCAGGACTCCCGGGTGGGTCTTACCAGAGCGGAGCAGAGGGGCAGAATCCCCTCCCTCACCCTGTGACCACACTGCTGGGGACGCAGCCCAGGGTATGGTTGGCCTCCTGGGCTGCAAGCGCACACTGCTGGGTCATGTCCAGCTTTTCATTCACCGGTACCCCCAAGTCCTTCTCTGCAGGGCTGCTCTCAATCAACTCGTCACCCGTCTTTGAGTAATGGTAACATATATGAGCTTTGTCTAAATTCCCTCCTACTTAACTCATTTTTCCTGTTGTGTTGTGTTGTGTTGTGTTGTGTTGTGTTGTGTTGTGTTGTGTTCTCTTCTCCCCTCTTCTCTTCTCTTCTCTTCTTTAGTTTAGCCTTCTGGAGGAATTAATCTACTGTAATTTTTCTGATTACTCATGGACAAAAGCAACAAAGGCAGTTGGCTTAATCATTAGAAATGAATTGTTAGAGACTAGTAGAGAATTTCCTTCATACCAAAGGAAGTTAAGCATATATTTAGAACACCTAGGGGATTTAGACTCATCACATAGTCTATGATGAGACTTAGATATCTGCAGGGGCAAATTATAGCACATAAACTAGGTGCTAATATATTTTGTAACACTGGCTGGAAGTGGTGGCATACCAGTACCCACAGAGAGTGAGGATGTGGTCCCAAAATGCAGTGCTGCGGGGCTCTGGAGGTGCACCAGCAATCATTTGCTGCCTGTAACTGGCTGCTGTCACGACAATAACTGGTGTTTGTATATTTCACAGCAAGGTTGAATTTTGTTGTCTTAGCCCTCTGGTATCCAAGGGCTGCTGAGGTGGCAGAGTGGCACCTTTGCCTCTCTTCTTCCAAGATGGATATCCTCCAGCATGAGCCTCTCAAGACTTCCCCAGAATAGGAATTCTGCTAATTTTGGCACCAACCCACCAGAAAATCGTCTTCCTTCCATGAATTCATGCAAATCCCTCTTGTCCAAACCCAGAACAACTGTCTTAGAGTGTCTTTATCACTTTTTTTGCATTTTCAATACTAGGTTACAGTGCTTCTCTATTAAATACCAAAGAACTTATTTCAAACACTTAAAACAAGCGACTGGATGTTTTATTATCTGGTTTCCCTTATGTGCCTTCTTGGGGGAGGTATCTATAAATGTTGTAATGTTTGCTTCCTTTCTAATTTTTGCGTATGTTTAAGAACAGTTAAAGAGAAAAATACTCATGAGGGAAAAACAGCTAAATATGTTTTTCTGGTACTCATATTAGCTGACCTAAATTGAGGCTATGTTTCACAGCAGTTACCTTCTAATATCTTCAAAGATATAAATTAGACTTGATTATGAAAGAAGGAAAATCTCAGATGATCCCAAAGTTACACAAATTTAATTTTTATCCTGATCTCTTTCCTACATTGTTCTCAGTCTCAGCGTTTTCATTCCAAGTCACCATTGCTTGTTCAAGGGCAATAAAACTCACCTTAATTTTAATCTAGCAAGAAATTAAATTCTAATTATAACCTTCTGCATGGATGCTAAGCATCAAGTTTTAATCTGACCTCACAGTCTTCTTTTTTTATGAAATTATATAGGTAACTGCAAGAAAATGTTCTCATCTGCAGTAAAACCTGTATTTTCAGCCTGGCAGACCAAGACATTAAGGTACATACTTGTGCACAGGCAAACGCATTTGCAAATCTCAGTAACTATATTGTGATTAGCCCTCAATCATTTCCTTCTTCTGTCTTTTCTCTCCTCTCGCTTATAGTTTTCTGGTTGGAGGTCCAAAATTAAGATCACTTCTCTCTGAACATCCTTATAAGGGCTAATATAGTTCTAATATTTCAATCACTGGAGTTAAGGAAAAATCAAAATGTGAAATTTTTAAGGTGTGGAGATGCAGCAAGTGGATTTCAGTCCTCAGTGCCTGCTCAGTCACACCACTGTGAGTCCTTTGGCCTAGACAGAGTTACTCTAGCCTAACTAAACAGCCAGGAAAAGGAGAATGAATCTTTTTTCTGAGTTCTAATTACTATGAAGAATGTGGCAATGCTTAGTTGTTCCTGTCCTGTCAGTTTGTTTCATGCCTTGTGTTACGAGAGAGCTCTAAGCCACATTGCACTCCTGGGCATCCCTTCAAGAGAAAGTGTGATACAGTTTGAAAAAAAATTTGCTCCAGTGTTTATTCTGCACAGACACGATGGATGAAAAATTCACCGAGAATATTCATAAAGCTATAAAGGAAAATTTACAAGTCAAACAACTGCCAGTCACATAGCTAGCGAGATCATGCACCTTTCCTCCAAAATGTTATTAAAATGACCTCCTAGTCTGTTTTAAGGTTTGTGTGGTATTTCAGTCATTTTTCTCATAAATAAAGATTAGACCATCTCAATTAATGAAATACAATGTTAAATGATGAAACTTAAAACGGAATCCCTTAGTTTGTAATTGAAGATGATGAACTACAAAGCTCAAAAATTAAGAAAAAAAATCAGCATTTTCTGTCTTACGCTGCTCTGAATAGACTAAATGAAAATTGCAGTATTGTAAAATTTGCCTGTTAAAGCATGATGTTATCACAGAGTTTGTTTGTTTATTTGTTTGTTTTAATCTGTAACTCAGGCAAATACACAGCATGCAAAAACCAAAACTCTGGAAGAGCTCACTGAAGGTTGTGTAAACAGTGTGTATCACTAGTGTATCATCTTGCAGAAGTTCAGTAAGTATGTGTGTATCATCGGCTTTTGAAAGAGTACAAATCTTTTCCTTCTGCTCAGGTGTGCAAATAGATATATAGAGGCTTTACTAGAATATTCTGCAATTTTCTGTTCAGATTCAGTCATTTATACATGGAGAGACTTTCTTACTTACAGGACTTCATTCTAGCACCCTCAAAAAGGTGATGCTGAAAGGACCACTGGAAATGTCAGAAAGTAAGCCTCTGAGCCATGACAGAACTGTGTAGAGAAGTTTTTGGTATTCAGGACATGGACTGGATGAGAATTTTTTTTTTTTTACGTAAAAACCCCACTCTCTTGAAAGATGTGAGTATGGAGCAACTCTGTGCCTATACAAAGTTTGCAATTTTCTGGCTGAAAATCCTGACAATGATAAGTGCAAGCACGGAGAATGATAGAATTACTGTGAGTACTCATTCACTCCAAAAAGTACTGAATGAGTGAAGCCAAGCCATTCTTTCCTACATATCCATCTTTCCTAAAAAACACTTTGAGAAGAACCTCAATGTCTGTAAACCTAGAGTAATGACATTTTGCATGTATATAGCATCTTCAGAATGAGAAGATCCAAAATTTCCTTATAGTGAACTATTTCATTTAAAATGCTATATTTAACTATATATCTCTGTTCTACTAGAAATAACAGCAGCTTGAGACTACCTAGTAATTTCACACTTTTGAAATATACAAAAATAATTTTCTCCATACATTTCTTAATTTCAGTAGTTGGTAAGTGGATAATACCATCTGGAATCTATTGGCTGAGCAGTTTCATAAGGCAGATAGACCAGTCATGATCTACAACTGAATCAAAATAGTAGTCATGTGCTTTTAATTGTTAGTTTCAATCCTTACATGGAATGCAATTGACGTTTTTGTCTATAATGTCTGTAATATTCCACAGCATGTCATAAGAGATCTCTAAACAAAAGATATTGCACTTTCTGAAACGAATAGAGAAATTGGTTTGCATAACTCAATGAAGATCACAATATGTATCATAAGATTTACTGAACTTTAAAAAGATGAAGTATTTCATCTGCTCAGCACAGAATGTCCAGTGTAAGATAGCATGCAACAATGCATATCATAAAAATTGTAACACAGTGTCCAAGAACAAAACACTGAATTATTTTATATTACTAAGTACTAAGAAAATACAGAATATGACAGGATGATATGTTCAGAGAAACAAAAGATTATCATAGAAATACTCACAGTTGTTTGTATTGACCACTTGATTGTGTCAGCAAAGTAAATAGTGCTGTTTTCCAATATACACTTATAAATTAACTGATACATCTTAATAGCACAAAAACTGTTCCCAACAAAATCAGTAGCACATTTCTCAAGTGGGTAAACAATTACAAAAGGAGTATATTTTTCCCCAGTGATTCCACTTATGTACATGCCTGAATTTTGGTGTCATACCCTGTGAGCTAGATCTGAACCCTGTTGCTAAAGTTTTGATTCAGCTGCTTGAAAAACAGCTTGCTTTGCCATTTGAGAGTCCTACCTTGCTTTGTCTCCAGCTATTGGTCTTAAAGATCTTGTTCCTGTAAGTTCCTTGCCACATTTGCCAGGCCTGTGTGAATGGCTTGGGTGACAAACATTTCAAGTAGCAGTAGATCTTTATGTTTAATCAATTGAATTTATTCTGCATGGTTTTAGAGTAATCCACATGCTACTTTTCACAGAAGTTATCCATTATGAATATTTGAAAATGTATAAACAGTACTAATATTAAAAGCTTTCAGGTATAACACTAAATCCTTTTTTTTCAAATAAGAATACAAATGTTAGCTATGGGAGGTCTCTATAGATTAATGAAAAATAGAAATGAATATTTGCATCCAGCTAATTGCAGATTTCATCTGGCCCACAAGACAGATAAGTGAACTACAGAAAATATATAATTTGATCTTTAAGACTTTTTTCATTCGTCTATGAAAAGATTACCACAATAGTTCTACAATACTGAAGTAATTCTTTGTTAATCTCGAGTTCCTCTAAATCCTGAACTATTTTCCCGCAAGACAATTACATTTACATGCTGAAACTAAAATGATCTTGAATTGTTTTCCATCTTTTAGTTTAAAAATCATTTATCCTTTGAGATTGATGTGTCCCGTCTTAGTCAGCTAGAAATCAGACAGTAAAAACTAGGCTGGCTACCTCAGCTTCTCTCAAATGGAGAAACAAAACTTGGTAAGAACCACTTTTTATCACACTTGGAGTTGCAACTCTTAGAGTTCTCGAGTTCGGAGAGATGAATTGCATCATAAGTGAACATTAGAGAATCACAGCTCTGGAGTTACTTGCAGATTTTGAAGATAAGCAGAAAAATGCCTTTGGCTGGAAAAGCATTTTTAGTGACCAAAAGCTATATATACATCTTTTTGAATGCTTCAGAAGGTGTTTTTTTGGTTGAGTTTGTTTGTTTGGGGTTTTTTGAATAACACAAACATTAAACTAAAACATTTTGTATTTGTAGGTTCTGAAATTTATGATCCAAGACCCTAAGAAGCAAATTATGATGAACAAAATGATGAAAAGCTATTTGTTTACAATTGTCATTCTGTACAAAACACATCATGACAAAGTAAAAATGGAAAATTCCTGATTTCCCATTTTCATAGCACTATTTCTCCTTTAAAAAATAGTTTGTTTTTCAAATACTTAAAAATACCACTGAACAAATTGAAGTTTGACAAGTAGCTGAATTTGTATTTTTGTATTATGAGTACTACGTACTGAAAGATTTACTAGAATGTGCATACACAGTTAAGGATTCTTGCTTTGGATAAGACAGTTATACAGTTCTATCTTCAATTTCTAATTTGATTTCATCAAATCTGTGGAACATCAGACCATTTATACCTCAAATATAGCAACAGCAATTATTTCTCGACATATACACATGGCAGAAACCTGAAAATGTTGATTTTTTAAGGCTGAACTTAACATGAAGTTAACTTGAATGGCCTGTATGGATTTCAATTTGTGAATTAATTAAAACCTCAAAGCTGCATTGCAATGCATTAAAAAGATTAAAGTATTATTTTAATAATGAAATGAAGGTCATGATAATAAAGTTTTATATTTGAGGTCAACAGAAACATACTCTTGAAAGAAAATACCGTATATGCAAAGGGAAATGGAATTTTCCTAACATATCCTTCAGTACAAAACACTCTACATTTTCATACAGCTGTCCATTATTACACATGAAAGAGATAATCACATTGCTCATGACACTTTGACAGCCATTCTGTCAGGCTCTTTCCAGCTCCAGTATTACAGTGTGTCCTTCTTTGGCATCACCACATTCACACCGAAAAATTACCTCAGGATTTCCCAATCAGATAAGAGTTTCACTATAGTCTACATGCAGCAGTCAAGCTTGACTTTCAACTAATATTTTTATTTAAATTAATTTTTTATGTAGACACCAAAATTAATAAATGCTTTATGAAGTAAATACTCTGAAATGTTATAAAAATAGAGCTTCACAGCCATTGTATATTTTCTTCTGATATAATGGATATTGAGTCACTCCATACTTAATATTTTTTATTCCAATACCATGAAAAACAATGAATATTTAAAGATAGATAATATTCATTTCAATCTAACTATTTAATCACTTTAAACAAACAGGTAAGACACTGTTCTCATTTAAACTGAAGACTCATTACATTGGTTCTATGTGTAAAGGGCCCTTAAAGTAAATGAAAGTCAGGATCTTAACCTACAATACAAAGAGAGGGTATGCTAATCTTTCCTAGCATAACAAGTAAAAGAAATAAACATATTGGTTCTATAAACATGGGATACCTCTGTAGTGTTGTTTGTATTTCTTTTTACCTTCTGCATCGGTTAATCCTACTCCCGACTGCTTTACTGGTTCTTGTCCACTCTGGCTCATCTTCCCTCTGTTAAAAGATATTGTGGTAATTGTCAACAAGATCATAAAGAGGTGAGGTCCAAGAAAATGATACACCAAAGCCAGTGAGGCTTAGTTCTGTTCAAAAAGACAAACATCACAGGTATTTCTAAAAAACAAAAAACGTGGACGTGTGTGTATGTGTGTGTAATGTCAAGAAAATAAAACGGACAGTAGTTTTTTTCTATTGTTATTCGTGCAGATCACTTAAGAATATTATTTTTTTTCTTAGCTGGAGGCAACTACAATCGGGTCTTGCTAAGCCTGTACATTCTTATAGAGTGGGGCCACCAGCTGCTGTCTGCTACCTGCTCCCCATCAGCCCGGGCTTCCACAGCCATTCTACATATCTCCTCTCCTCACTTTATCCTCTTATGCTGAACAGTGAAATATATAATAAGGAGTCACAGGATTGATATCTGGTCTACAATACCACTACTTCAAAGGTAAGGCATGTTTGAGGTCATTATCTTCTTTTAATGGTTTACTTTATATTACCGTTTAGGTTTAGCATAAGAAAGAGTTCAGTTCTGAGACTTGCATTAATCTTAAAGTAAGGTGAGAGGAATAAATCCTGCTCTGGAAGTCCCTATCTTTCTCCACTGGATGTAGAAAGAACCTGGATTACAATCTAGATGTAGATTTTCAGGCAAGCAAAGGTAGATAAAATGTAGTCTATCTTTAAACATACTTGCTGTGAACTCTAAGGCATGATTACAATCACTTTCAAAAATATGATTGCTACTATGAGATGTTTGTGATTCTATTTGCCTTTCTTCCTCAAGGTTCTGAAATGCTGGGATCGAGAGTACAAGGCATTATCTGCACATGCATGTGATTCCTCTGGGGAGAAAGGGTCAGCGCTGTTCTTTGTTGCCAATGAGCCAGCTTTGCGTTTCACAGCAGAAACAGAAGCTGTCTAAGTTCATAAGGAACTTAAAAATTACTATAAAATATCAGTTTAAAAAGTGATTTTAAATTCAGTTTTAACTGTAGCTTATTCTTTTGTTCTTCTGTGAGGCAATGCTTTATAAAAAAATATTACAAATATAATGCAAAAATTATTCATCCTTACGGTTAGATTCAGTTGCTTTTCACCTTTGCATTCAAAATTAATATAATTTTACAGACATATTACTGGTATAGATGGTTACACAATACAAAGGCATAAAGATCTGGTCATTATCATAGATGATAACATGAGTAACTTTCAGGGGTGTTACAACTGGATAATAAGAGTCTTCTGAAAAAGTATTTCCCAAATAGAAAGACTTTATAAGATTTATTCAGCTCTGTGTAACCGTATATAATGATAAATTTCCCTTGATATTTATAAGAGTATTTAATATTGGCAAGTGTTCTAATTACCTCTTTAAAAGATTCCTGTGGTGTCACTATTTAGTTCTTTAATTTTGCTTCATGACTAAATTTTCCTATGGTTAAAAACACTTGGACTAGAGTAAAGAGTTTAAAACTCAGCCTATCCAATGTTTTTTTTTTGATGGATTAGAAACTTAATTTAAGCAGGGAACTTATAACCAAAAATGTTTTCATATGCCAAGAAACTTAAAATTATTTAGCTCATTTAACTCTTCATGTCCAAATCGTGAGCTGTAGTTTTAAGGATATGCTGAAATAGTGTACAAGGTCAGAGTCCTTGAAGTCATTATCAAGCCAGTATGAATGTAAATGTTGACTAGAGTTTCAATCATGCATGTATTCAGATATATAATAATTTTTATCTAGAATTCAAAATGGAAACATTTATCTATTTTAAAACCTTCTGCCCAGGGATGATCCCGAAAGTCTCTGATGGTAAACAGTAGTTTTGTCGTTAATCTTCATTACATTGCCATGTAAAGCCCTTGAGACTAACATGAAAAAGAAAGCATTTCTTGTCTATGTAAATGTCCTGCATAACTTTTAAAGTCTTTGTCTAACATCAGCGTATAAGCAGTTTACTTTAAAAATTCCATAATAAAAAAAAGGTAGTCTAGCTCTTAACAAAAAATGAGTGGGCTGGATATATTTTATATAATTAAGTAAATTTCACAGAAACAAATTACTGTAAGAGAAAAGCTGAAGCTGTGGAGACTTCTTCCAACTTTTCAGTAGATGTGGGGCCGTTTTCAGGCTTAATAGACTGGTGATTCTGTCAGCCAAGTGCCAAGTCACTGTAGATACTGTCACATGGCTAGGCAATACACAGTGAGTGATATGATTTTGACTCAAATTTAGCATTTATGAGCTAAAAACTTCTATTGAGAGCTCCATCTTCTCTTTCTGTGCACAAAGACTTTATATATCTGCTTTTCTCATTAAGAATGATAGCAAAATAATTTTCTTTTGAGATTGTCAAATCCAATTAAAGATCATCTTTTTGCCACTGGAAAGTACAACTCATTTTAGCCTAGAACATGAGTGAAAAGTTTGATGAAGATTAAATGACTGGCATGACACAACCTGAGCTCACATCGTCCTCCTAGACTCTGAAAATGAAACTGAAGTATTAAATTTGTGTCTATTTTCCTTTTAGACACTAAGAAGCTGTAGATAAGTACTATTGAGCTTTATTTCAGAAAATGATGAATACTTAGAAATGTCACAGTTCTCAAGAATGAATTTTTTTCTTCATTCAAGCTTTTTTAGGAAGATTATGTCGAGCTCTTGTGACTAATAATTCAAGACTGCATGGGAAAAGCAATAATTTATGTCCCAGATAAAAATATGGAACAACTATTGCAGATGCTAAATAAACAATGACCACCACTGAGAACAGCAAATCTACCAAAAAATCAGGCCAGAAACATTATGCTGATCAGGAGCAATCACTTTTTCCTATAAAGGAATATAAATGAAAATGCTAAATGAAGGTGCATACTGCCAAAGTTGAGGGGAAAAAAGTAGTGGCAAAACTTTTCTCTGTGAGGTAGTTAACCAGGTAAAATGGCTGAAAAATTAAATTATTTTATAGGATCATTGCACTGCAAGTGGCTTGATAATTCCCACAGGGACTTCCTCCCAAAAATATTTTTCTAGCCAAGAACTTCTGATAAATTCTACTCAAACTCTTTAAAACCTGGGGAAATTTGGTTTGCATCCAGAATCTGAATTTCAGTTGCACAAGTAACACCTATTTCTAGAAGGAGGTCAATCTGGAAACTTAAACTAAGCGTGCTCAGGCCTACAAAAAATGTACTTTTAAAGCCTAACCCAAGCCCACCTCTCCACACTTGCATCAAAGGCTGAGACTAGCAGTTCTTCTGTGTGATATCAATAAATTCATGAGGCTGAAGCAGAGGTTTAGTTGGTTATTAATAATTCAATGTTCAACAAAGCAGAATAAAAATACAAGCTCTGAAAAATTCTCCCCTTTAGCTGCTATTCTACTGTGTAATTGAAGTCTGCAGAGCAAACTGTATAAGAAGATGACTGGCAAGTGAAAGGGCTATACATAGTCAGTGCATGGAGGATACAGTACGTTAAAGGAAAAGCCTTACATTCTTGGGATGGGAAACAGATTATTCTCTCCTGTGGCACTGCTGCTGCCTTCGCTATCCATGCTGTATCCACTGCCAAAACTACTGGCTGACGAGCCAGTGGAGACAGAACTTTCTGCAGGTCGATGATTAGTAGACCTTGCTGTACAGGGCAGGAACAATGGGTTACCGAAAACATTGTAAGAAATCAGTACCAACCACGTTTAGAAAAAATGTAATTTATCAAAATTCTATGCTGAAAATGCTTTCAGTTTTCTACTTTATATTCCAGTATTGCATTATCATGTTTTGCAGATGATCTTTATTTTCACATATAATAAGGTGTTCTACACCAAATAGTACCATCATATTATTTCTCCAGCCATGTAAATAATTCAAATCAACAGACTGAATGAAAAAAAAAAACAATGGGTTAGATTGATTAGCACTACTTTTCTGATTAAAACTACAGAAAACCAGTTATTCATCTGAAACATTTCGTATGGTAATCTTGTGAAAATGAAAGTCCCAATGGGCCTTCCTGACATTCCTCGTGAAACATTCTTTGCATTTGGTGATTTTGAGAAGGAGAGGAAGCAGAAAGGAAAGATAAGTACACCATCTATAGTCACACAGACTGTATGAAGACCTCCACCTCTCTTCAGATGTAACACAGCTACTGCATTATATTTCTCAACTGCTCCTACCCATCTGGATCTCTTGACGACATGCCTAGAATTTTAATGCACATATTTTGATGGGAGATGCCCTAATCTTGTTCAAGACCATTTGGTGTAGAAAATATACACCAGCATATGTTATTTCTACTTCATACGCCTTATTTTGTGTTTTGGATATTATTGTACTGCACAAACAAATCTTCCAGTATTGAGCCTTTAGCAAGTTGAGAAATACAAACAAAATAAGGACACAGTGACATTACACATAATAATTAGTACAGGAACAGTAGAGTAGCTATTCTCACATTGAATAACAAAATTGTCTGGGAATGTTAAGAGATTTTTGAAATTATTTTGTTAAATGTCCTCTACCACTTCTACTATTGTCATGTTTCATCTGTTCCAACTGACTGACTGCATATACTCAAGATAAAAACCACTGTTTTGTAAATTTAATTTTCCTGCGAAGACAATGAAGTTTTATGTTATTTTTGTGAACTATGAAACTCTAATGCAAACAGTTAAAAGAGATTTTTCTTTAAACAAGAAATTAGTTAAATATCTAAATGGAAATGACTTCAAATAAGAGCCAGACCCACAGTGGTGTCTTGCCTAAAACTGGCAACCAGTATTGCTTATGTTTGACTGAATGAATAATAGTTTTGGTGAAGACTACTGCATGCTGCCTGATGTGGGACCGGGAAGCTGAGTGTGACTCCTCAAAATGTAATGGAAAGACAGATTAATAATCGAAACTAGAAAGAGGAAAGAAGCAACTCACATAGCAACAATCCCTGGGCCAAACTGTGAGTTGACAGAACTCTTATTCTGCAAAATGATTCTTCACTGCTAAACCGAGCTGTCACTTAACTATTTGTTTTAGAAATCTACTAGCCTCCTTTGCTTCACTATTGGCTACAGACACAGAAGGAATCTGTCGGCCTAAGTTATTTTCAGACAATAATATTCTTTAGCTCGATTTCATGATTCTATACATTGATCATGGGCTATCTTGTTGGATATTAATACAAATTAATAAACTGTAAAATCCTAGTGTTATTAATAGATACTCTCAGTACCTCATCTGGAGGGAAAGCCACCCATGCTTTTTCCAGCACAGACAGGCAGATCACAGCAGTGTGCTCTGCTCAGGCAGGTGTGAGCAGTGGTTGCTCTATCACTTTCAGTTTGTGGCCCTGTGAGTGAATTCCTATGACTGTGGTGTCATTTCAGGAAACTGCTGTTGGGATATGTTGGGCAAGAGCAAGGTTTCAGAGAAAAGAGGTCAAGCTCTCCTTTATAGCGCATTGTTGCCAGCTGCCCCATATTTGACAGCTTGTACTGGGCCTATATTACGCCTGTACCAAACTAATCGACAGCCTCCATTCTCACAATATTTGTGACCTGTATGACTTCCGATGTCTGTTGTTTGAGATTCTGAGGGTTTCTTTAGGAAACTGACTTGGGGTTTTTGTGCCATGGCATGACAAATGCCTCACAGGTGAGGACAATCGGAAAAGCCACACACTTGCAAAGCCCATCTCCACCGTAACATATGTGACTGAAAGGATGGTTCATATCTGGGCTCTTTCTTGACTTTGCTGTAAAACCTAGTGCCTGAAGTATTTTCTTATATATTTGCTGGTGAATTTCTAAAACCAGAAAGAACCTAGAATTTAGTTCAAGCCAGAAAAGCTTGAATTAAGCCTGTATAAATGTGTTAGAAGTTTTGTTACATCTATTTATAATCAGAACATAGCTGTTTCTTTTGAAACAGCTGTATCCTGATGACACATTCAGTATGCTGTATTTTTAGTTTCTCTGCTGTTTTTACTAATTGACATCTTTTTCTGTATTGAGGTTTTTTCCCATAAGATCACTTGGTGAATGGTTGTAATAGGTCCAAGTTTAGATTCATGACTGGATTTTGAAAATTCTAAAATTCAGTGTTGTATTTTTTTTCTTTCCTCTCTGCTCTATGAAAGTAATGAACTACAGCATCAGTTTGCGACCAAAGATGAAATCCACAAACAGATTTACAGCTGGTTTTGTGACAAATTAAGAATCTGGATACAGAGAAATCTGTCACAACTCATAAGACACCCACATTTTCTATATATCTGTATTTTTACAGATAAATCTAAACCTCTCAGCTTCTGTTGCCGGTTACATAGGAAACTTCCAAGTTCTGAAGATGTGGTGATGCCTGCTGCCAGGCAATATTTGGTGGATACGAACTCAATTGGCCAAGTAAGGTGGCAATTGCTCTGACATAGGGCTTCACAGAACTTACATATGCTAGTAAGACTAGAGGTGTACTACAGTGAACTTGGCCTTTCTTGTTAAAGTTCCTAAGACAATGTTTGCATTTGTTCAAAGTGAAAGGGCAAGACTGCAAGTGAGTTTATAAACAAGTCTTTTGCACATGAGATTAGGAAACAAGTTCTAACACTCAACTGAAGAGTCTAACCATGGTTAGATTTGTACTCTAGGAACTTTAACAAGAAAGGCTGCATTCACTAGTCTTACTGGACTATGTAAGGTCTGTGAAGCCCAATAAGTGTCAGAGCAATTGCCACCTTGCTTGGTCATTTGGGTTCCTATGCACATAAAGGACAAGTAATTAAAGTGACATTAGGGTGGTTTCACGTCTGAGTTACAGAGTTTCTGCTTACAGTTGCCTACACTAGAAAGTGCCTAAATTCTCAAGTTTTGACATCAAAGGTCTGGCAGGAGGTGCCTTGGTCTGTAGAGAGTTGAATGGTTTCATATGGATTCACTCTGGTCCAAAGATAGGCTATTCTCTATTCTGGTATCACAGAAGTGCCTGATATTACAAGGTATAGTCTTACCTTAGACGTAAAACATTTATCTGAATAGGAACTTGGGAAAAGGCAATTGCCATAACTTGAGTATTAAATATGCAGAGTACGGAAGAGCTGTTTCATTGCTTCCTTGCCCTTTGGTTTTTCAAATTAATTCCTCGTTCTTAGAAAAAAGAAATTTGAAATACTTCTCATATGGAAGGTCTTGCTGTCAATTACACATGATGCTGAAATCTTTAAATTTTCAGAAAAAAGAAAAGAGTCTTCAGGCCTCAGCAGAAAGGAGAGACTCAGTTTAACAGAAGGTCATTACCCAACATCATCACTTGGCTTCCTTCTGGGAGAGAGATATCCCTTCCCCCCCTTCAGCCCCTTCCCCATGAAATTTTTATTCAGTTTATCAGGTGCTTGGTACTTTTTAAGGATTGTGACTTCAAAGATGTCTGGGCTGTCCAGCCATTGGGCTGTGCAGAATAGAAATAGGAAATGAAAGTTTAAAACTCTAATATGAGCTACTTCCTCTTAATTAGTGCATACATATAGTTTTCTATTATACAAAGCTATTCTGTAGCTTGAATATCACAGAATATCACAGAATAGTAGGGGTTGGAAGGGACCTCTGTGGGTCATGTAGTCCAACCCCCCTGCTGAAGCAGGGTCACTTACAGCAGGCTGCACAGGACCTTGTCCAGGCGGGTCTTGAATATCTCCAGAGCATGGGCAGCCTGTTCCAGTGCTCTTGATTTAATTTTCATCTGCTAATCCTATTTTAGCTGGTAGTTCCTCTAATGAGGTGAAATGTTCTCTACTTGGGAGGTGTGTTGATGAGTAGACATGTTATTTCTAGTAGCTAGCGATATGGCATTAGTGCTGCCTCTGAGTGGCACTGTTTTACTGTCCGTTGTACAGGCTGGCATCAGCAAAAGTTTCAGTTCCACCATTCTAGTGAATAGTACTTAAATGAGTCAGAAGAGTTCTTGATTGCTTACAGGAATTCTTGAAGATTCTAAGTGGATCATAACAGTATCCCTGGTATAGGATCAGGGTTTTCCAAGAAAAAACCCCACAACAACGGTTAGCCAGATAGATACCTTTTGTGCTCTGCATTGTTTACAGGGAAACAAAAAAAAAAAAAGAATTTTCTTGATTCTTTGACAGAATTATATTTGTCTGCATATTCCCTTATGTCTTCTTGGAAAGGAACAGCTGATTCAAGAAAGCTGAGGCTAGCACTGACCTCACCTTTTAGCTCCATTCTTAAAAAAATCATTATTTAAAGTTGTTTTAATTATTATTCTTAGCATGATACTAGTTGAATGCATCTATGACAAAAAATTGGTTTTGCTTATGCTTTGTCTTATGGACCCAGTTAGAAAAGCAATTTTTATAATCAAGAAAAATATGTAAGTCATGCCTTAATATAAAGAAGATATCATATTAAAATCAATAATAAAGAAAAGAATGGAAGCCATATGATTCCACTTAATGTTTCAGAAAAGTCTGTTTTCACAACAGACAAGAAGCTTCATAAAAACCTAACATGAGGGAGATAGATAATCCACACAAGACCTATGAACTGTCAGATCAGTCAGCATAAAAATGGAAACAATCCAGCACTGTCAGCCACTCCAGCTATTCTTCTACAGTGAATGGTCTTGCCTATTTTTTTTTTTAAGACTTAAATTTGAAAAGTGGGACTATGCTGTTCTGTGGTTCCTCTGGATAAAAGAAGAACAGACTCAGGCAGAACTTACTGCTGGGGCTTAAGTTGTAGATGTTCCCTTTTTCGGGTGTCTGTCTAGAAGCAGAAAGACAACTGACAAAACACATTACGAAAGACAGTTGTATTTGTAAACTAAACAGGAGGAGGGAAAAATGCTTTTGAATACGTCTTTGGGATTAAGTTTTGAGACTTTGCCTCTGTGTGATTGAAAAATATTGGTCTTTACAACTGGCAATCTTGTGAGAAACGCTGGGTGAAAACAGAGCTGATAGCATCATGCTGAGTCTTCTCCAAAGAGATGCAAGCCCATGGGAGCAGGTGAAATCACTGATCTGCTTCAGATAGTTACCTGCTGACCAACAGACTGGGCACGTCCTACACAGTGTCTTCTGGCAGAAGCTTGTCTACTCTGCACTCTCTGTTGCCTTGTGTTTCAAGTGCTCCAACCTCGAACTGCCCCCAAATGCCAGTTTATCTGGTTTTATGGAGGCTTTGCTATCGCTAAAAGCAAAGGCTTGCTCCATAAGGTTCTGCAGTGTAAAACTCTGTTGTTGGGACTGCTAGTTGCATCTTTTGTGAACTGGCAACAGAATGGGGATAGATCAACAGCTAGTGATCAAAGGCATATACGTCAGGTCAGTTCTGATATTTTCTTTTCCTCACTCTTGCTGATATTGAACAGTACTTTAGGCCATGGTCTCGCCCATTTCAGCCACATTTGTATATTAGACACAGCTTTGACCGCACACTGAGCCATGATATTTTGTGAAATTTTATCCCAAGTCTTTACAGAGCAATTTACTATTTGAAGTGAGTAATGGCAGAACAGCACTCATCTTAAACTGTGCTGATGGCATTTCTTTACCCAGCAAAGCAATTCTGATGAAATAATTTTCTTCCATGTGCTCTATATGGTTAAGCTACCATCTAATAGACTTTTGAAAGAAGGGTTATCAAATGAAGAATCTGAGCAATTTCCTGAAATTACACGTCAGCTTAAAATGGTGGAAGAGTAAATAGCAGGAATAGCCAAAGCAAAATTTGCCAGCTATTAGACTGAAACAAGACTCAAAAGACAGCCTCAGATTATTGCTGTCTGCAGAGAGTGGGGACAAACTGTTCTTGTTTTGATAATGATTCTTGGAAATGGGTTATTTGTAGCAATACGAAGGCCCATTTAACTTGGAAATCAAGAGACTAGTGAAGCTAGGCATAAAACAGCTATAGACAGTAAATTATTTAAAGTGTGAAAGAAACATCCTCAATTATTGTAGGCAATTAAAACATGGCATTGCCTATTAAAAGTGCGAAAATGGGTATAGACCTAAAGGGACCTCATTTAAGCAGGTATTTCAATCCACACTCGTACCCAATTCAAAAGATATATAGAAAGTAGGAATATATTTCCTTTAACTCCATATTGTTGCTAAGGCCAGTAAATAGAATTTAGTGATAAGAAAAATCTCTGTCGATTTTAATTTCTTACAGCTGAGTGGCTAGAACATACACAGCACTGGCTCGGACCTGTGTTGTGGATTTTACAGTGCCAGCAATATCTTGGTACTTGCATCACATCACATTTCTGTGTAGCTTTAACCTGTTATGCTGATGCTTAAGTGAACTTTTGTCAAAGTTGTTGGGCTAAGAAAGTTAAAAGCAGGTATACTGTCTTTCGAACTACAATGTTTTAAACAGGAGTCCTTTGAGAGGTGTAAACTGACAGGCTCGTTCGGGTACAATTGTGAAAATGCTGATTCATAGTCAGTCTACTCTAGATATTCCAAACAACTATTTGGAAAGTAGTTTCCTCTTAGGATATCACTGAAAAGATTTTGTGTCACAATGGAAAATTTATAATGCAAAAGATTAAGCATTCTCTATTAGATGGGAGAAATAAATAGGTTCTGGATACATGCATTAGATTTGGAGGTTTTCAGAAAATGTTGTGATTTTAAATTCCCAAAGTTCTGGGGAAAAAAAGATAGGAAAAATACACAGAATTGCTGTAGAAATACACTGTTTGTATTATCTTACTTGGTAATTTGACAAGTATGTTTGGACCTTTAACTTAACACATAATATTTTCTCTAGATCTTTAACATTTGGCAACTAATACAGGTCATGAGTATAGCAATGCTTTTCTGCTGGCAGCTTGTTTGCTTGTTTGGTTGTTTTTTTAATGTGTGCCAAATAAAAGAGGAGGTGCGTATGGCATCCATCATTATATGAGGTTCCAGCAATAGTGTATTGACTTGTAGCTTCTCTCTCACGAGTGTCTGAAAGGACAGAAAAATGTGTAAGACTATAATGATGTTCAGGCTTCAAATCACTTACTTGGCTATTTAAATATTAATTTATTGTCCTCCAAAGATCCTAGGAAGAATCAAAATAATTTTATAGAAATTCTCTTCTTTAGTAATCAAATATTTTTTTTTGTTGACCTTTCGATATTCTGATGTAATAAAGGAATTGGTTTTTCACTGTACAATCATTGTACCTTTTGGGGCAAAACTGGCACCTCTTCCTCTGTAAATAAGGACAAGCCCATTGAATTTTACCCATTAAGCTATGTTAAACAGTCATGTAGAGACCACAGCTCCCTGTAAAACTGTGTGCTTTTGACACTGTATCACATAACATCTTCATGGGGAAGCTCAGGAAGTGTGGACTGTGAGGTGGATTGAGAACTGGCTGAATGGCAGAGCTCAGAGGGCTGTGATCAGCAGCACAGAGCCCAGTTGGAGGACGGTAACTAGTGGTGTCCCCCAGGGGTCAGGACTGGGCCCAGTCTTCTTCAGCTTCTTTGTTGAAGGGACAGGGTGTACCCTCAGCAAGTTTGATGATGACACAAAACTGGGACGAGCGGCTGATACACCGGAAGGCTGTGCTGCCATTTAGCGAGACCTGGACAGGCTGGAAAGTCGGGCAGAGAGGAACCTGATGAAATTTAACAAAGGCAAGTTCAGGGTCCTGCACCTGAGGAGGAATAACATAACGCATCAATACAGGCTCAGGGCTGACCTGCTGGAAAGCAGCTCTGTGGAGAGGGACCTGGGAGTGTTGGTGGACGACAGTTGGACCATGAGCCGGCAGTGTGCCCTGGCTGCCAAGAAGACCAATAGGATCCTGGGGTGCATTAAGAAGAGTGTGGCCAGCAGGTCGAGGGAGGTTCTCTTCCCCCTCTACTCTGCCCTAGGGAGGCCCCATCTGGAGTACTGTGTCCTGTTCTGGGCTCCCCAGTTTAAGACAGATGAGGAGCTACTGAAGAGAGTGCAGCGGAGAGCTATGAAGATGATGAGGGGACTGGAGCATCTATCGTATGAGGAAAGGCTGAGGGAGCTGGGCTTGTTCAGCCTGAAGAAGAGAAGGCTGAGAGGGGATCTATAAATGCTTATAAATATCTTAAGGGTGGGTGACAGGAGGATGGGGCCACACTCTTTTCAGTGGTGCCCAGAGACAGGACAAGGGGCAATGGGCACAAGCTGAAGTATAGGAAGTTCCATCTGAACATGAGGAAGAACTTCTTCCCTCTGAGGGTGACAGAGCACTGGAACAGGTTGTCCAGGGAGATTGTGGAGTCTCCTTCTCTGGAGATATTCAAGACCTGCCTGGACGAGGTCCTGTGCAGCCTGCTGTAGGTGACCCTGCTTTGGCAGAGGGGTTGGACTAGATGATCTCCAGAGGTCCCTTCCAACCCCTACCATTCTCTGATTCTGTGATTCTGTAAAAAATGACCAGTTATGCAGATAAATGTTGACTATATGCTGAAGACTATCTCTTTTTTTGTGCTCTGAACTTTTTATTTCACCAGAAAATACACTTTCTATTCTCTTGAGGCAGGACTGATGCACCTTCCTGCTTCAGACAGATGCTGAAGGGAAATTTTAATGTTCCTTGTCTTTCTTATTCACTTTATTGGAAGTGATTAAAATTAAAGCATGTATTTCATTATTTTAAATCTATAAGCTGACTTTGAAAAGGCCTTTTATGTAAATTCAGTAAATAACTATATTACAGGTACACCTACTGTTTTATATGCATATATCCAGAGAACAGGTAATTATCATCAGAGTATCTCTAAGCGTTTGTATAGCTGAAGAAATCTAATTTATTATACTTAAAATATAAGTGACTTGTCAAGAAAATTCCTTATAATGGAAAGATCTTTCTGTGGGATAAATTGCTGACTTAAAAGGTGGTGGACTGATTTACAATATCTCATCTAGTTACACTGACTCATCTAGTGGATAAACCCTAATACACAGATACATGTTTAGAGGAATGTGCTTAAATTTATGTGAATGTGTAATTGACAATGATTCAGATTTTTCACAAAACCAAAATCAAATTAATTCAAACCTAGGCACTGTTCTCTCCAGCTGGCTTGAATCCCTTGCTACTTCTGCCTTCAAAGGGCTGGCTCTGAAGTTTAATTTTTCTTCTCTGAGGGGTGTGATGGGAATGTGTATTATGCCATTGGTTTCTTTGCGGACCACACTCTTATCTCTCACAGGCAACAAACAAGGAAATTATACATCAGGGTTTATTTTTAATTGAATGCTGTAGTTGAATATTGGATTTTACATGGGTACTAAACAAAGACCAATGTTTTCTGTTGTAGTGTCACCTTAATTTTAAAACAGATGAAGTAAATACTACTTTTTTTACTGTTTAAAATGTAAACAGAAATAATTTAGTCCAATACATTTAAACTTATGCAAGTCATAGAATCATGGTATCATTTAGGTTGGAGGAGACCTTTAAGATCATCAAGTCCAACCATTAAGTCCTTTGCATTCACAAAATAGAAGAAGTGTACCATAGGCCCTGGTTTTGTTTATGATATTCTTTTTAGTTCTCATCAAACACACAATTAATAACTGACAATATACATCCAATATAAAAGGTCCTAGGAGTCTCAAGCAGAGAAACATTTCTCTGGGACATTCTAAGAAAGAGCGAGGGTTCTCATTTTGTTTCATTTTTTCTAGTGCCAATTCACTTCAATAAAAAGAAAAGAAGATATAGAGAGACTAAGATAAAGGAGGAAACTCTTTCTGGAGGTTTTTTAGGTAGAGAAGGACTGATGATCACTCACAGAATAGAGTTTTCCCCTTCATCCTTGTGGAAATCTTGCTAGATTACTACCACCCTGTGTGCTTGGGCTAAAAAACCCCAACAGTTATTCTAAAAGGTGCTGTTCTCTGATAAATTCACAGAAAAATAACAGTGATAAAATATAATAATAATAATGTTATGGATTATCTTTAATGGCTTCTTTAATAAAGGGCTTTGAGATTTAGTGACAAAAAATTGCTAACTTGCCAAGATGACTGTTCCAGTCCATAAAACCAGTTCATAATGTATTTCTTTCCAGGTGCCAGTAAAGTAGGCTGTAATGGTGATTGGTACCACAACCATGCAGAACCCCTGTAGGAATGGACTTGAAGCTGATGATGCCATAATATTCATTGTTCACAGCAGTCTTATCTAGTACTACTTTGAACTACAGGGGAAACCTATCCTTCCTTTATCTCCTCCTGCTCCTGCAAAGAACTCCATAAATTGAAAGCTGTTTTGAGTATCTTTGGTGCTTTTTCTATTCAAGGTCTTAGTCTCTTCTCATTTTACTTATATACTTCACAAAAGTGAATTTAACTGATCTTGCATTTTGTTCCTGCTGAAATGCATGAGATCCAGTAACCTCAAAATGCTAATTATTGGTTCACCTCACATGAATAAATTAGGACCTAAACTAGTTTTGGTTCAATAAAAGAAGCCAAAACTTCTCACAGAACTGAAACCAGACTTGTACACTTTGTGTAGGTGACTGTGCAGTTTGTATATTTGTGAGAAGTAAAAAGACAAAAGTACCATGTCTCTTCATAGTAAATCTAACCTCACTTGTATATTAATGATATTAATGTGGGCTCTTATTACCATTACTCTCTAGGATGCTTCTAATATTGGTGAGCCAAATGCATATCGATACCTATCATTTTTGCAATTTTAAAAGTAAAGAAGCTAGTGTAAAGTTCAGTGGCAAGTGTACTTGAAGCCAACAGCCTAACTATCTCCTTATCACAAAAGTGTATGTGACCCCTGATTCAGCCTCATATCACAAGAAAAAGGTTTTAGCATTGCTTGTCTATGTACCACAGACATGACAACTCAAAAAACCATAACAGTTATTTAGAATAGAATAGAATAGAATAGAATAGAATAGAATAGAATAGAATAGAGTATTTCAGTTGGAAGAGAGCTACAATGATTATCTAGTCCAATTGCCTGACAAATTCGGGGCTGAGCAAAAGTTAAAGCATGTTATTAAAGGCATTGTCCAAATGCCTCTTAAACTCTGACAGGCTTGGGGCATTGACTGCCTCATTAGGAAGTCAGTTCCAGTGTTTGGCCACCCTCTCAGTAAAGAAATGCTTCTTCATGTCCAGTCTAAACCTCCCCTGACACAGCTTTGAATCATTCCCATGCGTCCTATCACTGGATACCAAGGAGAAGAGATCAATACCTCCCTCTCCGCTTACTCAGGAAGCTGTAGAGAGCAATAAGGTTGCCCCTCAGCCTCCTTCCCTCCAAACTAGACAAACCCATAGTCCTTAGCCACTCCTTACAGGACATTCCTTCCAGAATTAGATTTCTACGGTACACATCACAGGAATAGGATGAGCCTTTCAGTCATGATGCCTGAACTAGTACCATGATATCCTCTGGCCTCTGCCTGAATTGAGTGTCTGGAGCTAAGCTGTAGAATAAGACAATATGTGTGTGGGTGGTTTTACTCATGTGTGTGTATAGATATATTTATGGAAGAGTTCTTAAGGGTCTCATAAGAAACAACTTGCTATTTCTAAATACAATGTTTAGAACTATTGGTTAAATCTACCCTTGTTCATTAGCTGTTTTAACACCACACTAGTTCGCTTAATGACTTGTTACCTTTAAGGTGTGTTGTTCGAAGTATTGTTCCCTCTTTTTCTCCTATATCCTTCCCAGCTAGACTGTACTGTCCACGATGTTCAGTGGTGTTAACAGAAAAACTCTCAACGAATCATGAGAGCTTGGGAAGGGATTACAGCACAAGTGAACAGCTTGGACTCCAGTCCACAAATTTGTTGGGATAATCCATCAGATTCCATGGAAATAAAGTCAAAAGAACAGTGACAATTTGAACCAACTGAGATTCTGGCTCTTTATTTGGAATTAGGGGATAAACTGATGATATTTAGGTTTGATGTACAGGTGCCTATAGGTAGAAAATAATTTTTTTAAGAGACTGATAGGAAAGTTATCAAGAGATTGAGCTATACATGGATCAAAAGTCCTTTCCTTACCACTGGCGATTTAAAAGATTATCTATGCTAATGACATTTGACACAACAACTATGTTGGGAGAGAAAAAGAAATTGTGAATGTCCCAATTAGAATTCCAGAAACAAAAATGTGTAGCTATGTTTTTGTCACAGTAGAAGAAATGTTCAACCATACTTAAGAAGACCAGCTTGGATGAATGATTTTTATTAGGCAACAACATAAGCAAACCTCTAGCATTTTTCAACAGAAGTGTAAGTCCTCCAGTGGAATGGAAGTGCACATTTGTTGTTTTGTAATGTTTCTTACCACAGTTTTTCACTATGGATTTATGGCTGATGTCGAAAAATCAAGCAGAGTTCTTGATTCAAGTTAACATTTACAGCACTTAACAGAGGGGTAAAATAAATAATTAAATATCACAATGAATTAGTAGACATGGCAAGAAGGATTTGGGATGCAGTTGGTTTCTTAACCATGTCTTTCTGCTCACCTCCTTCAGGCTTGACTGGTCCGTCAGACATCACTTTCCTGAGGGCTAGTTGGCTTTGGTCTTTGTTGTCATTGGCTGGTGGAGGCAGATTGTCAGACTGAGTTCTTTGAATAGGGAGGACTCCTGCTATGCTGTGTCTGTGCTGCTTCCTGGCATGATTAGACTGACCGCTTTTATGTGCTGCTGTGGCAGTGTGGGTGAAATGGAAACCCAGAGTATGTATCCTCAGATGGAACCAGCTTAAATGTTATTCATGCAAACAGAAGTGTTTTTTTCTGTACTTAAATAAGTAGTGTTTTCAAACACCAAAGAGACACCACATGCACAGCATTAAAGAGTATTAAAACTGGCTGTTTCTTTATTAACGATGGCGAAGACAAGGGAAATAATTTTCCCCCAGTTTTTGTATTATACCATGATAAGTTTATGGCATATCAACAAATCCTGAAGACAAACACAATGATTCCACAGTCAGAGAGTTTTAAATTGCCATCAACTAAACTCTCAACTAGCAATTAGATACTGGTCTGATGTATCCTCTGGAGACCCATCCTTTTAAATTAAGGATTTTAATTTATTAATCTATTTAAGGTTGTCACATTAAATCTGTCTTGACCCTTAATCAATCCATGGGACAAAAAGTACTAGAAAAATTGAACTGACTATGGCACCTGACTTAGCTCTCAACTCTCTTTGACTTTGCTAACTTGATAACACTATTAAAATCTAATATTATTAATGGCTTTCTGTGTTTAATGATTTTGCATTTAATGTGTTTAATGTTTTTTTCTGCTGCTGTTCTGCTCATCACTAACATTTTATCTGAGATATTAAGAAGTTTGCCTTATATTTTCTTTCAACAAAAAATTAGATATTTACAGTTATGTTTCAAAAATAGAAATCTCAGCATTGTAGTTAAAAATCTTTTTTCTTTAACTTTAAATCTTCTTTTGTGTATATAGTACTGTCCTTCCTGATTACTACTTATAGATATATTTTGTTGTTAATGTGCTCAGTACTTGCTGTGTGCAACTTGATAAGCTGGCAGCCGCATCTCTGCAGGGTTTGATTATTTCATTGGTAGTTATCTAGTGACCTCAAAACACCACCACACAATGGAATTCTTTATGAGTCATGCACAGCCATAAAACATCATGGACAATGAGTGAAGGGACTGATGGAGAAACAGCCAGTTTCACTGCAGTCTATATAAATTAAATAATTAAAGACTTCTAAATACAAGAGTATATTGTAATTATATGTATTCACACACGGGCACACAAAGAAAGACATTGAACAGAGTGAGCACAGTGTGCCAAGAACAGAAAAAAAATAGCCAGAAAGGGAAGGACAGCAGGGAAAAAGGCAACAGATGAACATTAAGCTGCCATGCTGAGGAATTTATTTGCGTCTTTTACTTGGTTGAAGGCGAAGCTGTTGGACAGCTGCTTCAGCAGCGGCGATGGCTGCCCCAGCGTCTTCAAGGTGAGTTTGAGTGACGCTGGTTTTGCTTTGGCTGCGAGATGGACCGTGAGAGCGTAGATGTCCTTCAGAGGAAGATTTGGAGCTCCCTGGACTGCTGTGGGATTTCTCAATAGTGGGCACCTGCATGTCTAACAAGAAAATGAAGAAGCACAACTGTTGCATTTATTGAAAACAAACAATTTCATTTTCTTTCTCTTGACTGGCCTTTCTAGTTGCATTCCAGATCAAGGAATAAAGATTAAGCTGTGCAATGCCATCCAAAGTCTTGAGATACATAGTGATTAGGGAACTCTTATGAATCACTAACTTCCACTTCCTCACTGTTCCCTGGCCCAGGGAATAATTAATTTACTACTGGGTTTCTGTCACCTGTGAATTATGCCTCCAGTGCTGGTTCACATTGATGGAATGATGGGGTAACCTAAAGACTAATTTTTTATTTCCACTTTCATCTTTAGTGTGTAGAGACTAACTAGCATCACTTACACCAGTACTGAATACTTAGCTAGTGCAAGTAGTTTTATGCTGATGAATGCCCCAATCAAAACCACAGCCTAACTTACAATAGCTTCTATACTAACCTCTAATTTAGATACAGACCTTACATAGACACTGATCCATTGCAAAACATTACATAGAGAAATGGAGAGGAGATGGAGTAGAGTCCTATCACTCTGAGGCTTTCATCTGGATGCTATTTTAGATGGCTTTTGCTTTGATATGACACACCCTGTGTTTTAAGTGAGCAACTGGCCACTGACTACTCAGTACAAAAAAAAAAGTAGAGAGAAATTTCATGGAGCAGGAGACACAGAGATAAATTCTGCTTTTGTAAACACTAGTATAATTCTACTATATGAGCTCCACCAATTTCCAATACAACTGAGATGTGCTATAACACTAGTATAATTCTACTATATGAGCTCCACCAATTTCCAATACAACTGAGATGTGCTATAGCCTGTTATCGTTGACTGGAAATGCATTTGCATTATTATAGCACAATTGTTATTCTATAAAATACTAATGTGACATTTCCAGAAGACAAAATGTGATTGATAGAATATGTAAGGAACATGAAAAATGGAAAGCTAAATATGTATTGTATTTGGCCAAGGCTATCCGAAAAATGAAAAGGGCACAGAATCTATAGTAGATGTGCACAGCACATAAAGCTTAAAAGCTGCTGCTTTAAGGACACAGTTACTCAGTACTCTGGCTGGCACTGATCAAGTCAAATTAAGTCTTGGCTGCAATGAATTAATCACAGAGACAAATACATTGTTAATAAAGGTGTATACAAACTTCATAGCAGTAACTTTATTTTTCTGTTAGAACTTCCACATAGCAAAGGTTTTCCCATTACGTGGAAAAACGTTTCATCTCAGGTGCACCAAGTCATTCCTACCCTTGGAGGGGTCTGGGAAAATTCCATGACTTCTGCTCTTTATGACAGATGGTTTTGGAGATTGCTGGCTGCTCTGTCCAGAATGAGACTTCCCATGATCAATGTTTTCACTCTGTTCCTTCAGTGGGTACCACCGCGGAACGTTGTCAAGCTGAGAGACACTGGATAACTCAATCAATACCTATAAATAAACCAAAGTACAATACATGACCTGCATCTGATCTGTTAATGATAGCGTACAGCAGAAGTGTCTGCAGTTGTGTTACCAGAAGTTGCAATCAAATGTAAGAAATTAAGGGTACAAGGGTGTGTGCTGACAGATTCAGGATTCATTGCCCATGTTCTGACCTAGCCTGATATAAGCAAACTGTGATCCCAAACCCACATTTCTTAGCATATTGATGTGTCTGAACTACCATGACTTCTCAGCAGGACCTCAGTAAGGACTACAGCTTAGATGTAGCTCCATACCAAGATGTCCAGATAGTTTAAAGGATAACTTGTGAGCACCAGCTTGAAAGCTAGACTAAAAAGACATCTAGTCATTCTCCCTTTGTATAGACATGTCCTAATAGAAGTATTGTGCAGTGTTTTTTTCTCCTTTTTGCCAGTGTTAGTAAAGAGGTAGATAATATGATATTTATTTTTTATAAGGTCCTCACCAATGTGAGATTGGTGTTTGCTGAGGCTTTTCAAAATTCCACATATACAGATTTTTTAACAAAAAGAAAAGAATAAGGACACCTTTGCACTTCACTAAAATATTAGAATTCAATAGACCATTTAGGCCTCAAAACTTCACTGCAAAAAGAAAGGGAGATGCAATGGCAATGTGGAAATGAAACGAGCAACTTGGCTGAACATAAACCCTCACTGTAGCTAAAATCTTCTCTGGGCTACCTGCATCGCTAGCAGGAGTTTTGTGAAATTACTTTAAAAAAAAAAAAAGTAAAAAAAAAAAATTAACATTGGGACCAATAAAGACCCTTCCTCTCTTAATGGTCTTTCAGCTGAGAGTGCCAAGAGATGTAAAGTACTATAGAGTCATCACAGAATCTGGAATGAAGGACAAAAATAGCTTTGCATTTGGCTCTAAGGTGAGAGGGTTAAAACTAACGTCAGGTAGGAAAGTTTTAGAAATGCTGGACAAATAAGACGTGCAATTTCCTAAGGGAATGATGTCTTTGCCAGTTTATTGCAAGACCCTGAATAAAAGAAAGCCTCTTCAAGTTTGATTTTTCCTAGAAGTTTAAAAGCCTTTTTTCTTTCCTTTTTCCTTTCAGCTTCACAGGTTGCATATGACCTGGCTTGGTCTGTCTGGTTAGGTCTATACTTAATCTGAACAGATTAACTATTTATCATGCTCCCTGGGATTATTTAGCATGCTCCCTGGTGTAGTTGATGTTGGCCCTATTCAAGCAAGTCCTTGGGGCACAATTAGGATATTCCATATTTGGTGTTATGGTGTGGGATTCCTCAGGACATCCTGGTCCTCAAATACACCGGGTAGTCTTTTCCATTCCTTGTTTTCCATGAAGAGCTGTTTTCATATTTAGGTTTGAATAATTTAATAAATAAAATAGTTCCAGAGGTTGAAAATATTTGAAGGCAAAAGTTTTAATCTTCCTATAGAAGCAGCTGCTGGAGCATCCATTTTCTAAACGTCATAAATAACAATGATGTAAATATCCAGCAAAGCCCTGCATTTGGACAAACATCTGAAGTCAACAAGAATACTGATGCAGTATGCAGGAAACAAGTAATCATGTAGCTGCTTCCTATATATCTATTTCAGCAATTGTTCAAATAGTGACATTGATTGCTCAGTTTCATAACTACACAAAGGGAAACTGGAGCTGAACTGAGTGCCTTTTTTGGGAAATTCAAATGCAGAATGAGCAGAGGTACTCTGAGCTACTCTGTATGTGAGTGATAGATTTTGCTGGGCCTGTTTCTAATTATAATTCTCTTTTGTAATAATATTTTTAATTACTCTTTTAACATCATATTTATTGCTGATAATTTGGTATTCTACGTGGATATGTTTATTTGTTTTTTAAAAGAGAGAGTATACTTCTTCCCATGACTACACATCTCATTTCTTATTAATTACAAGATTTTGCCTTCAGTCATACCTTAGTAAGGTTATTACTATTTTGTAGTGTTAAAAATTAGATCTTGATCTGCCAGACCAAATTACTCATGCTTGCAGGTACATGTGCATGTGCTAAATTATGGCTTGATGGCAGAATTTAATCCTTTAATCATTTATAAAGACTGATACCTCCTCAGCCTTCCCATGTTATGTTAAAATCAAGTCAGACAGCTTATCAGTCGTAATAAGAATTCCCCATTCAATCACTGTGAAGGCTGTTACTATCACAGGCTTAAAAAATATCTTAATTTTCAGTGAAGTAACTGGCAAGATGATGGAGCAGATCCTCCGCGAAACCATGCTAAGGCACATAGATAACGAGGACGTGACTGGGGACAGCCAACATGGCTTCACCAAGGGCAAATCATGCCTGACCAGCTTGATATCCTTCTATGATGGGGTTACAGCATTGGTGGAGAAAGGGTGGGCAACTGGCATCATCTACCTGGACTCGTGCAAGGCATTTGACACTGTCCCGCATGATGTCCTTGTCTCTAAATTGGAAGGACATGGATTTGACAGATGGACCACTCGTTGGATAAGGAACTGGCTCAATGGATGCACTCAAAGAGTTGCAGTCAATGGCTCGATGTCTAGGTGGATAGCAGTGACGAGTGGTGTGCCTCAGGGATCGGTACTGGGGCCGGTGCTGTTTAACATCTTTGTTGGTGACATGGACAGTGGGACTGAGTGCACCCTCAGCAAGTTTGCCGATGACACCAAGCTGTGTGGTGTGGTTGACCCTATCTGGAGTGCTGCGTCCAGCTCTGGAGCCCCCAGTATAAGAAGGACATGGATGTGTTGGAGCGGGTCCAGAGGAGGGCCACAAAGATGCTCAGAGGGCTGGAACACCTCTCCTACGAGGACAGGCTGAGAGAGCTGGGGCTGTTCAGCCTGAAGAAGAGAAGGCTCCAAGGTGACCTTATAGCAGCCTTCCAGTACTTGAAGGGGGACTACAGGATGGATGGAGGGGAACTTTTCACAAGGGTGTGTAGTGATAGAACAAGGGGGAACAGCTCTAAACTAAAAGAGGGCAGATTTAGATTAGATATTAGGAAGAAATTCTTCACCGTGAAGGTGGTGAAACACTGGCACAGGTTGCCCAGAGAAGCTGTGGATACTCCCTCCCTGGATGTGTTCAAGGCCAGGTTAGATGGAGCTCTGAGCAACCTGGTCTAGTGGAAGATGTCCCTGCTCATGGCAGCGGGGTTGGAACCAGGCGATCTTTAAGGTCCCTTCCAACCATTACCATTCTATGATTCTATGATTGTGTTGAGTCCTAAATGAGGTTACCCACAATTTGTCAAAATAAAGGAAAGGCATTTTTCATGTGTAAGCAAAAGAAATCACGACCATTTGTTTTGAATTCAGCAGGAAAACTGTAATGTAACAAAGGTTTTACTTAACAGATGTACCATACCTTGGAAGCAAACAGTCTCCAAACACCAGCATGCAGTTAGTCAGCTTTCTAACTAGTCAGGGTTAGAGAGGATGAAATAAGATACTCACTTCACCAAGGAAGTCATTCGAGGAGAATCTATCATAGTCCCAGACAGTCACTTCCAGTGTTTTCTTTTTCAGCTGCAATTTAAGTCAAAGGATAATTAACCCCATTGCCATCATAAGCTTCAGATAAAGTCTTTATGGTGGTTTCTGTTCAGTATTTCCTCCTTGTACCCTTTTTCATAGTGATAGCTAGGCAGCTTTTGTCCTGCCATCAACCTTGATTTCAGAAAAAGAATTTGGGGCTATTAGTTATCAAGACAAATGGGCTTGTGCTTAGCCTTATTTTAGGAATTTCCTCAAGTTGTTTTGGACAGAATGTGTGTGCACTGTAAGAGCCAAACTGATTTTTAAAACGCTGTTTTTGTATTTCTGTAGCTTTTCACATCATCAGATCTGAGTTGTCTCAATTCAGACATTTGCCTAAAGTGCATCTGAGTGTGAATTTCAGATGTATTATTTAAAATACCTTACTTTCACAGTCTCATCTGTGAAGATCATGCTTCAATACCCTCACAATTCAGTGTAGCCAATGGGACTCCACAAGTGATCCAGACATGCAGGACTATTTATACCATTAGGTACCAATGACAGCCATCAAACCCATTATCTGCAGATCTTGTTAAGCGTGATAGCTGTGTCAAGACCTCTTCCTACAGGTTACAATAAGAAACAAGTAAGTGTTTTTATACGACAAGATAGCACAAGACAGAAAAGCTGCTGAGCAAAGCAGTTGACCTTGTCGGACTGGGTGTGATTCCCGGGTCTATGGGACAAATTGATTACCGGTGTTGTGCGATGGGGCAAAAGGCTAACAGATGGCTGGAGAGGTAGTAATAACTTCATGTGGATTGAAAGGGAGAAGGACAAAATCCTGGGGGTATGGGATGTCTATGAAGTCAGGCTGAGAAACTGTAGATCAAGGATTTGCTGGACACTTCCAAGCATTACTAAGGAAAACAGGAGTCTTCACACGCTTGAGTAAAACAAGTCAGAACCAGAAATCTTATGCGATAATTAAGACCATCATCCTAACAGAAGCAACATGCCACTCACTGCTCTGGCTATTAATTGGCTGCTTGGGACAAAGGGACAAGTCACTGTTTGCTATTTACCTCCACGGTCCCTTGATTTAAAGCAACACCGATTCAGACAGTTTTTAATAACTTTAAATTGCCTTTAAACAATAAACTAATCTCATTATTATGTATTCAGAATATTTTCTACTCCCAGCTAATTTTAGAAAAATGAGCAACTATGCAAAGCCAGTGTCTTTGAAAATCAAGTTTAAATCAGTGTATCCTGGAAAACGCACACAAAGGGGAATTGTACTATTTTTAGCATTCACAATGTACTCTTTAATCAGGCAATAACATGACTTCAAAGCTAAAGTTAAAAAAAAAAATTTGAGAGTAATACTTTAGTGTCTCTGTTTTATTCCTACATAATTAGTCAACATTCTTCTTAAACATTCTTTTAAAAAATGTCCTGCAAAAATTTAGGAAAAGGTTGAATGAAAAGATTCTCTTTTGAACATCTCTTATAGAATATTTGTAAAGTTGATTTCCTTGACTGAATAAAACTACTTCTCTTTGCTGTTCCAAGACAGTATCGAAACTGCAACGTGAAAAATAACCTGAATAAAATTGTTGAGCAGCCACTGGTCCATGCTACTTTTAGCTTACTGGAAGATACAGTTTCCTGCTAGATACTATACAAAGCATATGCATTTTTGCCCTTTAAAAAAGAGGAATAGAATAAATACTTTTCAGAAATGTATTGTCTCAATTGTTGCTATGTTGGAAGGGCATGTTGTCTTCTTGTTTCAAGTGATGACGGTGCAAGGACAGGAAGAAGAAAGTATAGGTCCATGAGAGGAAAAAATCCCCAAGATTTGAAGGATTTTTGGTGGAAAGCAGAAAATAGAGAAGATTTTCAAGTAACTGGAACCCTGCTTTGCTGGCTTCTTTGCATTATTATGATAATAAAACTGTGTTGAAAACTTGCAGTGCTCTGGATTTCTTTGAGAAATCTATTTTAAGCCTCTTAGTTTAATAAAGCTTTTTTAAAATATTATGACAATGAAAAAACATCAAAAGAACTGTATTAGGCAGAGTGCATGAAATGATTTTCAAAGAGAAGGAAAATTTGCTTTTCTGAAGATACATTTATGTACCACTATTGAAGGCAAAGAACACTCAATGGCTAGTGATTTTAAAAGCAGCCATTATATCATCACAGCAAAGTAGGTTCTGCCGAATATCATCCAGTTTTAGGTCATGAAGCCAGAAGTTCAGATCCCCATCAGGAATTTAACTGACAGCAATACTGAAATGAGTTGCAGAAACCCACCATCCATCTGACTGGGTTTCTGCAAGTGGGCAATGCACTAACAAGAAAATGAAAAAGTGTCCCTAAAAGGAGGAAAGTTGTTTGGTCCAGCTGATCTCATACATGTTGTGAATCTCATCTGAGTTCAGAGCATGTTATGAAAACAGTGTTACTAAGCCGTAACTAATTTCAGGCTTTGCCTTGTGGAAAAATAAAAAATAAATAAACAAACAAATAAATAAATAAAAAACCCTGATAAAAACCACCTAAAGTCATATTACTGCATGTGAACTTTAGTTAGCTTTAGGCTGCTGTGGACTACCATAATTTGAAGAAAATGAAGGAATATACAGGAACAGCCAATGCGGAGAATACTTTATCTTATAGAAGACATAACCAACACCACATGTACAGAATTGTCTCTTTCTTGTTTTAAATATCTGGAGATCACTGGGTGTTGTTACGCATAATGCAGGTCTGTGTAACTAGATATGCATTACTTGAAATATTTAATACATATTTCTTGAAAATCTCATGTAATTCATGACTAGAGAAAAGAAATAATTTTCATAAAATTTTGGTTTTCTCCTGTGCTGAAATTAAATTCTTATAATTAATTCAGAAAAAATATAAAAATTGCAGTCTCAGTCAGGATATTTGATGAGTAGAAGTGAAGGTGTTGTATTAGATCATACACTATACTTCTGTGTGTTTGCATTCATATTTAACATTTTATTGTATTCTTCTCCACATTGTACTTGAGTATGCGGGAGGACAAAAAGACTTCTGCTAGATCACTTGGAAACTTACTTTCTCTTGTCCAAGATATTAAGTAAGATTTAGGTACCAACACCTTACTGATTTATAAGAAAGCTTTTCTTACTTTTGGAAATAAGACATAGGTTCCTACTTCACTCAAGGATTTTGAAAATATTCCTATTTTTAAATATACTACCTTCAATTTAAGGACGCGAGCTATAGCAAGAACTATTTGCTTTAATTATGTACAACCATCATTTAAGGAAATACATTTATCTGCTTTCTGACAAGTAAGAAATGGAGGCAAAGCAAGCCACACCTCCTATTGTGGTCATGCTTTACAGCAATGGCCTGACCAGCAACAGAAATTACATCTTTTACCATCTTCTCCTTAAATCATTCTCATGCTGTCTTTCATGCTCTGAGTAGGTATTTGACTTGAGTTAGCAACTAATATACAATATTTGTAATGTGTGCACTTGGCCTTCCTCTCAAACTTTAATTTTCTTCACTTTATTGCTTAACAAAAAGCTTAAATTACTAAATATTCACAGTTTAATTTTTTTTTCATCAGCTGTATAAGTAGTAGAATTTGCTGTGTGATAAAACTAATCATTCTGACCTTGAAAAAGTCTGTTTTATTTCAAAGAGTGATCTATTCCCATAATTATTTTCACTTTAATTTCAGCTAGGTTATGAAAGAGAAGAGGAAAATGGAAAATTGTACAACCAGCTAAAGTCTAGACAGTGACATTGAAAGAACTACATTAGGAAATATTTAATAATGCTTATTTGCAGTCAGAAAGCAACACATGCTTTGATGGAGGGAAAGGAAATGCTCCTTTGAAAAAATAATGTTTACAAAGATTCATGAATATATGTTAGGTTACAACTGCTAACTCTATAACTTAGTATATGATGCAGTTTACTGTCTGGTCATCAGAACATTCACTCTAAGTCTACCACAAATATTGTTTTGTACTTCACGTTCCTAACTGTTTTGAAATATCCATCCATGAGAGTTATGAGAGCAAACAATATGCTGTTGCATAGTGATAGTTTTTCAAAGTGTAGAGGGTACTTACCATTGGCATATACTTATTTGGTGATTTAGAAATGTGCTTTACTGTATATTCTTTAAGTCAGGCACTGAATTTTATAGGAGAAGAATCACTCACATAAGTATCTTATCACGAGATACAAGCCATCGAAAGGTCTGGAAGGGAACACTATTCCCTGCACATATTTCTATGTGACAAGAGGATAAAATATACAACATATGTGGTGCTCAGACAAAGCTTACACACTGCTAATCATAAGCACTGCATAACAGTCTCAGAGGAAGGGAAAAAGCAGTAGATTTGCAAATAGAATGCAAAGGTTCAAAGAATTCAGTATGTGACCTAAAGGAAAATTACATCAAATAATGTTCAGAAAACTGACATCAAAGATACCAGATTTTCTGACATAAAAATCTCTGTTCAAGAAATCCCAGACTAAGATCACAAACCAATTTAAAATCACCAGCCATTGAATGTCCAATGCCCAAGCACTCTTAATTACAGCTCTGCGAAATGTCACAGCAGAACCTGAAAGCAAATTAACTGAAGAGTCTTTCTTAAATGGAAAGCACTGTTTGGAAATATTGCGAAGACTTACCAAACCTTTTCACAATGCCCAGAAGACCCAGGGTTTACACTGCAGCTAGACAAACATCACAGGGGTTTTTTTCTGACACCTGCACTGTCATTGAGCTACCATTTATGCAAACCTACACGAAACAGCATGCAAAACCCAGCAAACTGTAACCTCTACATACAACAGGGTACCTCTGAAGTAAATCTGAGCTACTGCCTGTTAAATAAATATATGTATACTATGTGAGCAACCATGTAAGTCCTTCTGTAGGAAGGACTTTTGCTCCATGCAAAAATTACTATCTTAATCTATGATCCTCCCAATGAACAAGAAGAACGAATAATCAAATTTTAAGTTAGGAAGATAATATTGAGGTCTTGATGTTGTATTGGAGAATTATATTAAAAGCTTTGGGAAATCTAATCACTAAAGAATCTGATTATTCTGGGCTTTTTTAAGAAGTACTAAAAGATTAGGTGGCCTTGAAAAATGAAGCTGAAAGTATCAAGAACAAAACACCAAGAAAGGCAAAAAGATTTAGGATTGCATACAGATCCATTATTCTATAAAATATACTTCATAATTTTAACAAATGGACTGATCATCGTTTGGCTCATTATGCCTCTTTCAGATGGTAAAAAAAGTCCCTTTAAAAGGGGAGATGAAGAAAAAGAGGACCCAATTACTTCATACTGCCTCAGTTAACCCTGTTTTTCAGTTCAAGTTAGGAAGCCACCAAGTAACAGAGAAGAATTCCACAGACTTCTTTCCCAGATGTGAGTTAAATCTTTATATATCAAGGAAATGAAATATCTTCTAAATGTTTTTCAGGTGATTCATATTTCAAGCCTGTTGCTGGTAAAACAAAAAATGTATCTCTACATTTGATAAATATTTTTGAATAAGAAAATTGTAGGACGTGTTCTGTGTGAGCTTGCATGACTTTTGGAACAAAGAGTGACAGTGGTTTCTGCATTTACTTCAGAAACTTGTTTTAATTTATTGCCTCCCTGGATCCAATTATCATTTTTTAAATTGCCACATCTGTATTTACGATATGATTACGAGTCTCATCCCCACAAATTACCATTTTTATGAGTAGAAGGGACAAGAAAAGAGTATTGATAAAGTAACCTCTACCAGAGGTAAGGAAATAGTTCCAAATTTCACCGAAATTTGGCAAGATTTTATGGGGGTTGACAGAACTGCCAGTAGCACTGCTCCCTTCATAGTAAGCACTGCAGATCACACAAATAACAAAGCAGCAAATTACACTGAACAGTACTACCAGTCACGCACCTGCTCCACAGAGATATTTTTATAAATGACCGTCTGATTCCACTCAGGATTCAAGCTTTTCTGTACATACTTAGTTCTCCGCTTGTACTCAGCGCTGAATTTGAACAAAGGAAGGAAACATTACATTAACAATCTTTTGTTTCTTTCAGTTCTAGTGCAAAAAGTCACCCACAAATCAAAAAGCAGAAAAACAATGGAACTGCATCCCTTATTTCTGCAACAGCTGAGGGTTACAAGAGGACAATGACAGCCTTTGGGTTTTTTTCATTAGTATGCTTTCCTGACATGGTCTTTTAAAACATCTTCTGGCTCTTCAGCAGGCTAGCTCTGCCTACAACCATTTCAACATAAAGCATCAGTCAGCACATGCATATATGCTTTGTTCCCTCATTGTTGATGTTGGACTCTGATTATAAATTGAAGTGATAATGCATTGATTTCTTTTCCAATATCATCGTCCTATTAACACTTTAAAGTATCATGAATCCATTATAGTTATAGGTTACAGTCTCTAATTGCAGGAGTCCCGTCTCACTAGAACTTTTAATGAATGTCATGGGGTAAATAATATCCTGCTAATGTTAGAAACACTAATTTCTTATCCATCCTGTTCTCTGCCTATACCTCTAACTGTACTGGAAACAAATATAAAAGTGCACCAAGCTCATGATTGTTTCTATCAATAGTCAAGAATATAAAGTTTGACTGCATAATCTATTTTTAAAAACAATCAGTAGTGCTTTCTATTGTGCTTTGCATTTCCTGAGTATGCAGAAAGTAATACACTAATGTTTAACAGAATATGGGTTCATCAAGTTTTTTGAGCTTTGATGTCATATTTTCTTCCATTCTAATTTTAATTTCATATCAGTTTTAATGAACATCTCAAAAGAAACGGGGAGGAGAACATGAGAAGCTTTTAATACTTTGAAAATCCAAGAAGATATTGAGTAAATACCGTCTTTTTGCTAGTCTGCAAGTCAACTTCCCTTTGTCTCCTGTTCAGACCTCCCATACATTAAAGGGCTTACGTGTTCTATCTATTCCTAAATCAAATGTGCCCAGGACTGTTCTCCAGCACTAAGGCCAAATGCCACAGAATGACCTGTATCTGCCCTATTAAATGGTCTTATGGTTCTTGCACATTAATTTTTGGTAGAGTGCTGTTCTCCTGATTCTCATTTCTGACTATTGATTGAACCGTGCTTTGGTTCACAGTGTGGCACGGTCTGAGTGCTAATGAACTAGATTCCTTTCATATGAGATTAACTCAGAAGATGAACTCCAGGGGCTCATTTAATCAGCTAGTCACTAATGCTGTAGCATGCACGGTACCGAATTGGAGCGGGTCTGGATTAAGGTTATGTGAAAGATGCATGCATTTTACTGACGCATATACGCCAATGTCAGGTGTTCAGCACCAGCAGTTTCACTCTACAAACTCAATTCTACTGCACAATGCTCTCCTCTAAATATTCTGGAATGTGTAGTGACCTTTTCCTGCAAAAGGGGATGGCCATACTCAAGTTGCCTACTACATTGATATCGTTTAATGAAAGGGACTTGCAGTTATTCTTGCTCTTAAGTTTTGCTCTAGTGATTCTATGCAGTTCCTTTTATTTTCTTGCAAAACATGCTATCCACTGTCTTCCATTTTATCAAAAAATGTGAAGGGCATTGGGACCCATGAAACAAAATATCTATCCACTTCTGCTATGATAAGAAAGCAGCAACTCCCACAGTTCAATCACTTCTGTCAGGCACAGCATACAATGGTATATTATTGATAAAAAAAATGAGGCTTCCTTTTTCTTGTACGTCAGTAACAAAAGGATGAATTAAAATCTAGGGGGACCAAGACCATATAAAAAGAAACTCACACAAAGTTATTTCTTTGCATCTCTTGGAAGGAAAGCTGAAATACAAAATCTGAATCCTTTTGGAAACCAGATTTTGATGGCAAATCCTATTAATTAATGCACTTAATTTTTTTAAGCACCTCGGTAGCCTTATTTTCCCACTTTCTGATCTGTGAAAAGAATCCTATCATCCAAAGTATTAATGAGATTTGACTGAACCGTATGGAGACATGGGACACTGGCAAGTGACAGCTGGGCTGGCAGCACCTCTCTCTTTCTAGGCTCCAGGTACTCCTCAAATTGTCTGTTCTGATGAACTATTAATGACATATTAACTTATCCAAACTTGTCCTACACCCAGAATAACTCATTTACTTCTTACCTTAACTAAGTCGAGGTAGTATTACTTGGGTCTGTCTAAATGTCATATAATCTATAGGTTTTGAGGAACTGATATACTTTCATCTTTTTGAACAAAGCAGGAAAGGATCCTTTGTGCACTGAACCAAGAAAATTACACCAAGACATTCTCTTGCCTCTCCTGGATTTCCTTTTGCAATATTACAGCTTCGTCAGCTTGTCAAAATTTCTGATTCTTTTCAGATATATGTGAGAAGGTGATTCATGCAGTGTGGAGTTTCAGAGCTGGCAGTGGCAAATGTAACTGTTGTTACTGTGGTAACTCTGGAGTATTTCCACCTGAAGTCCATAGAGTATCTGGATCTAAAGTGGCAAGGGTGGCATTAGCCCCCATTCATGTACCCTATGGTCTGGATCTGTTGCAGAGGGAAGCAGAAGACCTTGAGCACTTCTAAGGAGGCACAGACAGCTGAAGCTGGATGGCAGCTGGTTTCTAGACCTCTGAAGGGAAAGATCTGGCGAATACATGAAATTCATATAATCAATGCACCTTCCCCCCAACAGCTGTGATTAACAGATGGAGATGCTTTAATAAAATGCATTCATTAATCCAGTCTATACCTAGCATGAAATAAATTGCACTTCAAATTCACAGACTATGTTGTGTGAAAAAATACGAACTGCATTACTCTTTTCTTTATCATTTCTCTATGCTTCCCTAATTATAGTTTATTAATACAGAATACAATTACAAGTACAATGAAAAAAGTAGAATAGAATAACTGCATATAAAATGTGGCATTGAAACACATTCATTAATTAATTTCATTAATGAAGAAATAGGCTGATGACAGAGAAGATCTGTTTAGTAAAATTTATCTGTTGACTTGCTTGGTCAGGTTTCTAGTTTTAAATAAGTTTAGAATTAGGGCTGAATTATTCTTATGCACAGCAGTTATTACATACTTAGCCTGGGCGGATATTAGCATATCTTGAGAATGGAGTTTATCTTATGTTTCCAATTCCAGGAAGCACTAGCAATTTTAATAACTAGAAAGTCAGCTTTGTTTGCCACAAATAGCCGTTTATCTGGTCAAGCAGCTTTAAAGCCAGCTGGGCAATTATCTAGAATTCTGTCTGGCTTTAATGTCTATACACTGTGCAAGGTGTAGAGAAAAATATTTCATTTCACTTCTAAACAGCGCATGTTTCTTGGAAGTAACATCAATCAAAATTTTGATACAAGTTCACAGTTAATTATTTTGCAGCTTTCTATGAGTGAGAATGAATTTGTAGACATCTCTGAACTAAATTCTTCCAAATTTCAAAAGAAATTATGATTATCATCAGAGTTTGGCCTAGAGTCTTACTGCATTGAGGAATATTATATGTTTATATTGTTTCTGGTTTCTTCTGGCCTTGAAATGGGATTTATTAAAGAATGAACAGCAAAACCATGCTGCAATTGTGTATCATCAAAACTCCAGAAAAATCTATGGTTCAATGCACAGATTTATCATAATACCATGCACACATACAAAAAGGAAAGAATAAAATGGAAGATAGGACACCCTACCTTGCATTTTGGACAACCATAACTTGTCTGCATACCCAGCATTTACAGAGTTAGGAACATAGAGGAAGCAGCGTGAGAGAAAATGAGAACAGAGATGAAAGAAAACATGTGAATAATGGGTAGTTTCCAATATCAGAATCAAAGGAAATAGAGGCAATTAGATGAATAAGAAATCTAGCATGGACTGAACTACATATAAAAGATATTCAGTAGCAATTCATGTTTCTGCTTTTAGAAACAAGTTTGGCACTTTTGAGGAGCTCTTCATTTTCATTATTCCCTAAAAAGCCCCAAGTTTCACGCAAAACCGTAACATTGCCATATTTTAAAATTATGAACTCAAACAGAACTAAAATCCAAATTCTTCCTAGCTTGGCCACAATTTTAAACCTGTACTTGGATCTGGGGTAGACCTCTGCCAGGTTCACATCTCTCTAGTTCAAAGCCTTATTTCTACATCAGTGGATGTATCTGCAAAATTCTGATAAGATTGATTTGACAAGTATTTTACAAGACTCTTAGGTGCATTAAAAAACCCCTCAAGATTTAGGATCTGTTCCCATTATATTCAGTAATAGCTTTGGGTCCAGTGCCAGTGAACAATCTTGAATGTTGTATAGCTAGAATTAGCAAACTACAAAAGAATACGCTTGCTTTTAGTTGTACCATTCATGTGTCTTTAGTGGTACTTGTCCACGTGCCAAATGCTGAACTGTGACCTGAGCATCCACTTTCCTGTTGCTTTGAATAGAACAGAAACACAGATTTTAAGTTGCTTGGTCCTAGACTAAGAGTCTTTTAGGGTGAATGTTATTACACAAGCAGGGAAGTTTGCAGGAACTTTCTTTGCAATTTAAGGTCTGATCCATCAGCTTTAGATCTATTATTGTGTCACTGAAGTCAGCAGATTTATTATAACCATGTATATTTTTGCATTCATATGGCATTCTGCAACTTAAGGGAAAAAAAAGAGTTACAGTATTGCTGATACAGAAGCTTATTTTTTAAAGGAAACACTAATGAGCTATTTGTAATTGCAGAGTCTAAAAAAGCAATGGTCTGTGAAAAAGTGATTAGTGATTTATATAGTCATAAGATACAAAATTACCAGAATTTCTAAAATCACGTGTTAGCTCTTCAGAAAAAACTCATAAAAAATCACACAGAATGAATGTTTTCTATCTAGTATTTATCAAGTTCGATATTATACTGCAACCTTAAATTTGTCTCAGACGCTATAATTCTCTGTGTTTGCAAATCTGTCCCAAATTCGTCTTGAGCTGAAGCAACAATTCCATTCTAACCTTAACATGTAGCTTTCTGTATTACAGAAAGTATTATGTGTATTTAGTACATTTCAGCAGTCCGTTGTTCGTTTAACACATATTATTACGTGTATTAGAATTTTATATGGAAATATGAACAAAAAACTTAATCTGTAAGAAAGATCACGAAGTCCCTGCGGTCATTAGCAAAGTACACACAGCCTCCTGGGAATAGGATCTGGCTCTCTATTAAGATTCCATCATTTGTCCTGGTGTTGTATCTGGATTTTCTACAGCAGTAACTCTCAGTTCTGCTTATTAGTGACAAGTAATAAACCCAAATAAAAGAAAGTTCAGGTTAAAATTTCTCCTACACTTACCCTCTCCCTGGAAGAAGATAAACTTTAACAAAGGGGTCAGAATAGCCATTGTTGTCTCTGGGAACAAGGTTTCTTGCCTGAAGGATGTGGATGATAAGATTGCCAAGGTGTTTGTCATAGTTGATTTGAAGCTAGGGAATGCATTAAAATACAGTAAGATTATTTGTTCTTTTTACTTCATAAATTATTCAATACCTCTCCAAAATCCTTTGAAAAAAATGATTTTAGATGTTTACTTTGGCTTTCAAAGTCTGTCAGTACTAGTTTAAAAAAAAAAAAAACAGAATTGATCTATTCCAGTCAGGAAAAAGAAGCTGAAATTTGAACCCTTGATACTATTCTGAGCAATAGCCATCTTATTGGGTAGGAATTACACAAATTCTGACTATCTGGAGCCGAAGCCTGGGAAGGATGTTATAATACTATGGAAAGACCCTTAGTAATAGTATAAGAGAGAGGGATGAATTAAGGAAACAAAAGACAGAAATCTATAGGAAATTAGGCTCTATTTATTCTGCTGCTCCCATTTCCATTGTTTCTATAAGCCAGAGTGAAAAACTAGAGTAAAAGACTAGAGAACAAAAAACTTGGCATTGCATAGAAATAAATCCACTGCACTATGAGAAACCCACAGTAGTCTTTGCTTAAATGTAAAGAGTCTGGGAATTTCTGAAGTAAAGCACAATAAATGTCCAAAGATTAAAGATTAAAAATAATTTCACTACATTTTTAGTCCTTTCAGGAACAGCAGCATTTTCGGTTCTTTTGTTTGTATTTCACAAGTCAGCTTTAAAAACAGAGGTGAAAATCTAGCACTGAATTGCGTTTCAAGGTGTTTAGCTGAAGGAGAAATCAGTTAATGGAGAATGTTTCTGGAAACTTATTGATCAGAAATATGCAGCCAGTAACAACAATCTACACAGCAAAACCTACATCTTTACCTGAATTTCTCCAGTGACTGGATGGGAAGCAGACTTTGTAGTTTCAGTGGGCTGCCAGATTAAAACACATAAATAAATACATAAGTACACACTCACAAATATACACATATGCATATTGGAAATAATAGATTTTCGAAGTTAACTTTTTTAACAGATCTTGTTTTTGCTGCTGTATTGCCACTTATTTTTAAAAGCTGCTGCTTAGTTGTGTCCAGTTTGTATGCTCAAAACTAACAGTTCTGGTATTTCAACAACCCAGCCATTTTGATCGGCCTTCATGCAAGTGCAGAATCAGGCAAACTGAACACCATAGTCTCCGCAGTCTGAGCAGACTGGTCATGCAGGGAGACATGGGGAGAGAGAGACATATAGCATTAGCACTGTCTAAAAATAAGTGAATGTTGCAGAGAGAAAGCAAATACTATGTCAAGCACAACACAGCCATACTTCTGTTGAAAGGCAAAGGTTACACTAGTTCAAATGGAGTTTAGGTGAAAGTGGGTAGAAAGAGCGTAAAGAATGGTACTAAAATTGAGTGATGTGTATAAGTGGACTTCACAGTTGCAAGCCTTCTCATGTAATATTTTTTGCTTTATTCTGTGTTTTCTGATAATCAGTTCATCTACACCACTTCATCTTTAAATTCCTCCACACATTTTCATGATATGAAATTTAAATTTTCTGTCCCCCCCTTCATGATGCTGTATAATCTTGCCTGTTTCTCTCTGTTCTCTATTGCTGAGCTTTTCTAGGCTGCTGACAAAGGCAATAAAATCCTCAGTGTCTTTTTTTTTCTCTTTTTTCTTCCTTTGTGTTTGTTGGTAGTTGGAAAATGATACCACCATTTGCTTTAAAACTGGACTCTCAAAAATATGCTGGTTTGTTAAACGATGGTGCCCTTGAGCCACCCTGGACATACCTCTAATCTGCAAGCCATCAGTCAAGCAAGAAAGCTCTCTCTGGTTCAGTAGCAGGATTTGAATATTTTTTGCATTCTCTCCACATCTGCTTCCTTTGTTGATGCAGCAGAAAACAAAGGCTGCAAACAAGGACACCCTCACTGTTCTCGGAAGACTGATCTAGAAAGCGTCTTTTCCTATTTCTCCAGATGTGACCAGCAGCCTGATATATTATTCTGTGTAATTAGGATTTCTTTCACTTCCTGAGAAGAGTAAAACTCATCTGCTTCTTTTGTGCTGCTTTATGTTCCATAAATATCCTTAGAGATTTTCTCAGGATTTTGGATATGAATTGTTTTAAATTAGGCCAATGCAGAGCCTATGTCTCCCTGACCAGAGCGTGAAGTTAAGGTGATGCGCTACCTTTTTCGTGTTTGTGGTGAAGAAACATCCCCTTAATCACTCAGGTCTGAAGACCAGAACTAACCAGAAAAATCCCAGCCAAACACTAGTACAACAGAAAACAAGGGAGAGAAACAGCCCAAACCTGCATGTTACTTAGTTGTATTCACTGTCTTGTGTTGCCTTATTTTTGTTTTACATGCTTTACCTGGCCTTCTAGATGTGTTTCTTTATGAAAATATGCTTTTTCAGAAAATATTGTGTTGATTTTTCTGGAAATGCATGTACCTTTCAAAAATAATTTTTAAATTGGCTTTTCTTGGTATCTTACAAAGCTTTTGAAGAAGTGTAATCACTCTAACAGCTAAAAAAGACCATCAACAGTTTACAAAATGTTCTGAATCTTAAATGGTATTTTAGATTGACAGCAAAGTTCTCCTAAAACTTGTTTGGTCCTTGAAAGCAGAATTTCAAAAAGAGAATTTCACTCCTTTTGCCAAAGACAGAGACCTACCTGAGCATCATGCAAAAATTCAAAGTAGGGCTTAAAAGGATTACATTTGTTGTACTTTATCTCTACAAATGGATTTTAGCATACTTTAGTAGTTCTGACACCAGTCTGTACTAGCACTGACAGTACTGACAATGCTACAAAATAACACTGAGTTAGCTGTGCCAGGGCTGCGAAATCACTGCTGGATACTCTAAGTGGTCTAATTTTTCAGAAGTTTGAATAGCAAAAATAATAAGTTTGTCCACCCCAAATATCATGTAAAACAGAATGTACTAGTATGAATACGGTAGAGTGAGTTCAGAGAAAAGGGATGTGATTCAGGATATTAGATATTTTGTTTTCTCTCTGATGTCAGCAGATTTAAACCTGACCATGAAGGACTACCCAAATATTTCAAAGAAACTTGAATAATTTAGTCTGAAGAGACCTCTCAAGGTCATCTGATCCAACCACCAGCTCAGAGTTGGGCCAGCTTTGAAGCTGGATCTGGATTGAAAGACAGAGATGAAAATAAGTATCTTTCTTTATCAGAAGCTCAGTGAGGTTTAATTTGAGAAGTAGGAAAAGCATTTCACTGCTGTCTTCTTTAGGAGCTAAAGTATCAGAGGATTTAGAAAAACAACTCATTCTTCAAGTTACAAAGACAATTAAATGTTTCTATAGTGCATTTACATCCTGGATGTAATCTGCACCACAGAATGATTATGCATCTACATTACAAAAGAAACAGGTCTGCACAGGATAGAGTCAGCTCAAGGCTCCCAAAGGTTAAATCTCTCCTGTGATGGCCAATCTAATTTCATTCTAATTTTGATACTCCCTGCATGCACTCACAGACCGTGTGTGCTTTGTAATGCCATCACACCTGCTGGAGAACTTACCATGATTTGAACCCTGTTAATGCCAGGCTCTGATGCTATGAACTATCTGTATTAACAGGACATACATTAAATATGACAGAATCAGAACTGCAAAATATCAAAGAGATTCTTACAAAATTTCTGGTGTATATATTCTATACAAAAAGCTTAAAAATAAAAAAAAGTCTTACTAGCTGAAAATAAGTACAGTAACAAAAACAAGGTCTAGGCAGTTTGGATATTTAGTCTGTCATGATACTTTGGCAAGGCTGCAGCTGCCTAGAAATGCTGTCAGCCCAAGGCAGAGAGCCGTTCCAGAAGGGATGAGCAGTAGCTTTTTCTTCTAAGAGAGCTCAGCACCATTATAAACTTGGCCTGCAGTCAATGACCAGAAACAATACAAGTCAACAAGAGCTACGTCTGTGATGAAAGAAATGCCTTGCAATGTGATTTTCAGAAATAAGGAAAGAATGTTTTAAATATTTACCTGATTAGTTTTGACTTTTGCATCCCCTACATAAAGGCATTATTTTTAATATTTTTTTGTTTCATCCTTATAAGCCTCCAGCTGAATTTTCATAAAAGATTACTAAATTCTCTGTGAAGAAGAAAATGAAATTTATGCATCTAACTTTAGGTGTCCTGCTACAGAGCCAAAGCTGGGAACCCAGTCTTCTCATGTGAGCAGGGAGAAGCACCTCTCCAGGATACACTGCACATCGAGGATTTATAGGTCTCCGTACACTGTGCAGTGAATTTCGGACTGTGATTCATCTTGTCACCGAAATCGGGAATAAAATTTCTTAACACCAATGTAGCATTAAAAAACAGGCTTTTTTTATTACAGTGCCGGATGCATGGGTGATCGCTTCTCCTAACTCGCATGCCATATGTTGCCTCACCCCAAGCTTATATAACTCTCTTACATGCATGTGCATGAAGTTTTTGCCGGAATGTTCATACATATTTATTCTGTCTCCTGGAACTAATTATCTTATTTGCATGTGGCCTGGGTCTCTGTGGGGCTTCCATGGGGTCCTCGATGGTCTCTGGTGGCCGTAGAAGTGGTACTTCTTAGTGTCCTTTCCATGAATTCTGAGTCTTTCCTCCGACATATGGTCATGAGTCGGCTCACTGAGAAGTTTGTGCATTTCTCAGGATCTCGGTGTCTGCTGATTTATCTGCACTTCTTTAGGATGTGCTTGTTACGTGTCCTTTGGTGCATTCCTGCCTGAGGCCTCTGATAGTCAGTCCTTTGTTTTTTTCTTAATCTTCGTGAAATTCCCCATCATTCCTGTACAACACGTACCCCTCCCATACAACACTCCATGCACCGTGTTTTACAACAGTCTACCCAAATGAAAGGGGTTTCCATGTAGACAGTGACATCTGCACTGAGCCCTGCCCTCTCCTTTCTGTGCAGTGCCTGCACTTCAATGGCGGGTTTCATCCAGCCTCAGGAATTGTACTTCAGAAGTGCACTATTCTCACTGATAAACATAAAGCACATGGCAAACTAGTTCGTAGGTAGACGTATATAATATCTAGAGTAAGGTGTTGTGAAACCAACTCTTCACCTGATGATTAGGCAGTTCTGCCAGATCCCTGAAGTTAGCTTGCAGTAAATTTCGACCCATGGATTTAACTTACACATCAGAGACCTGAATTCGTTAATAAAAAGTCTATGGGAACTGTGGCAAGACAGAATTAATATCCAAAAAAACCCCTGATCATTAAACATATTTACAGTTTTCGCTAAATTGCTGGATGAAAGAGATTTTTGTGTTTCCCTTCATAGGAAAGTTATGCAAGCGTATTGAAGAGCTATCTGAAATGAGCCAGCACCATTTGCTGGTTTCTTTTGTACAGTACCTAACTTCTTTGTAGTTCAAAACACAGTTCAACAGCAAATACACAAACACAAACATATCAATAATGCAGTAGGAACTTGACAGTCCCAAGAAGGAACAAAGATACAGAGAAATAAATACCTAGAAATCAGGCAGTTTTGTAATGTGAAGCTTTACTTCCAATAGTAAGACAATGAGAAGCTGAGTATTCAGGATAGAAATCAGCTTTAGCTGTCCTTCAAATTGCTTGAGCAAATGCGGTCTTCACAGGATTGTTTTCCACTTCAAGTGTTAACTTTTTTGACACAAAATGCAAAAATGTGACAGATGACTTTAGGAGCTAGTTTTCAGTTTCAGCTGTGAAAAAATGCCACTAAATTCCCACTCGGCCCTTTCCAGGTGTGCAGGTGGGTGCACAAGGATAAAGAAGGTCATCTGAGAAATGGACTGAATGTGGCAAAGAAAATGAGAAATTATGCTTAACAAGTTCACAGGAATTAGCTAGTGACCAAACACATTTTGATGGTACATATATTTTTTATTTTTTCCTTGGCTTTCAGAGAAATTAATAATTATTCACAGCTTGCAACACTTCAAACAGTAGCTTAGTACAGAGGGGGAAATTATGGTGTCAGTAATATCAGCTGCTTCTGTGGAACTAGTACCTCACCATCATGTAGGAAGCACTTAAAAAGCAACAGCAAAAAACAGTGAAAAGGGTAATTATTTTTTTTAAATATTAAGTTCAAGAAACCTATTTTCAGAGAGGGCCCAATCTTTTACGACCTTGGAGAAATCACATAATCTCCTTTCCTTGTGTCCAAATTCTATATCTGAACAGCAATATTCATCACTGTCACAGAAATGAATTCATCAATATATGCTGTGATTTCTTGCTACACTAAAGAAGATAAATGGGCAATTTCATCTTGTCAGCAAAATGTTATTGCCACATAACTGAGAAGTTTCTTACCTTGCTGCTGTGCCGCTTTTTGCTCACTGAAGGAGAACCAGGCTGACCAGGGCTGGGAGCAGCACTGGAGGTGGCAGAAGTGGTTCCAGAGTGAACATGAGATCCCTTTTCCACTCCTGAGGAAGCAACCAGAGGTGACTGCTGTAGTGAAACCTTTTGGAGCTCTGCAGCCAGCTGCTTGGGATCAACCCCTGGGGACTTCGCTTTATCTACTGGATTAAAGTAAGAGAGCTTTGTGTTGATAATTGCTAGGACATTCAAATCCGTCTTGCTGTGGTACAGGGATAGGATAATAATCTTCAGAAATTTTCATATTGTCTGCTTGTATACTGTGAAGATGCAAAACACAACCTGTAAAAAATAGACATCTCCCCCACAATATCAACATCCCAATTAAAATCTTTATACTACACACTCTGTCAACCTGTGTTACTCATCTCACAAGTTTTCTGAGAAGATTATTCTCTAGTTGAAGAAAAATAGGCCTTGCTGATGATGTTGAACCATATCAGAGCAAATTACAGTTTTAAATACTGGCCTGTGCAAACTTTCACTGTTTGGAACGGGTGCAGTTTCACCAAGTATCTGGAATTTGTTGTAACAAGCTTTAATATCAACATTTTTTTTTTAATCAACTGGACATTCAATAAAACTGAATTCTGCTGCTGAGATAATTTATACAAAAAATAAAGAGAAAAGGGGCTCAAAACTTTAGCACTGCAGATAAATCAAAGCAAAAAAAATGCAAATGAAGAGTAAAAGCCCCGATTCGTCTTTCCTTATTACATACACCTATGTGAGGCATCTGTGGTAGGGGTCTGATTGCCCTCCCTGCTACCCGGGAATGAGTGGGGAGAAATTACCCTTTGTAGATGGCAATCTCCTTTTAACAGAAAAATGAGGTCAGGTAAGCTTCATAAGTGCCTTAAAGCATGTAGTGTTAAAAGAATACCAGGCTCAGCTTGCTTCCCAGGTTCTCAGAAGTATGAGAAGTTTTAGGCAATATGTTAGCCTTATCCTACCTGCTAGGCTGTGAGGTTTTTTTCTTTTTTTCTAGAGGGAATGGAGATTGTTCCTTTCCAAAGCACAGACAGTCTGCAAAACCTCAGAGGTAATGGCAAGAAAGACTTGGCTTGGCAGTCAGTAGGGACTCTACAGAGTTGTTCCAGATCAGAAGCCACTAGAAGATTGCTAGACTAGGATGAAGCATGCCTGAAGGAATGGGACAATTTACTTACCTGTCTGTTCTTTCTCATTTTGAGTTTTCTCCATTAATACAAAGTGTTATGTATTCTAGCTTCTATTCTTTCAAAAGACAATTTCAGTATCTATGAATGCCTTTGGTGTTTCTGATCTGATGACTAAGAAAAAAATTGTGGGTTGCTCTGCCCCAAAGCTCTGTCAGACTCATTGTTTGCCTTCAGTTAATACCAATAACATCCATTTTCCACAGAAGGTACCTCGATGGTAAGTATATTAACAGATGGCAAGAGTTACATGGTCAGAAAATGGAGGATTTAATCCTGGTAACTTGTGCACTGACTGATAAAAAAGCAACCACACAACCACAGAACTCGGAATGAACCCCTGAGAACCTGTGTAATACAGTCTTTCAATCTACACTGAGCTTGCTGAAGGGCTACATTACTAGTAAGATTGTGGATGTTGGTTCAAAGTCAGATTAGATACCACTAATACCATGATTAGAGTCTGCAGTCATGGTATTGATTGACTAGACGGGAATCTCCCCAAAAGCACTGCCATCTTAGAAGTCATGTAAACAAACTTCACACAAAGTACTTCCTGTTGCAGCCTTGTATCCTAGTATTTTCATCACTAATATCAGGCCACAAACCTTGTATTAAGCTAACATAGGTCTTACGACTTGGTGTGTGTTGTTTGGATCTGCTCCAGTTTGCTAGGAGCTTTGTTTTAGATTGTCTGGCTGCAACAGCAATTGTCTAATGACCAGATGGCTATGATCTTAACTTCTCTGAGTTATGCTTCACCTCGTATAACTGTATGGTATAATGCCCATTCTCAATATTTTTGATGTAAAAAGGCACAACTGTAATTGCACTGTGTACACTGAAGTACTTCTGCCTCCAGTGTAATAATGCAGCTCACAGGAACGTGGGCCAAGGTTGACAGCAGAATGCTACTAGCTTTGGCCCCAGGGCTACCAGCAACTCTCTGGGCAGTCCCTGACAGGAATGCAAACTCAGGAGCTGGGCAAAAGCAGTTTTAGGGGATCAGAAGGAGAAAAGCACAGGAACATATCACACACATTGTGTATGATATCCTGTCAAGTCATCTGTAATGCAGAGCTGCTGACTGGTGAGACAGATCCTGAAGCAAAGAGGAAGGAATCATCATCATCCACCTGCCAGCAAGGAGGAGTCAAAAACTTTCACCAGAAACATCACACTTCTCCCAGAAAGTTCCTCATGACACAGTCCACTTGCTGCAGTGCCCTCAGAGTGAAAGCCCTGCCCACAGGGCTCAAAGAAGCTGCTGAAGGGGGACCATTAAGCTACAATTATCTGTGGCATATATAGATGAAGGGGTAGCTAGCAGGAAGTTTTCCTTCCATAACAAATGTTAGCTGCAGTATTGTTTGTGAGATTTACTGTATTAATTAGATAGTGTTGACCGTGCCAGTAAGGATCGAACTGGGCTAATAATAATAGCCAACAATAAGTGTTTGGCTTTGTATATAAGATGTGGTCCCCTTTCTGCCCACGGCAAGATTTGGGATATAACATCTGAGCTTACAATGCTAATATCCTAGCTTATCTCACATCCAGTTTTCGGCTGCTACCCGGTACTACAATATCAAAGCAACAGTTTGTGGCTCACCTGCCCTTACTGGCTCGTGCAGCTCCAGGTGCTGGGGATTCTCAGAGTCTGAGAGCATGTTCAGGTCCCTAAAGAAAGCAACAAGAAGCCTGAGACAAAATAAACTCTTTCCTCACACCCTTATTATTGTATTAAGTAGATAAATGAGTAGTGGTTCATGACAGAAAGCAGCTCCCAAGCATGGCCCCTTGTTAGCTGATACATATTTGCAATGTTGTTAAAGAGCTGAGAAGAAAAGGTTCTTTTAAGGTGAAATCTTTAATGTATTGAATGCAAGTTTATACATTTCTCATGATGGCTAAATTACTGTCATCTAAAGGATACAAATTTCAATAAAAGTCCAGTTAGTGCTAAACTACGATCTTTTTCTAACCACAGTAAATTCAGTGAATTGTATGTGTATCAATGAGAGGAGATTGTGGCCTGACAACAGAGATATCATTGTTTCTAAAAGTATAATTACTAACATCTGCCTCAGCTTATCTTTCCTTATGGCTTAGAAAGAAAGAAAGAACAAACAGACCTCCCACACTCAGTGAACTCTTGCTAAATATTACATTGCTGCTTCGTGCTCACAAAGGTTCCACCTTAACAACTATAACTTTCAAAAAAAAAAAAAAAAAGCCATGAAAAGCCAAAAAAATGGAAACAGAAAGATGGGGAAAAACTCACAGTCTTACACATATTTCTGCTTCCCCACTCTGTTGAACAATAATGCTCTGGACTTCTTCGTAAGTTTTCCCAGTCAAGGGGATGCCATTCCATTCCAGCACCTGCATTCCTAAGAAAGCAAACCAGCATGAGGTCAAGTGCTCAGATTTTGACAAGGACGTCAGATAGACTGCTTTGACAAGAAGATTTGATGTGACATTCTGTGCATGTTTCTTAAATAGCACAACGCATTAACAAATCCCTTCCACTTCACACAGATTAGACTGCTGAATGTTATTGTTCCATCAGCTATAACTTACCTGTTAAAACAAGTTAATTCCTTGCTGATTCAAACCATACACACACTCTCAACAGTCTGGGGTGAAAGATATTGAAAAACTTTTTCAATATCAAAAACATGCACACCTACCAACACGGCAAAAAACCAAAACATTTTCTATATCAGGCATTTCTTGGTCAGTCATGGTCTTGGAAGAAAATTGTTCCCTACAGCAGCACATTGCTGTTAAGAAGATGAGCCTCAAAATGGGACTAAATTTATGAATGTGATTTAGTAATTGAAATACAGTTTTTCTACTTTGTCACTTAAAAAAATAAAAGATGAAGGTAGTTGGGCTGACTGATTTTAAATGAAAAATGTACCTCCACATTTCAAGCATCCACCTGGAAATATTCAGGTTCAAAATTTACTTCTGTATCTTTTCTTATAGAAAAGTGATAAAATGACAAAACAGCTGAATATAATTCTTTGTGGAAGATAGGAGCAGATCTGTGATAAACAGGCTGAAAAATACTGAATGTTGATCTAACCTGCTGCATCTTCCAAGTGTCCCAGGAGTGAGCCAGGGGGCTTGATATGGAGCAAGTTATCACTATAAGGAATTAATATGCTCAGTATTTCCGGAGTCAGTCCCTCTATAAGTCATGTGAGGTGTAGTCTGATAAGATGAGAAATCTATTGGTTATAGAAAAATTCTTACAAAAAGCAAACTGTAGTTTCATATCTGAGAGTTGCAACTCAGGTTCTGAGAGCTGAGTTCATATTTTGGAGGAGTTAGTCATAACAATGATTCGAAAGAGATTAACTTCTCGCTAATGTACAAATGTCAAAATCCAAGCCTCAGGCTCTAGAACAAAAATTTCTTAATGGGACAAGTTACTGAATTCTTAATAGTCCACTAAAAGCGATGTATTACAAAACATCTGAAAACCACATCATCCACACAGCAAGGAAAACCACAAACACTTAGCTTTCTACCACTTACACAGATAAAACCACGTCTTCACCTGGGTCACATTTGTATCTCAAAATCCTGTGCTGTTGAATATAACAAATGGGAAAAATAATGAAGTGAAATGTGGAGATAAACTCATAGGAAAACATACTGCTAAATAAAGTACAACAAAAATTGTTCATGGCATAAACCAGATGAAATTATTTGACAATGAAAGGATATGAGAAATAAAGACCCTAACTTTATATTACAAAATTTTCCATAGTATTCCATGAATTAGGATTTGAAATATCATATTTCCTTGTAACGTCTCTCAGTAAGAATTTATCATTTTGTTTGCAGCACATTACAGAAATACAAACTGTGAGAATGACTAAAAAGTGAAGCTCAGAAGGCAGTAAAGCCAGCTGCTTACTGCCAAAATAGATTTGTCTTTTCCTGAAATTTAGCCCCTTTCATCTACTAGCCATCATTCAAAAGCATGATCTTGCTTTTGCTTGTTAGAGCAGATCTAGTTCAAGCTCAGTTCCTCTGGAATAAAGCAACAGTAATTACGAATAAATGCAGCTGCCCCCTGATTTTTTGCCATATAAATATAATGGTGTACACTCTGTCTTTAGAAGCCTTCTAGAAAGGAAGGAACTGAAGTTATTTTTGTTTTCTTGTCAATGTGTGCCCTCCTAATGCTACCGTGGCATAGGATGTTGAGTGTGGCAGTATGAAACTCGAGTAAGACAAGCCACCACTTCTATGTATTAGCAATGAACAAGAATAAAACAGGGAAGCTGTAGATATTTGAGAAAGTGGTTAACATCCTTTTATTAAAAAAGAGCTTTGTTGACAAAATGCATCCAGCTACCTAGGTTTATCACACTCTGCTTGCGTGGCTTCAGAACATCAGGGAAGCCATAAGGCTATCATCAACAATATGCTTTAATCTAAAAGACCAGAAGGAAAAGCCCATCTGAGTGCCACTGCACTGCTGTGATTTGGAATTCAAGTCTCATTTCCACTGGTGGCAATTTCACCACTGAGTGTAGTGGCAGCGCAGTCACTCACTTGGTCAGTAAGACCAAGCACATATAAACAAAGCAGCAAACCGAAAGGAAACTGAATCTCAACAGCCTTGGCTTACACAGTGATCCATTTCACGCTGTCAGTAAAGAGGTATATTCTTTTTATTGGCTGCCTTGTGGAGTCATGAATGTTTAAAAACAAAGCAATGTAAACATGACTTCACTGATCTGACTGATATACCTGAGGTCTAAGGAAAAAGTTTTTAGGCAAGAAGTTGTTTTTTTTTTTTCTTAAGGAGTAATTCCTAAATAACTTTTGCTGGAAAAAAATAATGTTACAAAGAAAATCTTTAGGAGGAATGTGAGACTAATCAACAAAAAAAGAAAAAATTTACTGAGAAGTCAGAGGAGACTGGTGAAAATAAAGTTTATTCTTTAAAAACCAATCACATTCTGTAACTGAACTTTGGTAGTCAGGACATGTTATTCACATTTCCAAAACTTTGTATGCTTCAAACCATCAGTTTAGCAGACAAAAAAACAAAGAGGAAGATGAGAAAACTTGCATTGCTCCATGAGATCTCTGCTGAGGAAGAGCTAGTAAATGCCCTGATAATTGAATCCATAAGTTTTCTAGCATCTTATTTCTTTTTGTTTGGTTTTTTTTTTTTGGGGGGGGGGGGAGGGATGGCTGCGTCCTACATTAATGGTGAGAAACAACTTATTTTCAGCAGTATCAGCTCCCACAGTCAGCAGACCAGCTTTATACATCAAGCCCTCCTCCCTGTTCCACTAAGTGTGCTGACACACATGATTTTCTGTCTTTCTGGTGTCTACTTTATGGTGACACTGAGAACCTGGAATCAGAAGTTGTTGATCATTTTCCACTGATTACATAATTATTATTCCAGAAAGGGCAACTCACATATTTGTAACTGTCATGGAGACATCAACATTTAGCTCGATTAATACCATCCTTTCCCTTCTGAAAACATGCTACAGTCATACTATATCAAAAGAGATAAAGAAGCCTATTGTGTTCATATATTCTTCCATATGCATCTGTTACTGGCCACAGTCAGAGACGTTATCAAAACCTAAATGCACCTTTCCTCTGGCACAGAATAGCTATTGTGTTCTTCTTTATAACTACCAAATGAATATCTCAAAGTCACCTATATTTTTCATAGTTGCTGCTTTCAAGGCTTAAACAAAGAGCTTGCTCCCGGGGTCAGCGGTTGTGCTGCAGAAGTGTGGCAGGGTCGAATTTCACAAAAACCCCCACAGGAAGGAGTGGGTGGAATTTTGTTGTATGGTATTATATTGCCATACTTAATACATACATCTTACTGCTGTTCAAGATTGCCAGGCTCATTTTAGCAACCAGTGAAGTGTTAACTTCTGTTACTTATATTTAGGCATAAGTAGGCCAATTATCTGTAACTGATAAAAATAAAACCTGAAAACTGCAGAACTGATTTCCTTTTTCTGACATTTTGACTAGTCATTTAACAGCTTGTGAAACGGAAGCTAAATACTCACGAAACTTGAAATCTGCTTTTAAGAGTGTTAGATATTGGCTGTACAATAGTGAAACTTTACTCTGTATTTATGCACATGAGGAGTGACAAAGAGTTCAGAAATTTTGTAGAAAAGACAGCTTCCCTCAAATGCCAGTAATAGGAGTGATTCAGAGCCACAACCTTGGACTGTTCATACTATCATGTTTTCATATTCAGTTTTCAGGAGAAACACATGCTGCAGGAGAATACCAGATAAATGGCTACTTTTTCTCTGAAGTGAATTTCATACCAGGGAAGCTGTTAGACTTGAAAGCTTAAATGATTTATTTATCCACAGAAACAAGATAGCAAAGTTGCAAATGTCCTATGCTGGCACTTCAGAATATCTCATCTTAGACCCAGAAGAGCTACTTCTAGCTTCCTTCTCTGTAACTGGTGAGTCCTTGGCTTTGCATTAAGATCTTGAACAATGTTATTTTCATTTACTCCATGGAATCACGAATTTATCAATTATTTAGACACCATGACTTCACATAGAGCTGGTTGGAGATGGGTTTATTCCTTTATGCTGCAGCCTTGAGAGAGAAGATGACTATACTGTATGAAGAAACATCCGAAAGAAGGCAACACATAGCGAAATAACTAAAGTGTTTATGATGTCTCTGGGAGCTGTGCACGGCCTGGATTTCGAAGGGCTATAGCATTTGTTCCCACTTCTATCCTAGACATGCTTGTAGAATTTCTTTTTTAATGTCTGCTTCCTTTATAGTATAACATTCCTATTGATAAAAAAGCACAAAACAGATCATAAAATATGCAGACTGAATAGGTCTTGGTATTAGAGTTTCTAACTGTCAACTGCCAGACACATTATATATCTCAGTTCCCACCCATCTTCTGTTATTTTCCACATTTTCTGTCCTCTTCAGATTCATCTTTAGGACACGAGCTGGTTGCATGATCAAAGTTGCAATTGAAAGGAATCTGAAAAGTATCAAAGGATTTTATTTCTCTGAATACGAATCCCAGCATAGCTGCCTCAAACACAGAAATATTAAACTGAGCCACTGAACGTCTCTTGAATTTTATTCCAATCTGTAGCAAAATGTACACTATTATAAAGTCAATCTTAGTCATTATGCATACACTGTTATACTGCAGTCTCCTATTCAGTGTAGCCAACGTGCCTGAGAAGTGGTAGAACTGTTGTTAGCTGTGTTACAAAGAGTTTGTAATTACTTCTAAAATATCAGATTACACATGTATAATTTTTTTTTCCAGTTTTTAGGTTCTCAGAGACGATCTCCTACAGGAATTTTAAAAGATCTAGACATTATGATATTAGAATAGAGCCTCTGGTTTTGGTTACACCATAGTTATACACACAGATTTCTGGGGTTTATTCTCTGCTTATTCATAGTTCGATTTGTTCATTCTTATGCGAAATAAACACCTCATTTTGAGTTGCATTTTTTGCTGGTTCAATGCTCATAGAGGAAAAGACAACTGGACTGTTTAGACTAGCGTCTTCAATCACGAGAATGTGAATGTTTGTGTCTTTCTATTTCGTAGAAGAATTAAAATTCAGAAACATCACTTTGAAATTCCAGAAAGTGCTATAAAAGTTAAATGTGCACTCAGAACAAGGAGAAACAATATCAGCTTGCAGTGTGACATTCAACACTAAATTACTTTATGGTCTGTGTTCTCCAGTTATTTTTCTTCTATTTCTAAACCCTTCTGATGGTTAAAAATAGGTGGGTGAAAGTCAATGTGTTAATGTATTTCCCTATACTACTGGGCATGAATCACACCAAAACTCATTATTTTTTGTAGACACCTGAACTTCCTCTCCCATTCATCATTCGCACCCAGGTCAAATATTTTCCATTATTATAATAATTATTATATAGACAACAGTCACAATTCTTAAAGATGGATACATTGTTTGTCATATAGAAATGATACAATGGACCTGACTATGCCTCATGGTTGCTATGCTGCTACTATGAAATGGCATTGATAAAAGTACAGCCAGAGCAAATCAACCTTGTATTTGGGGTGTACTTGGTATTGACAGGCTGCTATACACCACTCCCTTGATTGATACAGCTGCAGTTATCAACCCAGTAATAAACATGTCTCTAATTTAGTCTGCCTTCAGATTTCTCTATGTATTGGCACACAGTCCCATAGATCACCCTTCAATTTGAACTATGCTAGGGCAATAAGTGATTATCTGGATGTATTTGTACAACCTGAACTGAAGCTCTTGGCAAGTTAAATGAAGATTAGAGTTACTGTTTATGAAAATAACTATGATCTAAATGATAAATTTATAGTGCTGTCACCACTACTATATCCTCAAACATTATATTACTTTAGAATTACAGACAGATGATCAGTTATACTGTGCTGAACAAAATGCTGTGGTGCATTGTAATTATTCAGTGTTTCAGACATACTGTTCACTAAAGCTATAGAGCATAGTGTATTTACTTTGCTTTCAGTAATGTCATACAAAAGATTAGGATGATTTTGCCAGAGATGAGCTTCCTGTAGAGAGCTCTAATTTAACCGACAGTCTTAAACATTTCATTATCAGGTTCTGTTCACAAAGAAATTCACTTTTAAAAGCAGTTTATTATGAATTCAGATTTTTTTAAAAAAACTTACATATACGGTAGAATGAAAAAGTCTGTTTAATTCCAAGTAACCTGAAGATTCACCTAAAGATCAGTTAACAATGAGGCTGCAGCAAAGTCTCTTTGTTGTCTCCTTCATGAGTGGTAAAAACATAAAAATCATTATTTTCATGGGGATTAACTGGCAGGTATGAATTTAGTGTATCTGTGTCTGCATTCCATATTTCTTGATATTGGTGTATTGAGAATTGAGTGGATTTTTTCAATTTCCATCTTTAAGGAAAAAATTATTCTCACACAAATGCAGTTCTCTTAGTGCAGCTTCTATCAGTTACAGCTGGGAATGGAGTGATATTTGGGTTTGAAATTTTCTTTTGGAGAGACAAGAGGTACATGTCATGAGAAGCAAGCATACAGTTCCTGTGGCAGTTACAGTGCATGTCTGAAGAATCACTCTATGTTACTTAGTTTGTAGTCTGCTTAAGAGTATAAATTACTACAGCAAACATGTCAAACAAAGTCTACATAAACCACTTTTTTATTGTCAAAACAATTAGACTTTAAGCACAACTCTTAATTTTGATTTAAAGAAAACTGACATAACTTATTAGTGTTATCTTCCAGATCAGAAAAAAAAAAGCTCTAATGCTCTGTCTTCTACAGAGGAAGAGTGAAATAACCCGTACCTCATGCAGGAGGAGGCCCATTGGCTGCTGTTAAGATATACCCACAACCAGATCTTCCCTTGAACAAGGTGAATCTCTGCCAAGATCAAGCTCAACAGATTGGATCCAAGACAGTCCCAGACTCTTCAGCCCTAGTAGTGCTGGTGTCTACATGTTAATAGAGGATTTATACATGACATTCTGTTCTGCCTCCTCTCTCTTCTCCACCACTTCTCTTTCTTCAATGAAAAATCTCCCATTAATGAAAGAATGCTGGATAGATTGGGTTCAGATCAGTTGTTGTTGAGATATCAAAGAAACAGCAAATACATAGCACTCTATGTTATCCTAGTTGCCACTGAAGTGGCAAGAAAAATGGAGTCTAGAGAAAGAAATTCATCAAGATTAGAGCCTCAGCTCTGTCAAGTGGAGCTACATAATGGAAACCTTAAGACCAGTATGAATGAAATATGAGTGGGAATTTATGTACACAGGACTCTCAGAAGGAATGGTGGAGAAAGGAAAAGGAGATTCATGGCACATAAGTTAACAGGTCATCAAGATCCTACCACATTTACATGTGGCTTCTCAGGACACTTCGCTCAGGAAAGGGAAAGCAGCCTAAAAAAGACAGGGCAGAGACACACTTTAGCAAACAACTGACTAAACCAAAGTGCAGCCTGAAATTATAAAGAGACAATGGCAGGAAGATAAGGAACAAGACTGAGGCCATAAGATCCCGAGATAAGGGGAAAAATGTCATCGAGTAATACAGCAACATTTTCCAGTGACTCACAGAGGTATGGGACAGAGAAACTAAAGATCACAATCAATGTCAGCTCCTAAAAGTGTGCCAAAGGCATCTGCAAGACCATCACATGGTTGCCAATTTAAGAACCCAGAGGATAAGAGGAAGACGACTCAGTAGCTGGCATCCCTTTCCCTCTGGACGGTATCACTTGAATACACACATCATAGTCCTTAGGAGAACATGAGTATGAGAGAATGGGTTTATTTAGAGAGCACAGCAGAGGAAGAACATTAATCCAAAGGAAAAGATACTCTTAACTGAGGACCCCCAATCTGCTGCCTCTTTTGTGGATTCCTGAAGAGGCTCTTTTATACAGGTCTGCAGGCCGTGGCTAGTCTGCAGCAATCACTACTAAGGGACTAGAGTCCAATTCAGAAACAACGGAATTATTGTGATAATTTAAATGCCAAAAGCATGCTAGGAATCAGCAAAGGGCATGGTTATACCTTGGAAGGCAATGCTACTTAAGGTCATATACAAAAAAGAACATAAAGTTTTTGTGACTCACCGTAAGCAAATGCCACCGTTTAAGTAAAAAGTCACTCCTTCTTAATGAGAATGACAGAAGACTATAAAATACCACTCTGTCATATAGGATACAGTGAGATCTTTACTTGATGTGTTCTAATCGGAGTCACTCTGTCAGACAATCATCCTCTGTACCCTGGGGTTAATGTTACAGTTCTGACACTATGTGATTATTCAAATATAGAGTTTACTCACTGTTATCTCATTTGTGAGAGCCATGCAGCCTGAAACTAAAGAAACTGGACACAAACTGCTGGCTAGTGCTATGCAGTTCTCATCTCCTGTATATATCTCTTTTTCAACTGTATATGTATAATTCTCCTTTTAAGAAAAGCTTTGGGACATTATGCTCTTCATATTGTCAGTAGGTAAGGTAAATCCATATTATTATCTCTGAACCAACATGTTAATGTTCTAATTCATGCTGAGCTACATTTTCCAGTCACTTATTGAGTTTACAGATAGGCAGTTTATGATCACTGAAGATATTGAAAAACTAATTGATTTTTTTGGGCATTGTTTTAGCTGGAAAAAAAGGAAGTAATTCTTTATCTTTTTTCAAAATGAATAGCCTTTTTAATTTCAAAATCATTTTTCAATCCTAAAATTTTCATTTGATGTAATATTTAATATGAAGTAGAAGCAATTTTATCCCCCATTTTTTTCAAGCAGAAAAGTTTATTTACTAAGAAAACCAATTTCTGCTTTTATACTAACATAGATGTAGGCACAGATGAAACAGCAAAGCCATGACAAAATATGGTAGTAATGTATAGTTTACTACATTTTTCCCTTCAAAAATAGGAGGCTGAGGTCTGGGATTTTTTCCTTACATTTTCCATTGTTTCATGGACATTTTTGTCACCAATAGCAGTAACTGGGTATTGTAGAAGTACTAGGGTAGAACACAGATCTTGAATTACAGTATAAATAGATCTACCACACAATCATAGCATGCTTTGGGTTGCTAGGGACCTCTAAAGGTCATCTAGTCCAATCCCTCAGCAATGAGCAGGGACATCTTCAACTAGATCAGGTTGCTCAAAGCCCCATCCAGCCTCACCTTAAATGTTTCCAGGGATGGGCATTTACCACCTCTCCGGGCAACCCGTTCCAGTGGTTCATCACCTTTATGATAAAAAAAAATCTTCTTTATATCTAGTCTGTACCTACCCTCTTTTAGTTTAAAACCATTACCCCTTTTCCTATTGCAACAGGCCCTATCTGTTCGCAAGTTCTTAATGGTATCTTCTGAGATGGAAACAGACGCTCTAATATTTAATTAAATAAATAAATACCACTGGAGAAACTTGACTAGATGTGCCAGTAACTAAACTAGGAAAAAGTATTTTACAACAGTTTGTAAGGAAGAGGTATTGGTTTTGCTACAGAGAACAGTAACCTATTTACAGAGATTAAGAAACTCTTGGTTTCTTGAGATGTCAAAATATTTTCCGTTCATAGAGCTGTAAGAACTATAGAATTCAATCTCTTGGAATGATTTTATTTTAACTAATATGCGCGACTCTTGTCTTGCAGAGGTAAACTTGATGTTTGTACAAATTCCTGATATATATATCATGTCCACAGATGTAGGACCACAGCAGAAAATATGTGAAGGAGATTTATTTGATTACTGTCTGGTTTCAAAAATCAATAGTGTGAACCACAGGTGAAAATTCATAACATCACCATTTTTTTATCAAACCTTTAACACATTTAAAACAATAAAGAAAACAGCACAGATAAAAATATGCATGTCTGCAGGGAAAACCCATCAGGCACACAAAGAAAATCCCCCTTTTGACTTTACCTTGCTCTGAGTTTAGACTCAATGTGCCAGTTTTTGCTGTTTAAAGATAAGTGTCTTGCCTTGGCATCTGTCTAGGAATTTGAGTAGTTAATGAATGAAGAGAGACAGGCTCCTCGTAAGATGGTCCATCTGAAGGGACACCTATTTAGAATGAGATGAATCACATCCCTCGGGGTAACCTCCTTTCATTTGCGGTTAGTAAAGGGGCCCATAATACAAGCTTAGGTAAGGTACTTCCTTTTCAGACACCTAAAAATATGTGCATTGATATCCTCATTTGTCATCTAAAATTATAAATCTATCCCAGAAACGGGAATGGGTGTGGGTTTTTTTCTCAATTTCGCAAATTGGTAGCTGTACCTTATCAAGAATGAGAAGAATGAACTAAGATAGTGTACCTCAAGTGAAGAGGCTTAATGGGGTGGCCTCAGAGACTGAGATGTAGTTCTGGTTCTGCTACAGCTAGCCAGGTGACCACCACAGGTAGGCCAGTTAGCCCCTTTGTGCCTCATTTTCTTTATGTGTTAAAAAGGCATGGTGGAAGGATAATGGTATGGTACATTAAATTTGAGATTTGCCAGTAACAAGTGCTATTAGAAAAGCCGAGTGTGTCTGTGCATCAGAAAGCTTGCTAACATGAATAGAGTTGCAGGAGATAACACTTCATATGATAGCATGAAGGGTTGGGTGTTTATTCTTAAACTTTCATATCTCTGTAACGCATTCGTAAAGTGAAAAATGTTATAATTATTCAGCTTTACGCAGCATAGGCTATGTATCTGCTAGACAAATGAGAGACACTAAAAGTTACCAGTTTGCAACAGCTAGCATTCTTAATAGCAAAGATGAAAAAATGCAGGCTTTCTGTTTTCAATAAATATTCTTACTTTCAAGTTCCGTGATAAAATTAGGCACAAACCCCATTTTTTTGGAACATCTGCCAAGTAACATTAATGGTAGTCCAGTCTCACTGCTGAGTTCACAGAGCAGCTAGGCTCCCTCATATGATGCTAAGGCTGCCCAGAGCAGTGTTTCCAGTTCCCAAACTAGCTGGTCTTGGGAGGTCAAGCATTACTCACTGTCTTGGCACAACCTGAGCTAGGAAGTAGGAATCAGAAAAATTTGGCAGGTTTCTACCCACAGTCTTACGAGTAGAGTCAGAGAGATCTAATCAAATGGGAATGGAAACTTGTGCATGGTCATGTTTATGAATGCAGTTCAACTTGCTGTACTGGTTTTGGCTGTGGTTTTGGCCATCTCTCCCCCATCTCACTGCAGGGGAGTGAGCAAGTGGCTGTGTGGGGCTTAGCTGCCTACCAGGATTAAACCGCACTTGCAAATCTGCAACATGAATCAGGGAAAGTGAAATGAGCCTCATTGACAATTGCCATATATCTCAATGAGATTGGTCCTTGATATGCAACTAAAATTGCCTTTTTTAAAAAAATAAATAATTAAATATTTTCAAATTAAATAATCAAATTTAATATTAAATTAAATAATTTTAAATATTTAATACTCTTCTCACTACCTTAGTTTGTAATTCTGCTGATGTTTACACATCTCCCACATACTTGTAACCATCACACAAAGTTTTTTTATCAATGTATCTATATACACAAATTTGATCTGCAGTACTTGATCAAGGTAGTAGCGATATTTTCACAAATAGGTCCATTATAATAAACATAGAATCCACGCATGAAGAAAGAAATAGTCTTGTAAATAAATGATACAGCATGAGGCTCATGGTCATGTCATTCTCTGTAGGGTTCTCTAGAAGATATTTGAATGCACACTTACTGAAGGTATATTGTACCTCCAAGATACAACAGTGATTATCTGGCAGATAGATACCTAATCAACTTACATGAGTACTCACATAAGATGTTAAGAATAGGCTGTATTGCTTTTACTGTTATTTATATTATAATAAGCTTTTTATTGTATTATAATAAGCTTTTGGAACTTAAGTCACAGATAAAGAACTCAATATGAGAAACATTATCCACAAAAACAGAAAAAACAATCTGTGAAGACCAAGAACTAATCAACTTTATGCCAGATAGGATAGGAGAGAAGCTATCAGAAAGGAGTAAAGTAATATAATAGTAGCACAAGTATGTTCCTGTTTAACTGCACCATACTCTATTGATATCAAATTCTGATTGAAAAGTTGGATTTACATTATTCCCACGAGACATTGGATCACTTTTTTGACATGTGCATGAGTTTCTTCTTCATGGAAGAGCTTCAATAGCAATTTCAATAGCAAATCCCTTACAGTGGCACTTTCTTGACGGCAGTTTATATGGTAAATGAGTGGTTCTTTTTTCTTGGTTTTAATGGAACTAGAAAAACTACTTAGCATTATCATAGGCAATAATAGCTTAAATTGTGAATGCTAACAGGAGGTAGATACTAGGGTGCATGTGTGTGTATGAACATTTGAAACTGAACTTCTGAACTCTTTGGTAGAAGTGACTACTTGCCAACTGCAACCAGTATGATCTGGTTTGAAATATTGATAACACCTGGACTAAAGGAAAGTGACCCTTCCTGAGCCCTACAGTTAGTCATGAGAAATGAGACAGAATCGCCAGTTAGCAGACTGATCATGCGATGTGCTTCTGCACATAGACAGTTTTGATTGAGGAAACCGGTGGGCTAGTTGGTCCAGAAAGAAGAGCAGGTGGTTAACAAAAAGAAATGGCCTTGGAAAGAAGAAGAGGGTCTGGAAAGAAGAAGGTGAAGATGCTGGTTGGAGGATAATTGTGGGAAGTGGGGCAGACCCTGGAGATCCAGGAAATGGATGGAGCTGAGTGCCAGAGGCCATCCAGGGACCACAGCAGGGGATGTCTGAAATGGGCACCTGGGAGCAGTGTCACAGCAGGAGCCAAAATGATGTCCTGCCCGACCATCCCAGGCAGTGGATACTGAAGGGAAGGTGAGACCTCCTGAACATCCCACTGGGCTGGGAGTCAGTGAGTGGGAGAGAACTGGGCAGGGCAAGGACTCCACTCTCCATTGGCATCAAACAAAACTCTATATCCGGGTCCCCTGCACGCAGGCGTTCGTGGTCTCAGCTGTGACAAGTAGAGGGCAATTAAGGATAAACCAGTCAGAATAGCCAACCACGTTACATTTACTGCCTGCTGGCTTTAGTAATCCAGTGTATTTATTTATTCATTTATTTTAAACCCTTGAAGATAAGAGCAAGCTCAAACTAGGTTTGGCATGTGTACTAATTACCAGCAGCTTCTATTTCTTCTCATTATCTACACTAAAACAAATGTTTTCTTACCAGCCAGTCCCTGTATACTTGTGTGTTTCTTCTGATCACCATTAACATACTGAATTCACCATGTAAACATCAGAAAGACAAAAAAACCAAGTATATGATACCACTTTCCCTTACTGACGACTACAGCTGTAGAAATATTGTTCATGCCCTTCCAGGGAAAGCAGTTTCTCCAGGTGAGAAGACTCTGTTACCCCAAGGATGACAACAACCACAAGAAGACCCTGCTTGCAGCTGATGACAAGCAAAAGGAGGACAGGGCTGGTAGTTTCAGGGCTTATTTTCAGGTCTCCTGAAGGCGCTTTGGAGCTCTTCCTCTGAAGTAATGGAGTACTTCAAAACTCGCTGGGAATAATAAAGCCTACAAGATGCAGTTTAAGAATTCTTGCATCAAAGGATGAGGTGATGGGCTTGATGAAACTGTGTCTAGGTAGGGGCAGGGAAGGTGCTGGAAGGATGGATGCACCCCCAGCCCGAGTGCTGCGTGCCAATGGTGTGGTGCAAGTACCCATCCTGCTGTTTCTGCTACTGTGCAGCAATAATTACTGCCTATACAGGCAATCTCTTGACCTGTAGCAACAGGAGTAATAAGCCTGTCTATTTTGGTGCTCTCACAGTCTCAACTTAGCAACTACTTGCTAGCCCTACAACAACCTCTGCCCCTATTTCTTAAAACATTTGCATCTTAATTACACATCAAAACCACATTTAAACACTGAAGTGTTACTGAATTCTCAGCACCTCATCCTCACTTTATCTTCGCTGGGTATTGCAATGGCCTATTCTCCTTTGAAAACGTGGCCCAAGCATTATTTTTAAACTGCCGAAGTGTTAAACTGACATTTCAACTCTGTAGACTCAAGCCCCAATATATATTATGGGTCAGCAAGGACAAAGGAGTTTGATCATCTCACTATTTAATCTTTTAAGACTGCTTTCATGTCACCAAAGTTATTGCACTGGTCAAAATCTTTTTCCCAGGACTGATATTTTAAGTTTATTAGTGTCAAACAATGTAAGAGAATAAAACAATCATCTCTGCTGCTTTACATCAAACCACTAAATTTCTTTCCCCGGCAAAAGGAATAAAAATAGGCACTGTATTTAACTGAATAAAAATTACATGTTTTCTTTCTTCTAGAAAAAGTTTCAGCAAATGCTCCTTCCCCTCAAAACTGAGAAACTGCAGCTGTGAAATATTGTGAGTTATGTAACTATTGGTGGAAATAAGGTAAACATATATGCAAGCAGTAAAAAATGCCAACTGAAACTATAAATTCCACAAACATACTGAATACCATAAAAGAGTAAAGCACTAATGATGTTGTATGCTTTAGAAATGAAAAAGTTTGAGCAATTCTCCTTAGATATAAAATATTCAAGAAATTGCTAAATTGCCTATCAACTCATCACCATTTCAAAGGCATTTCTTTATCTTCACCAAAACTAATAATTATTTTCTCTAAAAGTGATGAACGAGATTAATCTAACTTAATTGATTTTACAGGTGATAATAAATACTGTGTTGAATATATACAATAAATTTTAAAGAGAATAATAAAAAGCCCAGTCTCTTTTCCGAGTTCTTTCCAAAGGCTCAGAGGAAATAAAAATACAAATGCCTATAGTATTTCATCTTTGCCGGCTGCCTGGAGGTCTGCAGGACCGCTCCTAATCGTAATGTGTAGCTCTCTCTTCACAGGCAAATAAAAAGAACTGAACCCACTATGCATCCTGAAGATCTATAAATGCAAACTGCAGATGGAATCTTGGTTTCATTCATATATGCACCCCTTCAAAGCATGTGTTTTCACAAATTGAAGTTCATCAAACTGAGCATGATTTTACTTGTTCTTCCATTGAATTCAGTGACATTTGAGAACCAGGCATGATGTTCGAATCGCAATTCTAATACTAATGCTCATGTTCTAGCTATGAGTGATGCTAGCAGGAGGACAGGCTCAAACAAGCAAAAGGAGATCTTGTGTGACAGAACATGTGGTTGCTCTGTAGAAGGCCTTTATGCTTGAAGTCTAAGGGTAGACTAGACAAGAGCATGCAGGAAAAATCCCCCATGGAATACTAAACAGAAGATATCTTGCTGTACCCTTGCCTAGGGAGGTCCTGAGTCATACAGTCTATGTCATAGTTGTATATATGACCATATAGCTACGTATATGACTATGTGTGTGTGTGTGTGCATGTGTACAAACATACATCATGCAGACACATATACATGTATGCCTGTACATATATCATAGATATATATGTTTAAATTACTGTTTCTGGGACATGCTAGATGGTTTGTCTGATCAAATAGAGATACTTTTATGGGTTTGTTGCCTGTTTTACTTTCTGAAGTACATGACATACAACCAGGTCATCACTAACAGCTTTTGAAAGAACAGTTGTTTGCAGTATTGTTCATTATAACAGACATTGTACTGGTGGTGGTATAGTCCAGGTCCTTTTAGCTAGTGTACTTTGAAAGTGTACACATGCTGATATAAACTCCATTGTCTAAAGCAAAGCTTTGTTGTCGTAGTCATGATTTTTACTAAGAGAAGTAGCTATGTCCATGGAGCTACAGCAGTAAACTTGTTTAAGAATGGTCTAGAATAATCTATCTCATTTTAACAAAATAGTTAGTTAAATTTCACCTGTAAACACATCAGAGCACTTGGGTGCAATCATTTAGTTTAAAGTGTTGTTATGCTGCTGAAATCAAGGAAGCTGTGCGATGACCCCAGTTCATAAATTTAAAGCCAGCAAACACAGAAATCCTTGTATTACCTGTGGGGCTTAGTAAATTTTCTTCTCTAAATGATGCATATTACATCCCAAGATATATAATTAAACATACTGAATTAGAAATTCTTAGTGTGAAGTATTAACAAATATAGGTAACAGGCCTTGAAAAAGCATTCCTGTACAGAGTTTAATACACTTGAAATTCGGTATGGTGGGGGTTGTCCATTAGGTGGCACCAAATTTTTCCATATGTATGGAAACTGTAGGCAACAGAAACAAGCATTTATCTGCTGGTAGCTGTCCTCTCCCGGACAGTATCCACTCAGAGGCAGAACCTCTGAGATGGCATTAGAGCCCGTCAGTGTGCATCACTGGCAGGTATTCATCCCGATAGGGAAGTGTGTTCTTCAGCCCAGGTTTAACTAACTGCTCATCTGGTGTAAAGCTGTTTTTATCATATCTACCAGTCTATTTGCATCATGCTCAACAAGGGTCACTGTGGCACTTGAAGATATTTTCAGATCCTACTTTGGATCTTCAATCTTTCCTAAACAGTGGGACGTGCTTTTCTTGTCTCGTGTTCTCTACTGCTACTCAATCAGAAGAAAGCCTCTACTTTTCCACTAATCAGTCAGCTTCCACTGTGTGAATTGCAGAGCTATTACTATCACTGAGATAGGCTGATATTTCTAAGAATAGTACAGTGGTCTGTGAGTAAGAAGATGAAAGATTGTCTTTTCTTTCTTTAGCATTGTCTAAAACTAAAACTGTTTCTACTTCTCCATTAGCACCAGTCATGAAAGTCCTTGCCTAGAATTTTGCTTCCTTTTGTCCTTTCTTTCACACGTCTCGTGATCTCTCAGTTCTGTCTAATCAGTCACTTCAGACCCATTTGGAAAGCATAATCAGTAAATGTAATACCAAACTTTGCTTTATTTAGACATAATGCTTATTTCTGTTTAGCGGTCCCAAAACTGTCTGTATGAGAAGCAAATGTATGAATGATATGGAATGATTCCATTTCACCCACAATATGACAGAACTAATTTAGCAAGCTTGGTACTCACACAGTGATGAACATTGCCTGGAATGACTCATTTCCTTTTACTGTGTCATCTTAAAGGTTAATTTCATGGGGTTCTGTTCAGCCCATTATCTAGTAACTAAGAAACAATCTAGCCTTCTATCCATTGAGGTGACTGGTCAGCAACACTAAATGGCACTGTCCTTGCACTTGTTCAGGTAAATGGTACTTATCTGTCCCATGCAAATAGATTCTAATCATGAATGTGTGCGATGAACATGACCGATGTACGGGAGTTTGCTTTTCACCACCTTGCTTTCCACACAGTTCTAGAAATCCTTTGCTCTAGCATTAATCAGATCATCCTAACGTCCTCTTTACCTCCTGCTTGCTCTTTTTTGCCTTGTGCCTGCCACCATGTAGCTAACATGCAGCCTAACGCTCCAACACAGGACTGTCCCACATTTACTGTGCATTTGTAATCTGGCGTGTCTGACACAAGCAGTGTATAAGATCACAGGCTTGCGCTAAGGCAACCTTGGAGCTGTTGTACAAAGCAGCAGTTCTTAGGAGTCGTTCCCCAGCTCTCATGCGAAGTGCTCAGAAAGAGGGATTGCCTGAGACCCCACAGTACTTCTGAAAACTGCACCCTCATAAAACAACAGGGCCTGTCTGCAGTACCAAAACCAACACTGCTCCTCTGGAATCTTTGAACGATATTCCAGACATGCTTGCTCCTGACCTGAGGCGGTTTGGGATTGGAAGGAAGCAGAAAGCTAGCACTTGAGCAAGTAAGAAGAGTTCTAGGCTCTTCCTTGTGTCTCTAATTCCCAGTTTCTATTTGTAGATGTACATCTCTGGCTCTCTACTCTATCCATGCTCGTCTTTCAGGAATAAAATGACATAAAAAAACCCAAACTGAAATGAACAGAAAACCCTTTATGCTTCCACAGACTAAGGAACAACTATAGTACAAGCACTACTGCTAGACAATCGTATGGTTCTTTATCATCAGAAAAATTACCCGTATCATCTTTAAAACCTTATGGACTTTTTAAGACTTAATACTTCTATTAGCATGTCCTTTTGGTTTGGCAGCAATGAGTCCCCAAGGAAAGGTCCCTTACAGTCACAACTTATAGGTATATGCATAACATTACATAGGTAGGTGGATAAAGCTCATTTTAGATCAAAGCACATTATTATTAATAAATCAAATTATTAATGTATTTCAGTGGGATTCCTCTTGGCGTTCAGAAGGAGACACAGAGCTGCAGACTGACTACTCTGTATCTTTGTACATCATTACCAAACTTCATTACCAAAAATGCAAAGTATTTTCTCTGTACTTCCTTAATATCAGCAAGCAGGCACTTTTTTCACACCTTTTTCATGTGAGATCTTATTACTCAAACTGTTCAAACTCAATTCAAGACCTAGCGTAGAGTCATTCTTTTATTTCAGACTGACTGCCCACATCCACAGAGAAGAAGGATTAACATGTTATAAACATATGAATAAGCTACTTCTAAATTTGCAAATGTTTCTCACATAACTATGCACTAACAAACAATCTCTTTTGTGAAAATAGTGTAAGACCTAAAATTTAGAGAAAATTCAGCTGGAATGAGCATCATGATGCTATAATGATTGGAGTGTTTTACGGTTTCTTTGAAATAGTTTTTAAGAAAGCCACTGTTTCATAACTGGGCCGTTTGGGGAATAACAGGAACACATGCAATATCACCAGGAAAAAAAAGCACAATGAGATCATCAAGCAAGAAAAACTAAGTGTACTGAACTACTGCAATTCCTATTTCTGTCAGTTGGGGAAGAAACTGCTCAGCACCTCCAAGTTTTACTTGGCACTTTGCAACGTACATTCCCAGGAAAACAGCAGGTAAGAACTTATGAAGAGGATTTACTTGAGCTGTTGAAGAGCAAAATCACTCAATAGAAGTGTATGCCCAAGAGCAAAGGCTGAAAAATAACAGCTATTGCTTTAATTGCACGTCACATGGCAATACTTCATGAGATGTCAAAGTCACAGTAGTCGCTTCCAGACTTTCTCAAAATTCATGAATTATTTCTTCACAATAAAGTTTTAATGAAGTCTTATTAAAGACTTAAGCTTCCTAAAGTCTTAATGGAAATTCCCTCATTTTTATAAAATGTAAAGATACATTAAAGTGTAATATATGTCCAATATTTGCCCAATATCATATTTAAATCTATAGGTAATACCCTTCCACCTGGTTACCCTATATAGAGACCTCAGAATTAGTCTTATGGATGCCCTAGCATATAAAGAATTGTTTTCAGACAATTTCTTTTGATTTACTTTAACAGAACTGTCACTCAGACCTTCTCACTGTGAACACTTAGTGTCTGTCCTATGTGTGGTAGGTCTTTCATGTTGCCATTTGTGAGGTTAATAATGCACAAAGAAGAGAATAGTGAGCACTTAATCTCTGTGTAATCGGTGTCATGAAAGATGGCAGCCAAAATAAAAGTGTATGAGTGTTAACAAAAACTCCTTACCAGTATCCACAGGAAAAAAAATCAGGAGATTATACAGTTGAACAACATAAAACCAGACTTCACAGTATAAATTTTTGCCACTATCAGATTCAGGGGACTACCTGCTACTTGCTGGGAATGACATTATAATGTTTTTATAGCTATAAATCATGAAGGGATGCTGTGCCTCTGAGAAAGCCACAGCCACAATCAGCACAGAAAATAACAACTCACAGTTTTATCTAGGTTATTCTTCCAGTGAACATTTTAATGTATTTATTTCCTTGTTCAGTATTAAGCGTTTGCTACATTATATGGCATTCTAATTCAGGTGAGTTATTAATCTTTGCCTGCAACTTTGCAATTCAGTACAAATGGTAACATAGTTCAGATCAACTATAATTCAGCTAAGACATGTCAACTGGCAATTTTTTGTTTGTTTTTCATGCAAGATGCATATTTAGAGAAAGTAAGGATGATACGGCATCCCTTGGAAAGAACAAAACACATGTAAATTGTTCGTGTCTTTACCCAGCAAATAATTTACTATACCTCTACTATCTGTCATAACTGAATCGATGGAATATATTGCAGGAAATTTAACACAGATATACTGGGAAATATGAAAGAATTTGGGCATTTGGGCCTTAATAACATTATTTGAATGCTTTTGAATCTGTTGGTATGATCATACTTTTAATATAGACTATGTCAGCTTTTAGAATTTCAAAACACACAAGCTATCCTTTCATGCTTGGTACCATGGAGAAAAGTATTAAAAAGTGGTTAGACAGTGTTGAAATTAATATGGTGTCATGAATAATCTACAGTGGATACTAAATTTTGAACTAAGGTTTTTAAATGGGGATCCAAAGGAGTTCATGACATATGCCCAGGACGATGCTGCAGAATTTTCTGCTGCATCTACACATTAAACCCTGAGTACCACAGGAAGCATTCTCACAGGAGTGCAATGTACTGGTAAAGGCAAGATGACAGTCAGAGAAGAATAATTTAACATTTTATTATTTTATTGTTATTATTTGCTTTTATTTATTTATTACATGTGTATTTTATTAAGACAGAATGGAATTCTACATTACAGAATCACAGAATCACAGAATCACAGAATAGTAGGGGTTGGAAGGGACCTCTGTGGGTCATCTAGTCCAACCCCCCCGCCGAAGCAGGGTCACCTACAGTAGGCTGCACAGGACCTTGTCCAGGCGGGTCTTGAATATCTCCAGAGAAGGAGAATCCACAACCTCCCTGGGCAGCCTGTGCCAGTGCTCCGTCACCCTCAGAGAGAAGAAGTTCCTCCTCATGTTCAGACGGAACTTCCTGTGCCTCAGTTTGTGCCCATTGCCCCTTGTCCTGTCACTGGGCACCACTGAAAAGAGCTTGGCCCCATCCTCCTGACACCCACCCTTCAGATATTTGTAGGCATTTATAAGGTCCCCTCGCAGCCTTCTCTTCTTCAGGCTGAACAAGCCCAGTTCCCTCAACCTCTTCTCGTAGGGGAGATGCTCCAGTCCCCTCACCATCCTTGTAGCCCTCCGCTGGACTCTCTCCAGTAGCTCTTCATCTTTCTTGAACTGGGGAGCCCAGAACTGGACACAGTACTCCAGATGAGGCCTCACCAGGGCAGTGTAGAGGGGAAGGAGAACCTCCCTTGTCCTGCTGGCCACACTCTGCTTGATGCACCCCAGGATCCCATTGGCTTTCTTGGCAGCCAGGGCACACTGCTGGCTCATAGTTAATCTGTCGTCCACCAGGACACCCAGGTCCCTCTCCGCAGAGCTGCTCTCCAGCAGGTCCACCCCAAGCCTGTACTGGTGCATGGGGTTGTTCCTCCCCAGGTGCAGGACCCTGCACTTGCCCTTGTTGAACCTCATCAGGTTCCTGTCTGCCCAATTTTCCAGCCTATCCAGGTCACGCTGAATGGCAGCACAGCCTTCTGGTGTGTCTACCACACCTCCCAGTTTGGTGTCGTCAGCAAACTTGCTGAGGGTACATTCTAACTCTTCATCCAGGTCGTTGATGAAGAAGTTCAACAAGACTGGGCCCAGTACTGACCCCTGAGGGACACCACTTGTCACCAGCCTCCAACTAGACTCAGCGCCGCTGATGACAACCCTCTGAGTTCTGCCATTCAGCCAGTTCTCTATCCACTTCACCGACCACTCATCCAGCCCACACTTCCTCAGCTTCCCCAGGAGGATATCATGGGAGACTGTGTCGAAAGCCTTGCTGAAGTCAAGGTAGACAACATCCACAGCTCTCCCTTCGTCTACCCAGCCAGTCATGTCATCATAGAAAGCTATCAGATTGGTCAGGCATGATTTCCCCTTGGTGAATCCATGCTGACTACTCCTGATAACCTTCTTTTCTTCCACTTGCTTCATGATGGCCTCCAGGATAAGCTGCTCCATCACCTTTCCCGGGATGGAGGTGAGGCTGACCGGCCTGTAGTTCCCTGGGTCCTCCTTCTTGCCCTTTTTGAAGATTGGAGTGACATTGGCCTTTCTCCAGTCCTCGGGCACCTCTCCTGTCCTCCAGGACCTCTCAAAGATGATGGAGAGTGGCTCAGCAATGACATCCGCCAGCTCCCTCAGCACTCGTGGGTGCATTCCATCAGGGCCCATGGATTTGTGGACATCCAGATCGCTTAAGCGATCCCTCACACAGTCCTCCTCGACCGAGGGAAAGTCGTGCTCTTTGTAGGCTTCTTCTCTTACCTCCGGGGCCTGGGATTCCCGAGGGCCAGTCATAGCACTGAAGACTGAAGCAAAGAAGGCATTCATTAGCTCTGCCTTCTCCGCATCCTCCGTCACCAGGACACCCGCCTCATTCAGCAGCGGCCCCACGTTGTCCCTAGCCTTCCTTTTGCTGCTGATGTAGCTGAAGAAGCCCTTCTTGTTGTTTTTGACATCCCTTGCCAGCTTCAATTCCAGGTGAGCCTTGGCCTTCCTCGTCGCATCCCTGCATGCTCTCACTACGTTTCTGTACTCTTCCCAAGTGGCCTGTCCCTCTTTCCACATTCCATGCACCTTTCTCTTCTGCTCATTATTTCTAAAGTGTTCGTAAAGACCACTAGCATAATGTAACGATGCAGATTTAATCTTTCTTTCCCACTCCCTGCTCTTGAGGCATTTAACTGATGATGTGAAGACATGATCACAATTAATTTTAAGAGGGTGTTTACTGGAAAATGTTCAGCTTAAGGTCTGGATATTGTAATTTTACATCTTGAGTTGAACTGATCTGTACATCCCAGTGGGGATCTGGCCTCACAATAGCAGCAGCAAAATTATGCATAAACAAAGATGGGACTAATTTTAGTTGAAAACAGTTACTTTAAAAATCCTTTTCAGTGCAATAAAAGTCAAATAAACAAGTAGAACTTGCCTAGAAAATGCCTGAACTATCACACTAAATAATAGCTTAGGGTTTATCACTTGGAAGACAGAGCAGATGCAAAACAGAAAGCAAGATCCATTTCAAAATAATATTGTCCCAGCTGCCCATTTTTTAATGGAATTTAATAGTAAGCAGCTTCATTTCAAACACAGCTCTCCTCAGAAGCAGAAGTATCTGAGCAACTGAACATCAACTCTTTCGGAAAAGCCCAGAATCAAGATTTCGATTCCCTTGGCTGGAAGCGAACCGCCACATTTTCACATAAAAGCAGTCAGGATCATCTACACCATATATGTGATCACTTGGAAATATTCTTCAAATCTACATATTTCAAACACAGTGTGAGCAACCTCACATGTTCTGTGTCCTTTCAGACTTAAGCAGAGCTCAGACCCTGGAGAAATTAAATGCTATCTGCCCATGTCTGCCAGACATCAAGATTGGTAGTCTGATATCTCTTTTCCTTCAGGTTTTTTACATTTTATATTCTAGTTTGCTTCTTCTGTTACAGCCAAGAAAAGGAAATGTCAGTACACATTGACCTGAAAATGATCATTCTACCATGTATTGTTCATGAAATCTGATCTCCAATATCCAAAGCAAATAGCTATTACTGTAAGATTATTACTATCGTACTGAGTTGAATGTAATTGTCTGCAAAGCCCTGTATTTTGTAATCAGTTAGTACTCTTCCCCGAAGACCATCCAAATCAAGACTAATTCAATTTTTCCCAAAATGATAAGATTTAAGTACCTAACAAAACCAGTTTGAAAAGTTACCTAGAACGTATTAATGTAGCTGTAAGGCAATTTGAGAAGTTTTGAAATGAACCATAAAACCCAAAGATCCTAACAGAATCCTGCTTGATACTGTTTTAGAGAGATATCAAATAGTTTTACATTCATATTGGATCTGAGGCACTCTCATTACAAACAAGGACAAATAATACAGATTTCAATGAGTTCTGACTCAAATATTTTAGGGTTTGTACAGCAAAAAAGCATAGCATACCTTCCTATTTTTCAGGCAATATTGCATGCAACAATTCTTTTTTTAACTGTTCAAAGTTGGAAAAAATCTATTATCAGCTACTTGTACCAAGATTTAAATGAAATTCAGAGATATATTTTGATTTTTTAATAGGTCTTTTTTCAAAAAGTTTTTGTTTTGTTGGAATGTGGAAAAAAAATAAGATTTGATACTCAGTTTCTGCTTGATGAAATGGTTTCCAGCTTTAGCCACTAATAATTTAAATAATTTGCAATTCAATATCTTCAATTTGAGTTACTTTTTAAGTTGTATTATTACATTACTGTATTGCATTGTAGCATAGTATTACTTTATTACATTGGTTTTTTTAGCCTTTTCATATAGAAGTGTGAAGTTGTAACTATCTAATTTTACGGGAAGCTTCAGACATGTACTGTAGTCAAAATGATAAATCTGGATAAAGAATAATCATTTTTAATCAACACTTTGCTGTATTTTCTGACAAATGATATAATCAACTTCTCCTTTTGTCTCAAAGAATCCTGAAGATTCCCATACAAGTTTTTCCCAGCCATACCTTACAGATGATCTAATTGTTTTTGGAACAGAATATGCTTCAAGAAATTTGAAACAAAGTCTTTATGTAGTTTTTGAGAGTGCTCACAGGATTTTTCTTTCTTTAAGCTAAAATCTAAAACATTTTCTGTATGAATCGGCATAATATTCCTGTTTTATAATGTACTATATTGCAAAACTGATTGCAGAAAATTCTTTTTTGTTCTTCAAGTTTCTTTATGCTTTCAGTAGAATAAGAAAATCACTGTCAGATTACATTAGGTCAGAACACAGTACAGCTCAGTTCATCGTCTCCTCCGAAAACAGTTGATATCAGATTCTTCAGAAGTTGGTTAGGAAACCTTGGAAAATTCTGGAATAACTTGATTACACAAATATTATGGGGTTTTTTCCTAAGTAACTCTAGAGACTGGTTGATTTAATTTAAGTAATTTAGGAAATATCTTGTTTTTCTCTATTTCCTCTCCGTGCATTACCCAACACTTACAGAAAACATTGGTTTATTTATGTGACCATGTCTCTTTTACAAACACTAAAGTGAAGCTCTGTGACCAAGCATTCCAAATTTATGTCCAAGCCTGACATATTATCATGAGCAAAGCCCACCTGAAAGACAGATAATGTTCTACTCTGATACAACCCACCTTCCGGAGCCCTTCTTTCCTCACAGGAATTTGCTAATGCTTGTTAATAATGTTTCTTAGTCTTGGAAGAATCAAATGCACACACACCTATCTAGAAAATGCTTTGACATATCAAGCAATTAAAGAAAGTCCGCTTGCTGCAGTACCTAATTTCATTGGAAGGAAAATGTGGTGTTTGTAAGCCTCCCTGCTTCTGGGAAGTGAGTCTTGCAAAGAGCTAACACGCCGCCCCCGAGATACTCAGTGATGATGGCTATTTATTTACCCGACCTGCAGCAGAACAAACCCTGGCTGGGGACAACTCACCTTGGGCCTTGATTCTTTGCTGTGTTTTATATTAATGCAGCACTCTGTGGAGCGGCAAGGCTGGCCTAATACTCCTGGAGATCCAGATTTCACGAATGGGATTGAAGGTTAAAACTGGTACGCGTAAATGGAAAATGTTTTAAGGCACTTTTTGGAATCCAAGAGCAAGGGAAATTGTCCATTAGGACATAGCTATATTTAACCTGTACTTCAAGATGATCCTCACTTTCATTTCACTCGATTTTTTTCACCCTAAATCCACATCAAACTGTTAGTCTTCTAGTTTCAGTCAACAATAATCTGCACAATAGGAAGTGGAATTACGGTATTTTTACCTTCCCTGTTCACTGGGAAGTCACTGTCAAACAAAACAGTTCAGTGATTATGAAAAAAGGCTTTTTCACACTGTAATAAGATTTTTCTTCTTGGAATGCCCATGTATGTGAGCCCGTATATATATTGTTCCTTAGAAACAACAAACGAAAAATTGTTGGTTTTGTTTTATGCTATGTGCTCCAGCAATTTTGGTTGTTAGTGAGCCGGTTTACCTAAAAGAAATACCACCGCTCCCTATGCAGTCAGTGGAGACAGGAGGGTGCTTCTGATGATTTCCACTGGCAAGACAAATTGGCCCCAGTTTAGGTAACTGTCTGCTTTCTTTGTAAATCTGCTACATAGAAGCCTGTCCTAGAATACAGAAGACAAGAAACAGAGCAATACAGACAGATATTTTTGATGCTCCAAGTTAAAATTCAATTCCCTTTTAGCACCCACAGCAAGTAGCTGCTATGCAAAGGGGCAGGCACAGTTTCTATGTCTCCCTGCTTTTGTTATTTGCCTATGTATCAGGTATAACATGATCTAGAGAACACGTCTCCTAGTCTGTCTCTTACAACCCCAGACAGACTGCCTCTTTTAGACTGAAGCTGTAGCTTTATCCCTGAATATCTTGGGCTCAGTAACTAAAACCATCGCTATAGCTGAGATTCACCTCTGTGCCTGCAGAGAGGGCTCTGCACTGTGTATTTTTGTCTCCAGTGTTGGCCAAACCAGAAGAGTCACAGCCTTGTCCTTGTCACACCTGCCAGTGTACGCTGGGAATGCAGAAATAGGAAATACAACTGCATCTTCTTACAAATATGCATCAATTTGATTTTAATACAGTGTTATACTGTAATACAGTAAATGTCTGGCCTGCAGCCATGTCTGTGATGTAAGAATGGACAGATCGTATTAAAAATTATGAAGGAAGAAATTAAACTCTTCTATGGAGACAAATGAACCTGAATTGTACTCACAGTGTCAAAATATAGCAAGAACTATTCAAGAAGAGTAAGAGGGGAAGACTGGGACCACACGGGTGGGTGATACCTGTCAATATTAGAGGCAGAAAATCAAAGCACCCATGATGTGTGTGGCCCCAGAGGACAGCAGAGAGTTGTGTGGTCCTAGTGGGAGCCGAGAAGAAAGCTCTGTGAGCAGCCTGATGACAACACAGCCTACTGCTGTTTCTGCTGTGCTCGGAGAAACAGGGCTTCAGGCCCATTCTCTGGAAGCAATGAGGACTCTTTCTAAGAAGTACTTGGATATTCTTCCTAACAGGAACTATCTATCAAGGTTCTGAATAATAACAGCTGTCAAAAGCAGTGTGTCTGATAATTATTAATTGTATAGCTCCAAATAAGTGCTTCACAACAGCTAGTAGTGCTTTCTATTATGATCTAAGTGGAACGTTACTGAAAGCTAGTTATAACACCAGTGACATTTTTACAAGTGATCTTCCACAACTTGTGTTATACACCATCTGATGAACGCTTTTAGCCTGACCTTAGTGACTGTTCTCCACTTCGTTACCCCTGGAACATCTAGTGACTGTGTTTGCATCTACTCTCTGCTTGAAGTATCCAGGTTATTTTGCTTGTCTCTGTAAATTAGACTTATCTATTTAAGACTAAACAGAAACTCCCAAAAGAGATATTTTGATGAAATTATTTATTTGTTATTAAGAATCTAATTTCCTGGTGCAACTTGTACAACAGGGCTTTTCTAGCAATACTGATTTTCAGCAATAACTAGTTGTTCAAGGTATTTTCAGAGTTCTTGATCATAAAGAAAGTGTAATCTATATGAGTTTATGTGGGACATAACAAGGCTAAATGCACAAGTGAAAAATCTGTCACTTGTGTTTTGCAAGAGGCCAGATTTTTAATGGTCATAATATGTATTAGTTTAATGCTCCTTTCTCATAGCTTTAAGACATTTATAAGTCCCCCATAAATTTTCTCTTACTTTCTGCTTTAGATGACATAAAAACCAAAAAGCTCAGTCTATACAGCTGCTCAACAATTTCCTAGATTCAAGATACTCTCCAACTGCCATTTTCAGTGTTCATTTTTATTGCAGGGAAATTAAATATAGAGCAAATACAGTGCTGGGTGGAAACTTTACAAACTCATATTACCTGCTTTGTCTCATTGAAACAGATATTTTAGGTATACAAGAAGGTTTCTAATGAAGTATCCTTGCAAAATTCCAACTGTATCATTCTGCCACCATAAGATTAAGTTGAATCTCCATGAACTAGATACCCTATCTTGTGAAGTATGGAAAGGTATTATTTTCTAAGTGTGTTTCAACTGCCACAAAACAGATTCAGTAAATAAAGTTGGGGACAGTGTTATTGTAACCAGCTGGCACAGACTTCCATGTCAAATGTTCATCCTGCAAGCATTTCTTCTCCCATTTCCTTCTGTAAGACCCACACGGCTGCTGAAACAATTCTCATTCCTTCTGGTGATTCTGATTTCCTTCTCATACCTTAGCAAATGACCAAACTAATTTCTCAGTACCACTCAACTCCTAACATCTTAAGAACAGAATAGAGACCATTGTCAGTGGGATTACACATGAAATGACTAAACCAGTGTGAGAAAGATTTCTTCCCTCTTTTCTTTATTCTAACAGATGTAATGTTGATTGTAACATGTAAGTGATGCACTTTGTTGGGGTCTCCTTTCTGCTACTTTAATTTTTAGAATAGACTTTCCCTTTAAAAAATGCAGTTTCTGAATATTTAAAAGGCATTTTCATATACGCTGAATGCCCGCTGCCACACTTCGCAAGGCTGATGTTGCGCATTTACATATTATTACCTATTTGAAAGAAGTTTAAGGCAGAACAAAATACATGGATGAGAGGAGCACAGCTACGCAAGTGAAGAGTTACAGCTGATAAGGGGCATTTAGGTGTTTGCTTAGATTAAGTACTTTCTAAAGAGCTTTAGAGCAAAGCTTTTAACCGAGCTATGGCACAGCCCATTACTTTGTGCACACTTCCTTTGATGAAGTCAGTTTCTGCTGGGGCAGATAAACCTGAGCCTGTAGCTCAGAGGACATGTTGAGAGCAACATCTCTTCTCTTCTAACCCCACAGAATAAACATGGACAGCACAATAAATCACTAAGACTAATCCTCTGAGGACAGGATAAAGTCACTTCTTTGTTTTCTCCAATGCAGTAATAAATTAAAGCAGTCAAACTGCAGGATGGGAAGACTATTTCTGTTCATTTAAGACCCGATACAAAGATTTTTGAGAATTTTTCCTTCCCTTCTTGTGTTCTTTTTAATTTCTTTTCATCATTTTGCAGCTTCATCATGTTATCTACTTTCTGCCAGAAGTGTAATTATCAGAGGGATTCAAGAAGGGATGCTAGCTCTTCACCATCACTAGCTTTGTGGGGACTGGAAAATGTCTTTTCATTGTGATGTCCCGATCAATGTTTCTAATTTTAGCTGGCTAAACAGCAAGCAGCACTCACTACAGTCTTTTAAAACTCAAGAAGATCCAGTGCCTATTGCACTTCCCACTAACAGATGACCAAGATCAGTCAGTGTTACACTTCAGCCCATCTACAACTCGGGGATAAGAAGGAAGTGTGGCAAGTGGAGTAAGGGGAAGGATACTGACTTACTGCTTCTGTTCTGGTTTTCCAAATATTTAGGTGCCCATGACCATTCCAGTCACACTGAATTTTCCAAGAAACATCCAAAGCGCGTCTATGATATGACAAGAGATAGTTTTCATAAGATGCACAGCAGTTACACATGCTATTGACTTTGCAAAAGACTTTCTGAAACTGGATCTGGTCTTGTTCTTCAGCAGTTAGTGATACCCAAACTAGCCCAAAAATGCTTCAAACAAGCTGCAGAAAAACTGTTCTTAACTTTCTTTATAATCCTCTCCTGGACTTGTCAATAATCCAGTTACAGAATCACAGAATCACAGAATCACAGAATCACAGAATAGTAGGGGTTGGAAGGGACCTCTGTGGGTCATCTAGTCCAACCCTCCTGCCGAAGCAGGGTCACCTACAGCAGGCTGCACAGGACCTTGTCCAGGCGGGTCTTGAATATCTCCAGAGAAGGAGAATCCACAACCTCCCTGGGCAGCCTGTGCCAGTGCTCCGTCACCCTCAGAGGGAAGAAGTTCTTCCTCATGTTCAGACGGAACTTCCTGTGCTTCATTTTGTGCCCATTGCCCCTTGTCCTGTCACTGGGCACCACTGAAAAGAGCTTGGCCCCATCCTCCTGACACCCACCCTTCAGATATTTATAAGCATTTATTAGGTCCCCTCACAGCCTTCTCTTCTTCGGGCTGAACAAGCCCAGCTCCCTCAGCCGCTCCTCGTAGGGGAGATGTTCCAGTCCCCTCATCATCCTTGTAGCCCTCCACTGGACTCTCTCCAGTAGCTCTTCATCTTTCTTGAACTGGGGAGACCAGAACTGGACAGGGTACTCCAGATGAGGCCTCACTAGGGCAGTGTAGAGGGGAAGGAGAACCTCCCTTGACCTGCTGGCCACACTCTTCTTGATGCACCCCAAGAGCCCATTGGCTTTCTTGGCAGCCAGGGCACACTGCTGGCTCATGGTCAACCTGTCGTCCACCAGGACACCCAGGTCCCTCTCCGCAGAGCTGCTCTCCAGCAGGTCCGCCCCAAGCCTGTACTGGTGCATGGGGTTGTTCCTCCCCAGGTGCAGGACCCTGCACTTGCCCTTGTTGAACCTCATCAGGTTCCTGTCTGCCCAATTTTCCAGCCTATCCAGGTCACGCTGAATGGCAGCACAGCCTTCTGGTGTGTCTACCACACCTCCCAGTTTGGTGTCATCAGCAAACTTGCTGAGGGTACATTCTAACTCTTCATCCAGGCCGTTGATGAAGAAGTTCAACAAGACTGGGCCCAGTACTGACCCCTGAGGGACACCACTAGTTACCAGCCTCAAATTAGACTCAGCGCCGCTGATGACAACCCTCTGAGTTCTGCCATTCAGCCAGTTCTCTATCCACTTCACCGACCACTCATCCAGCCCACACTTCCTCAGCTTCCCCAGGAGGATATCATGGGAGACTGTGTCGAAAGCCTTGCTGAAGTCGAGATAGGCAACGTCCACGGCTCTCCCTTCGTCTACCCAGCCAGTCCTGTCATCGTAGAAAGCTATCAGATTGGTCAGGCATGATTTCCCCTTGGTGAATCCATGCTGACTACTCCTGATAACCTTCTTTTCTTCCACTTGCTTGATGATGGCCTCCAGAATAAGCTGCCTGTCCCATTGATCTTCTGAGAGGACTTAAAATAAATCATGTGTTTTCAATACCAGTAAATAATACGCTTTAAGATAACTAGACTTGAAAAACTTCACAAGATACGTTTGAAAACTTATGATCTAAAAACGCATGAAGGGAACATCCCTTGGGCTCAGATGAGGTGAAACGGCTTGTGGAAGCTTGCTACACTTTTACCTTGAGGATAAGAAAGCTGCTTGTATTCAAAGGTATTATTGCCCAGAATCAAGGAAATACTTTGCAGACTAAACAGTGATGTTAATCTTCCAACAGGCTCTATCTAACATTGCTTATGCCCAGATTCATCTTACTTATACAAGACAACCAAAGTACGGTTAATCAACTCCCCACACTGGACATCTCCTCTCTAGTCTGCTCATTAGCCATATTTCATTCTCCTCAGAGGAAGCACTGTAAGTAGTATAAATACTCCAGATTTTTTTCTCCAGTTAATGCAGACTTCATTGTGCACGAGGGATTGCTCATGCGCCATCCGTTGGTTGTCTTTCAGCTTTCACTTGCAGGCTTCCCTAGACTCAAAGTTGTTACACAGGGCTCTCATATTTTGAACTCTCTCATATTTCAGTCACAATTCTGAGTGGTCAATTTATTCTTGGGGTTTTGTAGTAAATTCCCACCTAACACAGCAACTTGCCTGTTCATCATTATATATTCCTCTTTATACCTTTATCACAAGTCTCTTTTTGATTAACTGACTGTCCTGGAAAAAATGAAGATCTGTGGTAATGACAGTTGGACTTACACAGAGAAGGGTCTCAGTGAGCCCTGGCTGCTTCTTCTCTGCCTTCAAAGCAATTTCCGTATCTATTCTTCAGGTTTGCTTGAAGCGGGCTAGGTCAGAAATCAAAGTCCACACCACGGATGAGAGCTGTAGAGCACTCTGGTTAAGGCAGACTTCTGACAGGGCTTCCTGGGTCTGACTCCTTCTTCAGAGAACCAAAGATAGGGAGCTTGGCTTCTCCCTCAAGTTCATGGATGTAATCCACATAGTTATTTGCTCACTGCTCCTACCATATTCTGTTTTGGGTAGAAAACACTTTCCACTTGTCTAGATGTGGCTCTCTTTTGCCAGTCACAGCATGAAGTTTTGGTACACACTGTTCATCTCATACGTCAGTCCTGGAGTGGAAAGCTGTATGGTGGCAAGCAGTGAACATGTTTCTCCCCATACTGTCTTAATATCTGTGAGGAAGTGTTCTTTTTGCCACTGTAGCCATTGTCTATGGCTTCAAGAGATGATAAACTGTGCTACCCTGTGACATTCCAAGGGAATGCTCTTAGTTTCAATCTGAGGAATGATTCTAATGTTTATCTGACGCCATATTCGGACATTAGAGAGAAAGAGAGAGTGAGCTGTGCACAAAAGCTCTTCTTAAGCAAGGAAATTGTAATGCTTAAATATATAAGAATATGTAAGACTTTTTATAGAAGAAGGAAAAGAAGCATGAATAAATAGACAAAAGGAATGAGGAGATGAGTTTTATTTCTGAAGACAGCTTAAAGTTATGAGATTGCACAGATTACTAAAGATGAAAGAGAGCTCTGACTTTCCCAATAAAGACCCATTCGTTCCGAATATTCTCCTGAGGGGAACTGGCCATGTGGCTGGGGGAACTTCCAGCACAATTGAAGGCAACCAACTGGGCTGGAAAACTGGCCATCTGTGTCTTAGTAGTTTAAGTCTAAAATATGCCGAATACATTTAAGAACTTGTCAGTCTTCAGACTTTGATGCTGAGGACCCTGGATATGCTTTTGGACCTGCCATTAGGCTGCAGGTGGCTTTTCTTAGAGGACCTTCATGGTGTTTTGAGGAGCAATGTTTCTTGCATCCTGAGGGGGGTAGTTATTAATCTAGATCAAAAAAAGTGCCTAAGATTGGACTGAGGGGCAGGACAACCTTAACTACCACAGAACTCTCAAATGGCTATGCATTTTCTCTTCTCTGACCTGCTTAACAGCTTTAACAGGGTGGTATTACCTTTCATTGTTTGTAAGTACCTCAGGTACTTTTTCTTATAATATTATTGGAGCAGCTTCAGGATGGGGAAGCATAAAAGATCCCTGTATGGTGAATATTTTTGTTAAACTATAAAATACAAAATTCAGCTGAACTGAATTGAGTAGCATGTCTCTTTGCTAGAACGGACTGTTTATATACTAAAATTCTACAGTCAAGGTCTGTGACTCATAAAGTAGGTGGCATCCTTCCACTTTATGATAGAAATGTTACATAGTTATATTTACTATTGTCACAGTTTAAAGCAGGGCAGCAATAAACAGAGTGAGAGACGCTCTTTGTTAACTCCCACCCTCCCACCAGAGGAAGGGAAAAGGAGGAAAAGGGAGAGAGGCTCACAAACTGAATATAAAAAGTTTTACTAATAACACTAATAATACTAATAATATTAATAATAAGAGAAATAATGCAAAATATACAAAACTGACACTGAGTTTACTGGAGTTGACTGCTGGGTGTTGGCATTCCGCCAGCAGCTGCCAGGCAGCACCAGGAAGTCCTGGACTGGCCTCGGCAGCAGACTGGAACTGGACTCAGGGATGCACAGGTCAGAATCTGGATCAGGATCGCAGGCAGAACAATGAGCAGGGCCCTCTTGGGAAGGCAGCCATGGACGAAGAGAGCGAGACCCTCGTGATCCCCCAGCTTTAATCTGAGTATGATGTGCATGGCATGGAATACCTCGTCGGTCAGGATCGGGTCATCTGTCCTGTCCATCCTTCCCTGCAATTACGACCCCTTCTGACTCCTCACTTGTGGGACCTAAGAGATCTGTCAGTGATCTTGGCTGCTATAGTAATAATTATAAACAGGAGCCTTTTTCTACATTCATTTCCTACCGTTAGCTCAGTGTAACTATAAACATTAGGTGTTACCAGCTTTGGAGTGGACATTGTCTGCAAAATATGCAGCCAACTTCAGAGAAGCGCAGTTACTTAGCAGAACTTTGCTGTAAGGAAGATTCACTAAAACAGAATCAATTCCGTTTTAACCAAAACCACAACAACTATAAAATAGAAACTAGGTGTGCCAGTACACTTTTTAATAAGAAGAGTTTTTGTCTTCCCTACATATGTTTTTCCTATTTTCAAGTTTGGGAAGATATTATTTAAATGACGCATACATTTTAAAAATAAACATGTACGATAAAGCCTTAGACAAAATAACAAAAATCTCATCAGCATCATGGTTGCTGTTGAGTGGAGTGTCAGCAAAGGCAGTAAAGTTACCACAAATCAAGTTCATTATTAGTTTTTAGAATTATGCAAGTTCCTTAGAATGGCCAGGAGACTGAAAAGTCAGGGAATCTCTTCAGCTCGATGAATGGCAGCTGGCTTAAGCATTGCAACAGAGTATGCTTGGCTGGTTGAAAACCTGGAGCAAAGACACCCGTGGTTCACCAGCTCCCAGGCTCTCCAGTCCATCTGTTGAAATGGTCCAACAAGAAAACTTGAATACTGAGGGCATCTAGACAGTTTGTAACACTTGGTAACACACATTATTATTTTATTTCTGCTCTTTATCCAAGATTCTTCCATTTCTGAAAAATGCTGGCAGAAATGCCATTCACCCAGTAGGTTTACCAGGTGGAATATAACGGAACTGTTTCTGTCTACACAAGAGGGAGCACATACACATCTATCAAATTGACACAGTCCCTGCTCTTGATGAGTTCAGTGGAATGAGTCTTTCACCTCCAGTTTTTCTAATGTCATTGAGTGATGAATAAGAGATATTTTTGACAACTGAAAGCAATTCAGGGTGAGACAACCAAGAAGACTGGTATGTGCCAGTCAGAAATATAAATAGTTTTCAGCACTAAGACTCCTCCAAAGCTATGTAAATAGGCTAAAATTTTATGGACTGCTATTCCCTAAGGAAAGGAATGCTATCTGTATTTTAAAGTGTGTCATTTCTTCATAGATGCAGTCATGTAACCAGCAGGTAGGACTTTGGCTTCCTTCGTAACTACAGTAAATATATCCTTTTCCTTATGCTATTGAGAGGATTTTCAGACTTGACCCAGTGTTTTCTGTTTTTAGAATTAGAGGAATTAATAGTTTGCAACATTTTTCACAGTGAATCATGTGCTTAGGAAGGCTAATGAGTCAAGATATTAGCTTGTAATGACATCAGTATATGTTTTCTTGATGACTAGGTATACACTCGAAGTTACACCGCATTTCAGCAGAAAAAATGACTCATGATTACTATACAGATTACTAATATGTAACTATCATTTACAGATAATGACATTTTCTGTATGTGATGTGAGAGACAGCAAATAACTTGAAAAAGAAATGAAGATCAGCCTCTATCTTCAGACACAACTATATCAGCAATGTTGGTAACTCTAGTAGTTGGGCTGAATTTACACAGATCAATATGAGCACGATTGAAGACCTCAGTGGATTTTAGCACTTACGAAGGGCAGAGATTAAATGTGCATCAGCCATATTACCACCAAAAGAAACAAACAAAACTAGTAGTGAAGTAGTCAAATATTCTTTGGTGATCTATGACAGCCATCTACAATAACATAAAAAGTAAACTGGATATAAAGGCAAGATTTAAAAGGTAAAGAACAGTAAGGGGAAGGGTTTGTCTTGTAGGCTATTAGTAATGGTACATTCTGCAGAATGCGTTTTTCCTCTCTGACAGAATATTTAACACATCGCTAGTAAAAAATATTCTGCAACATTGTGTGGACAAACTACAGATTAAGTATAGTGATTTTGATAGAGTTAATTTATGCCAACATTGTCTAGGACAATTTTATAAAAGTCAGACCAGAAACATGACTAATCATATGATAGGAGAATGAAACAAAGGAATAAATATTTTACTGTCCTGTTCATTTTTCTATAAAATATAAATAAACCTTCATAATACATTATATGAACAGCCAGATAAGCAAACCGCCATGTGTGAACTTCTCTTGTAGTGCAAATCCAAGATATTCTTGATCACTGCTAAAATATACCTATATGGGGAGTGAAGAACTTCTTTAAATCTCAATTTCCAGAGAAGCTCCTGACAAAAGAAACCAAAAGACCGAAGATAACTCCAAGCAGTAACTGTTAATCCTCTTTCTTGAAATGGCTGGTCTCAAGGAAATGTTGAATAACCGCATTCTCCTCTTTACCTGCTTGGTACTGAAACAATACTTGTTGGATCTAGCACAACCATGAAAGACCTACATTTTCATAAGGAGGGAGCCAAAACAAATACTCACTTCAAAACACACTATATTAAGGTCAATTCTTTTATCATGCATGTGCAATAAATAACACTGTTCTATCACTTGATGAGTGAGAAACTATCCCTTTAAATATGAATGGCAGAAATCACCAAGGATGTAAAAAGCAGCAGGGAAAACATGAACGCCGGTGACACTGTTTTTCAATACCCACAACATGTTTAAAATATTCTTTGTGAACTCACTCTTTAGTCAACTTAGCTTTTCTATGTGCAAAGTACTTTTGATTTAATCATGACTTTTCTTGCATATTTATTATTCAGAAAACCTATAAATTGAATTCTGTGTGGTAGATCTATTCTTCCTGCTTCTCTTCTTTCATTATTTTTTTTTCCTGGATATCTTCCTTCATTAATGAAATAAAAATAATTAGTTGAAAGAATTAGAAAGAAATGTATTGTAGTTTTGTCCATGGATAAACTTATATATCAAATGCATACAGATATTCATATGAAAAAATTAACTAGAAAGTAGTTATAGAGAGAAGGGACCATTTATGGGATTATGGACAGAAATAAACTGTTATTAGATAGAACTATCACATTTGTAATAATCCCAGAAAATTCAATGATAACTAAGTTGAATTCATTTCACCTAGCTTTAGTTACCAAAGGGATGATATGTAGTCTAATGCAGTCTTCTTAAAGCCAATTAAATGAGGAAGACACTCCCAGTTCTTGAAACTGAGGTCTATGGTAGATGAAATAACTGCCCTTCTGTAGCTGCTTCTTTTTCTCTCTTGCCTGTTGAGGCAAGTTGGATGACTACCTTACACTGCAAAACTAAAGTTAGTTCAGATAAATACAGTCAAGTCTGACTTCAGGGAATTTCAAAAATAGTTTGTGCGTGTAACTGAGAGAGAGCTGGATCTATGGTCTATTTTACCTGTGCAACTGAGAAATGTCAGTAATCCCAAACATAGATACCTTAACGATCAGGCCAGGCTAAAGTTCTTCAAAGTAGCACGTCCATGTGTTGATGATATACGCCCATGATATACAGTTGGACTCTAGACGTACTATGCTTCCCCCAGTGCAGACAGCATGTTGGCACATATTATTGAAGACATGCCATAATACTGCTCATCGTGGAAATTCTCTTTGGCTACAGAAGTCATAAAATGACCTTCTATCAGTCCTTTTCTGCTTTAAGACTGATGGAGGTTTAGAGGGGCTCTCAGATGCCCCTCACTCCTTACACAAGATTACACCTATTTCGCAAAAGGAAAAGCATATTATAAATAATTCTACCAAATTCCCAAATCTCCCAAGATTTTATTTTTTGATAATGTATTTATCTTACCTTCTATCAGCTTCCCTGTCTGCTCTGCATTGCCCCCAGGCAAGATCTTGGCAATGTAAGCTCCAGTTTCCCCACTGCTTCCTGGAATTTCTTTCCCTCCTACAACTCGGATTCCCAGTCCATTGCCTGTGATCAAAAGAAAAATCAAATTTTAAACAGAGATGAAGCAATGAATAATTCACTGGAAAGAAAGAAAGAGAACAGCTCATCAGAGGATACTGAAGGGTGTCATCAATAAATTCTGGCTACGGCTGGAAACCGTAGTCCCATCCACCACCTTCTCAAAAACTTGAATTTGCCTAGCAGTGTTTCAGCAAAGGAGAAGATCTTGAGTAACTACTGCATGACTGACATAACACAAATAACTGATTAACTAAAAATTGCATTGAAGCCAATCCTACCTTCTTCTGACAACCTAACTGTGCTGCAAAGGGACTATTTGAACAGCAAATCTATTTCAGGCAAACCATAATTTGCAGTATTAATTAAATTGCATTAAATTGCTAGAAATCCATGTGAAATGTGGACTCAAAGGATAGCTTTACAATATGCCTAAAACATGCACTCAATTTAGCTGAAAAATTATAGTAGCTGAGCTTTTAGAATCACATAAATATGGAGACAGACAGAGATCACCGAGTTCCAGCAGCAAAGCATGTACATTTACATGAATGTATATTTTGCAACTGTTATTCTTTTCCTTAAATATTTGCTTTTAATTGACATCTTTTACATCAAAAGAATGTACAAATTATCAGAATGGAAAAAGCCTACAATCGGTCTGTGTGAAGCATCATCAAATCTAAGATATTTTCTCCCTAAAAATTACAAAGATGCAAACATTTTGATCACTGATTATTGTAGCTGGAGAGAAGCAGATCACTAATCTCCCTTATGTATAGAACAATAAGAGTGAAATTAAAAGCTTAAAAAATAGTCTTATAAAGCTAATCCTATGCATTGCCAATATTTCATGCTGTCTTGCTTTTTAAAAAATTACTTCCTGTACAAGAAAAACACAGTTCTTCTTTGAAGAAAAAGAAAATTTCGTATCAAATGATTCACACTTTGGGAATGTAAAGGCTGATTTTCCCACCTTTATTGTAATGGCTAAAAAATTACTTTTCAATTTATTAATTTAATAAGCCAAACCTGCTAAGTGATTAGACTAATCATCTATAGGAAGCTCACCACACAATCTCATTGAAAAGCTGTCTCTTTTTAGATTAAGGTTTTTCCTCATAATGTTATTAGTGTTTGATAAGTCAGAGTTTGTTTTAGAAGGAAGATAGCCACACTGATTTTCCAGCCAAAGAAGTTTCCACTGGCTTTTCTACCCCAATTTTGCTAAATCTATATCATTTGTGCCTCCTTGCTCCTCATAATTGCATGTTAGACATTTTCCAGACAGGCATTTTCTTTTCTTTCAGAGGTGCAGGGTGTTCGGGTACACGCATGGATCCTGTGCAGCACAATACAAAGGTAATGAAGACCACAGCAGACTCATGACTTAGCAGGAATTACTTAACATGGAAAAAGCCCCTTATACCACCGCAAGGCTATAACAAAATGCCATTGCAAGCCTATTACAAAATGCCGTATCCCTCTAATATACTTATAAAGCACGTGGGTGAGAGCAACCAAGGAAAACTCATGGTGAGGAATTAAAAGGAAATAAATGAGGATTGTTCTTATGGCTACAGAATAGTAGTTAGTATACATAGGTATATTTAATGCACTGACATGAAGGGACTGCTATATAAATCAAGCAGCACGCACTGCTGGAGCATGCAAGTAGTTTGACCATGCAACTAGTGGTGGGGCTGGTGGCACCCTGGATGATGGGTGCAGATCAGGCTTGGGGAGATGGTATACTTCCATTAGAGCTACTTTTTTTGACCTAATTTAACACAATTTGTGTGGGAATTCAGTGACAAGACGACCACTGGTAACATGCTATCAGTATACGGAAATTTTAGTGAATTATTTCAGTGTGGGCTGATGGCCAAGGATGAGTTTAAGAGGAAAATAGCCTGGAAATAAGCCATTATATGGTTGAGGGCTACGGTATGATAAATGGTATGATAGACTTTCTTTTTTACACAGAACGATCAAGACTCTTTGCAGACTAGATTTTTTACTGTTTATCTACCATAGAGTGTAACAGGAGAAAACAATTTTGGTATAGTACTACTGGGAGTACAGGTAGGAGCTTTGTATCCATATGTTGAACAAAATTCACCTCTAGATTATATTTATATCCAAGTTTGAGATAAAGCTCATATCTGTCATACAAACCCATTTCAGAGTCTGTATTTTTGTTTTACCTATGTGGTGATACTTAGTTTTGATACTTTCAGAACAGACAAGAGACATAGGGATTATGTAAACTCAGTCCTCTGACAACATGAATAATAACTGTGTAAGTTACAACTGTACAAAGATTAGATCTGGCAAGAATGTCCTCGCAAGTTTACTTTGGTTTTTGTCCAGTTCAGAAACCCACTGTGAAATGCTGTGTAGGCATGTCTGCATACCTTCAGTAGGAGTTCTGAATGCTCAGATGGTAGCATGAAATTTGCTAGTAAGTGCCTCGAATTTTTTTCTAAAAATTTAAGCCATTTTGGCCCCTCTCTACAAGTTTGTCTTCTTTTTTTGTAATTTGAAGGCCTGAGAAACATCTTTAAGAAAGTCAGCTTCTTGTAAGACTTTACACCTGAGATTGTAAAGCAATGGAAATGTAATGCAAAATAATGTAATGATGCAAAAGAATGTAAATAATTTGAAGCCTTTTTTTGGACACGGTAAAAGAACAGCTGTCTCTCCCTCTTTCAACAGCAAATTAAGAACTGGAAAAGTATAAATATTTTGGCACGAGAAGGACCCTCTGAAAAAAAAGTGAAGGCACCCATGTAATAAACATAAAACAATACCACCTAAATGCTCAAGCTAATTACAGGCATGAGGAATATAATTAAATTTCTGCTACAAGACATATCCATCATGATAGTTAATATTCTTTAATTATAAACTAGTATGGATGATAATTGATTAACTATATGTATTGCTGCTTGGCTGGTTTCTAACACAAATCACTTGACATACAGAATGGATGCTGTGTTTTAAACAATAGTTATACTGGCACCCTGGGACTGTGCTGTGGGAAATTCTCAGATTATTTTTGTTGAGGAGAGTAATTTTTCAGTGTAATTGGAACAAACTGCATAGTTATTCTAAATTAATTACCTTATTTCAGTGCAAATTTGAAATTTAGCACTGGTAGAGTTTATTTTTCCTGACTTGATAGGGAAAGCAAACCCATCTTTCTAAGGATGGGCCAAAATATCCTTTACAAAAGTTGAAAAATAGAGTCTTTAAAAAGGTAAGTACCTCAGTGCATAAAGTGAATACATACCCCCTATAAAAGCATTTAAACATTAGCCCATCCTTAGGATTTAGAAGTTCATGTGGGCTGTTCTACACTTTCATCAGAGGACTTCTGATCAAACACAGCTGAAAGACTCATTCATACATTACAGGTCTGAGGCTTGCAACTGGGAACTACTAAGTTCAGCAAATCCAATAAATAACTATTCTTTGCACACAACACACAAACAAGCATACGGTAACTTACTCTGAACCCACACAGTCAGCATATCGACTTTTCAACATATCAGGAGGACTGGCTGCTTTTCACCACATAGGAGAGCAAGTCTACAGGTTCAGAGTTTTCTCATGATACACTATACTAGAATCTGTACCTCTGATAGTTTAACCATAACAGAACAGCAGAAAGGCAGTTTGTCATTGAAATGGGAGTAGAAGACACGATTTCAGAGGCAATTCTATGGGTACCTATGCTAGATAACTTTGAAAATCCTGGCTGACATAGTGGTTCTTCTGATTTTGCAAATCTAAGGTGTTTGTCCATATTACTGCTAATAAAATCAATTATTTTCCATGCTAATATATAAAGATTTTTATTCCTAGACACTTTGGAAAGGCTTGTGATTTTATATTGCAGGTTTTATAGTGAAATGTATGACTGATATGTATTATATAGGAGCATGCTTGCTAAGCGACAACACCAGAGGAGGCTGCGTGCGTTTGCACATGTTTGTGTTGCTGGGCAAATCAGAGGGTATTTCATTTAATTTGATTTGTTTGCACTATATTCGAATATTGTATTTCATTATTAATAAGTTGCAAAAATGTTAATAGAAGAAATATTTTAACTTAAGTTACAAAACATTTAGTTCCTGGCAGTCAGAATGAATAATCTACTGAGCCAATGAGTTTTGAGTGCTCTGTTCTGGCTGACAAGGAAATATTGCTTAAATGTTAATGTATTTTCTCACGTGAAGGTGGGATTTCAAACCTGTTTATACTGTATCTATTAAAGCTACTAATTTTACTACTTCTGTTTGCAATGACATTGCCCATTTTATCAACTTGATTGCAGATAGCTTAAAAATATCGTCAAACAGATGCTTTCTCAGATCTCTTTTTTCTTTGTTTTTTTTTTTATTTTTTTTTAAGTCTGTGAGTCTTAATTTCCATCTCTCAGACTATTTTTATGTAATCAGACATTCATCTTTCACTTTTAGATTTTCAGATTGGTGAACTACTGTTTTTTTCTTTGAAAGACACAGAATCAGTTAACCTTCAGAAAGCAGCTCACCATGCTTTGAATGAGAGAAGGCACCTTTCTGAACTCAGAGTATTGATTTCTATGGAAAACACCTTCGGGAAAAAATCTCTTCAAAGGGAATTTTACACATTAAAGATCCAATCCATTTTAGGATGCTTCAAAGTTAGAAGACTGCTAATTAATTGCAACTGTTCTTACTGATCTCCCAAGGCTGTGATCCTACTCTCCTATCTAACCTTAGCTAAAGCCTGAAGATGCAGCATGCTAAGCAGAAAAAGCTCCCCGAAACCCCCACAACCCAAAAAAGCCTAAAACCAAACTTCAACAAGATAGATCATGCAACTACAGCGGTTTATACTTTGATAAAAGACAAAATATAGATACTAAATCATTACAGTTAGCTTGTGAGTCACCAATTTATATAGCTGAAAATACAACTTAGAAGCTTTAATGAAGGATTCAATTGCCTAATAAATGAAGTTACTTTAGAGAGAGATCCATACTGAGAGAAAAATATTAATAAAATTGAATGGCCAATATCTTTTTTTCTTTCTTTTTTTGGCAATTAATCTACTTCATGACTTACAGAAGGACACTTGTCATTTCATCTCCATTCAGACATCACAGACTGTTTCAGTGATGTGTATTCATTATATATGCACACTTATGTATATACATATATTAAAATATATATCTGAGTAGTGACCAACAACTTGATACTAATAAATTCTGTCACTGGTGAACTGGCAAGCATCACTATTAAAGTATTTTAGAAATTAATCTCTCTTTTCCTTAACTCCACCATTAGGTACTTTGTGTCCAAGTAGACTTACTTATTCTGAACTTGTGTATCTCAGTGTATCTCAGACCACTGTGAAATTGTATCCCCTTCTATATTTTGTTCTGTCATAGTAGCAACATAGAAGAAAGACTAGAAATATGACTCATTTGATACACAATAACTCATTTTGCAGGAGTAGGCTGACCATAACCTGAGCTTTGCAATTACAGTGTGCTCATTTTTTTCTCCATTATGGAGATAATAAAGATCAGATTGCTGCCAATCTGTTGCTGTTGCTCTGGTCACAGGGAAGCTCATGAAATCTTATCTTTTTACTACTTAGCTGAGTGGCTCCACTACATCCATTAGAGTACAAATAGCTAGATTTCCTGGAACTATTTCAGCATCTAAGCAACGATTAGACTTTCCTTTCCAAGAAAATGTCAATAACCCCTTACATAAGTTATAGGTCAAAAAAACAAACATAAAAGAGCAGAGAAAAGCTGAGTAAATCAAGGCACACCAGGCTTTTGTTGGTGTTGGTGGTCCTGCCTTTACACAAAGGTGCCAGTTAAGATTCCAGGGATGTTTTATATTATAATTCCAGCATCAAATGCAAGGGCCAGTATTGTTTAATTATTAGGTAAGTCCCACACAGTAGCAACAACTTCAGCACAGGCATGAGAATGCAGGCACATGACACAGAAGCTCTGTGCAAACATTGTTCATGTGCTAACTCCAACAAATATTTCCTCTGGGCTAATATTTCAAAGTATGAAGTCATTTGTCTGTCTAATTAGATGAGCAAAGAAAGTAAAGAAGCAATTAGCATGTACAACAGATTTTCAGTAATCACACATGAGTTTGCGGGAACTGGAATAGGAAACTAAGTATGAGCGTCAGTAGCAATCTGACTCTTGACATACAGTTATATGAATTTTTAATAGACTTTTAAGTGATTGAATTTCTAAAAAATATATTAAAAAACTGCTACTGATTTGGATTTCTAGGACTTTAAGGGCATAACCTTCAAGATAGTAGCTGAAAATGATTATTTATCTCTGCAAAACCATGGCCATTTTACCACTTTTTTGATATTATGTGCTTTGAAGTTGAAACTGTACAGAAGTGAAATGGGAGAAATTGAAATGGACTTAAACTGAAAAATGCAGAGGAGGACTAGGACACATTTCTCTGAGTAGTTTGAACTAGAAGATATGTTTAAATCTGAAAATAAAGATGAAGATCCATTAGCCAATGCACAGACATACAACTGAGGGAGGAAAAAATGAAGTCCAAATAGCATTTTCATCAGTTTCTAACAATACTTTCAAAAACAAAATTCAAAACCAGAAGGCTGAATCACAGCATCGAAGCACAAGGGTGACCTTTATAGGGCAAGAGCTAATGGCAGCAATTAGAAAAATGCATAATGATAGAGAATGAAAATGAGAAACAAGACATTAGGCATGAAAGTCTTTGCAAGGATGTGCCAAAATGTGCTATAGTAATGAGAACATATCAATCAAACCAAACTCTACAAAGTCTTCCAATTCTATTTGTCTGTGAACAGAGACAGAACACACCTTCCTCTTGTGTTCATTTACTACACATTATCTCCACTTTTCTCCTTCAGCCTTATCTAGACCAGACATATGCCATGGTGCTGGTAGGCCCTTATCTGCTGGAACAATTTTACTCCATGTTCCATTCTACAAAACAGAAATTGTCAGCCACAGAAAAAACAATGATGACTTCTCTTTGGAGAGTTCAGACTTACAAGTGAAAAAATGCAAGCTGCTTATTTAGATATAGTTCTGATAAAGCAATCTATAAAGTCTGGAGAACAGATGGAAAGGCAACATAACAGAGCAAAGAAAATCAAGTTAGATCAGGCACTTAGAAAGCAGAAGGAAAAGTAATGTGCATAATATAATCCAAGGTAATTTTTATTTGCAGTTCTCTGGGATAAATAACACGATGATCCATATCAGACCTTGGTTGCCTAGATAGGTACAGCATTTTCAAGACTTTGCTCAGGGACATTGTTTTGGCGCTTTCTAATGAAATTTTCTTAAATGAAGTTGTTTCCTAGAAACAAGATTAAGCCTACTCAGTTATTGCACTTCTTGGCCTTTGCCAATTAAAGCATAAAACGTATATGAAGCCAAATCCTGAGCTGATGAAATTCAGACATATTCCAGTTGTTTTAATAACACAGCTTTGATTTATATCTGCTGCAGGTCTCTTTCATGCTGATTGGTACACTGGTTATCATCCTCAAGGTTCATAAAGTGTTTTAGGAATTAGCATCTGGGAGCACTTCTCATATCCACTTGAAAACAAGATACAAGTCTCTTCTTTTTAGATTATCTGTCACATCACTATCTATGGTGTCGTCTACGGTAGACGGTAGCTTTAAATCTGCAAAAAAATTGTAGGGACTGAGATTCGCCTGTGTTTACTGATAGACACCAATAGCTCAACAGATGCCATGGACTGACAGCAGAGCTTCATTGTTTAAAATGCTAGTTTTGAACTCTACCATCTGAATCAGCTTTGGTACTTAAGGAACAGCAACAAGATTAATGTAAATATAATAGAATCATAGAATCATAGAATCATAGAATCATAGAATCATAGAATCATAGAATCGTAGGTGGGAAAAGTCCTCTAAGATCATCAAATTCAACCATCAACTCAACACCACCATGCCTACTAAACCACGTCCCAAAGTACCACATCTACACATCTTTTAAATACCTCCAGGGATGGGGACTCCACCACTGCCCTGGGGAGTCTATTCCAATGCCTGACCACTCTTTCAGTAAAGAAATTTTTCCTAATATCCAATATAAACCTCCCCTGACGCAACTTCAGGACATTGCCTTTCATCCTATTGCTAGCTACCTGGGAGAAGAGACCAACACGCACCTCACTGCAACCTCCTTTCAGGTAGTTGTAGAGAGCAATAAGGTCTCCCCTCAGTCTCCTCTTCTCCAGACTAAACAGCCCCAGTTCCTTCAGTGGCTCCTCATCAGACTTGTTCTCTAGACCCCTCACCAGCCTCATTGGTCTTCTCTGGACATGCTCCAGCAACTCAATGTCTTTCTTGTAGTGAGGGATCCAAAACACAGTACTTGAGGTGCGGCGTCACCAGTGCCGAGTACAGGGGCACGATCACCTACTTACTCCTGCTGGCCACACTATTCCTGATCCAAGCCAGGGTGCCATTGGCCTTCTTGGCCACCTGTGCACACTGCTGGCTCACGTTCAGCTGGCTCTCAACCAACACCTGAAGTTCTTTATCCGCTGGACAGCTTTCCAACCACTCCTCCCCAAGCCTGTAGTGTTGCATGGGGTTGCTGTGACTGAAGTGCAGGACACGGCATTTGGCCTTGTTGAACCTCATACAGTTGGCCTCAGCCCATCGATCCAGTCTGTCCAGATCCCTCTGCAGAGCTTTCCTACCCTCAAGCAGATTCACACTGCCACCCAACTTGGTGTAATCTGCAAACTTACTGAAGGAGCACTCAATCCCCTCATCCAGATCATTGATAAAGATATTAAACAAGACCGGACCCAAAACTGAGCCCTGGGGAACACCACTCATGACCAGCCACCAGCTGGATTTATCTCCATTCACCACCCCTCTCTGTGCTCGGCCATTCAGCCAGTTCTTTGTCCATTGAAGAGTACACCCACCCAAACCATGGGCATCTACTTTCTGGAGAAGGATGCTGTGGGGAACAGTGTCAAAGGCCTTACTGAAGTCCACGTAGACAACATCCACAGCCTTTTCCTCATCCACTAGGCGGGTCACCTAGTCATACAAGGAGATCAGGTTGGTCAAGCAGGACCTGTCTTTCATGAACCCATGCTGGCTGGGCCAGGTCCGCTGGTTGTCCTTCACATGCCCAGTGAGCACACTCCGGATGAATCTCTCCATAATCTTGCCCAGCACTGAGGTCAGGCTGACAGTCCTGTAGTTCCCGGGATCCTCCTTCAGGCCCTTCTTGTAGATGGGTTTCACCTTGACAATCCTCCAGTCGTCTGGGACCTCCCCTGTTAGCCAGGACTGCTCATAGATGCTTATCAGCAGGAGTGAGCCAGGCTCTTCACAGCAACACATGACAGGGGGATGAGAGGCAATAGGCATACATTGAAACAGGAGCCTTTGTGCTCCCTTGCTGAACACCTGGAGGTGTTGCTGGGACTCAGGAAAAAGAGGGTCTTCCACCTATGGAAGAAAGGGCAGGTGACTCAAGAAGAATACAGGGGTCTCATTAGGTCATGCAGAGAGGAAATTAGAAAGGCAAAAGCCCAGCTAGAACTCAGGCTGGCCACTGTTGTAAGGAACAACAAAAAATCTTTTTACAAATGCATCAACAATAAAAAGAGGGTCAAAGAGAGTCTCCACCCCTTATTGGATATGAGGGGGAATATTGCCAACAAGGATGAGGAAAAGGCTGAGGTACTTAATGCCTGCTTCACCTCAGTCTTTAATAGTCAGACTGGTAATTCCAAGGGTAGTCAGCCCCCAATGCTAGAAGATACGAAGAAGGAGAGCAGAACACACCCCCCATAATCCAGGAGGAAGCAGTTAATAATTCCTCATCAGGCTGAACAAGCCCTGTCCCTCAGCTCTGCTCTCAGGGCAGGTGCTCCAGCCCTCAACCACCTCAGCGGCTCTCTGCTGCACTCCCTCCTGTTTGTCACTGTCTTTCTTGTGTGGGCAGTGGGGGCAACACTGAGCACAGTATCCAGACACAGTCTGACATGTGCTGAGTAGAAGTGGACAGTCTCTTCCCCTGATCTACTGGCATGCTCCTGGTAACAAAGTCCAGGATGCCGTTGGCTGCCTTTACTGTCAAGGCACATGATGTGCAGATGGCTGTCTACAGAGACCTCCTCTGGAGGCCTATTCTGCAGACCTGCTCTCCAGTCAATCGGTTCCCAGCTTGTATCATTGAACAGGGCTCTTTCTCTCCAGGTACAGCATTGCATTTGTCCTTCTTTGACTTCGCAAGGTTTCTATTGGCCCATTCCTCCAGCCTGTCTTGCATCACAAGAAGCGTGGCCAGCGGGGCGAGGAAGGGGATTCTGCCCCTCTGCTCCCCTCTGGTGAGACCTGGAGTCTTGCGTCCAGCTCTGGAGCTCTCAGGACAGGAAAGACATGGACCTGTTGGAGTGGGTCCAGAGGAGGCCGCAAAAATGATCAGAGGGATGGGACACCTCTCCTAGAAGGAAAGGCTGAGAGAGCTGGGGCTGTTCAGCCTGGAGACAGAGAAGGCTCTGGGGAGAACTTCCAATAGCTGAAGGGACTTACAAGCAAGCTGGACAGGGACATTTTGCAAGAGCATGCAGTGATGGGACACGAGGTAAGGGCTGTAAACTGAAAGAGAAGATTTAGATTAGATATAAGAAATAAATTCTTTACCATGAAGGTGGTGAGGCATTTGCACATGTTGCCCAGGGAAGTCATGGATGCCCCCTCCCTGGAAGTGTACAAGGCCAGGTGGATGGGGCTTTGAGCAACCTGTTCTAGTGGAAGGTATCCCTGCCAACAGCAGAGGGGCTGGAAATGGATGATCTACAAGGTCCCTTCCAACTCAAACCATTCAACAATTATATGATTCTATGATTATTTCTTATAAGAACTCGACTACTGCAAAAGATAAGTAGCATATGAATTAAGTGCATAGTAATTTACTAGTCAGTTTACTATATGTTGAAATTAACCCTTCAGGGCTTTTTGTGAACAGGGATAAAGATAATTCATTTACCTGCATAGCTTGTTTCTTTAAACTCGGTAGTTTTCACTTCTGTACCAAGAGAATGATCTGGTAGTTTTTGCTACCCACTAGAAGCAGCTGTCAAATGAGGGAAATTTTCAGTCTTTTCAGGGAAAATTATATATTCTCAAGCCAATGACTACTGCTGTCCAAGACAGCAAAAAGCAGCAAAATAAAAACAACTTTTACAGAAAGCAAATATACAATTTCTGATGTAACACAAAAATTAGCACTTTTATATATCTCAAACTTTTGCCTCCTTAAATTGTATCTCTTAAGAAAATGTGCATTGTAGTGATTAAAGGGGGGGCTGACCTTTTTTTGTGTATGTGAGGAGGAAATTCATGCACTTTTGGGGTGTCTGTCCTCAGACAGCTTTGGCTTCATTGGCCTTGACTGTCTAATGTCAGCTTCTCTCCCTTTCTCAATGAACAGATTTCTTTGAGAACGAGAACATATTGCGGCAAACATTAGGTTATTTAAAGAAAATTTTGCTGAAAGTCCTCCTCTCCTGACTTCTTTTTACTGAAGTAAAACAGCAAACAAACTCACAGGCATTGAGTGCATATTACCTGTAAACAATATTTTCGTGAAAAAAGTCAGAAACAGATAATAGGAACAGCAGTTTCACTTGACAAATGCTGCACCTCAGTTACCTTGGCGCAATGACACTATGAGACAATCAGAACCTCAGAGTACCCTACCTACCAACGAGTATCATTTTCTTTCTGTTAGTGACCTGCAGAATCAGAATATCTTAACCTTAATCACCCTGCATCCAGATTGCCTGAGAGTGTACCCCTAGCACACTTCAAAGACTGGTACAAATCTGTGATAAGGTAAATAGAGAACAGAAGGCAATCACTCTCAAAATGGTCCAGCACCCTGCGCTGGAAAATGCATCCAACTCAGGTGTTTGTCTCTTGGTGATGAGGAGCAATGTGGTCCTTTAGACAGCCAGTCCTCTAAAAGTCTTTTGATTTTTCAGTAGCTTCTTTGTATACAAGACACTTGTGAACATCTCATCTAATTTAAGATCTCTACAAGACAAAAATTGTAGTCTGAGGTAGTCATCTCAAGGTCTCTTTGTAATCAATAGAGGAAAAGAGCCATATCCAAAACGTGATTTATTTTACAGCCTCCCTTTGTAACTGACTTGTTCAAGTGTAATTATGAAACCTACGTGTATTTTTGATAGCCAGTATGCAGAGATGGGAGCACAGGGTCTTCATTTTACTCTGAGAGTCGTTCAAACAATTTATGCCTCACCTGTGAAGTGAAACCTTAAACTGACATTTCTGCATTATTAACTTTTTCTAATGTCCTTGACACATTGTCTCACCAATGATATACACCCCTGAATGTCTCGTCTTCTAGTTCTTCATGAGAAAGGTCTGACCTGCATTACATATCTCCAAAACAGAGAGATTTCTGGTTTGGCTTCTGTGAATCTCATTCTTACGTGCCTGCTTTCCTCCTGGCTTTCCATTGAGAACCTGGGGCCTGACTGTATTGCAGTGATCTGTTTCTGCAGTCTTGTCTGCGTGAGAGCTATGAAAGCAGATTGGACCTTTACAACCAGTAGACACATTGCCCTCTCAGTTACCTCCACTCATTGTAAGATTTTTCACAGTCTTTTTTTTTTTTTTTTTGTATTTAGAAAAGCTGAGTATTATTAAGTTCTTTCAAAGATTGCTCTCAAGACCTAAGCAGGCATATCTACATCCCTTTATTTCCATTCCTGTCCTCACTTACTGCCACATGACTTCGATAGAAAATCTCTGATATTGCCTGGCTGTAACAGCTCTGTCCCTTTCTGTTTCTAGGATTTTGACTTCTGTGCCACATCTCTGTCAAAGCAAGAGTGTTTGAAGGAATGATGGCCATTAATTACAGATTAAATTCTTCCCCAATGACAACTGAGTGTTAGAGAAGGGTATTGTTTTCCTGTGCAAAGTATTGTTATCTCAGTTCTTCGCAAAACTAAACCAAAGAAATAGGATAAGTAATCCTCTAAGAAAAGACTATGAGGACAACAGGTGGCTTACGCTTCTCATCCTGTCTTTGACTACTATTTCACATTCAGCACAGACTGTGACTACACTTAAGGTGTTTTTCTAATTGATTAGTAATCACATATTCACTGCAATTCAGTATTACCGAATCACAGAATGTTAAGGGTTGGAAGGGACCTCTGTGGGTCATCTAGTCCATCCCTCCTGCTGAAGCAGGGTCACCTACAGCAGGCTGCACAGGACCTTGTCCAGGTGGGTCTTGAATATCTCCAGAGAAGGAGACTCCACGACCTCCCTGGGCAGCCTGATCCAGTGCTCTGTCACCCTCAGAGGGAAGAAATTCTTCCTCATGTTTAGATGGAACTTCCTCTGCTTCAGTTTGTGCCCATTGCCCCTTGTCCTGTCGCTGGGCATCACTGAAAAGAGTTTGGTCCCATCCTCCTGACACCCACCCTTCAGATATTTACAAGCATTTATAAGGTCCCCTCGCAGCCTTCTCTTCTTCAGGCTGAACAAGCCCATCTCCCTCAGCCTTTCCTCGCAGGAGAGATGCTCCAGTCCCCTCATCATCCTTGTAGCCCTCCGCTGGACTCTCTCCAGTAGCTCTTCATCTTTCTTGAACTGGGGACCCCAAAATTGGACACAGTACTCCAGATGAGGCCTCACTAGGGCAGTGTAGAGGGGAAGGAGAACCTCCCTCGTCCTGCTGGCCACACTCCTCCTAATGCACCCCAAGAGCCCATTGGCTTTCTTGGCAGCCAGGGCACACTGCTGACTCATGGTTAACCTGTCGTCCACCAGGACACCCAGGTTCCTCTCCACAGAGCTGCTCTCCAGCAGGTCCACCCCAAGCCTGTACTGGTGCATGGGTTGTTCCTCCCCAGGTGCAGGACCCTGCACTTTCCCTTGTTAAACCTCATCAGGTTCCTCTCTGCCCAGCTTTCCAGCCTGTCCAGGTCACGCTGAATGGCAGCACAGCCTTCTGGTGTGTCTACCACACCTCCCAGTTTGGTGTCATCAGCAAAATTGCGGAGGATACATTCTAACTCTTCATCCAGGTCGTTGATGAAGTTAAACAAGACTGGGCCCAGTACTGACCCCTGGGGGACACTACTTATTACCAGCCTCCAACTAGACTTAGTGCCGCTGATCACAACCCTCTGAGTTCTGCCATTCAGCCAGTTCTCAATCCACCTCATTGTCCATTCATCCAGCCCACACTTCCTGAGCTTCCCTAGGAGGATGTTATGGGAGACAGTGTCGAAAGCCTTGCTGAAGTAGAGGTAGACAACACCCACTGCTCTCCCCTCATCTACCCAGCCAGTCATGTCATCGTAGAAAGCTATCAGATTGGTCAGGCATGATTTCCCCTTGGTGAATCCATGCTGAATACTCCTGATAACCTTCCTTTCCTATTTTTATTTTGCTGTAAGGTCTGAATTTGTTGAACTTGCAGGTGAAAGAGCATTAAATATATAGGGTTATTTATTTACTATCTATAACAGTGAGGCCTTGATATAGGAAATCTCTTTGAATCCTCTTCCCTTGTCTTTGTATATTTACCCTGTGAGCCGGCTTGCTGCAGACGTGTAGTGTTCTGTGCAGGAATTAACCCTTATACAGAGCATGAAGCACCTCTGACCTGTCTGCAGTGTTACAGCTGTGCTGTCATCCCCTTAACACATTCACTGACATCACTGCTAAAGTGAAGACTAGGGACACAGTCTAATTCTCTTCTTTACTCTACTATGAAGTTCTCATCTTTTTCTGAATTGCTTCTCTCCCTTTTATTTTTTCATCAGAATTGAAGAGGATGTTCCACAACACGGACAGTCTAGCTGCTCAAAGGTGTATTTTGCTCCCTGGAAACACAGAATATCCTACTTTTGGAAAAAGAAGAATTAGTTGTGACTCAGCCTAAGTGAGGCAAAGCGGCAAAAGCTACCTTTGACTGAGTGCACTCATACCTATAGACCTACTGAGATTTGTCTGCCTTGTTGGGTTTTCACCCACTGTGTCTAAACAGCTTTCTGATCAGGAATAACATAATATAAGTTTTTATCTTTGCAACATTTCCAAAGGCATTGTCAATGATTTCATTACTTTCAGTAGTTATGTCTTCTCTTCACTTTTTCAAGTATAACTATGACATGTTAAAAAACAGAAAAGAAAACGCTGGCAGTATGAAACAGTGCTTATGCTGCTATGCTAAAGAAACCGAAAGGAACAAGGGATTCTCAGTGAAAACAAACAGTGAGTTTCTGGAGCATTAAATACTGCTATTTTATCATTCACTGACCACTGCCGTCATTACTTTAGCACATCAGCATAACCATGATGCCAATTCTTTTTTTATCAAAAAATTACAATTTATTAACCTGTCTTTGCAGAGAAAATCCTTGGCAATTCCTTTGCATCTATCAGCGCTGCCTAAGGAGGGGACACTGCATACCCTGAAAAGCAGAGCTATGAGCTCTAGATGATGGCATATGCTAAAGAAATAAGCACCCTCAAGAGAGAAGCCACCTAGCAAGTACGCATCTATTTTTCATTCAGAGTTACTATTCTCTTGCCATCACAATTTTGACTTGGTTGCTTGTTCCTTCAACACCTCATTCACATGCTAAAATTTGTAGTAAATGTTTTTGCATGCAAAATTATGGCAGATTATGTAAGCGGGATCAAAGGCATCTGTATCTCAAAGGCAGTTTTCATTAAGAAAGCAAAGAAACAGAATGCATGTGCACAGGATACATAGCTATACAGCCTCATTTTTAAATTATTTGGCATTACTTCTATTATTGATAGTCATAATGTGACAATTTCTGGATCCATAAGCAGGCAGTGACCTCCACTATGGTAAATACGTGATGAGATCTATGGAATTCAAATTATAATGGTGATGTTAGCATGAAATTTAAGCTTGTCCTATAGTTACGGCTGTGGTATAGCTGAGTATCAGGGTTGACCCAGCACACAGCGTCATTAATGCCCAGGCTGGCCCAGGAGCTCCCCAGTGAGATGAGGTGATGGGCTGAACCCGTGGCCAGATTTCCAGCAAAGCAGCTGGTTAACAGTTACTAGAGTTCTCCAAGTGGGAACTGAGGACAGTTTGGGAGATTCCCCCATGTAGCTCCTGCTGTGCACACACTGGTTAAGATACACTATTTATATACTGAAGATGTGTTCATTAAATCCCTGAAAGGAGGACCTGTCAGTCTCAGGCATCTCCCCAGGTAGCTCCTGGTTTTGAACTGACCAAAATGCTAGTAGATCATTGAAACCACCAGTAGAAACTGTTCTTGCATGCACAGAAATGATCACTTAGGACATGCTTTTGTGCATAGCTGACAGAGAATGTTTCATGCATACAGTATAGATAATCTGAGACATTGCATGATGCATATGCTGCTGTGGTCACCCAGGACCACAGGTCAGCTGGCTTGTATGAATCTGACTCCCCATGTGAGCTTTATTGAGGGTTGTTGATTTTTTTAACATACCCTCTTCCTGTGTCTACGTAACCAGTACAAAGCAAAGAGCTAAATAAAATGGTTCAACACCTCATTGCGGTACTTTTGATAAGAAAGAGAGGGGGAGGGAGAAAGAGAGAGCAGAACAAGGAGAGGAAGGGAAGAAACAAAGAAACAAAGAAAGAGAAAGAAACCAGCCGGCCAACAAACCAACCAACCACAGCATCTGGATGAATATTCAATAATCCTGTCGTGAGATAGCTGTGGTAGTATACAGTATATATTGTTTAATCTACCATCATTTTATTTAACTTTCACTGTATAATAGATTTCTAAGTCTGCCTCTGGTTAACAGTCATTGTCTGGGTAATAAACAAAGATACTTGCTATTTGTTTGCAGATAAAGTTTAATCAAACTTGAATTTTTTAAAAAAGTGAATAAAAACCACATGTGTGGCTCTGGGAGAGGTAATTTGGAAAGCTGAAGGCTAAGCAGAAAGCACTGCACATTTAAAAAGAGTTTCTGTGTATGTTAATCTTTCAGACACTGAGAGAGGGAGAGAGAGGGAGGCACAAAGTCAAGGAGTTATGCTATTTCAAAGATGTACAAGGAATGAAAAATAGAACAATTTCTTCTGGCTCAGGTCCTCCCTATTGGTACCCTTTTCCACCTTTGGCTCTTTTCTGTACAATTTGCCTTTAAGTCTTTTCATATTTGTAGACAAATCTGTATGTACATCATATAGAAGTACGTCTGTGCAGGTCTCCAAGGGTGTGCCTAGACTAAAAACCAAAAGTCTGACTGCAGTTCATAGACACCTAGCCAAGCTTGCTTACTCCAGTTACAGTTTAGGTACAATGTAGCACACCTGCAGCAGGGAGCAAACCCAGTGTGGGCTACGAAACCTTAGCAGGATCCTGAGGGAATATTTGATCCTGCCTGATCTCACGTTATCCAGGACATTAGTAAATGGGAAGTCAATATCTACACCTCGGTTTTCCAGCCAGGTCTTACAAGACATTTACTCTGATGCATAGTATGTTGCTGTGGTTGCCAGCACAAGAACTCGTTGAGAATGTGGAATAGGCATTTTACACTGCACAAGGGTAAGTAACTTTACATAGGAGAGCAGGCCTTCAGCAACATTAAACCACGAGCTATACACAGTGGTGTGGTTGTAATTCCACTTGCTCTTGAGTAAGAGCGTAGCTTGGATCACAGCATTACTGATCGCCCCGCAGGGCAAAGATCCGCAGGAAGATGGCAAGGAGCTCCTACAGACTGCGAGGACCTGGGGCAGGGGGTCCGACCCAGCGGCCAACCCAGCAGCTTCCATCAGTCTGAGCTGAGTGGGAGGAGGGGTCTTTCTAGGCCCCAAAATCACCCGTGGGTGTTACGCTGACTAGCAAGAAAATACCTCATACATTCATTTAACACCCTAAGTATGAGGTGGATACTGGGGGTGGAAGTGATCAAGATTTTACTGCCAGAAAACCTGTGAAAACAACATTTAGCAATTCAAGTAAGTTCATGTCGCTTTCTACTTAATGCTCGAGGGAACAACAGAGCTGGCAGTCGGTAATTACTTCTGCACAGAAACTGAGTTTGACACACACTATTAAGAATTTTTCAAGTGAGTTAAAAGAAAGTCTGACGGTTCCACAACAAAACCGCTTAAAGCGTGTACCTCTGAAAGAAGACAGACAGCATAGTAAAAACCCTTTGAGTTTCTTACCAGTATAAGATGAGAGAATTAGTGAAATTCCAAAAGCTCAAACAGGCAGACCTTACCTGCGCTAGATCTTGTAGTGGGTAGCCTTTTACAATTTGATACACAGAAACGTCACACCACATTCCTGCTCATGGTCTGGGAGGTGAATGACTCTAACCTTTGCCACTTTCATCTCCTTTGCAAGCAGACTCAGACTTACATGAGCATTTGTGTTAGCGTTAGGGAAAAGAGAATAAATCAAGTCCTGTGATAAATGTCTCTATGTGAAGATACCACAGAAAAATGGGATCTGATTGTTCCGCAGCCCCCCTCTGTAGAATAGTTCCAGTACAGAAAGAATAGAATTGTCATTTCTGTACGTGTTGAACACCTACACTAGCCTATTTTATAGAAGCTTCCAGAGAATACAGTTATATAAAAAGCAACAGCAAAACAGACTGCTCATATGTGTAACACAACAGATTTTCCCTCTGTTTTTAATGTCTGTATAGGTTATATATCTTGAACAGATGTTGTGACCTTTTTTCCACACTGCTGCTTTCTGTTATACCAACTAACAGGATTTAAAATGACCGCTGAATTTCCTGCTGCATATGACACAGGAGCTATTTTTAATACTGCAAATCTTTTGCACTATTCATGCTCATAAAATTAATTATCATGTCTCGTAGAGGGTTGCTTTTTTTTTTACCTGAAACAGTGTGATCCTTTGGATCTCTCAGTAGTTTGAGCCTTGCATGAGGGAAAATGTACTGCAGGGGCTTCCCATTTATCTGAGGAACACAAATATGCATGTATGTCACAAAAAGATGAAACAACATCAGTTTTTTTGATAATTTTAGAAAGTTCAAACAGAAACCAAACTTTTTTCATCTAGGGAAATATCACAACTTCACAATTCAAACTCCCCCCCAGGTTTCAAGACATTTGTCAGACTGCAAAATCCTTATGCAGGGGAATGAATATTTGCTTCCATAAAGCCAGATTCCTTTTGAATATGGCTTTAGTTTTGATTTTTATTTTCTAATGACTAGAAGGTGGTCACTGTCTTCTGCAGCTTCTCTTAACGTTAATTGTCCGTTTCTCCAAGCAATGTTCAAGAGAAGAATGAAATTCAGAATAACTTCTGTAATCATTATAAAATCCTGTTCATACAGACCCCAAAAAAATGGTGGTTGAATGTGTAAACAACCATGAGTTACTGCTTTAGTTTCAGCAAAAACAGATATAACAATGTACCTCGTCATCAAATTTCAAAAGCCTTTTCAAAGACTCAACCTAAAACTTTTAGGACTACATTTTACATGAAAATGGGCTTATACAGGAAAGTGTCAAAGCTGAAAGCAATGCATCTCTCCAATGTGCAGTGAAGAGCCAGGTTTACCAGCTGGTACAAGCCCACCTGCCCCATGACACAGGCACTGGTGGGGCCTTGCAGCAGGGATGAACCCACATGCCAGGGACGATCGCTGAGAGCCCACACAAAAACGCCTTTACAGGAAGTGTTTGTTGGAACCCTCGCACACCTCAGAGCTACCCCACACCCTCTCTGCCTGCGGTTTTGGCCTTTTGGAAGCAAAGCAGAGTCCATCACCTCTCTGCGTGGCTGCCTGTGACTGCTCCAGGCTCAGCGTCACCGGGCTGCGACCTGGGGGAGGCAGATTCAAGGAGCCAACGGGACAAGATTGTTCAGAATGTCAATGCAGCAGTCTATCAGTGGCCTGCTGCCAAGAGTTTATTACTATTATTCATATTTAAGCAGCATTTAAAGGGATTAAGCTCTTCCTGAACTGAGCACTTCAAACCCAGTTTCTGCCCTGGAGAGTTTATGGAGTTTTTTTAATGGATAGCACACATAAATGATGAGAGGGGAAACAGACGTTAACGGACTCGCCTAGCTCAAACCCACAGTGAGCGGAAGAGTTTATATCTCTTTTGTTGTAAATCAGTTTCTTATCCAGTGGATGACATTGCATCTAGAATGCTGAAATCCTCCCATAACACACTGAGAGTAGTATTGACTGTAATTCATCTCAGACAATAAGGAGATCATAGATTTGGTAATGGACAAGTACTCCAGAATAAATCAGAACTCAAGGTCAGAGAGACTTTCGGACTTCTCACAGAATTTTGCCAGGACACAGTGTCTAATACTACCATAAGCGTACAAAGTGCCATAAGACTTCCACACTTATAAACGGATAGGGACATGGTCATATTTTTAATGATGTTATCAGAAATTCAGCAAGTGTAATTTAACAGTAAAAATAATGTCTTTGCCACTTGTAGATTACAAAAAATTGTAAAAGATATGAAACAACGTATCTAACTTTATTTTTAATTAAATAAAAAAGAATACAAAATAAGGTAATTCAAAAGCAGCAGTCTAACACATTTGAACAGCTCAGCTGCGATCCATTTTGGTGGGAGCAATTCAATTTAACTGAGGAACACTGCAGCTCATAAACTTAAATTTACATTTTTTTAATTGCTCTATCTTATCTTTATTTAGCAAGAATGCTTTTCTGAATAAATAATAATCCAAGAATATTCAACGCCATATTGTACAGGATTTTGTGACTAATATATCAGAAAATACAGACCGTGTCCTACTTTAGTCTATTACTTCCTCATTACTTTCACTTCCAGAATTTTATGATAAGTATAAATCTTGGTGATTCATACAGTTATGAATAAAAGCATTAAAGTTTATTAGCACTCAGGGTAGCATATTATTTATTATTATTGGTGTCAGTACTTAAATTGAACATGTCATTAGGCATCTATCTTCAGAACAGCATGTGTTTGAAAGTGGCAGAATAAATAGGAAAAAAAACAGCGGCTGCTGTAAATAGATACTGCAAAGAAGAACAATTGTTTTGGTTTTGACAATTTTACTTTAACCAATAATGTCCATGCTTGTCTGAAATCTACTAGTATATTGGAAAACCTTTAGAACAGAAATTACTCTGAGTTTCTAATTGTTCATGTCTTCTGACTTTCACTAAAGTTGATGTCCCTTCATCGGAGTACATGCCAGGAGGCTCATCTAGTTGATGTCCCTTCATAGGAGTACATGCCAGGAGGCTCATCTAGCTGACTGTTCCCCAGTTACTCCAGCAAGGATACAGACAGACCCACTGACGTCGCAGAGCCAGGATGGTGTAAATCCAGGCTATGGCGCAGCAGGGCCAGTCCCTCCGCTGCAGGGCTGCAGGAATAGAGGACGTGTAAGTCCCCAAACCCAGATTTAGGTCACAGGGCAAAAGGTGACATGATCCCTCTTGTTTGCTACAAACCCCCCCAGATTTCTGCCATCTGTCCTTGCCGTGGAGACACTTTCCTCACCTTTCTGTGAGCATTCAGTACACTCCAGTGACAACTCTTGCAGTTCAGCACTGGCAATGCCATCCTCTTCAGATCACAGACCCATTTTGACCCTCCAGTGTATCTTCCCTCCTCTTTGAGCTGACACGGGACTCAGGTCACATTTTTCTGCACATTACTCAGAGGGCCCTTGGCCATCGCACCCCAGTGAGTTAAATGAAAGCCGCACTATAAAGCATTTCCTCCAGAAATTTAAGCTCTGTTCAAGTGTTTCATGTTATTAATCAGCTGAAAGCCTCTCCAAAAAATAGAATGAATGGCAAATAAATGTGCTGAGGTTTTCTAACACTGTTACAGAAATTCAGTTTAAATACTCTGTTTTCCTTGTTGTCTTTAAATATTTTGTCTGATAAAAAAACTCTATGACAACCTCATATAAGGGAATTTGATAAGGTAAAGAGGACAATTAAGAAGAATAAATTTCTTTGGTGCTGTATTTACACTTAAGAAATAAAATGCATCAAGTGTATTTTAGTATTCCAGGCAAAGTCCCTAGCAACAGTTATAATGTATTAACTGGTCTTTCGCTCAGGTCATCAAAGCCATGGTAATTTCTGGTGTTAAATGCTGCTGCACATCCCCTTCCACAAATATCTTGGACAGGGCCTGATAAGGTGAATTTCAGCCTGGCTAAAGTCCTTTAGGAAACACAAGGGAAATTTTACCCGAGTTAGGTATGAGTGGATGCTCAGGGTGATGGGTTAGTATCTATCCTAATTACCAAATACCACAGGTGCTTGCATGAATGCACAAGACCTGTGAAAGCCAGCTCCAGGAATTTCTGCAGCTAAGGCAATCCTACCTCTTTGGACCACTACATCTCCTCTGTGAAGAACATCAAGTTCTCTAGAAATCCTAAAGGTGGAACATTCTCTCTACTGATAGATCCCTCATGATGGAGATATTTTGCAAAACAAGTATTGAAGAAAAATTAACAATGTTCCTGCTTATTAATAAACTGAAAATTGAGTGGCCTTTGCTTCTGCAGTTAGGTTACTACAGAACTCTGACTTTTGATTCAGAATTTATTCTGGCATGCAGTGAGAATAATGTTGCCGGGTGACTTAAAAATAAGCAACAGTCTGCTAGATTCTGTCTTGAATTACTGTGAGGGAGTGGCTAACAATTCACTCATTAGATTAGATATTTTAACAATAACACTAAATTTGGAAATGTCTTATTTCTCATCATATTTCCAGAGAATCTGAATCACAAAATGCCTTGCCCCCTGCCCAAGCCTCAAACATAGAAAGCAGTTTACTACAAATGAAAATAAAATCTCCTTGCTAGTTGGAAACAAATAATAACTAAGCAGTATGGACTTAAATGCATAACAAAAGTTTGCAGGTAGCCTTCTGGATCTCAGTCACAAACAGTATTTACTCATTTTAAACGCATTGCTCACTTTCTGACCCATTTCTTCATAATTTTTAAATATTCAAGTGCTCCTAAAAAGATATGACTTAAACAGTATTTTAAGGGAATGGTACAGATCTGTGAACCACAACAAGTATGTACTTTCTGAAGGCCTTTAGAAATAGGGGACTAACTTTCAAAGTGTTGCATGTCTAGAGCCCTTGCCTTCCTTTTATGCTTAGAAAACTGTTGCTGAATTGAATTGGTGATGATACACTGCTGTGATGGGTTTGAGATTCTGGAAGTTCTGTATTTTAAACCCCTCACTGAGAAGTTGCTTCTGTCCTGTTAAAATGCTCTCACTGTCCATCTCCTTGTCACGAGCTCTTACTCCCCTGGCACCTCCTCCTACTGTTCCTTCCCAACCTGTTCGAAATAGCTGGTTCAGTTGAGGATACACCCATAATTTTCACAGAAAATAATTATAAAAAGAGCCTCATTGTCTGGAGATTTAAAGAAGTTGCAGGTCAACTGGCACCGACAAAGCAAATTGTTGAGGTCAACAGGGATCAGTGAGAAACCTGCGACAGATTATGTATTGATTAGGTTTAAGCCACATTTACCCTCCTCAGGTAAGCAGTTCAGAATCACTGTATTGGGAAACAGCTATTAAGATACTAAACTGCACTGCAGTTTACTGCGATTTAAGAATACTATGTAGCACCACAGAAGTTGCTATAGAAACATATATATTTTAATATTAATAATACAGTATGTGATCTTAATCTGCTAGGTTATAAGAAATCCATGGAAACCTAGAAGTTCAGGGTTGTTACTCTGTTGCATTCTTGCTTCAAAATCACAGGGCTGTGCTTTACCTATTACCTTTAATTGTACAAGCTCTGTGGGACATAATCAAGCAGTTCTGATTTCATCTAGTAAGGAAATTGATGTTTCACACATGTGAAACAAAATCTTCTGGAAAACAAATGTCTTCATGGTCAGTAAAATATTCATATTATTTACAAAGAAGAAAATACAAATGGAAAGTTTACAGTGGATAAGTGTATTTGGAAACTTTGACTGATAAATTGCAAGCAGATTAGTGCTATTGATGCAAATATTTCCTTTTGTGGCTGATTTGTGCTCGGTACAGGAGATTAAGGGAGCTGCAATGGCTTAATTACTATACTAACTTGTTAACTAGGAAACTACCATCCTAACCAATTTCAGGAGAGCCTCAACAACAAAGAAAGCTCTGGGTGAAGGTGGACCTGTTCAGATTGTCAGGACGAAGAAGACTTTGCCATTTTTGGCTCCAGAGTACCTTATGCTTGGATACTACAGCTCTGTGCAGAACTGACTTGTGGATAGACAGCATGGGACTATGAATTCAGTAACTGTTTTGTTACAAAAGAGAGAGGACTGAAAAAGCCTTTAGGGAGTGTTTACTTTGCCTCAGCACACTCATTGGCCTGAAAACTGTTTATTTTTCTTGACAGCTTTAACACATAAAATGAATGCTAAAACCAGAGGTCTTAATATTGACTTACTTGCTACTATTGCTAAGTGTTTTACTTGCAGAATTCAGTGTGGAGCTAATGAAACTTTTTTAAATGGTTCTGACCCTTTTTATCTTGTCTTAAAGTAATTTAATTTCTGGATGTGTCTGAAAATATATTTTTTAAGTTTAAATGGATGTTCACAGCAGATATTGAACACATGTGAGGTCCGAGTAACATTTTGACAAAGTAGATGATGTAGAGTTGGTGAGAAGTGGCATTTCTCCTTTCTGCAGACACTTTGATAGTATTTTGTACCAGTGGGTGAATGACAGTAGCTAACCTGGACCGATGGAGAGGAAATTGTTGTAAAGATTCACCTTCCACATCACTTTTCTTCTGCAGAGGCTTTACATGACACCACAAAGGATTATTTAGAACATGTTCACTTTCCCATTTCCAATACAGATTTTATAAATCTTAAAAAAATGCCTTTGGTACAATTTTAAATGCAGTATCTCTATTTACTTATAAACACGGGGATATCACAACAGCTTCAGGGAAAAAAAAAAAAAATCTTCCTTCTGGAAATAGCCCAAGAAAACAAGCACTGTCAGGCCCCTTAACCTTCCTCCTGAAAAATTTTGATCAGTCTTTCGACTGGTGTTAGTGTAGTGCTATTTATATGAGAGAAAAAGCCAAGATGGCACCTTTGTGACTAGTAACTTGCCTGGCAACTGTTTCCCAGGGCAAAAGCTCTAGAGTGCTAAAAGTTAAATACATCTTACTGACCACCTCCATACCACAGAGTTCAGGATTACAGTAACCCTGTAATTGGACAACCCTGATTTTCAAAGCAAATTTTTAATTTTACATCATGATGCTGTAGTGGTCAAATACAACTATGCATGCTCAGAATAATGCATGTTTCTCACAAGGATTAAAGGGCTCAGATAGGCAGTTTTGTAATCTGTTGCCAGTGATGCTAAGATTTGTGAGAACACTAAAACATCCTTTATCCTGCAATTAAGTTGGTTCATAAAATGAGTTATTTGAACAGATTCCTGTAAGACTTGTGTCGTGTAAAACCCTCTTTCTCAACAAGAAATGGATAGGTTCAGTACAACCTAGGCTGTGTAAATCTCAATATATGCAAAACTAGAGATAGGAAAAGAGAGAAATATAAAAATAAATGACAGCTTGTATTGCAAGATATGCTTACTGCATAGAATCTATATCCTTACTTCATAAAACCTACATTCTATTGTCAAATGTCAGTGAAAATGCTCATCAGCAAAAAAAGTTTCAAAGGCTGCATGACAGTAGGATATTCCTGTTTGTGTTGTCTGAGGAATTAACATGAGCAATATAAGCTATTAAGTACCACAAAGGGGCCCATCCTTTGCACCTCATGGAAAACAGAGTATAATCTCAATCCATCAGTAAAAATGATAACTGAAACAATCACGTGAAGATCTTAAAGACTTGAAATAAATAAACTTCATTAATACAAAGAGGACATGTGATGGTATACTAAGCTGAACTAGATTTCAAAGTTGGCAAGCTTGAAAAGCAGAATATGGTATTTTTCTTTCTCACTATAATAAATGAAACCTTCTAATTATTAGACAGACAAAGTCTTGCTGATTTATTTTTTAATTGATCACAGACTGTTGGGAGTATACTGATCAACTAAAAGTGGGAACATGTCTCAACAGGATGAAGGAAGTCTTTTCCTTAAACTACTAAAAGAAGGGGCTTGAATTTGGATGGAATAAAGCTGATCAGGTAAAGGGGGAGTGTTTCCTTTCTTTTTCTTTTTTTTCTTTAGTAGGAATAGCTAATGTACAGATAGTTCTGATTAGGAGATTAACTCCTTTCAGATATGTTTCAAAAATCAAAAGACAACCTGCAAAATTAATAATGAATTGCAGACGGATGTTACTCTAGTTTCATCATCAAGTACTGATGACAAATACAGGTTCAACATCATTTCAGCTGAATGTAGCTGGAATTTGGTTAATCCTGTAGTCCCTACACTATTGGATGATATGATTAAACTGTCAAACATTTATAAAACTAAAGGCACAGCTTACTTGACAGCTTACTTGATCTTGGTGTTGACTTGGTGGTCGAGAGTGGGACAACTTCTCTGGCAGCCTTCTGTCGAGGCCATGTCCATTCTCCAAACGAGACTCCCTGGGCTTGTCAAACCAATCTGTTTCTTCACGACGGAGATGATAGGCTTTGAAAACCAAGGACAGGTCAAATGTTCTGATCCGGTGCTGGGCAAAGGGCAACAATGTGCATAGCAAACATGCATAGTGGTTACTAACTGGCCATGCAGCTAAAGCAAAGTTACAGGCAAGACCAGAGACATTGAAGTCAGGCATAATTTAGCTGTAAGTGGTAAAGAAAAGTGAGAAGATCCTGTTTATGTCAAAACTGTGGATATGAAATACCAGAAGAAACCCACTGTCAAGTGCTATAGCCCTTTCCCTCCTTCTGGCAGCCCAGAAATACACTGCAAACTTAACACATTTCTAAAATGTTTCATGAAAAAAATGAGTCCAGCCAGTTATTTTGCAATAGTCTAGGAAAAAAACAAAACCACCCCCCCAAAACAGCCCTCAAAACCCAGCCACCACTAATTCCCAAACTTCTGAACTGAATATTGTTCAAAATATTTTGGAAAATAATCTCAAACTATTTATAAGACAACTGAGACTCCTTTATGAAATCAGTATCATCCCAAATCAAAGAAGATATGAAGCAATCTATAGTCTTTGTAATTCTAAGCAGAAATATTGCAAGGTCCTCATTTTGAATTCCATCCCCCGATCTTGCAGTATGAACCTTCTTTGTGTGTGGAAAGTTAGCAAGAATTTTCTCTCTGCAATAATTCTGTAAGACTAATGTTCTTATATTTAGAACAGTTTGAAATCTGTACAAAATCTATTGATACCCTTTTGGGATCAAATAACACTGTTTCATTGAAATTAGTTTTGCAAATACACATATTTACGCCTACTGACTACTGGGTCAACTGACAGAGGTTTCACTCCATTTGGATCAGAATCAGTCCTATGTGTTTAATAACATTTTCACTACACAACATACAGATTTCCATCTATGTTGCTCATCAGTGTAAACCAAAACAATGTGTGGCTAATTAGAATGTAATGAAAGTTTGAATTTTATGCTTTAATAAGCAAGATAAGTTTGGAATTCAAAGAAAGACAATATTTGTTTCTGTAAGACCAACAGAAATTGCAAACCTTAAATAAGGTAAGTTGTTGCTATAGTAACAAGAATGAATGCAATTGTTCCATGACACAGAAGAGAATTTTAAATGAAACATGGTAGTAGTGTGCATAATATCCTCTATCTGGTTGTTAAAGTAAAAATAATCTTGTTGGTTTAACACATAATCGGAAAAAAGTTTAATGGGAGGAAAAAAATCCCAAGTTTTTTGTTCCTTACCATTTCATTAAATTTCTCAAAAAAGAGGAATAATATATATGCATGATTTTTGAAAAATTACATGCTGTGTGTGGTAAAACCAACATCCTGTATTATATTAGGGCTTTGGACAATTCTTAATCTTGGTTACTATGCAGTCTCTTCCTTCCTAACTATGCACAAATGAGATAGTTTGAAAATATTATTTAGATCAGCATATATGAATTAAATAGAAACATTATTAAAGGTTGATTCTTGCCTAGTTAGTGATTAAATATTGATTAATTGCTCTCAATAAACTATTATGATTTAATAAGCAAATCCGTTATTCTTTACGCATTTATGCCAGTCGAGTAGTGCCTGCACGTGCCAGGCTGGATCGTGACTCATCCTGACAGAACTTCTTCCTGAAGCTTAGATGAAGAACCTGGTGCATTTTTCTGACCCCACATACTAATGCTGTCTATCGCAAACTGTGTTGTTAGCTCAGCAGAAGAAAGAAGGATTTTTTTTTCTCCTCCTGCCTCAGTTGAAATAATTTTTGTTGGATTTCTTCTGAAAAGCTACCACATAGACAGAATCCCATACTGTAGTTCATAGCAGCCTACTTTTTTATCAAACTGTGATGAATGTGTGTATTTTATATGAAATTAAAAAAGCTACATATGTATGCGTACATAGACACACACACGCTGCACTCATATGTACACACACACGACTGATTTTGGCTGGATTAGTTGGGATTTGTTTCAGCCAGAAAACTGAGAACAGCCAAGATGAATCACTGACAGTCTTAGAGGACACTTGGGTGTTTTTGTAAGACGAACAATATGCAGCCTGATGGTTCCACCTGCAAAATGACTCCTTCTGGAGTCAATAAGGTCTCATGCTGTTAATCGCACACACTTTAACAAGGTGAGATTGAACTCCAGGCTGTGGAATACAAGAAAATTGAGCAGAGAACTAATCGTCACCGCTCTCAATCTCACAGATGAAAAATCACAAGGGGTCAGCTGTGTTGATATCTTGATATCTTCATACTTCAATTTTAAACTTCTGAACTCTATGGTAAAATTAACAAATTAGCACATAAAAGACAAAAAAATCTTTTAGGTGAGAAAAGGTACATTTTATATCTACTCAGCTGACCAGCAGGCACTCTACATTCATAGAATTGAGCGCTATTTCAGCTTCCTTGAAAATCAGCATCGACTTAAGTTTGTGGAAACTGTGGCAGCTTTGGGGTTAATAAAGAGCTATTTGCTGGATCAGAGTTTTCATGGCACTTGACACCCTGAGCAAATACCAGCTGTTTCAAAAGCTCAGAACACTATTTATTTTCAATGGGAACCTCTGGTTGTTGTGCTCTTCTGACACTCAAGCCATGTTTTTAACCTGTGTGAAGTTTAGAATGCTAGTGTAGGTACTATTCATGTGCTGAAGCATAGCTTTAAAATTTGTTAGAATATGCAGGTGTACTTCGTGAAAAACAAGGTTTGGCCTCATGTCCTATTTGTATTCTCTTCTGGTATTTGTTATGGAATGTGACTTACAAAAAAAATGAACAGAAGTCAAGCACATTTCTCAATTTGAACTGAAGAAAAATAATTTAAATTTAATACCATGACTTACTTTCATTAGTAAAAGTCTCTAAAGATGAAAATTCAAGCTTTAGCACAAGAAGAGTTTTCCTAAGATAGTGTTTAAGACTGATATCCTTTAATGAACTGTCATCAACACCATGCAGCAGTTGTTAAAAAAAAAAAAAAAAGCAAAGCAAATTGTGTTAAAAGTCTGGATGCAACACGCCAGAACAGCTATCCACTGTCAGGGCACTACAGAGGAAAGTGCAGTCTGGAGAAAATAAGGCCTTAGCTTTCTGAAGAATTACTTTCTTGCTTTTTTGGAACATTTTTTATCTTACATCCAAATTATATGAGTTATTGTCAATTCAAGTTACTTGCTGTTAGTATATTTGAAAATAACATTATGAAGTGTTTTGATTTCTCAAGACATTACATCAAATGGTGCAAAAATAAGCTATTTGTGAAGAAACAAAAGCTTGATAGAAACCGGAAAAATATTGCTGAAAAGTGGAAGCCCTGGTATTCAGGGTCATATCAATCTAATAAGTAGCATGTGAATTGAGTTCGAATACTTCTGAAAGAGTGTAACTAATCAGAGACTAATTTAAAACCAAAAACATGTTCAGCCTAAAATGGAACAGGCATGCCTTGTACAAGTATATAACAGAAATATAATGCACTTTAGTGCGGAAATATAATTCGCTGTGACCTGTTTATAGGAGGTAGAATAGCACCAAATAGGCTTTTTTTTGTTCAGTTTGGTTCTCCTTAGTTTTCAGGAGGCAAAATCCTGTCTTTCACAATGTGACCCTAGAATGATCCTTACAAGTCACAATTTGAGACAAGATAACTTCTACTTATTTAAGAAGAATGATATGAGTCGTAACTTGGGGAGTTCCTCTCAACCGCCTTCAGATTTAAATATATGACTCTGTGTGCTAAGAATTTAAGAACAGTGAAAATACTTAAACTTCTGACAAAAATCAAAAAAGCTGATAATGCTGAACCTCTCCTGGAACACAGATTTCATGAGAGTGTTGTAAATATGTAAGGTTGCAAATAAAAGAAACTTACAGAACAAAACCCATGAATATATTGTAGTATCAGGAAAGCAAACAGATTCCGTTTTCTAATGCTTATGAAACATTTAGCATACGTAAAAACGCAATAATGCAATAATGAACTTTGTTAATATAAACCTGAAAAATAAACCACACTACTTCATAATCATGCAAATGCATCTTTTGAGACAATCATTGCCATTTACAGACAATATAGCGCATGCAAAGTCTCTTTTATTGTGCAGTAAATACACATAAGAAAAAGTGAAGGGAGTGCATACAATTTTGAATATATTAATTTCATTTTCTTTCAAGCTCTCTTTATGAATTTTAAACAATTTAGAATATATTAAGTCTGAACTGACTCAAATAAAACTGATACAAAATTTTCAATTATTTAGTACTCAACATCAGCTTTAACATTCTGCTGTACTTATTCAGAAGAAACATTTTTAATTGCACCATTTATAATACATGAGAAAGGTTCCTTTCATGAACCTAAGAGAGATAAACTCTTGTGCTTATTTGGCAGACGTATTGTACGGGGTGCATATAAAACCAGCTACGCTGCATAATTCATCAATAGAACTAGAATACTTGATGCAAGTTTATTGAAGGATGAGATTGTCTTGCACCATCCAGATGACAAATTATCTTACATCATCACAATTCTGAATGCACAGAAGTCCACATGACAGGATGCTTTCAACAAACCATATGTAGAACATTATTTTTCTATCACGTTAAGCTCTATATGGTTCTAATATACAATATGTACTTAATGATCATACTATTTCTACGTAAACACAGATCTAAAGTGGTGCATCAGGAGATGGAATTACCAGCTCTTGAAATCTATCGTGAAATTTCATGCAAATAAAATTGCTATAATTTTTTTAGAGATTTTGGAGATTATTTCCAAATCCCAACAAAAACTATTGCAAAGAAATTCAATGATTCACAGTCACCGGAGAGGGCTCCATATAAAGACTGATGGTAGGGTCTGTAATGCACATGGAATATTCTACCCAGCATCATACACAGAAAAGTGGACAACAAGTGAAAAGGAAAATCCACAAGCAAACCAAAAGTAAAGCAAATCAACAACAATATATTGAACATGCTAGGGAAGCTTAACACCACTCAGAAACTGCTATTAGGGTAAAAAAAAAAAAATCAAATGAAATGTAACAAATCAACCCCCCAAAAAGAAGATACACAGAAGCTGCACCAAAGAACAGAAAAAAGAACAAGTCTTTGAAGTATAACAAAAATTAGACACATGCATAGAAATGAGGATTTGCATTGTGATAGTAAGATACCAGTCTGAGGCCTAATTTACCTTCACTGTCTGACATGGCATGTTGGAAGTCATCCATGATGAAGGCTATATCTCGATCATAGCCTCGAGTCCGTGACTCCTCCCTCATATGTTGCTGGACCTCAGGTAACGAATGGCTTGATCCAAACTGGTCCCTGGTATCTGCAGATATTGGTGGCAAGGGTCCAGCTGCTGCTCTTGCCATTCCCATCGGCTGGCCAACAGGACTTAGTGGGCTCTCTTCCTCTGAGTTCTGTGCTACTATTGGGATCCTCCCCCTGCTTTGGCTAATAGGTAAACTAGTGGGTTTAGTTCTTCCAGAAGGTGCTGCATGGCTAAAGGAAACATCTAAGGGTTCAGATTCTTGGGCTTTCAGTCTTAAAGAAGAACTGGAAGAATCCCTTTTCAATGACAAATCAAGCCCGTAAACTGAGGATGGTCTAGATGAGGGCCTAGATCTACTACCACTGCTATAAGACTTGTCTGCTTCATCTTGTAATGTGGATCTCATTGTTGGAACTAGTGCAGTCCCAAGGCCTGCTCCAATGGACGAAGTCAGTGGCTGCCCCATGTATTTCTGTTGGTCAGTGATGTTTTTTCTAAGGCCAAAAGTGATATCATCCTGAAGAAGCCTTGCCCTAGTAGTAATTCCCCCAAGTGTTGAAGTGCTAGAAGTCATATAGCTTGAATAGTCAGGCTCAAGGTCTCTGCTTTCTTGGATAGGTGAAAACTTTGTTAGTTTGGGGTCTATCAAAGCTTTCTTGTGTTTTGACTGCTTCTGGTAAAGGAGGGCTGCTGGGAGCTGCTTAGCAGCCTGTTTCTCAAGAGTAAGCCTACCTATGCTATATTTCTCAGATCTTGGAAAATGCCTGTAGCTGCCCTCCGCATGGTAATACTGTGACAGGCCAGCCAGATGATCCAGACTTTCTGCACCTCTACGGAACTCTTGTTTTATCTGGTGTTTTAGAAGTTTGAGCTCATAAGGGTCCTCCATTGGGTCTTCATCAGCTTTAACATAAGAATGTAACCTAGAAGAAGTCTGCAGTGGTGCTAGGAAGTCTGACACTTCTTGTGCTCTCCTGGCCTCAGTTGTGCGAAGCAGTCGATCTGTTTTGGTCAGATCTTTCTCATGGAGGCTAAAACTGGAACCAAGTGCTCCTGTTCCTTTAGTAAGTTCTCCTATATCATCAATCAGCACGTAATTTCGGGGTGTATTGTGGTGGTCTATATCTGCATAGAATGAATCTGCAGATATGCTTGATATAGGACTGCTTGCTATGCTGTTTCTCTCATCTAGTCCTATCCTTAAGTCCAAGGTAGAGTATTTACTGCCCAGCTGGGAAACTGCATAATTATTGTCAGTTGAAACTGGTGCTATCATGAGAGGCTGATTGCGAATTACATCATAGTTTGTTGTGATCTTAGGCTCCAAATATAATGTAGTTTGTCTTGGCTTTGGCGGTATCACCATCATCTGTGATGGGAGTTGGTATGATGGCTGTTGAGAGGGTGAAGGTTGAGCCTGTGGAGTAAAGGACATAGTAGCTCCTGTTTGGAAAGTTGACTGGGTCTGATAGGGTGAAACCTGCTGGTGATACAAAGGCTGCTGTTGTTGGTAATGTGACTGCTGTGTGAACTGAGTTGGTGCTTGAGTAGGCAGAGCAGGAGATGAATACTGATATTGAGCATATGGGCTTGTAGCAGGGGCAAACTGTGTTTCTGGCTGGGTTTGTGGTGGCATAAACTGGTTAAATTCTGTTTGGGGTGCAGTACGTGGTCTTTCCAAGCCGTGTTGAGTTTCTATTCTGGTTGACCTGGTATTATTAACTTCACTGTCTGACATATAATCACGTTCTTCTGCTACTCCTTGGAGATAGGCACGCTCTCTCTTTTCTCTTTCTTTTAATAAGGCTTCTTTCCTCCTATTAATGCCCATTTCCAAGTATCTCAGCTTGGCATCTATTTCTTTTTCCTCCTCATCTAGCTCTGCTTGCTTCTTCCTAAGTTTGGCTGATTCACGTTCAACCAGATCCAATTCCCTGTCTATATCCTGAAGAATTTTGGCTCTGGCCATAGTGTTGGTCCTACAAATCCTTCTGCGTGAAACTGATCCCACAGAAGTATATGATGACTGAGTTCCTGCCGTTGTTTCCTCTGGAGGTGGATTGGGCAGAGTCCTCTTCACCTTCTTTTGAGTGCCGGATGGAGTTATGCTTGAAGAACCTTTTGTCTGCAACAGAAGAAACAAGACTGAATCACTATTCTGCAGGCTTTGATCGCAAATTAATCACAAGCTGTTTAAATTTTTTTCATGGTACGGCTTTGTATCTTAACCACCTAATTTCTCTAATGGAGAGGAAGCTTGTGGTATCTGCAAAAAAGCAGCAGAAGACAGCCTGAAAAAATGCTGGCAGTCTGCTAAAGGTCAGGAAAATAAGTAAACTAATGCAAAATAAGCACTCACTAGGACTTTGTTTAGCCTAAGACTGAAAAATCTACTTTATCTTCTTAAAATGGAATTGACTGTCATTTCAGTTTTTTTTTTTATCTCCGTATACTTATACATAAATATACAATGCACGTGTGTGTGGGAGGGGAATATATATATAGACCAACACACCTTCCTCTTATATAACATTTAACAGAAAAAATATACGTACAATTATAAATGCACATATATACATATTCATATATAAATACATGTATAATCTGTATAATTGATCAAAAGTCTCTGAGCCAGATACTGAGTGCATACTGAGCAGCCACAACGTGTACTGAAATCCAGACACCAAAGCACGACATTCTAGTGACAATACACTTGGAATAACAGGTAGATCTTAGTCCACCTTATCATTTTTGCCTGCTCTCTGCTGCTACATATATATTTTCAGGGAAGAGTCTTGTGGTTTACAAAAGTGGTGCTAGCTTTCTTCACTTCATTGAAGGCTTTCTCATATGAAATTTGTTCCAGTTCCAAAGCTACAGTTTAAAACTTAAAAAAAATTAAACAGTTTCAAAATATAGGGATCTAGCTCAGTCCACATGTCCAGACTTCCCCACAGTTAATGGTAGAAGGGTGATTGACCCTGACCTGGAAGAAATATCTACCTTAAGCTGATGAGTCATATTTTGGAGGTGCCTATGTCTCTTCATCAGCTAGGAAAGTAAGCAACACAACTGGTTAGACGCAATCTAAATTGCACCCTAAATTACTAGGGTTTTTGAAAGGTTATTTTTAGTTTTGAAGTAAATTTACTCTCCCACACAATGTAGATACGTTAAGAAGTGGGATTTGAATTATATGGAAATTGTATCCTATCTCCCCAGTAGCTTCTTGTAAATCTTGCTGTAGTAAAGGAAAAGGGATTGATCTATACACATGCACTAAAAATAATCACCACAGCCGTTACAGAATGCAGCCATGTTAATAGCAAAATATGGAAACACTTTAGCACAGTTTAATAACAGAAGTAAAAAGAATATTAAGGAACTTGAGTCTTCTGCCTCTGCAGGCAAGCACAGCACTTTAGCAAGCATTAACTGATACTAATTAAAAATGGAATTTCTTCTGAAATAAAAGCTACTTCACTCAGATGTCAACAAGATTAATTTTAATTAAGAGTTTATAAATCACTATCTTCTCTGTTTATTCTAATATATTGTAAACAAATTGTAAAAGTTTTTAAAAAGTGTTTACAACCCTCTTTTGCTGCTCCCCTATTACCTAACCTTAGCAATTACAGTAATCAACTCATTATTTGTCATGGCTTTTTAAAGAAACTTTCACTACCTTTTCAAGTGCCATTTAAGCTCTTTTCATCCTCTTCATCTAAATTCCATCAACTTTTTCATGTTTCAGATTTCAATAAATGCTATTTAATTTTGTTTTCAGCTTCTCATGGCCATTTCCCAAACCCATGTTGTGCCAACAAATCAAAGAAACCAATTTTCTCTTGCTCAGTCTGTACTTCTAATCAAAGACAAATTAATAATCTACACTAGGTCTAGTTGGCTATTAATTTATATTGTAAATTCTGTCCAATACCACTGTTATTTCTCCCTCCCAAACTGAAATAGCAATCACAGATGGTGAAGCAGTCACAGATGGTCACTGGTATAGCAGAAGAGCTCTTAACAACACACTCATTAAAATATCTATCATACTTTACGGAATTATTATTTTCAGATGACAGTTAAGTGGAGGATGAAAAAATTCCAGCGTCAGCTTATAATGTATTTTATCAAAAAAACCCATATCTTTTTTTATATCCTTGTCTACATAATAAAGAAGCTCAGAGTAATCGACACTACAGGAAGATGTAGCACTTGCTTTCGAAAAAGTGTTGATAACCTCTAGTTCTCAGCTGCTATTCTCACAAAAGGCAAATCTTATTTTTTTACTTGATATTTACATTGGGATAAGAAAAAATAAATGTGATATTTTAGTACTGTGATAAAATGTGTGGGTTTTTGTCTTCTTTCTCGATATTCTCATCAGCAATTATGTTAGCATGCTACCTGGGCACTGCACTAGTATACTCAAGAGAAGTTCAACTGCAGTATTTTGGCAGTACTCTTTAAATTTAGTTTTTCCATTTCCTTTGAATTTGTTAACTAGCAAGGAAGAAAGACAAGCTAGGGCTTCACTAAATTCTCATCTCTTTGTCACAAAGAACGGGGAGAGGAAAGGAGTAAGTGCGCTGTTTAGACCTATCCCTGTAGTTTTGGTACCCATAATACATATGTAATGCTATGCTCATTTTAGGTTTAAAGGAAGGACGGGGCAGAAACCTTCATAAGACTAGTCTGGAGCCAAATAAAAAGCCTATCAAATACAGGCAAGCATTCTTAAGCCTTACAATTACCGGTTAAAGGTTAGGTTTGATGTCAGACAGGTGAGCTTAGCAGGCTCTCTGACTAAGCGATGACTTTTTCTATCATATTTTATCATATTTTCCATCTTCTTCATTCTAACCCATTGGCTTCTAGCTATCTAATATCACTCTCATTAATTTTTAAAAATCATTCTGTGTGTAGCAAATGATCACTCTAAATGCTGACTGTAAATTTCAAGAACTAGAAGTAACTTATTCTGCTTCTTGTTTCTCCATGACAACCTTAACAATGTTTTCACTTTATTGCTGACCCTTGCATCTGGGGAGAATTTCATGCTACTCTGGGACCTCCCTTCAGGATGGACGTAACAGTAATAAGATCCGCTTCTGAGGCAAAGCTGACCTTGCTAAAATAAGTCCAAAGCTTGTGCTTGAGATAAAGCTACAGATATGTTCTCCCCAATTCTACAGATTAAAGAACTGAGGAAAACAGTCTTCCCCCTCCTCGATCAATTTTTAAGCTTAACAACATTTTGATAATAAAGATAGAAGAATGCACTCCTCAATCTTGAAGTTCAATAACAAGATAACATCACAGTGAGGAACTCACAACTGTAAGCTGAAGGTTGCGTGCAAACAGATTAAGCAAAACCTTCCTTTTCTGCCTTGCCAATACACATTAGTCTTGACAGGCTTTATGTCCCGTGTTTTAATTTTCAGAGGTCATCTCAACAAAGCCTTGTGAACCCTGTTAAACTGTGTGGTGACTTTAGAATAATTCCTTTGAGATGACCATCCTACTCCTTGTGAATCTCTGTGAAAATATGTTTTCTACCCATTTTTGCCTCCTCCAATTTAATGGCATTGCTGACGAGGCCAGAAAGACTCCAACCCACTACAAGAATCACTCAAGCACTAGGAAATACTCACATGTTTCACTGCTTTTTAACTGTTTTAAAGAGATAGTTTACTTTGGGGGACTGAACGGCTCAGGAGATCTGTGATAAATTTCTACCTCTAAACTGTGTGTTTGATTCTAAGTTATTCAATCTTTCTCCTCTTCTCAACTAAATTTATTTGAATATTATATAGTGCTGCTCTTGCATCTTCTTCTCTCTCTATTCATCTAGCCATGCTTGGATGTTAGCTTCATTTGCTCAAAGAACTGAGCTTTCACACTTGGGCATACGGTCTCACATAGTTCTTGCATATTCTGGATTCTAATAGCAAATATGTAACCCTCATTATTCATTGTTCTTTTAACATTTTCTGTGATTACAACACAAAAACTCTTAAGCTTCCTCTGTCCTCTTTAGAGTTGACAAAATACACCTGTATTTATATATATATTTTTGGTATAAGCAGGGACAAATCCTGCAAATAATATCTACAATTCGTATACATATACGCATATACTCAAACCAATTACAATTGTAATGACACCATCATTATTAGAGTTTGCCACCACTAAATTGTCTGTGTAACGGAGAGAGTGATGTTAGACTACCTACAATCTGTGATGCTATGTAAAAGCAAAGGTAAAGTGGATCATAGCTGAAGCCACTCCTCTGCCACAATCCTCTGAAGACTCAACAGCATGGTGGAAAGCCTCTTCTACACTCTAGAGTACCAAAACCTTACTCTCTGCAGGTTAAGTTTTCCTGAAGCATCTGATCTTGGCTTTCAATAGAATTGAAATGTCAGCAGAAAGTTGGCTGTACCCTGATTACCAGAAAAACAATGCAAATGGTGTTTTTTGCCTTCAAACAAGGAGTATGCAGTCAATAAGCTTGCTTAGCAAACTCATGGGTAGCATTGGTTTGAGAGATGCACGTTGATGTGTTAAATGAAATTACTGGGAGCAAAATTGTTTGCATCTAGAAAAGATGTCAAGCAATAGAGGGACAGAAATCACTCTCCCATCAAGAAAAGAGGTCACTTTAGGTGGGGACCAGTGTAGGTTACTAAAGTAGTGATGGGCTGGAAGGTGAAGCCTGTGCTGTAGCTCTCTGTGTTCCAGCTCTCACAATTAAGACTTTTCTTGTATCAGAAATCTCCCCAAATGCAACCCCTTCAAACCCCCAAAATGCACAGTAAAAAGTACTGCTGTAATTGAAGGCGTTCTGCTTCTAAAGGGTTGGTATGTGTTACTCGGTATCACAGTATATGTTGTTGTATTGTATCAGTAAGACAATTAGAAATTTTGGCAATTTATTATTTTAAACATTTAATTTACTTCAAAGAATCTATGAAAATCAGTTATCGTTCATTAAGGAACTTTCATTAATTTAACAGTATCTTTAAAATTGCTTGTGAATGAAACCTAATTCCAAAAGATAATAACATAATACACTAATATTAGATTACTTTGTTGTAAGTATGGAATCCTTAACTGCATCTTCTTCTAGGATGCAGAGAGACATATTGGACAACATTTTGTAGCTTGTCCTGTGCACAGTAATAGTTTCTTGTGTAAGTTTTTGTGGACTGTCCAGACTTAATATCTGTTATGTGGGACCAGCTTCGTTAATGCTTGGTAGCCATTATTAGAGCAAGAATATTGATAAACTTCTCTCCACTGTCTAAGGATGATACAGGGTCACTTTTACAATATGAAGAACCATAGAGTGTGGGAACCCATCTCTGAAGCCCAATAGGTAAAGGGAAGCAGATGAATCATGCATGGTAAGGAAAAAGTATTAAAACATGTATTTATAAAAGCTAGTCTAATCACCACTGCTGAGAATGGAGCAATACATGCTCTGAACAAATTACAACCATCAGTAAAGCCCTATCAGCCAACCTGTACTGCCTTGCCCCATGAGCCATTGCTGGCAAGGGGAGTGGAACATGAATTTGACGGGCTGAATTCAGCCTTGGCAAATTTGGCAGTCAAATACTCTGCTTCATGAGTAATATACTAGAGTTTTCCTTTAAGGTAACTCTTTTCCTTTAATGTAACTCTTGTCTTTTTCTTTTCTGCAAGTGTTTTGCTGTGGGGACTGAGCAGTCAGGCAGAAAACTAGTTTCTAAATCACTACACAGCAGCACTGAGATGCCAGTCAGACTGATTTTCTCACTGGGTTGTTTTCTTTTTTTTTCATTCCTTCGGAGGGTCTGTACAGATAAATTTCTGTTCTGTCAAAAATCAATATAAAATTTTTAGAAATAGTCTATTCGAAAGCAATAGGCATTTTTCAGAGTTTTTTTGCTTTCATTCATGTCAGAGTCACTCATTTCTCAGATGAGCACTTCTGTACTTTCCATCCTCTTGCTCCTTTCATTTTCTCTGTGAAATTGTTTGAAATTGCCATTTTCACTTCAAATGCAAGGCGAACAGCACAGTGAACTTCCTAACAGCTGACATGACATGAGATATCAACTTCTTTCCTCAGTTAAACACTTAAAAGGCCATATGCTTCTTTTGATCTCAGGGGGAGAAAGGAGAATTTAAATGGTAATTTGATATGCAAACTACAGACAGATGTGGCCTTTGTACAATGATTTTCAAAGGGATCTAAACCTACATTTGATCTGCTATATGTGAGTAGACATAATAGCTGTTCTTAGTCGTTTGCACAGAAGAGATAGTTTTGCACAGAGCAATGGATTTCTGATTCATTTGGAACAGGACTGACAACTTTTGTCGATAAGGGCAACAAGGCAATTCCCTCCTCAGTTTAGACTGGTAAAAATTAGGAATAGCAGTTTAAATCAGCAGAAATACATCAGCGGAAAATCAGTTTGTGAGAAGAATGAAACCCAGTGTTTTGAAACTTTGACTTTAAATAGTGTAACTGGAACAATACTCCATGTGTGCATTTAACCGATTTTAGACAACACACACATTATTCGAAAGCTTATGCTGTACTTTCCTTAGCTTATATCTACAAACAATATGTATACTGTTTGCTTTTTCTGCTCACTGGAGACACAGCAGTCCCTTTACCCATTCCGCCTACTGCAATTCAATATTCTTCGCAATTTTCTTTGTTCCATAGCTTAAGCCTTATACAAAAGGGAGAGTTTCTGGCTACCTCATACAGTGACATTATCTTTAAAACTCACCTGAAAACAATTATTTTCTTTTTTATTATTAATTTCTTTTTGCCTCTGCTATTCTTTGCTATTTATCTTTGTAATCATATTACTTATCTTTAGAAAGTGTTCTGGGATACAAGCTTATACAAGGGATCCGCTGTCAAATTATGTTGTGTATATAGAATTACGTATCTCAGTTATTTTACAATGGGGAAAAAATATCTGGCAGATTGATTCAGACAATGGGCATCTGTCAAGCTAACAGAAAGAGTCAAATTGTCAGCGTTGAATACTGCTTCTGCACTGAAATCTCTCTACCAAATGGGCGCAATATTTTTCCCACTATTCAATCTCTGTAAAATAAAAAAAAGGGGGGGAAACAGGGAAAAGGAAGGGGGAAGGGGAAAGGAGAGGGGAAGGGAAAAACTCTGTCCTCAAAACAGAAAAACATAGTCAGAATCTCTTCTTTGAGTGACAAATATGGATTTCACACTTTGCTATAAACAGCCTGAAGACATTGCCGGAAATACTGCTACGAGGGCAATACCTACTGATGCTTACTAAATATTTGTCTTTACATGCTTTGCACTGAAATATGTTAAATATTCGTTAGTAGTTTATTATATACCAGCATATTAAAAACTACCAAGGTTCTTCACAGAAAGAAAATACTATTCTCCCACTGCTACAATACTGTGTTTTCACTACCAACTCCATTTAATACTCTGAGTGCTATAATACTATAGCCCTAGTCCAGGACTGAAGCCTGAACGTTATAAAGAATTCAGAATAAATACTTTTGTCTGTGAACTAAAATCTTTCCTCATTTTTAAATTATTTATGAATTTTAAGAAGGTAGTCCAATTTCTGTTTAAAAGAAAAAAGGACCCAAATGAATGGACTTATCTGGATGTTATCCTCCTCAGGACTCAGGAAAGTTTCTGAAGAGGATGTTTCTGAAGCATGGGTTTCTGAAGCATACTCTGCTTTGACAACCCACAAGATTACAAAATAAATAACAAAAGAGAGGATAAAGTACACAGAACTCTATGTATAGCATAGCAGCAAATTGTAGAAATGAAAGATTTACTGTCTGGAGAAACACTAATGGCAAAACTAGAATTGCTCTGAGGTAGGTGCTTAACAAAGACAAAGTCTGTAGATTCATGGTGACTATGTAATGGCTTTAAACTAAAATAGGGTAGATTTAGGTTAGATATAATAAAGAAATTATTTTCTATGAGGGTGGTGAGGTGCTGGAATAGGTCGCTTGGAGAAGGTGTGGATGCCCCTTCCCTGGAAGTGTTAAAGGCCAGGTTGGATGGGTCTTTGAGCAACCTGGTCTAGTGGAAGGTGTCCCTGCCCTTGGAAAGGGGATTGGAGCTTGATGATCTATAAGGTCCCTTCCAACCCAAACCATTCTATAATTCTATGTACTATACTATTACATTGTGTACCACACTATAACATAATTAGTGTTTCGTAATCAATCATTACCTCTTCTTTTCCCCCTATTGTTTCATTGACAGTCTAAGAGGCATTTTAGATAAATACAGAACTGTAGATACTCAGAACTTCTCAGCCTAACCTGTGGAAAGTTACCAAAAGTACTGTGAAGCAGATGGTCGATGCCTGTGCTTGGTTAAGATACAAATATTGTTTACACATGATGCGCCCTGTCTCCAGTACAGCCTGGGTTTAGATTGAACTAACTAACGCACAGAACTGTACCTCAGTAACATGTTCTGATACAGAGGCAATGCGATTCTGCCACTGGTAATGCAAAATTGTTATAGTAAAGACTATTGCAGCCAAGTATTAATTATTAACTTTGGAATTAGTTGATCATGAAGTTATTTGTGGCCGTAGAAAAAGACACCAATCATCTTCATCTCAGAATGATGAAGCCCTTGGAATAAATCTCTTTGCACATAATGCAACATCCTTAGCAAGGGCTCATTTACTGATAGTAATTCATAATACACTGTTTCTCATCATGTAACACACAAATCACTACATGTAAATCCACTCCGTCAGAATAATAAATTTTATTTGTAACTCGGATCTCATCTATGGAAAATTTTACTGGATTATACAGTCTTTTCCCAGTCAACGAGAGCATACTTTAAATTCTCCTCCTTTGCAATCTGAGAATCCTGGTCAGAAGATATTGGTGATAAAAAATCAGAACAGTTTATACTTCTTAGTCAGATAGGCATATGCTGAATTAACACCATCTGTTTGCTACTGATATCAGATTACTTTGCAAACTTTCAGCTACAGTAAAAAAAAAAAAATCACCAAAACCCACTCTATCTCTTAAAGAAAGGAAATATTAATCTTGTTTTACAGAAAAAAAACAACCAAACAAAAAAAGTGTGAGAAAATCTTGGCTTTTTCTGTCTCCTGCACTACCGACTTCCTCCAAAGAGTGGTAGCTGAGGAGACTCCACATGCTGTGCCACAGCCCATGTTTATTCGCAAGAATGAGGATTCATCTGCCCAAGCACAGACATAATGTACAGAGCTAATCTGAGCTAGTCCTCCAGACTACTGAACTGAAAGAAAGTGCAATTTTTCTTCAGCTCCCTCCATAATCACATCTGTTTCTCTTACTCACTGTAGAAATGGCCACATGTAACATAGATGTCACCTGTAAATGTCTCAAGACAGAATAGGTCTGTCTCACTCCTAGCTACTGCAGCAGTTTGAATTCCTGTTTTTGGGTCCTCATTTGGGATCTGCTTTGTAGAAGAGTTTTAATCCTTTTTTCCTAGCCGGAATCTCACCACCTCTGCAGTTCTGCAGAAATGACACCTCTCCTCAGCAATCAAAGGCTCAGGGCACAGCTCAATTTGATCGTTCAGGCAGCATTTATTTTATCCTGCGCTCATGACGATTTGCTTCCCTGGTCTAAGATTAAAGGTAGCAGAGTGAGCAGAGACCTGATTAATCACTTTCTCTATAATGTAGCTCATGCTGGCAAACAATGGTCATGTAACTGCTGCTGTAAAAGGCACGGATTAGACAAACTCACCAAGTGCCTAACTGCTTAATTCAGGCCTTCCTATAAGCATTACAGCTAAGCCTTCTCTGTCTTTTCTGCTCAGCCCTGACTTCATCCATACTGCTGTGCACCCACAGAACAGCCTGCCTCAAATGTCCTTCCCCCTCTTTCCAAAAAAGTGCCTTAAAATTTACCAATGCAACACATTCTATTGCAGAAAAAACATACTTCTTACTCCGCTTTTGTACCATGTACAGCTCTGTAAGGCATTTCAAGTTGTGTAATGACCAATAGTTCTTCACGGTGGTTACACAGTTGTCAAAATCCCAGCATTACACACTATTAGAGGCAGAGTAGAAACAAAAGGAGATTTGTGAAACCCTCTTTGGTCACTGACGCCTGGCTTCCAGGCTTCACTCTGTTCCAACAACTCACCAGCTTTCTGGTCTGCAGCAAATTCTGCATAATTCCCTCTGTCCCAGCTGGACATGTCGCTTTCTCCATCAGCTCGGGTTGTGAGTCCACTCCTCTCTCTTCTCTGCAGTTTCTCAGTATCTCCCTGAACTTCTGCCTGAAACGTTTTTGTTTCCCCTCTCCTTCCACCCCTCTTTTTCTGAAGCATGAGAACTCTCCCTAAAATATGCTCAGGTGCCTCCAGGTCAGGAGCAATCTCTCTCCAGAAGCTTCTAAGCCAACCCATCCCTCTCCCTTTTTAAAGGACTGTAACTGAACCTGACAACAAACATGCAGAATAGATCATCTGCCACAGATGGCTAAACTTACGAAGTGTGAAAACCACTCACAGTATGTCCAGATTTTCCATTACACTTTTTCACGTGTAGACTGTACTAGCCAGACCACACAAAACCCCATATTCCTATCCTTATTCTCACATAAGAATGGCATTTCCAGTTTGATACAAACCCATTTCCAAGCAACACAAGTCACACAAAACCAAATTAAGCTCTCCTTCTACCCCACTCCAAACCTTCAAAAAGCCAACTTTTTGAAGCAGGCTTTAATATTTGAATAAATGTGTGCAGAAATTTTCTATACTGATACAAAACAGAACCTCTCATGGAAGAAAACCAGCCTTCAATATGTTATCTGTTTAAATTTATACCTCTTATTTGTCAAACAAAAAAGTCTTTTAAAAGGCATGAAACCATTCTTTCAAAGTTGACTTTTTTTTCTGTTTTTCTTGTATACTTATTCTACAGCCTGTTGATATTACACCAGATTTAATCCATGAAGCTAGGAGTGAGAAATGACAAATGTTTCATCATTTGAGAGTATTTAAAACCAGAGTGGACATCAGCACCAGCTGTTCACCAAAGAAATCCAGTCAAGGCACTCAACTGAATCGTGATTAGCTCAACTGTAAATAAAACTGGAAGAAAGTCCTGATATTTAGAACAACATCCATCTTTTGTTTTTAAGTATAAATGGATATAATTTTTATACCTGATTGTTTTAGCAATTATTAAATATGGTGTATATGACTAACACTGAAATCTAGACTCATTTTCAGAAGGGGAAGTGTTCCACTCCTGGATAAATTCAATCAAATGACAGCCTTGCAGGCAATGTGATATTTAATCTAAATGTGTAGGGTTGGGGAAGAAGAAAGCAGCAACCTTTAATGAATTTTCTTCCTACTATTTTAATAGCAATTATACTATTTTAGAATCATGACCTTCCTCTTCCCATTTCTGCTTACCGTGACAAGCAGCACAGGAAGATAGAAATTTGGCAAGCTTACTTTTAAACACTAATGAAGTTAAAAATAAAGAAAAGGCAGCAGAAAAAAACAGAAGTTAATATGAAAGATGTGCCATTTGCAGTTTCTAAACCTATATATGTATTAGAAAAAAAAAAGGAGAAACAGAACCTAAACCAAGTGCCATGTTTCAAGACACGATATAAAAATGAAAATTCTTATGGTTGACCTGGAATCTAGGATATACTTTCACTGCAGATAAAAAAGGAAAAAGGTTCTTTTATTTCCCCTCATTTTCAGAGCCCCTATTATCCTTGCTCCAAACCATTCTTTGTCCACCACTGCTGTAGAGCAAAATAAATCTAAATAAAAGTTAGCTCTACTTGTTTGCACACATATGGTCTATAACAATTACCTTAAACATGCAGTGCACAGTGAGTTTTACTATAGAAATACTGGAAATTAACAGTAAAAGAAGTTTACAGGATGAATACAGATTTGGGATGGTTCTCTTCTCTGTTGTTTTTATGTGTTCTCACTGTTCTAAAATTTCTAGTGACACTAACGAGCCTGAACTTGATCTTAGAGAATAAACCCAGAGTTTACAGAGAAAAGAAAATGAATGAAACCCTGAAACGCACATAAAAGTTCAAATGCACATTCTAGACCAGTGGAAGAGTAACGGCTGAAAAATTAGTCCAGACCACCAAAACTGAATGGCTATTGAATATCCTAGTGATATTTTAACTTCGTACAATACCAGGCTTTACACAAATGTCATTCAGTACCATATGGGTTCAGATGTATTCGTGGAAAGTCAAATGATTGCTCTCAAGTCTCAAATAGTCTGACGGTCACTGTGGCCTACAGCAGCCTAAGGCATAGTGTACGGATAGATGTTTTTACATACAAGAAATGGCTGTATTTATGGGCTGAAAGCAGAACTGCTGGGTGCAAGTGTGATTTGTCAAAGATGTGCTCCCTAAAGACTGAAAAATGCAGAAGTGACTAATAGTTTTAAGCTGGTGAGGGTGTCAGAAGAAAATGTCATAATACACATCAGGGTGTCATAAGAAAATGTTGTAACACACGTCTCCAACACAACAAAGATTTAAGAAAACAGTAATGCACAAAACAAGAACAGTGAAGGCTTTACAGTATTAGGATAAACAAGACAAGAACACTTTTTAGTTAATATTTAGTTGGAAAACAAGAATAAATGGCTGTGCATGAAAAGAATTCTTCTAAACTTCATTGCACAATGCTACCACTGCATGTCGTGGTTAATAAAGAACTTTAGCTAGGTTTATAAAATTCAGATGGTGATGCACCTCGATATCACCAAGGTGAGAACCACCCTGAAAAGAGGCTTTGGCTTTTCAAAAACAGTAAGTCAAAGGACAGAAAGACAAGAAGGTCAGATTTTAAGCAGCTAATTTCTGAACGTCACCATTCTGTAACAGGTCATAATGGTATGTTCAATAGTACTGTAGACGTGAGGAATGCCTACGAGAAATACTAAATACCTGGGTGTTAGACAGTGTTTGATGTAGAAGAATAATTTTGGTCATCAGTTCTTCTATGGGTGGCAAAGGGCCAGGTTTAGATTAGATATTAGGAACAAATGCTTCATCATGAGGGTGGTGAAACACTGGCACAGGTTGCGCAGACAAGCTGTGGATGCCCCCTCCCCAGCAGTGTTCAAGGCCAGGTTGGATGGGGCTTTGAGCGACCTGGTCTAGTGGAAGATGTCCCTGCTCATGGCAGGGGGGTTTGAACTAGATGATCTTCAAGATCCCTTCCAACCCTTACAATTCTATGATTCTATGATTCTAAGTATTTTTTTCAATTTTTCTCATTTTGAGGTAAATCTGGTTTTCTCCAAGTCCTAAGGTTATTAGCTTCTAAGAGCATCTAGATCTAAATGACAAACTTAATAAAGTTATTTTTATTTCATATTTTGCACATTATGAACACTTTTGATATTCATTTAAGGCAACAAAAGCAATATTGCTTAGCTGAAATATTTTGACTCTGCATCAAAGTTAATGCTTAAAGGGTCTCAGGCTTCTTAGCCATTAATTTATTTGCCTCTGAGCTAAGACTGAAAAAAGGCTATTGTTTAGCATCAGTCATACACTGATTAGAGCCTTGGACAGACCAGGATAGAGATTATCAATTCAACTCCCCTGATGACGATTGCTGTTATTTAATTTCTAAGTTATTGAGGCAAAATTCTAAATGGTTTTTACTTCATTTTCACATGACAGTATTTATGTTCACAGATCTTTGGTAAGCGCATAAAGAAAAGAAAAGAACCATTCTATAAGTATTACAGAACTTGTAATACTTACAGAACCAGCTGTTTGTGTTTCAGCAGTAAACGTGAAATCCTTTAATTCTCAGATCTCTATTCTGTTATCTGAAGGCACAGTAATCATTGTAGTACATTGCTGTATATATAGCAGACAGGAGCCAGGCTGGCTGAATAGAGATGAAGATTGTCTTGTCTGACGAATCATTGATGGCATTTACCTCAGCATACATTATCTTTGAGCTCCGTGTATTAGTGTGCAATTCCTTATCCTGTTGTTTGAACATTCATTTACCCATAAACACTAAGTACTGAAGTAGTGATGAAGCATTTTCCTTTATCTGCTCTTCTCTCTCTCTGGAAAACATTAAATGGCTTTGTATCTGACCACAGCCAACATTTTTAATCTACACTGCTTTTCTGCCACAGTATTGATTCCTTCTTACAGCATTTTACAAATTATATGTTCATGAAATATAACTACAATGCTGCAATGCAATAATAATTTCAGAGATGTAAGATGACAAAGAATTAGAAAATGGAACACATATCCTATATATTTTAGCTCAAAGTAACATACAAAGAACAATGGTTTTTCAAAAATTTTAGAACAATTAAAACTCAGGACCAAGTTCAGGAGGAACTCACTGGCACAAGGGTCTCCTCCAAAACGCAAACCTTCAGCTCTTTGTAAGACTGAAAAAGAAGACTCTGAAGAGGAGAGAAAAGGTGATGCCATTACTTTCTAACATACTCCTAGATCTGGGTCAGAGCATAAGATCAGCCTGTTCCATTCAAGAGAAATTTCCTTAACATCTACATTCATGTCATGAAGCCTCAACACCACATAATCTTCCTATGCAGCAGTTCTGAAAGAACACTGGAAAAGCACTGCACTTCTTTAGAAATATGAGTTATATATTTCAGGAACATACTTTATGTCTTGTGAATAATCATGTGTTTATGTGTAAAAAAGTATATAGGTTTTTGTGCATAATTCTCTAGCTCACCCCAGGAAGAGTAAGCACTCAGTCATCCAAGTGATTTGGAACCCATCTAGTTCATTGGAAACCACCGTGCTTGACACTTCAGAAACACACAATGTGAGAAAATGTCTGCTGCAGACTTCCTACATGAAGTGGAAGAACAGGTTCAGAGAAAAACAGTACTCTGTGCCAACATTTTCCTTATAGCACCAAATATTTTCTAAGATACAATGAATATGTGTATTTTCCATTCCATCTTCAGATCAATAAATAACATTTTTATGAGCAAAGAAAATATGTCATATTTAACAGTTAGCATTAAGTAAAAATTTAAAAGAAATATTATGTTGGCTTTCCAGGGGCAAGCCAAGTTCTGTTACAGTGGATGACCACTAACCTCAGAAGCTGACTATCTATCTCACCCTTTCCTGAAAGTATATGAATTGGCCACTATCATAGACAAAAGGCTGAATTAGGTGGACTTTGATCTGAAATTGAAATTGAGGATCCTATCCTTATGAAACTACATTCCAATTGTTGAACTGCACATGAAAAAGAATAAACATCTGAAAACCTTCAACTTGTTCTTCAGTCTATGCTTTCTGTATGACCAATTCAGTAGACACTGTAAAGCATTGATTTTAATTTGCTCTTTCTCAGTTCGCCACTAAATTTCCAAACTGCATTCAAACTCTGAATATTCTGACCTGCAAGAAAAAATGCATTCAACAGATTTCTTTAAAAAAATTTGGGAATTTAGTAGTAAATTATTAGTAAAATTATAAATTTCAGCAGAAAAATCACAGGTGATGACACTGATTTTCAGACAAAGCATTCAGAAATATGGTGGTATTTTAAAGCATTTGCATGTTTTTCCCCACTACATAATTACCAACTGTTTAGTATAATGAAGTTAAAAAATACTTTATTTCAAATATCTATGCTTTGTGAACAGAACACATTTCTTGTTCACCTTATTTCTTAATTACTTGCTCATTCCAGTGTTTGTGCAAGATAACATATAAATATGGGTAAGATACACATCAAAATAAGTTTACTAGAGATTGATAAAAACAGAATCACAAACTTGATGCAAAATCAAATTTCTGCAGTCTCAGCTATTCTATTGATATCTCCAGTTCGATACACACATCCAGAGCTATTCCATATATCGAGCTCCCTCTGGGCTTTGAAGCAAACGGAGCTGATTATCATCCTCTGTCACTTCCCACCATTAATTTTACTGACTTTATTGTCAGTACTTCTAGAACAAGTCAGACAACCGGCAATTCTTCTCCATTAATAAAAACTTTCTTTTTTTTCCCCAAAAATATTTCCAGTAGGATCAAAAAGACAGGAAAAAAACTACTCATGCCTGTGAGGATTTTTTTAATTTTAAATCTGGATAGGAAAAAAACTTGTTTCAGGAGAATCACTGTTTGATTTTTCAGCTTGCCAGCTGCCAGGGCCTTATTTTTACTTTCTTTCCATAGGCAGATGGTAAAACATCACTTTGCTTTTCTTCACTACTATATAAAACTCCATTATTTTTTCTGTGCAAACTTGAACTTCTCCAATATAAAATTCAGATTTAAAGGATATTTTCTGCTAGAACATTTCCAGCGGCACTAACCACTTAAATTGTTTAAATGAACAGCCTTTCTTCCTGTTCCCCATATCCCATCTATTTGGGCATTCCATTTCTTGTATTAACCAGAATTGAGAGATTTTGTTTTAAAGAAAGTGCAAGAAAGCATCCCCATACTGGAAACAGTGGAATAACTAGTACAGAGAAAAAAATCCACTCTAAATTCCTCAAGGCATGATCCACATCTCAGTGAATTAACAGTGTACTATTAATTTCAGAGAGTTTTATATGAGTTATCTAGTTAACGTCTTCTACAATAATCCCTGGGATATAAGCACAAGCTTCTATGGATCTAAAAGTCAATGGACATACTCAGTTCTGAACTAAAGCCATTACAATAGATTACAAAGGGTTCAGAGGCAATGCTTCTTTAAAGTGTTTCCTTCTCTCCTACTACTCCACGTTTCTCTTTCTGCATCCTCAGTTGTGCCTGTACACCAGAATAAGCTGGCAAACCGCAGCAGACACAATTTTGCTGAGGAAACCAGTATGTAGATTAATGGGGGAGTAAGTCTAGTACCCTTAAGGAACTATTAATGTGTGTTCTCTTGCACGAAGTGCAACATTAACAGAAGACTTCTAGTTCTTCAAATAACTTCTTTAGAGCCAGTTTGGATTTCTCTACATAATACTACTTGGGTTTTATCATGAGCTGGGCTGGGCACACATCTGTTCTCCTGGACCCATGACTCTTCTTTTCCCACTGTTACTTTTAAAGTAAAAACTTCTGAAATCTCTTTTTGAGCTTGACCTATTTGATGGCAGTTCTCTGTGCCCCTTTTCTAATAACATTACTATCGTTGGTGGTTAAGGTGGCAATTCGGCTGACATGATAACACTATCAGAGACTCTGTGAATATTAATGAGGTAAAAGATTCATGAAGCCTGCAAACAAGCTTTAAAGTAATGACTCAATGGCGAAAATACAGAAGGGAAGTGACATGAAGAAACATAAAAAGAAGGAGATAAGATTACAGTTAGTAAATGATAGGAAGAAAGAATGGGGAGAAAGAGAAGGACTAACTTTTTGACACTGTTTCCCACAGCATCCTTCTCCAGCAACTAGATGCCCATGGTTTGGATGGGTGTAGTCTTCGCTGGATAAAGAACTGGCTGAATGGTGGAGTGCAGAAAGTGGTGATGAATGGAGTTAAATCCAGCTGGTGGCTGGTCATGAGTGGTGTTCCCCAGGGCTCAGTTTTGGGTCCGGTCTTGTTTAACATCTTTGTCAATGATCTGGATGAGGGGATTGAGTGCTCCCTCAGTAAGTTTACAGATGACACCAAGTTGGGTGGCAGTGTGAATCTGCTCGAGGGTAGGAAGGCTCTGCAGAGGGATCTGGACAGACTGGATCGATGGGCCAAGGCCAACTGTGTGAGTTTCAATATGGTCAAATGCTGGGTCCTGCACTTGAGTCACAACAACCCCATGCAATGCTACAGGCTTGGGGAAAAGTGGCTGGAAAGCTGCCCAGCAGAAAAAGAGTTTGGGGTGTTGGTTGACAGCCAGCTGAATATGAGCCAGCGGTGTGCACAGGTGGCCAAGAAGGCCAACGGCACCCTGGCTTGGATCAGGAATAGTGTGGCCAGCAGGAGTAGGGAGGTGATCGTGCCCCTGTACTTGGCATTGGTGAGGCCGCACCTGGAGTACAGTGTTCGGTTTTGGGCCTCTCACTGCAAGAAGGACATTGAGGTGCTGGAGTGTGTCCAGAGAAGGGTAACGAGGCTGGTGAGGGGTCTAGAGAACAAGTCTTATGTGGAGCGGCTGAGGGAGCTGGGGTTGTTTAGTCTGGAGAGGAGGAGGCTGAGGATGGACCTTATTGCTCTCTACAACTACCTGAAAGCAGATTGCAGTGAGGCGGGTGTTGGTCTCTTCTCCCAGGTAACTAGCTATAGGACGAGAGGCAATGGCCTCAAGTTGCATCAGTGGAGGTTTAGATTAGAATTAGGAAAAATTTCTTTACTGAAAGAGTGGTCAGGCATTGGAATAGGCTCCCCAGGGATGTGATTGAGTCCCCATCCCTGGAGGTGTTCAAAAAACGTGTAGATGAGGCACTTTGGGATATAGTTTAGTAGTCATGGTGTTGTTGGGTGGATGGTTGGACTTGATGATCTTAGAGGTCTTTTCCAACCTATAAATCTATGATTTTATGACTCTAAGAAAAATTTGAAGAATGGATGGAGAGGTTACACAGACTGAACAAAATAGGAATGTTCATATCCAACGTGAACTGGATGTGAATGACTGGTGAAATAATAAACAGAAATGAGGTCATAATTCTCGTCTTCTTTTATTTTCCAGCTCATACTTAGCCTTCTACATTAAGCACAGAAACAGGTAATTTTAGAAGACATAAAAAACTATGATCAATATTATTATTTCCATCTTTTTCCTTCAGTTATAACTTCATCATTTATCTTAAGTTTTATCTATCCGCTTTAAAATGCAGGTATATTATGATATAATTATTATGAAAAACTTAAATTAATAAAATGTTTGACCTCTTCTAACATTGTTCCCCTGTTATTTGGATATGATATTTTTGGATTATAAAAAAACTTTTCTATTTCAACAGGATTTGAAAGACAGTTCTTCATCTGCACACAAAATAATAGATTTTTCTCTCTATAATTATGACAGACATTGAGGTACTAGTATCTCAGAATTTATATAAGACCTATGCATTACATGCCTACAAACAGTTAGCAGTTTTTATTATGAAAGAATAATTTCTCAAAACTTCAGTATATCAAAAAAAATCCAGAAAAAAAGGAGGTTTTAGTGGCAAAAAAAATTCTCCAAATTACTCTAACATAATTACTGGCTTTGAGAACTTAATGGGGGGCATAGGCTAGTGTCTCCTGAACTGTACTGTGTATTTCTTTATTAAGCTGCATAGGAAGTGCTTGAGTGAACACAATTTGCTTCTGAAGTGTCACTAGAAGAGCAGGACTTGGGAGAGGTGCCCGTACTCTTCCCATTCTGTTTTATGGCCATCGAAAGCATTAAAAATCTTGGCTAGAGAGCCCAGTGCAGGCCCAGTAAGATTGTCAAGGCTTGAAAAGAGTGGCTGTTCTATGAAGAAAGCCCGAGCTTCATTACTTTGGAAAAAAAAGCTAATTGCTGTCTTCAACTTCCAAACGCAGCACTGCTGAAAGGACAGACTCAGACTCTGCTAAGAGGTGCAGAGTGAAGGACAAAAGGCACAAGCTGCACCAGGATAGTTAAGCATTATTCACCATGAGAACAGTGAAGTCCCAGAACAGGATGTCTGGAGAGACAGTGAAATCTCCATCCTTGGAGATTTTCAAAATTCAACTGGACAAGCCTAGTTAGTCATCTGATCTAACACCGAAATTAGCCCAGCTTTGAGGTGGAGATGGGACTACGTGACCTCCACATAACCAACCTTCCCAGTCTGATTTGTTGGTGATCCTTTTCTCAGTCACTGTGATGGCTGGGTTTAGCTATTTAATGTTTGTTAAATAGGCACCAACATACTGATGGATTTACTGCCACGATGCCATGGAAGGTGTGAAAGAGTAGGGACTGTGGTATTTATTTTTATTAAATAAAAGCTCCAATGTAGGCAAAAATGTTCCTTAACTGCAGTGTTGCTGAGATGAAAAATACTGTTAGTCATGTTTGCAAAATACCCTCCAGAAATGCCATTTGCTTCTTTACATATTTATATAAATATATATAAAGTGAAAATGCTATTTTATAATATTGTCAAAACTTTTTGTTTTCTTTGGTGAGCTCTTGGGCCAAATGATGAAGAAGTGGAACAAAAGAGATAAAAATGGGTTCCTCTGCCTGGATTACAGTTCTCTCAGACAAGCAATGTTCAAACAGGCTGTAAGAACACAAGGACTCAGAGCAGCCTACACTACTGCTGTCAAAAGAATGACTTTTACTGCCTAAAGAAATATCTGAAGGCATTACTATAAAACTCTCTATACTACTACATCAGTGATCAAATGAGCAAAGGACAAACTCACTGATTCCTTTCCATTCTTCCTAGAAGACCACGATATTTCTGCTACTGATTATAACTTAGGAATCATAGAAGGACAGTCAATATGACATAAATGATAACCCAGACAGTAACATTTCTGAAAAAGACAGTCATTGGTTATAACATTGACTCAGACAAGAAGCCCAATTTTATTTCAGTTACCCTCTTATATTATATATATATATATAGATACAGCAAAACACCACTATGAAGGAGGTTACAGAAAATGTGCTCCACAGGCTTATGAAGCACATATTACTTTCAAGCTACCTTGTGATTTCTTGAGGCTTATGTCACTGTGTTTTATTAATGTTATACAACAGCTGAAAATAAACACTGAATCTCTATCTTCCCTATATTAGACTTAAATTTTAGGTGGGTAACTCTCATTCTGATTCACCCCGTCCATCAGCTCTCCTGACTATCTTTTCACCTCTGGCAACCATGAACTGTCTATATCAAACAGTTATCCAGATTTAGAGAACTCAGGACTATTAAACTTCTCATCTCACATAAACTGAGGAAATCCTCACCATTTAATCCTCCTTCAGGCCTTCCTCCATACTACTTCTTTAATTTCAAACCCTGCCTTTGCTTTTAGTTAATGGCTAGCCCGTTTAGCCTCTTGGCATTTATGATCCCACACCAGGGAATAGGCTTGCCAGGCTGAGTAATAGCACCAGCACACTCGATGCTTGAGTTGGTTTCGGCATTAGCAAACAGCTTGCAAGTGAGTAAGGTGAGATAATAAAAGCTGTATTTTCATAGGAACCACTCAGATTGGATGAGAGAAGGTGTCAGAGAGAGACCGGCTGGGAAACAGAAGTAGGGTTTAGCAAGATTAGAGGGAAGATATGGACAGATGGAGAATGTGAACAGAAATTGAACCGAGACCCGAATTCATTCTGTACAAAATGCATGAAGTTCTGGAGGAGAAGAGCCAAAAGACAGGCTTTCTCTGGCATCTCATATGGAGGGAGAGAAGGAATATGAGGAGACGTTTCAGAGAGACTTCTAAGCCGTATCCTGTGACGATGTTTCTGACTTAGCCCTGTATTTGGAGTTTCTAAATGGCTGACTGAGTCATCACAGCACTGAGCAAACTGGCTACTGTTAATTCCTGTCCCATATCTTCATTCTAAATGAAGAGACTGGAAACACTGAGCATAACATTACCCATTATGGATCCCACTCCCTGAGCTGAACATTGCAGCAGGTAAATCACTTTTTTTGTGTTTCTGTAAAAGTTCACCAGTGTTCAACTCCTTCTTGGTAACAAAACTGGAAATTATTTGGAGAAAATGAACTGAGAAGATAAGCACGTAGGAAAAATTATCTCAGTCTCTCCAGGTCAGATTTGAGAACTGCTGGCAGGATAGCTTCTGAAAGCCTGAATTGGTGTCAGCAAAGCCAAAATTATTATGTAAGTAAGAGGTTTGTCCACATTATGATGCCCATCTGTCAGCAGCCATTCACCTTAAAAGCATGCTGGGACAAACCAAAAACTATTGGAAAGACTTTTTTTTTTAAATGACATTTCAGTGAATGAAATGAACATTACTTTCTTTTTTTTTTTTTTTCATTGAGCTTTGGCACACAGGAATCAACTTAGAATCCTAACTTTAATTGAATCCTAACTTTTTCTGTGCAGAATTGATAAAAGGACACTAGTACATGAGCAAATAATCCACTGTTTTAGGTGAGAGAAGCAGCAGGAGATAAGAAAATAGAAGACTCAGAAGACAGGATTTTCAAGAGACCATGGGATTCACGTGACGAAAAACAGCTTCAGGCATCTAGAATCCCTTTGCAGTCATTGGAGAAATCTGTGGGATTAATCATATTTTAAAGTATAAATGTAAAATAAGTAGAAGAACTGTTGTTCCCTTGGAATACTTCTGCCTGGAGACTACAACCAGAATTTGCAGTGACCAGGTCAGGCGTGATTTTACACCACCAATAGCTAACATTAAAGGTGATCTTTCCAATCCTCCATATCTTAACTAGGTAACCTATGTTGTTCTGCCAGTCAGGGAAGATGCTAGACCTCTCCAGGCTTCTGAAGAGAAATGGAAAGAAAGGAAAGTAAAATGGGGAATAAATGCAGCTTCAGCTAAGTCAGAGAAAGAACAAGACAAGTGGCACTTAGGCTATTTGATTATGGACCTATTTTCTTTGTCTCAGCTTCCTATGTGTAAAATGAAGACTGTGTCACTGAGGTCATTCAGATTATAGAAAGAGCCCTATATGGTCTAAGTGATTAGTTTACTCGAGCAGTCTGTGACAAAAGCTGTATCACTACAAATTGACAGCAATGATGTGGATGATAATGTGTAAGAAGAGCCATGAATACTAAAGAAAGTTGTATTTAATTTTAGAAGTCAATTTTTAAACTTAATGCTATTACTCATACTGCTCAAGATATTCTTGGCTTGGAAGGGAAATCAGTCATGTAGGCTATCTATCCCTTTCTGTTATTTCAAAGGTTCAGATATAACACAGTTTCACTAAAGTATATTGATTCTAAGGCATTTGTCCTACTGCAGTTCTGAAGTTTTTGTTCGTATCTACTAAACATCCCACACCATAAATTAAGATTTCCTGCCTCCGCTCGTTGCGAAGAGCAGTTAGTAGATGTCCTATTTGCAATAATGTTTAACCCAGTGAAGGACTCTTATATTGTCCAGCTTTGGTCCTCTTTCTAGATCAACACAGCCAGATCCTTCAGCCTTTCAGCCAGTGTCTTCTTGTCTAAATGTTTTATGATTTCTCTTTTGCTCAGCTTTCAATTTTTTCACTCTCACTATACTCTTAAGTAGGGCTGTCCTAAACTGCATGTAGTATTACATCTGAAGTCTTACCAACTACTGAGTAGGGCAGCACAATTACAACACATATCTTACAGATGTACAGGTTGTCAGCGTTTCACAAGAACACCACTGCATTTTTCGAAAGCGCTTCCTATTTTTAAGTGATATTAAGTCTGAACTTCTGCTACTACATCTGAATATTTTCAGTACTGCTATTGCTTAAACAGCTATATTTCTGAATATATATTTTTTTCTTTTGTATCTGTAGTGTCTGTATCATTACTGAATTTGATTTTGGAACATTGCTCTAAATTGTAATTCTGCTTTTCAAAGTAATTGTGTTTCCTATATTGATCTGAAAATGATATATGAGTGCTTTCTCCGTACTCTAAATTGCAACTGAATTATTAAAGAGTCAAGTCTACAACAAACCAACTTAAACCTACCTTCCAGTTTGACACTGACCAGTTTGACCCATGAAATCTACCTCCACCTGGCAGATGGAAAGTAAATTTCCATTAAAAAATAGTAATTTCAAAAATTTTAGTTTATCAATAACTAATATTGTGCAAGGGTAAGAAAGTAAAGAAGTAGAGCACAAGGAAAAGTTTTTCTCAATATTTTATACTACTTAAATTTGGTTTTGCAGCATCAATATGTAAACCCATATGCCTACATATAGTTTAATTTATAACTGTAAATAGTTATTTATCTTAACAAATTATGTTTAATATGAAATCACTAAGAAAATTAATGCCTGAATAGAACGATTTTGAGGATCAGAACCAAGATAAAGTTAGTTCCAACATAAGCAAGCCTTACTATTCTTAAACAAACAAACAAACTAACAAACAAACAAATCCTGTTAGGTGTCATTAGCCCACGAGAGAATCTGGCCTAGCCATTAGCCCACGTCATTGAGACGACGAGAGAATCTGGCCTAGCCAGTATTTCTAGACATGAAAAGTAAAACTTCAGAGCTGTGGTAGATGATATTTTTCTTTAGGGCAAAGAAAGTTTTGAAATTTTTAGTAGCTCATATTCTAAAAATAAATTAATCTCCAGGGACATACTTGTCCCTGGAGAAAGTATGCCCAGGTATACGAATTTAATGGAGATGCACCCCTTTAAATTCTAAGGAACTGATTGCACAGGATAATTATCTCAATACTGGCATACCCTGAACTGTTTCTAAACAATAAAATCCAAAACCAAAAAAGAGGGAGAATTTTAAATGTAAAGATTTTTGCTAATTGAGCATCTTAGAGGCCTCATATGCAAAGGAAAGGTAATCATTCACACAGTGGAGAATGAAGATGTATATAGAACATCTTGTTACTGTTCTGAATATTTTATTGCATTTAATTATAACTAATCATAAGTTTTGGATATACTGCGGTTCTGGGTTTTTTTTAGTAATCTGCATACAGGACATACGAGCTATCATGGATTTTTGCCAGTTTTGGATCACTTCCAAGCAACATTTAATCACATTTGGCTGATCAAGAAAATATTTTTCAAACTTCAAAATATTTTAATAAAATCATGGGAAAAAGTGTCAGAATTAAAGCCTGTATTTTGTTATGAGATGAAGTTTGAACTACTTTGACAAGAATGAATTTGTTTTCTCTAGTTAGTGCGTATTACTACAGTTTGCACAGAAGTTTTCATGCATGCAAACTAGGTTCCTCCTGGAGAAAACTAAATAGGAAGATCTGTCTTAAGTGTATCATCTCATACTTGCTCAAATCCCATTATGGAAAAACAGTCTAAACCAATGACTGGATCATTTTGGACAACAACATTGTATACTTGCAGACACTTTAACATCAGGTACTTTGACCTATTGCTCTGCTTTTATTGTACCTAAGAACCTGCTAACGTAGCACAGCCTGTGCTGGGTCTTCTGCTCCTGTTGGAGAATGTATGTTCTTTTGCTCAGTACAATATGATTTTCCTGTGCCTCAGCCATAGCTGCTTATAAAAGAGCAGACAGCATAAAATGCAGGACCCCAGACCTATCAGCAGAACATGCAAAAGAAACTCTCTTTCGAGTTCTGTCAGGCAATTACACTAGTAGAAACTTTACCCTCCTCGTACTTGTTCAGACTAACTACAGTAATCCACGATGTGATAGGAGGCAAAAGGCTGAAGCAAAACAGAGCTGAAGTAGGCCAAAACTTGCTGGTCAGTATGTGTCTCTCTGTCATTCTTCCATGCCTGCTTGGTTCTGTTGTACATATTTATAGGCTGTATTTATTACCTTAAAGCAGGGAACATTATCTTGGCCTCTCTACATACCCGAAACTCAAAGCATTCCTAAAATGAATAATCACAATAAACAAGGCAGCTGGAAATGAGTGGAAAGATATTATTGTACATTCATTCTTATTTTCTTTAATGGAAGACAAAAGTGAGGAATGGGATTTGTGGCCAGGGACATTTTTTTAATGTGCATATGAGAGCTGGCTTAAGAGGAAGATGGATAAGCTGACAGCAGGTGAGAAAAGGCCCAAGGGACAGAAAACGTAGGCTCTTTGTCATCTCTTCCATAAATCTCATGCTTGATAAAAGATTGTTAAGGATGCCCCTTGAAAAGCAAAAGAGTAAATACCATAATAATTTGCTATTATGCATGAATGTCCTTTGGATGAATAGAGAAGGTGTGAAATCAACTAATGTAGAAGTATCAGGCAAGACAGACTGACTCAGTTTAATGTGCTTTAGAAAACAACGTTTATGTGATATGTTGACCAAATGTGGGGTAGTGGTAGTCTTTCTGTTTTGCAGATCTGACAGATGGAAAAAAGACGGGTCATTTGAGTCATATAAATGTTATTCCAAAGGATTTCAAATACAGCACTGGAAGCAGTAGCTTGAAATGTTAACAGAACTCTAAATTGTGAATAATTCAGATCATTAGGGGACAAAGTAATCTTAAATTTAGCTAAAACCACATAGTTAAAGGAGAAGATAGATAAGTCTTATTTTACTGTTTACATAAGGATAAGATTGTTTAGAATAGTTTCTAGATGTGAGATCCACTTTTCAACTCAGTTTCCAGTGAATTAATTTGAAACACACAAAAAAGTGTGTGACTGGATATTCAATCACAAAAGGAATTCAGTGGGCAGATCTACACCTTCTCTGGATTTCTGGCCTGAACTCAATCTCAAAATAGTATCTGCTCTCCATAAGCAATGAACCAGTCTCATATAGCGCTGCAGGGGACTCTTCAGGGATGCAGGAACCAGGCAGACCCAGGTATGCAGCTCACAAATTGCATGCAAACCATAGGAATGATGTAAATCAGGCCACTCCCAGACTGTTAAGACTGGTGTATGCACGGCAGAAATGAAGGACCAGTTGTCACAAGTGCCTGAAAAAGAGTTCCGTTAAACCACAGCCCACAGACATCATTTGGATGCACAAAACCCCTTGCACTTTGAATCTAGGTTACTCTAACTTCATACTACCAAAGATGGTTCCTCACTCAACACCCATCTGTACTTAAACCCAAATGGCAGCTTTTTCTGCAAGAGGTAATAGCTCCTTTATACTGAAATATACCTTTTATAGAAAACAAAATGTTATTCCTTTTTTTCTGGACTGGTTCGCGAGACTAAAATGGAAAATTTAAGTCACAGAATTAAGCCTTTTGCAGTTAGAAACATGTCACCACCTATTTCTCAGACCACAAAACAATAACTACAAGAGCTATAACAAAGTACCAACCCCTTTTATCTGGAATTAGGCCCAGAGAACAAGAAGCCAAGGGAAACACCTGTGCTTCAACAATAGCAGAAATCTGTTACCTGAAATTCTGGCATGACAGTAAGAAAGAACCTACTCCCTGCTTCTGAGGAAGACAAACAGAAATACCCAACTCCAAATAGGTAATTATCCTTACTCTTTGCTTCCATTTATTACCCAAGCAGAACATTCCTTGCTGTCATACAAGTCTGGTGATCAGCTTAGTCCTGAATACACAAGCAAAACATAACAGATGAAATGTATGGAAGGTTTTAACTCTACTGGGAGCAACTGCTCTGTTTCCCCTCTGCAGTGCCAAGCTGTACAGAATGTCGGACACAGCTAAGGACAGCCCAATCACTGAAGTCCTCACCTTCAGTTTTAAAGTTGAAAACTTTAGAATACCGTAGAACATAAAACAAAGATTAATGTGCTTTATTTTCTTTACTCTTAAATTTATGATGCAAGGAAATTTACACTTTTAAATTCAGTATAAAATCACTTCCGCTCTTACTACAGCAACAGAAGAAGTCCTGTAATTCTCACCTAAACAAAGAAACAATCTTTTGGGATTGTGCTTGAAACCATTATCTTTTTTACTATAGTATACAGATTAAAATCATATTTATCTTACAATTGCAGCAACTCACATCAGATGAAAAATTTGAGAAAAGTCTCTGTTAACTCTCTTAATAAACAGATTACTAGAATTTATTCTAAGTGTTGAAGCTTAAACTTACAATTTCTACCCTGAAGCTGACAGGCTGTTGAAAGATGTGTCTTTGAATTAGTTTCACTAACACAGATGCTTCTGTTGAATCTTTATGCACTGCTTAGCTGTAGATGTTATATGTGTATGATAGTTCATGTGCAAGATCTTTTGCAATTTGCTTCAGTTTAGTTGAGCAAGCATTTTGCATCCAAAGGCAAAAGGATGACAATTTCCATCTTTGATTACACATATGCAATGTGTAAAAGTGCCGAAGTTGACTGTGACTGACATGTGACTTGATTCTGTGATGCACTGGTGTAAAGATATTTGTTTATTAAACTAGACAAGTACTCACAATTTTTTGTTGCTTCTGAATGGACGAATCTCAATCTGCACTTCCAAACTCTGCTAACATTTCCTGGTGCCCTCATGGAAACTCCTGCTATGGCTTTGCACTCCATGGAATCCTACCACATCGGGCTGCAGGACAGACTACAAACATCAATGCTGGGGAGCTCATTGGCACTGGGAGCTCAAGTGGCACAAAGATCACAAAACAGGAAAATTAGGTATCTTTGCAAAGTATTGATTCCAAATGAGTGGCTTCCACAACTTTTTTTGTGCTGACAACCTATAGCTCACAATTTTTCCTTGACACAACTACACTTGATTACTAATATATGTGGCAGAAATGTACAGCACATACGAACTACCAAAGGGAACGTAATGGAAACTTCAGTATAACAATGATACGTTGCTAAAACAACACAGTTCTCCAGCTGAAAAAATGTCAACAAGGTTTACACTTTGTCAACAGCAACACTGTGTAAATGCTGCCTTTCAGGAAGAACTTTTGAGTGTGACAAAAGGTACAAAAAAGAAATCCCTGTCCACTCTTTCCTGTGCTCCCAAGCTGTTACAGTCCCAAAAGCAGGTTCTCAGCTGGTATAAACATAGACATGCTGGAGAGAATACTGTAAGTCTTACGGAAACTTGGAGATCATTTAGATCCTATACCACAGAACCCTCCTTCACAACATAACTGGACTGCGTAATAGAGAACTGAAACCGTTGTAGCAACTGCAAAAGCAATTTTTGCCCATATTTCCAGATGCTGATGAGATAATTGGATTACTTTCTGTAAGTGTCACTCTAAATATTTTCTTTTTTTGTCGTATATATTTTTCTCCTTTAAATTTCATGTACCTGATCCCAGCCTAAGCTAACTGAACCTCAAATACTTAATTAATAAAATTCTATCAGAAAGAGAGGGTATAACAGGCTGAATGCTTAACATAACATCAGAGCTGAAAGCAGCCATGACGGTCACGGGAGACTTACAGAGCAGTTTCCTCACCATATGCCACATGACACAGTTAGTGCAGCCCACTTCACATCCATGAAAGTTTTTTACTTTCCTTGCACTCATCTACTTGCACCTCATGTTCCATAAAAATGTCCACCTCATTTATTCAGAGTGTAAGTACTTTGAGACATGGGGTATTTGCTGCTTCATGGCTCTATGCTAACAAGAACAATATAGCTCATTACTGTTTGGGCTCAAGGCAAAATGGTAATAAACATATGGGTAAGAGATAAACAGTGATATACGAGCCCCTTGTTTCCATGTCTCATTAATGAATACTGTATGTGTTCAAACTCTACTGTAAAGGCCTTTAAACAATCAGCTATTTATAGAATTTATTATCCATCATACAAAGCATATAATTTGTATCAAATATATATGCATCTATGAAATAAGTGGACTGAATAATTTGTCCTCAGTAATGGTTTCACTGACAGTTATTTTACAACATTATACCTACTCTCCAATACCTAGCAGAACACAACACTTCCTAACTTGTAAGCAACGTTCTTCAAAACGCTGTTCCAAACCCTCTTTATCTTTAATATAAAAAACTATCTTTAGTGCTCACGCTACAGTTTCACACACTGTGTTAATCCTGCATTCGGGAATAATGGTGATATGGAGTGCCAGTACTACAACCACAGTTGTCTCTTCAAACTTCCAAGTGCTGTTTTCCAAGCAGTAACAGCGTAAGAAGCATTTAGTATCCACACAAATATGTGAAGCTGCAGAAACGGCTTACAGTGGGAGCCTTGGAGGGCATAACCAGATAATTCTGCATTTGAAAGCCACCACAAATTATCAAACATAGAGAAAAAAAAAAACCTTTATTCTATCCAGCCTGTACTAATCACTCATATATTCACAGATAACAACATAAAAGAAAAAAACTGCCGAAGAAGTTGAATGGCAAATCTTCTAGAGCTCTCACAAATAAGATGGACTTGGACAAAAGGACAGCCAAGAACATGTTAAACTATAAAGGCATTTTTTTAGCCAAGACTTATTCCCCTTATTCATAAATAACGGACTGATTCCCAAATCAGAAATCTTACCTCTCAAGAAAAAGGAATACTGCAGAAATGAAAAATTTTAATTGTGATAATGTCAGCCTTATTCAAAATTGCCTCCTTTGACCCTGTAAGACACAGCCCTCAACACTTGCATAACTTCTTGATAATCCTCCTTACCCAAAACAAACAAACAAAAACCAGATTTGTCATATGAGACTTTTGGTCTGGGAGAGATAAAAGATGTACGCATTGGGACACAAGATTACCCACAGAATCACAATAAGCCAAGAAACCTCATGAGGGTCAAAAAGGATAGCTAACTAAGGTAATTATAAATCTGGTGTTAGCTGCCTCTCAGAAGGCACATGCAGTAATTTCAAGGTAAACGAACTGCAGACTGTGTCACAAGAGCTGGATGTTGTATGATTAGAAAGGAAATGCTTTTCATTTACCGAAGAATTGGCATTAACCACTTTAGTGGCAATTAATTGCCATGTAAAACATAAAGTGCCTTCCAAATTCTGAACAAGGATATGTTGTGTTTTTTTCTGAATCCTGGTAAGACCGGAATATGGATTCCTCTATTTCCAGGCAAAGCAATGAAGCAAATAACCATTGCTTCAGACAGCAGACCTTCCTTGGGACTTTGCAGCAAGTTGTGCAAAAAGACGACATACACAGGGACTGCAAATGAATGTGTCAGCCCTCATGCTACCGATAGCTGTAGAATTGCATATTAAAAAAAACAAAAAAAGCAAGCAGATACTTCTTACCATGAAACCCTCAGTGTACTGAAACTGAGCTCTGGAACTGTCTTCTGCTGTGGGACTCAGGGGCTTAGGATCAGACATAGAGCGTTGCATCATCTTTGCTGCCTTTGGGCTTGATGGAGGAACCTTGGCAATGTCAGCATGCAGCATCTTCTGAGGGCTGATGTCATCAGTGATGGGTTTTTCATAGGGTACAAATGCTGATTCTATAACTTTGCTTGGTGAAACAGGTGAAATGGGTGAATAGAGAACTTTGGGAGATTTGGGAGGGGAAGGGACTACCTGCAGTGTGGAGCCTGGACGAAGGTGGGATGAGTATCCTATCTCTAAAGGTGTTGGGCGTTTTTTATCTTTCTGAGGAGATGAAGCTGACAGATATTGAGGACTTTGAGTATCTGACTCTGTTTCTGTTTGACATCCCAAACTTTCTCCTTTATATGTCTTTTCTGGAGCTGAAATGTGCTTTACGATTTCCACCTTAGCATCTAATCGGGCCCTGATGGAAGGTGTTCTTATTGTTCCTACAGGTTCTGTTTGTACTGAAATCTCTGCCACTGTCTGAACTGCAATACTAGACACTTTGGAGAATTGTTTAGCTTTGTCTGTCTCAGATGTACTCTCACTGTATTTCCCCACACGAGGTTTCCTTCTGGATCTGCTAGAAAGATCCCATTCATCTTGATCTTCATCATCTGTCTGAACACTTGTATCAACACTCTTCTTAGTTCTCCGTCTTCTGTTTGTGTAACCTCTGTCTGCTCCGTCTTCATCATCAGTTTGAACTCCACTGTCCACTATCTTTTTGAAGCACCGGGGCTCTTCTTCCAGGGTCTCCTCAAGCTCCTCGTATGGACCACGTAATTTTGGCATAGAACTTCTCTTTTTCAACTGCTTCTCCTCTCTAACATCAATATCCTTAAGAGACATTTCTGAAACAGAGCTTAGGATACCAGACCTAGGTATGTATTGGGTAATGGCATCAGACTGAACTGTATACCATGTTTGGTTTTGTGGAATTTCAATACCCAGCACTCCTGAAGCTGTAGTGGTTGCATCATCAGTAGGCCAAAAATGGCCATTTTCTGTGGTTGCATACTGTCCTTCCAAAAGTGTTTGATCTGTGGTAGTTTGTGGCGAGCCAGTTCCTGAAGGGTCATAACCATACTGATATATTTGACGAATTTTTTGCTCTTCTAACTGTTGGTGGAGCTGCTGTTGCAGTTGTTGGAATTGTTCAAGCTGCAACTGTTGCTGGGCTAATGTCTCTTGCCTCATCATAAACTGAGCTTGTCGTTCCTCCTCTTGCTGAAATAAGAGATGATGTTTCATGGATTGCAATTCCTCAAGCTTTTTTTGCACCATAAACTTTTCTTGTTCCCTAAATCTTTGAATTTCCTGACGTTCCCATTCCAGTTCTTCTGCAAAGCGCTGCTGCTTGATTTTCTCAATCTCAAGAAGTTCACGCTCCAAATCAAGCTGCTGCTGTTTGCCTTCTTCAGGGGCAATGAGAAGGGCAACTTCATCTTCAATTACATCTGTATAAACCTCAGATGCTGTAGTTAAAGCAGGTATCAAGTTGGTTGGCTCAGTGGCAGTAGTTTCTATAGCAAGAGGTGGTAACCCTGTCTCTACATCAATGGCAGTAATTGCACTATCTTTTTCAGCTGCCACTGTTGTCAAGAAACTGTATGATCTTGGCAGTGGTTGATTCTGTTGCAAAGTTGACAAAGAGGGCACTGAGTCAATTGTTTGGAGAACAGGTAAATCTCTGACTGTTGTACTGAAAATTGAACCAGGTTGTGTGGTAATGGCAAATGTGGATGGGATTGGAGTCGCTACTGAAGAATAAACAACACCATTGGATGATCTTAAAACACTTCCAACACCAAACTGGGAACCCAGAGATGATACCATTCTTTCTTGGGAATACTGTGGTGTACTGAGCCCGATGCCAGAAATCACCTGCCGAGTCTCTGGATAAGGACCAGTGGTCTTGCTTGAGTAATCCATAACCTCACCTGAAATTACAGGGCAAAGTTACAGTCCAGTCCACAAAAGAATGCTGCTTTGCGGATTCTGAAAGTCATCCCATCTTGATGAATTAAATGGGAAGGGGAAACTGCATGCAAATCTTCAGATTATCTACTTTAGATGTGAAGGAAACAGCATTTCTGAACATGCAGGCACATGCAGGCACCTCTGTGCAAAACACATATGTAACATGAAGAAATGAAAAACACGTGTAATCCAGAATAATTTGTCACACTGTCCAAAAGAAAACAAAACAACAGAAGGAGGGGAAAATAATAAAAAAATCATCCTGAAATGAGGTGAGGAACATCAAAATTATATTTCAAAGAAAGATCTGCTGCTGTGTCATACTGACCTGTAGTAATTCTTCCAGAAGTCAGATCTACTGCTGCATCAGTTGCCTCAACTCGATAATCAAAGCTATTCTTGCTTTTGTATGCAAACAGTCCAGCTTCCGATAAATTTGTGTCAGACATAGATGGTTTCATACCTCCCATTCCTCGGTAGCCGTACGACCCAGAACGATCATACTGGTAGTGGTCATCTCTGTAACCAAAGCGATCTTCAGGAAGTGTAGTTGGTGGCTGCTGTGCTGTACAGCTCCTACCAAATGGCAATTTATAAACCACATCACAGCAAACAGCTCTTCTCCCCGCAGTCAGATCCACAGGCTTTTCATCATCTTCTATTACTCTTGTTAACATCCCTGAAGTAGTTTCATCCATTGTTACTACTGTTCTGTGAGATTTTGTAGTGCTAAGGTCAACTGCTCCACTCTCCATTGGCTCCTGGGAAGTGGAGAGATCAGTCCAACCATTTGTAACACCAACAGGTGGTACAGTAACAGGCTTTGTAGTAGTACCTAGGGATAAATTAATTGGCACTTCGTCTCTCCCTGCAGAGAATGCCTGGCTGCCTGTTACTCTGTATGCAGGCTCAAAATGTTTTGATGTTGTTAGCTGAAGTGGCGTTGTCATTGCATGTCCCAGATCCACAAGGCTGTCGGTACTGGTGGTGTAGCTTACAGTGGCAGTGCAGGTCATTACAGTTACTGTCTCGGTGACTACAGACAGAGAAGGATCTGCAACACACGCAGTGCTAAGATTTATTATAGCTGGCTGGACAGTACTTACTGGCCGCCCACATGTATCACTTGCTGGCATTTGCCTTCTCACGTCCATGGAAACAGCAGACAGATCCATACAGCTGTCTCTCATTTCAATATCCATCTTAGTTAAAGTGCGAAGATCTATGACATCACCCAAAGGATGGAATCTTCCATTCTCTCTATACCTGGGCTGATCTATTACGTGTAGTGGCTCTGGAGGTATAGTAATAGCGACGCTGCCTAAGCCACAACCAGGCACTGCACCCTTAATCACAGACACCGTGGTCGTGTTTACCTCTGTTGTTACTACTTCTGATTTTGAACTAGGTATTTTTTCAAAAGTTGATAGTGCTGTGACAGGAATAGTTTGCAAAGCACCTGACATATATATACTTTGATCTGCCATACTTTGAATTTCCATACTTTTCATGGATGGAGTAAAAATTGGTTGCATAGACTGGGGAATCTGTTCTTTACAAGGTGCTTCTAAAGGCCAGCTGGTAACAGCTTGACTAGTTATAGCTTCTGTGGGAGTTCCAGGTTCAGATGGCAATGTGATGACAACATAAGTTTCCTGTGAGGGTTTTGTCAACCTTGGTGAAGATTTGTTAGAGTGTGGAGACATAGGGGAAGTAGGAGACGCTATTTTGTATTCAGCTGCAGAGACCAAATTCAGAGTCATACTTGAAGTCAATGACAAACCTATTGGTTTGGGCGGTGTTTCTGCTGGCCTATGAACAGTTATTGGAAGTGGAGGGACTGCTGGTTTAGGAGCAATTGGAGGTTTAGTTATTTCAGCAGGCCTATGGCTGAAAACAAGCCCTGCTGGAATGGAGGATGGTTTGGGTGGCACGGGAGGTGGTGTTGGGGTGTATGTTTTTGTGATAGGTAACACATGATTCTTTAACACAGCTGTAGACTCTAGTGTTGTAACACTTCTGACTGCAGGTACCACTGTGGGAGCTGTTGCTGCTGGAGTCTTAATCTGTGACTTCTTTTTGGGATAAATGGCTGGCTTGGGTAAAATAGGTGGAGGTAATGGTGGTGGAGGAGGTGGTGGAGGAGGAGGCGGCGGGGGTGGAGAAGGTTGTGCAGGAGAATCCAAAGAAGAGCTTCTAAAAAGCGAGAATACTTTGGATGTTACAACAGGAGCTGAGGAAGGCACAGAGACCATGCTGGTCTTACTTACAACACTGGGAGTAGGTACAGAAGATGTTTCTGATGCAGGCTCTGTAACTGGTACTGATGCTATACAGACAGGTGGTTGCTCAGACGTAGCACTAGTCAAACTAATCCTTGTCATATCAAAACCCAATTCCTTGTGTGGATCTTCATGATGAATTTTGAAAACGCCAGCCTCTACTGTACTTTTCATTTTTCTAGCTGCTTCCTTTTCTGCTTTGGAGATATCAAAGGGAATGGTATCAGTTGCATATTGCTTGGGTTTTATAACTGTAGTTGCCACTACTGAAGGTGCAGTTTCAGGCACACAAACTGCAGCTTGATCCACACTTCCCATATCTGATGCTATAGATGGCTTTTTAGAGGCTTCTGCAACAGATTCAAAAGGCATGCTCACTTCAGAGTACTCTTTTGTAGATGTTAAGGGAACTTGGGTTATTATCCTGACACCTTCAGAACCTGTTAGTTTGCTTACAGCATCTGCTGTATCTACGTAACCTGTGGTTGCACTGTCTATGGGTGATGAACTATCTGTGGTACAAACTGAAGATGTAGATGATGTTAAGGAAGCTGTATCAGAAGGTAAAACTGATGGAGCACCTTCTGATGTCTCAGAGTATGTCAACATTGATGTTTCATGAGAAATTATTTCTTGAATTTCTCTGGCATAATCTGTTAAGTATTCATCTTCAATTTCCTCTGCTGTAAAATGCTGTGTTATTTTAACATCCGGAATAGAAAGTGCTGTGCTACTGGCAGGTGACACATCTGAGATTGCTGAAGTAGTGCTTGATGTTAAAGATGTGCTATCCACTATTTCTCCAACACTAGATACCTTTGTATCAGACGTGGGACTGAAACCTGAAGTTGGTTGTGTTGGACTGGACCCAGGGGTTAGCTGCATTCTCTGTCTTTTCATAAGCTCTTCATAAGCAGCTTCTGCATCTAACAACTGCTTTTCCTCAGTGGTGGAAGTTACTGTGCTATCTAATACAACTATCTCATGACTTTCCGGGATAATGTAAGAACTAGAAACAATATCTTCTTGAGGCACAATAGAATGTAAAGTCTCAACACTATAGTAGTCTTTCTGTAGATCACTAATTTTCTGCGGTTCTTCATAGATCTGTTCTGAAGCTCTTATTTTTTTATCTTTTCCTCTCTGTTGTATGTATTCACTGCTCTCATCTTGTCTCATTACAAGACTAGTATCAATAGTTCCATTGTAAGTATCCTCTACTAAAGATTCATAAATATAATCCTCTATTAGCATTCCACCATATAAAGACTCTTTTTCAAATACTTCATCTTTTTCATTCGCAATTTGAAATGGCTTGGATTTATGGGTCTTATGCATCATCTCCTCATATACCTCTTCGGCACTTTTTAATGTCTTCTGACCACCTTCTTCTTTCGGGAGTCCAATCGGTTGTTCATCTGTTGGTGAGTACAGAGAGACAGCAGTAGGCAATTTGTAAACTTTTTGTACTTCTATTATTTTTTCTGGGCTGATTTCAAAACCTTCAGGATCTGACTCAATACTAGGTGAATATTCAGAACAGGAAGATCTGTGCAGCTCTTCCATTTCTGCTGCCTGTCGTAATTCTTCTGTTGGAGATGCATCTTCAATGGGAGAAAGATTACTTGGTGGAGTCTTTGGACGTTCCCTTCTTCTCTGAGCTCTTAGTTCATCCTTGTCCTTTTTAGATTTTTTGCTAGAACTTTTTCTTTGTTGCTGTTCTAATTCACGCTGTTTCTCTTGTTCCTTTAGCAGTTCTTCCTCTTCCCGTAGTTCTTCTTCTTCTGAAGAATCTTCAATAGTTGGAAGAAGAGGACCATGTGACCGATGCCTGGCTTTGCGCTGTTGTTTGCTCTCCCCTCCCAGTTTTTTGTGACTAGGACTGCTGTCACTATCTTCATCAAGTGATGACACTGAAGTAGGAGATGTACCTGGTGTGAAACTAGAAGCATGTAAACTAGAAGACCCTTCTCCTCTAGATCTATCTTCTGGTGAATCTGTAAGACTCTCCATCTCTAGCTCAGGCTCTTCATCAAAATATAAAATACCTTTCTGTTGTTCAGATGTTTCAGAATATTTGTTTGTTATTGTACTATTCAATTCTATTGTTTTGAAACGCCGAAGACCTCCTCCTCCAGTTACTGCAAGTTCTTCACCATCTTGACTTTTACTTTCCCTGTATTTTGGCTCTGGGCTTTCATCAAAAGTCTCATCATCGTCATCATGCCATGAATGTCGTCTTCCTGCATCTTCATCATAGCCTGCAATGCTTTTTCGTGCCATTCTTCTATGTTTTCCAGCTGTTCCTTTGGCTTTACTTTTCACTTCATCTTTCTTTTGGCTCTCAGGTACACTGATCTCTTTGAGTTGATTTCTTATGAATTCCTCATCTTCAGAACCTGAGGCATCTTCATCAGCACTCATCTCTATAATCTGTTTTCTAATGAAGTCTTCCTCATCACCTGATCCCTGACTGTCATCTCGTTTGTACTCATCACTGCTTGAAGAACCAACACTAGCTCTTCTTTTTCTCCTTGGGACAGGTGAGTTTTCACTCTCACTGCTGTCTTCCACAGAATCATAGCGTTGTCTTCTTGCTGGTATGTCATCTCCTTCTTCTTCTTCTTCTTCCTTGTAGTCTGCCTGGGAGGAAGCACTTCCTTTGCCATCTTCCACAGTGATTCCTTCACCTATTTGAATAGCTTCTAAGTCTTCCTCATCTGAACTGTAAGATTCTGGAGTGACTGATAAAGGCTTTGTTTTATGTTGATCCTTTGTCTGTTCACCATACGTTTCATAAAGCTCTTTGCTTTTTCCAGATTTTTCATCAGAAAGTGTACTTGCTTGAGCTTCCAAAATAGACAGTACAGTACTTTCCAATTTAGCTAGATCTGACGGGCTTGGTGGACTTTCTTGTGAAATAGTGTCTTTTTTACTAGATTCTCTGAGTAAATCCTTTTCATCACTGGGGATATGACTTGGGATTTCACCAAGTGAACTTGATATCCCATCAGAAGAATACCCGGTGTCACTCAGACCTTGTGGACTTTTCTGCTGCTGAGAGCTTGATGTGTCTGATTTGTCATCCTCCTTTTCCTAAAAAAATAAATACATACGCGTGTGTATATATTTATATATAAATTCTTAATGTGTCCAGGCAATTAAATACATGATTTTTTTTCTAAAAGATGAGTTAAGGTCTCAGATGAAAAATTATGATAAGAAGAATTACATTAGACCACAAAAGACTGATCACTAATTTTGTTATTCAAAGCTATTAAAATAATACAAAAAAGTTCCTCAAATATTGGGTTTTTGCATTGAATCTAACTTTGTTTTGCATGGCTGTCCACACTGGCAACTGACTTTATTAGTTTTGAGATGATCTATTTTTCAGTATAAACAAATACTCTAGGTAATTTTTTTCAGAACACTTATTAATGATAATCTATCATTTGTTCACATGTGCATGGGACAAGTTGCTTGGGCGTTAATTTAAATGAAGCTTTTAATCAACTCTGTTTCAAAACTGCCTACATAGTTCTAGGTACAAAGTAATATAGCTTGCCAACTGTCAGCCTGCAGTATTTCTGGAGTCTGCTCCTTCCTTTGCCCATTTAATCTTTTACAATTGTCTAGTAATACGTCAATCCTCTAAAATTTTTGACGTATGGCTTCATTTGGTTGATTTAAGTGTTACACACTGTAACACGCAACAGAACCCATGGAGTATTGAAGCATGATTTAAATGCAAATTTTTAATGTCCCCATATCTGCAGTTCAGCACTGTACAAACATTTTCTGAGTACCTCATAAAAAAAAAGCTTCTCAGTAAATTCGTAACGCAGAGGGAATCTGCTGGCAGGGAAGTGTAATTGCAGTGAGGAAAGAATGATGGTCAGCTATGATCAAAGGAAATAAAGAAGCGAACCAGGCAGGCATACCTGACTGAGCATCATAACCAATGTTTTCCTTTTCATTCCTAATTAAACACCTTTAGTCATTCTCCTAGCTTCCAGATCCTTCAACACCATTCTGAATGACAATCACCTCTGTCTCCTCCTTGAGATAACAAAAATACCAAGAATATCCTACAGCAAATATTTCCACACCAGAGGTTCTCTCCTGCTTCTCTCAGCTATGAAACGCTCTATACTTAGTGACAGTATCTCACCGCTCAGCCAACAAAACAGCTCACACTGCCAATGACAGGTCATCTTCGCTATCCTCCTAGCTGAAAATCTTACAAAGTGTCTCCACCTCCACTAGCAACTTCAGAACAAGTATCCCAAAGTGTCCCAATTTTTAATAATGTGATGTGATCTTCATATTTATTATGGCCCTCAATAATACAGGTAGGTAGCATTTATCAACTTTGTTACCTACGTCAATTATTTCTGAAGTACAGCAAACAATTTATTTAAAGCTTCAGTTTGTCAACTTCCTTGTCAATATGCTGAGTTAAAAAAAAGTACTGTGGAATAAATATATTAAGAAAAGGATGACAACGGCTAATTATAATTTAAATTTACATTCGTGTTAAGTTGCTATCAATTAAAAGTATTTTCAAATGTTTATTCACACTAAAGTTATATTTAATGCCAAAATACCATAAACCAAATATTTACTGTTGTCATTTATTTTGTTTTTTTAACAACAGTTTTCATCATTTAATTTACATTTAAAGTATTTGTTCTTGTCTATAGAGACATCACTCTGCACATAATCCTACATTAAAACACTAATGTTAATATTACAGTAATCTACTAATGAATACTTTATTAGGTAATCTCAATTTCACAGGAGTGATTTATTATACACTGTGCAAAATCAGATACCACTTTGAATATAAACTACATCTTGTCTTACCAATACATTACCCAATATGATAAACCCAAATATCTGATATCAGAGCAAAATCCATTGCAATTAAAAATCAAATATGAAAACAAATATTTCTAATTCAACTCTAATGATAAGGCTGTGATTAATGTGTAAATATGGAGAAACCTACAGTACTCCAAACAACATTGGGAAGTCATCACCACTTTAACAGTTCAGCAGTCACTATTGTGAAAAATGTACTCTTGGATATTCTCCATCCCTTAATGACAGAATTATATATATCCTTCATAAAATGTCAGCAATGAAGCATAGTTAAAAATTGCATGGTTTGTATGTTACATTTACATTTTTGTTCCCTTCATTAAAGAAGAAAGTGTTTAAGGGAAATTTATTGGGCTATGTTTTTAAAAAATACACATTTCATTAAAACCAAAGTATTTTTCCATCTAGAAATATCATGCCCCTCACTAAAATTTCAGCTACGACTTTTGATAGTTACTTTTTATTTTATGTCCAATATGCTCATACTTATAAAGACCTACTAAATCAAACACACTGTCATCAATTTAGATGAGCTACTAGAAAATCCAAACATTGTTCAAGTTCAGAAGGTCTCCTAGGAGCTGATGGACAGACTGTGTCCAGCTAGTGAAAATCAATCTGTCAGATCTCAGTTCTCCACAGGGAGATGAAGTGATACAGTGACTTTTAAGGCACAGGCAGAAGGGATCAGCCAAACAGTTCAGCTCAGAAATAGGTAGATGAGAACTGGTCATGGAACAACTTTAACCATTCTCCTTGTAATTTTTGATGGTGCTATTATCTGTGAGTCCAATGGGTAGTACCTACTCCGTGACCAAACCAGAGGAGATGACAAGGAACATTGCTGTTGCCTGCCCTGTTGTTGAACCTCAGTGTATGAAATAACTGCTATGAGTAGTAGGAAATTGAATATGGGAAAGAATTCTATTTGTACAGTAAGGAGAAGAAGATCTACGATAAGGAGGGACTTCTTTTAACATTAGAAATAAATGTGATTAGAAAATTCAACTTTCTTTTTAAGGCTACCACAACATGAACATATTTTTTATCACTATTTTAAGTATAGTTGCCTGCCCTGTGATAAATCATGAAAAAATTATCCTGCACATCACGTTTTAAGATCATATGCATGTAACTTACAAAAAATAATAGTTGGTCTTTGTGCTTTTTTCCCCCATTCCCTGCAGTCAGAGAACTAGGATATTGTAATTAGCTGCATTTATTCTTAAATGACTTGGTAATTTATTTTCTACAGGGTTGTCCATCACATCCAAAAAGACAGCATCATTTTCAAATTTGTAAACATACCATAAACATAAGATTTTTAGATCAATAACAAAAAATTTCAGAAACAACGTTGCTAAGGAACATGCATATATTCAACAACTCTTGGAGAATGAAAAATGTATTTTAATCAATAAGAAAAAACCCACACTTTTGTGGTTTTGTGTTGAATTACAGGGCCTTTCTGAGTAGTTGAATGGCATTTTGTTTGAAAGTTCACCTACTGTGAGTTTTTAATATTGGACTAATTTAGCTCTAATACAGACATTGATGGGAGGATCTTCTTGAGACATGAGGAATAAGGAGACTTATAAAAGGCTGTATAAGACTATTTAAAACCAGCAAATGCAACCTCTTTAACAAACTGTAGAACCGAACTGATGTAGGATATATTTGTACTATTCTAGTGGCATTTCTACAGTGTCAGTGTCAATACATCATACAAACACCTTACATTAGAAGTTTTTGCTTCATAAGTATATTTACTCATACATTTCCTCACTTTTAATACTCTTATTTGAAAACATAAAACTTAGTGCTTCAAAATGCCCCTTTGGTTATCAAATTCAGTAAGAACTCCACTAAAAGAAAACTGTGATAAAAAAAAAGTCTTCTCAGTTTTTGAAATTATTTATAACTAGCAAGATTACATGCTGTTGCATGGAACAGAAATTTTATTTTGCAAAGGAACTCATGATTTTTAAAAGGTTATTCTGTTTATAGAAGAAATCTACATTATAATGTAAAGTTTCAGAGAATGAAAAAAAGACTTTGGCTGACTAAACTGTCTAATCTGTATTTGAATTTTATATTATCAAAATGAAACATTTCATTTGTGTCCAGAAAAACTGCTTACAGATAAGCCTTTTCCTCCTTATTCTGGCTCCCTGGTCTGTGTTTTGTCATTAATGGCATGTGTTAGAATAATAATGTCAATTTACAACGCACTAATTTCTATCTGGTTACTCAACCTAAACACACGATCATTCCTCAGTAAACATAAGCAGGTAGTAATGAGGGCAGTCATCATATAATATAATGTAATATGTAATAGAGCTGATGTGTCCAATTTACACCATTGTAATGTGTCCATGTAGATATGCTGAACTACTTCTAAGTTAATTTGTGAGTTCCAAGATGACTGTTTTATGCTGACAAACTGTATGTCATAACCATTCAAGATTTCTAGGTATCCTTGTTAGAACAGCTAATTGCTATTGTGCATGTGAATAATTAGTATTACAAGATTGATTCTTAGGAAAAGGACCTGTAAATCATGAGCAAAGCCAGTTACTCTTTAAAATATTTTTGAAGAAATTACTGTTTAAAATATTACTGAAAAAAAGAATGTTTTGCAGAAAAAAATGTCTTTACGATACCTTAAATCATACTTTGAGACCCAAATATCTTTAAATGTTTCAATATTTAAGTCACTTTTGCATCAAAGCATGTCAGATCTCTAACTCCAATTGATATCTGTGATTTTCCAAGGACCATGCTACTGATTGTACTAGATCAGTAATTCAGTCTCTCTATCTTTAGGAATTTGTTGGGGTGTTGCTGTCTCCTTTTTTTTGCGTGAAAAATGAGAATAGTATTATTATGTCACTGGAATGCTACAAGATTTACCATTTGCACAGATTTGGACATAAAATGGTATCAGCAGTTTGTCAAATGCAGGAAGTTCTTTACCCACTGAAGTGGATTTAATCTGTGATACCTAAATTGTTATCTCCTTGTTATCTCCTCTTCCACTTCTGTCACATGCTCGCTTAGGAAGATCTGTATGTAGCAATGTTTGATGTACAGCACAGAGAACATTAAAATACTTCAATAAATAAAAATTTAAAAAAATCACAGTTATTTTATGAAGCACAAGTTAGATGAGAAACCAGCTTTACTTTTAATTTTGAACAATTTGCGCTGCTTTTTATTCTTTTTAGGATTTTTCCAAGGAGCAAAAAAAGGTGGAAAAAAGAGGAAAAAAAGTCTTTTTGTGTAAAAACCAGCTATTCCTTTTTCAATCATTCCATTCTGGGTTTTCTTTTTTTATTCATGAAACTTCTGCTTTACCAACTTTAGTTAAGTGTGCTTCAAAGTCTGACAACAAAGGCAAAAGAAAGATAATCACTTTTTTTGGTATTAACTTAAGAAGTCCTGATTTCAGTTAGAAGGCAGTGGGAGGAAGCAAAATATAAGCAAAATAAGAGTGAAATATGCATTTGCACTACATGAGAAATCACTAATCATCAATTAATCTACTATTAAAATTTGTCGCTGTCAGAGATGGAAATCCAATATATATATCTTAGATTTGTTCACGGTATAAAATGCTTTCACCTCCTTACAGAACATAAAAGTGACCAGACAGGACTGGACTAGCGTATGATGAAAATTTTCCCTTACAAATGTTTTTCAACAGAATAAAACCTTGAATTTTTAATGACAGTAACAATAATCTAAGTCTACTTCATAAGTTTTCTGCTATGAATTAAAAAAAATCCCGGAAGTGACATTTTGCTAACAAAATTAAGCTTACTCTTCTTGGAAAGTTCTGCAACATTGTCATATATTTGACACGAGATAATCTAATTGATTCAAGATTTTCTTAGATCTCCTTCTTGTTTGTTCCAGAAGGGAGGATTTCTGGCTATGTTCCCTTGGTACAATTAGGGGACACCATACCTCCTGATACCATCAAAAGAAGGAAACACAACATGTGACAGAACATACAGTTCAAAGAGGAAACTTGGTTAATAAAAAGGTAGTATTTTCCACAGCACAATTTCTAAATCGGAATATTTTTCTGTCCAAATACCTTGGTTATCACAAGGAAAAAAAAATAAAACAAAAAAACCCTTGACCTTTTTGACTGAGTTTATTTAAAAACATAATTTTGACAGAGGTTAAACACTTTTCCGAAACCTTCTCCTAACTTCATGACATAATAATCAGCACCTAATTTGCGGCGCTGATAAAAGAACCCACCATTTTTCATTTCTCAACAAATTGTGTCTATTTCTCACTTCAGCTGATAAAGTGACTTGCTGGTGACTTCGCACCCCACAAATGCATTTATTTAAGAAATGCAGCCCTCTAGCAGGTGCTGTGATAAATTCATCCATTCATCTGACTTGAGAGCCCACCAAGAAGCCTACCCAAGAGTGCTTGTCCATACCAGATAAGCAAATGAATGTTGTGTACTTCAATATACCATGTTCAGGCATCACAAAGTATTCCCCAAAGGTTTATTATACTTTGGTATTGCAAAACACTGTACATCTTACATCACAGATTATTCCCTCTTGGAAGTGAAAACTATAAAACCACTCCAATTTCAACAAATAAATTCTAAAGTCCTGAGAGTCTACAGAAGAAGTTAAATAATTCAGAAACATTGGAAAAGTGATTAAACAGGAACTTTGCCTTAGTTTCAAATACTTAACTGCTTGAGAAAGAAAATCATGTAAGAAGTATTGAGAAGTTGCATGTAGAACATAGGACTAATTGGTGAAACTTTCACCCAACAGGAGTCATTGATTTTATCATTTAGAATCCTCCTGTACAGAGAATAACAACAATGAGCAGGAAGACATAAAGGAGAGGGTCTGTTAGGATCAGATTTTAAGCTGTAGAAAGGGAGAAGCGGGGTGAGAGGGAGAAAACCACTTACTGTTTTTCCTTTCACTGCTTCTACATGGTCAGTTCTTGGCAAAGGTGCTACTTGAACAGGAATTTCTTCATCCTGAGCTTTTTCAGCTTTCAAAACCTTTTGTGAAATCCCGGTTGTCAAACCCTCTTTCTTAACGTCCTCTTGCTTCTTGGCTTGCAGTCCCTTATAAGGTGCTTCAGCTTCTGCTTTCTGTTCAGCAACGTGGGCTTTAGCCTCAGCTGTAATTTGTTCTTTTTTGTCCTCTGGAACTGGTGTGCTCTTTTCTGGGAGCACAGTCTTTTCATCTTCTTCCAATGTGCTTAGGGGTTTCTTTTGATCTGAACTTATTGTTGCAGGAATTTTACCTGCTGAAAGTGTCTCTGACAGTTTCCCTTGCTGAAGTTTTGATTCTTCTCTTTGAGCTTCCTTTTGGATTTTCTCCACTGATGGAGCTTTCGTGATTTTCTCATGTTGAAGTTTTGGATCATCTTTCTGAATTCCATGTTGGATTTTATCAACTGAAACTGCTTTAGACAATTTGACCTCCTGAAGATGTGCATCTTCCTTTTGAGCTGCAGGTTGGATTTTGTCAGCTGATAATGCCTTTGCCATTTTCATCTGGTGCAGTTTTGGGTCTTCTTTCTGAATTCCATGTAAAATTTTGTCAGCTGAGGGCATCTTTGCCAATTTTGCCTCTTGAAGTTTTATGTCTTCCTTCTGATCTCCATGTAAAATTTTATCAGCTGAGGATGTTTTTGCCAGTTTTGCTTCCTGAAATTTTGCATCCTCCTTCTGAAATCCATGTAAAATTTTATCAGATGAGGGTGACTTTATCAGTTTTGTTTGTTGGAGTCTTGGGTCTTCCTTCTGAGAAACACGTTGGATTTTATCAGCTGAGGGTATCTTGACAAGTTTTCCCTGCATCAGTTTTGCATCTTCTTTTTGAATTCCCTGTTGGATTTTGTCAGCTGACAATGTTTTTTCCAGTCTCACCTGCTGAAGTTTTGGAGCTTCCTTCTGAACGCCTGGTTCTTCTTTAGGTTTTGCTGCTGCTGGAGTAGGCGGCGTGGAAGTCTTCTGAGGGGAATGTGAGACAGCAGGCACTGGCTGTTTCTGAGGAGCAGCAGGTGGTTTGGATGCTGGTTGTGAAGGGCCTGTTTTTGGAAGTGGCACCTTGCCCATATCCCCAAGTTGTCCAGACATTGCCCTTTGGGTCTGGCAGTTTAAGCACAGCCATTCCTGTACCTGTGACACAACAAACATATGAAGTTACTTATTTGAAAATTGACAGTAAAATCCTATTGTGTTTGTAACTGATATAGTTAAATATTTTTAATCTGAATGCTATGCATACTGAGAAGTTCTTTAGTCTGTTTGCTGCTGTTGCAGGAAGATCCGTAACACCTTTCTAACAGAAATGCAGCATGTCACGTCCCAGAAAGCCAAGCTGAACAAATACAAAAATACACTGTGAAAACTAAGAGCAATTACATTGTTCCAAAGTATTGATGATCTTTATGTACAAAGTTTGCTTACATATTTCTAACATCTGCTGTTTCCTAAAGCCTCTATAATCTAACAGTAGTTCCCTCTAATTTTGTAAATCTGAGTGAAAGTGGACCAATTGTGACTCACGGTTCTTGTGTTTCTTTTTAGACGTTACCTTTCCTTCTTGAATTTGTGTATATATACCAGCATATAGATTTAATACGGCTGCACCCCAAAAGGAAGATCAGCTGTCTGCTCTCTTTACTTCTAAACCACTGCTGCACACTGGCTCCTTTTACAAGTCTTCCCAGAAAATCAGAAAAAAAGGACAAATGCTTATATCTCTGTGAAAGATCTTGTTGCCAGTTGCCTAGCTACTACATGAGAGAAGTAATCAGACTGTTCCCAATGGGATTTGGGGTATAGTTTCTTCAGAATAGCAAAAGGAAATTTTAAACACAGAAATGTACTGAAAGGAAAGAAAAAGCCCAGAATCTTCTGGATACTAGAACAGGTAATGCAGCTCTACTTTACGAGTGCAAAATGAGCTTCACTGGAGGATGAGCTACTTATGCTGTACATTAAAATCTTTGTATGTTTGTTTTTAACTCCTTTTACTGCAATGATGGAAGATCTCAGCAATTCAGTTATTGTATTTCTCTGATTCAGAGAATTTAGTTACCTACTGAATATGAAGCACATGGAAAACAGAGCAAAATTTTTCTATTAGTAATTATACAGGTAATACTGCTGAACATATTAGGGTAGTACAGATGACTGAGCAGTTATACACCGTTGAATATTTCAGAATATCCAATGGTATATCATCAATTGCCCAGAAGATCTGGCATTCAGTCAAAAGAAGATGGTATCTGGCAGAAGTGTGCAACCCCAGAAACATTGATGCATTGTACATTAAAAAATAATAGGGTAATAAATAAGATAACACCAAAAGCAGAGATTGGAACTCCAGCTCTGCCCCTGACAGTAAAGAATGCCCGTATGACAGGAGTGTGAGCATCAGACTCGATGCTCTTGTTCTGACTCCATGATCTCCTTCTGACTCCATGTAACTTGCCTTTTTCAGCATAGAGAGGGGCCTAACTTCAACAAATGCCCCGGCAGGTTTTCCTACCAAGAGTATTTAACACCTGGTAATGCCAGCATATTGTCATTGGTACGGCATTTCTCACAGAGTGATAGAGGTGGTCGTGATAGGACCACAAATGGCTTTTCATGACAGTTAAGCAAAAATGAGGCATCTCTCTATTCATCTCTCAGGATAGAGTTTAGGTGGTCAACTCTCACATCCCAGTCAGGGTATTTCTGAGCGTACTGGTGCTTAGTAAACTTCCAGTGCACAGTAGCCATATCTAGGACACTGTGATTTTTGATATCTGCAGAAATTAAGACATTTTGAGATTAGATGGTTTCAAACACTTTCTGGAATTATCTAAAATCTACTAAACCCCAATTTGTGAGGTCTGTCTGCATATTTCAGATCCAAATCCCAATGTTAAATGGCTTTACAATTCTCTTTTTTTAAAAATTGTTTTTAAAATAATTGAATCATTACTATGATGCTGCCCCTTTGAAAAAATAGCTGATTAAGTTAATAAGTGAAATCTAAGTTACAAGAACTGCAGACGAAATGACAATTGCATGTGAAACAAAATTTAGTAATAAAAGCTCATGTGAGCTAACTTTGTTGAAATGCAACTAAGGAGAAGCTATTTATTGTACACAATAATTGTCTTTGTCTGACAAATTTTATTTCAGGCACAAGAATTGCAAGAATGTCTGCATTATTGTTCAGGTCATCTAACAGTCCTTGTGTATTTATTATTTTACTTTTATAGAAAATGACCAAACTTGTGAGTCCTAGTAACTGACACATATAAATGTTTATTAAATGTATTTTGCAATACTGTCCCAATAAATGGAGTATATCAACTGAATCAGCTGTCTCCAAATGCAAACTGAAGACCCTAATAGTTACTATCGCAACCCCAAAATGAATGTGGCTCTATATCAGACTATTAAATATTTAGGTTTGGTTTTTCTGTGGAAAAAAAAGCATTAAAACATAATACTCCAGGGAAGATTATCCTCCTCCTTAGGACTTAATGTGCTCAAACTGCATGTCATTTGTCTGGGAAGCACTAATTAAGAAATACAAATAAAAGTAATTTTTTTTTTTGAAGAATGTGTAAAACATAACTTAGTTTTCTTGAAAGTATTCCTGTTACAGGGGTTTTTCTGGCATTTTTACTACAGTTCCTCCCTTTTTATGGGCAGAAACATTATTTTCCTAGAAAACAGTATTGGAAGCCATGACTATGCTGAGAACTGTCTTTAATAAACTTAAAATAGAAGTAATACAGCAAGAAACAAATTTGGTCCATAGAAAGTCAAGATGTTAGTATCAGCAGTTTATAAGTGACTAAATATACTAGATAATATTTGGTATAAGCAGACTACAGAAAAAAGATCCAATTTCATAGTATCCTTGAATCTTTTCTCATAAAGATTGTAAAGACCACTACACAAAGTTGAATATATAATTTTGATAAATCAATTTTTTATTAAATTTATTGGAGGGCCCAAAAGCTCTTAAAGCCACTAAAAAGGGGTCAAGTTTTGCCTTCTCCTGTCAGCCTGGCAAATACTCATTTCACAATTTAAGCAGAAATCATACCACTACTTGTGCTAATATAGCTTCTGTCAGCATTGGGCATGGGAATAAGACAATATGTAAATGTTATTAAGCTTCTCAGAATCTAGCCTTAACCATCTTTAACTTCATAAAAACATAATTAGTGGCTTCTACCATGAAATAATCCATGGTTCAAGAGTTTGCTGAATTTCACATACATGCTGTATAGATTTTCTTAAAGAACGTGTTACTTTGTAAAATAAATGCACATGTTATTCTCACAATACCACTTGTGACATAATTTCCATGTTTTTCCTTATAATATAGACATATGCAGTTTCTAGGGTCACTATGCTTGTTCCTTTTCTATACATCTACATTTGGCTGCTTACTTCTTCTAGCTCTGCTGATTATGTAGATCTCATTGAGTACCTCTTCAGCTGCAGCCTACTCACTGCTCATACACTTGCTTCTTCTCAGACTCATGAATTCACTTCCCTTCTCTCACTTAAATCCTTCACAGACTCAATTCTTTGAACTGCTTATAAGAACTTTAGCAACTTTAGTAACAATATTAAGTATTTAAAACCCAAAACAGTTACCCAGCCACTGTTTCCTCTCAGCTTTGCTCACCATATCTACTCAGTCTCCTCTCCCTGGAGTAAAGTTCTTCAAGTCAAGGACTGTGCTTTGTGCTGAGCACATAGTAGAACAAGTCTCTTAAAAAGGAAAATAATGATAATCAATACGAGCAACGGAAGGTGATGATGAGCAGACTGGCAAACTGCACTAAATCTTGTCAAGGGACGGAAGTCCCAGGCTTGCCTCCCTGCCATACTGACACAAACGATGCTAGTGAAATGACCTGGAATTGTCCAGATACACAGTGATTTAATGAATCTTGCCATAGTCCTCTTGGACTTTTGTAATATCTGCATCTATTTACCACTTTATTTTTTAGTGTTGCTATGTATGCAGGGCAAACACTTCTCCTAAGCTGTGTTTTTTAAACTCTAAGTTTTTATAAGCATGCAGATATTTGATCACAAAAGAGCCTACAAAAATCTTCTTATATCACTAGGCCTCTAGCCCCTGATTCTCTGTCAGAATGGTTCTCTGTAAAACCAAATTTTGTACCATGAAGTCATATGCCTCAGTTTTAGACTTGTCTTTTCCTCAGTTAACCTCATGCCCTGAATGCAAGTTTTCCCTATGGCTATCTTTTCAGTTAGCCTGTCAACCCAAATTTATTAGGACTTGGGAAATGGACATCATCTTCTTTCAGCGGTCTTCACTGGATAAATCTTCTTAGCTCTTTACCGAATTCTTCACACCCTTTGGTTGCTGAATTGGCAGCAGACACTATTATTGGCATCACAAATGATACTAATGTGCTTTAATATTCTGAATCCATGGCTGTCTCCTTGTGTTTTCAGCAGTCCTTACAACTCCATATTGCTGGACAGAACAAAGTAGCTGCGTCACAATGTTCTCCTCATTCAATTTCATAATAAATAAATGTTATAATTAAAAGGGCATACGCCTAACATTCATTGTGAATGTCTATTTTTCAGTTGTCATCCAAGAGTTCAGGCATTTCAGTTCCTTTGCTTTTGTATTTGCATAACGCAATATTAGATAATTTCAAGATGAAAATAATAGGTCAACTATTCCATCTCCCTGTCAGTCAAGGATTTTTTATTGCACTATGTCAATAAATTCATTACCTACACTTTGCAAATGCTAATTGGTAAACTAGAGTTTTCTCTAACTGAAACTAACTCAAAGTACTTAATATATTTGTGAAGGTGAAAACGAACACATCTACACATTAAGCCTAAGTCACTTCAGAAGGCAAATACTTTAATTTCATTTAGATACTAACCAAGTACTTCCTTTGTCATGGTTAGATCACATCTTTATTCCTTCCTAATTCTTTCTCCTCACTGCTCTCAGTAAAACAAAATCATAAACCCAACATAGGAAGGAAAAAAGCATTAAGAAACACCTCTCTGAAAAATTAATATCCTTCTGATTTCACTATATAAAATAATCACATTGCAAACCAGAGTCTTTATCAAAACCAATGTGCTAATTATAAAAACCTGGATATATCTATGAAAAGAAAAGCATGCTTTTTCTCCCTAATTATCTCATAAACAAAACAGAGAAGGAGGAATTCAGGCAGTCAATAAAATATTTTTCTTATTACTCAAATTTGCCATCTTCTTATTTACTAAACATAGATTTGAGTATTGTTCTTGGAAAACACAATAATCAGACATTTAAAAGTAAGACACTTCTGGCATAAATACTAATATAAACTAGTTGTTCTGAGAGTCTAAGACAGTTTTATTTTTTGTTATTTATTTTTAATTGATTTGGTTTTTACTTTCACAAACTTGTACAGAATGTTTCCAAGATCTTATATGAATAAGCTACTTAATGAAATAATAGAAAAAGTAATAAAATAGCCCAACCAGAGGAAAAACTATCTGATGAGCATAGAAAACTCCATCCTGAAAATAAGGAAAAGCAGGAATGAGGAAAGAATTTCCAAAAATTAAACTAAGTTAAATTCTGCAAAGGAAATTTAAACAAGCAACAAAATATTTGGTATCCTTGTAGATAAAAAGATATCCACAGTGTAGTTAAGATTGCTTCAGAGTTAAAGGTATGTCCACATAATCTGTGCTTAATGTCACATTTTTATAATAGTGAGATTGAACACAGGCAAATGTCAGCAGGAATCGAGCACACAGAATAGAAATCATCGTATTGGATGTGGAAATTCATGACCATGGTCTAATAGTATTCATTAAAATATATTGGCATAAGAAAGCCAAATCAAAAACCTATGAGATATACAGAATCCATACAAACTGAGTGACACACAGCTTACCCACAATCAACTGACATCCATTTTCATTTAACCCGTAGAAGAAGTGTTCCTGTTAACTGCAGCTCTGCTAATCCAGTTCACATGCTTACAAAGTTTTCAAAAGCAATTTGAAAGCAACTTGAATTTATCCTTGTGATGAAGAAAAGGACCATATACTATAAAACAATATGGATTTACTGGAGGAAGGTTGTGTCAGATAAACCTTGTATTTTTCTCTTGAATAATATCATTTATTCTACAGGCAAAATTGGAACTACTACATGTTGAGTATACTTGGATTCCAGAAAAATAACTCAACCTGTGCCACTACGAAATTATTAGTCAAATTAGCAGAGATGAGTCAAAAAATTGCCACACAGTGAAAACACATCTGCTCTTGAGGGAAACTACCCTACATTCTTCTTAAATTTTCGTTACTGTTCTTACGGTTTAGGTACTTTAAAGCAGATATGTATTCAGGCTTTGGAAGCCTTCACATCCTCCAGCCCTGGAGAGAGATATTGTAACGTGAGGCTGGAGTCACTCTTTCTCTCATGAGGTCCCCGTGTGGCTTGTTACAGCATGGCCTTTTTCACAAACAGGAGGAGAGAAGAAACTCTGAAACCTTTGGCCCAGAGGTTCAGGTGTCTGTGATGCAAAGCTGAGGCCGGGGCAGCACAGCTGTGAGCCCTCCACTGAGTTTTGATGAGATAAAAGGCTGTTAAGGTGGGAGAAGATGTATGAGAGAAAGCCAGGGGATACAAGGAAAAAAAAAAAAAAAAACAACACCCAAAAAAACAAACAACCCACACAAGACCAAAACCACAGAGCATTGCTGGGAGATTTCAAGATTAGAAATACTGACATGGAGAAATATAAAACCAACAGAAAAATACACAGAAGTGGGTGCCAGGAACTGAGCAACAGCTACAGTCAGTCTGCTTCAAGGAGCAGCAGAAGCTTATGCTTTCTCAACTGGCTGATGATCACCTGGCCAGTAAACACTATTGAAGGGTCTCACTGCAGTAGTGAGCATATTAATAGTAGTATTTCTTCAGATGTATCTGTCTGCTGTGTGTATTCATCAACAAATAGTTGCTCTGTACTCCTAAAGCCTGCACTTCTTCCTTGTTGAGTCCCTCTGCACGTGATAGACATTGCCTGCACAAAGTGACGCACAGAGGGAAGGTTGCTTTCCCACCTAGAATGGGAACGGTGGTCAGAGCATTTCTCTGGGATGTGTCAACTATGAAACCAAATCCTGTGCAGACTGATGACTCAGATCTCTTACCTCTACGGGAAATATTCAAATTGCTAGGTTTACATGCAAAAAAAGTTACTACCACCATTGCACAGAATGACAGAGGGACTTATGTATTCGGAGCATGACCAACATATCAGACTGTAGCCCTGGCAGGAGAAAAAAATACAAAAGTAAAATACAGAAGTACCACACTCTTCTCTGTCTGAAGAGTGTTAGGCAGAAGGTAACTGCCTAAGCAGGCAGCTTGGCAGAGACATGGTCCACATTGAGCTTCTATGCTGTCCGGCATTAGGAAAATATAGAAAGGTTTTCATAGCAACCATTTGCCGGTGAAGGTCACAGACAGTTTTCCAGGATCATTCTCCTGAATTTATGCAAACAAATTTTGTCTAAGATGTCACTTTTTATTTTAAACTTATTTTTGGATTTTACTCCAAGGTGAGAAAGGATGTGCAGATAAATGCTTATTCAGACGGCTGATTTTTGGAGAAGAGGTTAGAAGAGTACGGCTAATTTAACTTAGGGAAATGAATCCCACAAATAGGACATATAGGAGGAAAGGTATACTGGCTGCAAACCAAATAGATACAAATTGTCCATGGATAAATTTAGGTCTGAAACTAGAAGACACTTCCTTGCCATTAGTAATTTGCAGTTTGGAGTATGATACAATAGCAGTGGTGGTGGTAGGGAGAAATGCAGCTGATTTCAATATATGGTGTGATTGCCAACACAATCATGCAATGATTCATGAAATCCTACCAGTTCTACAAACTGCATTCCTGTAATAGTACTCATGAGCAGAATGCATTATATTACTAGAATTAAAAAGATTCATAGCATTCAGCTGACTTCAAATATCAAACTATCTTTCAGTCACCAAAGAGAGATCATAGAAATGCACAAAACTGGTTCAGGTAAATGTAAAGCATCAACTTAAAACAAAAGCCAGCAAGAATTCCTCCAGAATAAAGAAGTTTGTCAACATTAAGAAACAGCAATTACTTTTTCAGTTTGATAATATTTTTTTTTGTTTGAAGTTGCAATTAGGCTACAATTGTTATCTGAACAATGCAAAAAGATGACCAGCTTTTATCTGTTTCTCATATAAAGGCTTTCAGTACATAATTGAGGAAGACCAAGTTATCTTAGCATCTCAGATTAATGTCATTAATTCATAATCTCACTTTTAAGACACCACAACTATGCAAGAAATTATTTTCAACTGTTTTCATTGTGGAGTTCTGTACGTACCCAGTTACCACTACTTACGTGACTTGTTGGTGTACACATTATAAGTCACGAAAATGGACATGACGAAAACTGGATTTTATATATTTATTTCTATTGCCACTGGGAAGCCAATATAGCAAAAATGAGTGAGAGAGTCACTTATTTTTCCTGTATGCATCGGTAGAAATATTTGCTATATTTTTCCTGGCTACTGCTGTGCATAGCTATTAAAGACAATGATTGCTGCCCAGGCTTATGCAGCTTAATGATGCACAAAATGATGATACACAAAAGTCTTCAAAAGACTTTGGTCAGTATGTTGGAAGACACAACCAATATCAAAATAAGAACAGATCAAGCTTACTTCTCTTTATGTCAACTCTGAAGTGCAACAGAAACCTAAAATAAAAAAATGCCAAAAAGATGATACTTAACCTTTGCCTTTTTAACAACATTGCTGCTGACAGTGCTGGTGTTTGCTCTGGACTGCGACTCCTTAGTATACAGTCTGCTTGATGAGCTGCCATTTCTGCACCTGCTGGAAGGGATTTTACTTTTTTTACTTGGTGTCTGATGGGCAGCAGCTAAAGTAAAATCTGTTTTACTCTGTGGCTGCAGTCCACAGTCTTCTGTCTTAGATGATGGGAATTCTAATCATTACTGAAGGAAATAAAGTGGTTCTAATAAAAGAAATCTTAAATTTCTGAAGGCTGTTTTAGCTTGTCATCTTTAGAGGAAAGCGTTTTAGAGTAAAACTGTCATCAAACCCCTTACAAACTACCTCTTGATCTTTTTGCCTTCATTTGCTTTAAGCATCTTCCAGCATCTCTTAATGGCAATATATTTCATGCTTTCAGAGGGAGAAAGAAACGTTCCAGAATTTCAGAAGACTTATTCAAATCAGATAAATTGAAGGTTTTTGGAATTGCTGTCTAATTATTCAGCGCGGTCTAACCGAACACTTATTCTTTAGGCTGTTAAATCTTATTTGTAGCTTAGCATTGTTCAAAACACTGGGGTAGGCACTATCTAAGCAGGCAAGAAAGAAGGATTTCCACTGAACTGTGGATGTGCATTGTGTAGACATTTATAATTCTGGTTCGTAACTTCTGTCTTCAGTGCACAAAACCAGGAAATTTCGAAGGCAGTTAATCTCACCTACCATAGGACATGAGATAAAAAGACTGGTACTTTAAAAGTACCTGTTTGTGTCTACTGCCTACAGGGCAAGAGTGTAGCTGATTAGATCAGTTACTTGTGTCTTTAGCTGACCTAATGAATATCACCTTGCTTTTGGAGCTTGAAGAAACTGCAGCAAGTAAGAAAAGAATAAAGATATGGGAGAATGCACAATGACAATGAGATAGCATTGACCAGTAGACTGGGTGCATAGTTACCCCCTCAAAACCTGCTCTGGAGCCTTTATCTTGAATGCAGTGATTACGCACAACACTTTTTCCTTGTCCTTAATGTCTTCCATTCAAGTTTGTGTTTGCTCACTAGCAGAAGTTCAGGGACTCTGAAATTCTGAATAAACACCTCTTGTATGCTGGACTGATAATAACGGCTTAAGAGTTCAAAAAGGTGCCAAAAGAGTCCACCTGTGTTTCTAAAGTGTCGGTACCTCCCAAGAAATTCTTCTCTACCTTGTTATTATCCTCTCAAACAAAGCCTGATGACCTCCACAGGTCCCTTTCATCTGCAACCATTATGTGATTCTGTGAATGTGCTAAAATCTAATACCCTGGCCCCAGAGACTGTAACATTTTATTCAGTCAGAAGGTTTCAAAACTTAAAATCTTATATAAAAAGGTCTATTTTATAGACTGGACAGCAAGCAGCAAATTATTCCTAATACCCTAAGATTTTGGTTTTTTTTGGCTTCAGAAAATAATGAAAGCACTCGTTGAACTTTGTCAGCTGGTTTGTTTTCGCTAAGGATCTCTTCTTTTTCTCCGACACCAACTATAAAGGATAAGAGTTGTAGATACTGCAGCAGATTACCGGAAAAGTACAGAGAAATCAGTGTTTCTCCCATGTGTCAGGAATTATCTGCTCCTTAATTTTAGTAGGGTTGGGACTGCTGAATATTCCACTCGGTTATGAACAGATGAAATACAGAATATGACAACATGTGGATGACCTACATCCTCAAGTGACAACATTTCTGAAATGTGTATGTCCTTACCTTACTTCAAGATACATCCCAGCACCTACAGAAAAAGCTCAAATTTTGTGTCCTTTTAGCAACTGCTCTGTTATTTGGGAATTTTTATTCTAGTAATTATATTTGACAGATAGTGTGATTTTTATGTGTATAATCTGTCCTTTGGTTATTTTGCTTAAGGCCCTTAGAGGCTTAAAATTATGCTGTCAATGCACAAAAATGTATCACTAGTGTATACATCAATGTAGATACAAAAGAAGCAAAGCTATAGAAAAAAACCTACTTTTTTATTGTGGAGGTGGAACATTATTATACTTGTTATCACTCTGCGTCTAACTGCACTGTCATGTGTTTGTTGCTTTTTTTCATGCACTTGTAACAAGACGGCCACTAGTCCTCCTTTGTATTGGCAGGTTTAGCTGTATGGGTGCTGTTGCCCAAAGCAAAGAACGAGCCTTTCTCCTCAGTCTTACTGACACAGAGAAATTCCCATCAAGTATTTTACTGCCTCTGCTGACCACTTCTTTTGTTACCATGGTAAAACCAACCCTGATGAAGGAAAAAACAACAAAGTGGATATGGGCATCATGCGAAGGCAAAAGAAGTCAGTGGAAGAGCCTCAAGAACTTCTGTGGAGTTAGGATGATTATGATCTGTGTACGCTTTGGGAAATTCTGGAATACAGAATCACAGAATCACAGAATGGTAGGGGTTGGAAGGGTCCTCTGTGGGTCGTCTAGTTCAACCCCCCCGCTGAAGCAGGATCACCTACAGCAGGCTGCACAGGACCTTGTCCAGGCGGGTCTTGAATATTGCCAGAGAAGGAGAATCCACAACCTCCCTGGGCAGCCTGTTCCAGTGCTCCGTCATCCTCAGAGGGAAGAAGTTCTTCCTCATGTTCAGACGGAACTTCCTGTGCTTCAGTTTGTGCCCATTGCCCCTTGTCCTCTTGCTGGGCACCACTGAAAAGAGTTTGGCCCCATCCTCCCGACACCCACCCCTGAGATACTTATAAGCATTTACAAGGTCCCCTCTCAGCCTTCTCTTCTTCAGGCTGAACAAGCCCAGCTCCCTCAGCCTCTCCTTGTAGGGGAGATGTTCCAGTCCCCTCATCATCCTCATAGCCCTCTGCTGGACACTCTCCAGCAGCTCCTCATCTTTCTTGAACTGGGGAGCCCAGAACTGGACACAGTACTCCAGATGAGGCCTCACCAGGGCAGTGTAGAGGGGAAGGAGAACCTCCCTCGTCCTGCTGGCCACACTCCTCCTAATGCACCCCAGGATCCCACTAGCTTTCTTGGCAGCCAGGGCACACTGCTGGCTCATGGTCAACCTGTCATCTACCAGGACACCCAGGTCCCTCTCCACAGAGCTGCTCTCCAGCAGGTCCACCCCAAGCCTGTACTGGTGCGTGGGGTTGTTCCTCCCCAGGTGCAGGACCCTGCACTTGCCCTTGTTGAACCTCATCAGGTTCCTCTCTGCCCAACTTTCCAGCTTGTCCAGGTCTTGCTGAATGGCAGCACAGCCTTCTGGTGTATCCACCACTCCTCCCAGTTTGGTGTCATCAGCAAACTTGCTGAGGGTACATTCTAACTCTTCATCCAAATGTTACATGAAAAAAAGAAATATTTTTTTACAATGTGCAAGGAAAATTTTCTGAGACTGTAGCTCCTTTAGACAATTATGTATCACACTTGAAGTGCCTGTCATGATAGCATTGAAAGATCTCCAGGTGCCACCACAATATAAATTTGAAGTAATCCTAACCACTAATTCACCTGGAATGATACTCTGTAAGCCTATGGGTTGAATGTTTTAATTAGTGAATCTATAAAATTTTATTCAGAAAAGCCTGTTAATAGTCAATGTTTTACAAAGGGAGGGTTAAAAAAGCCTCTCCTATAATAAATATCCTGTTGATTTTCCACCTCTGCCACAGGTTCTTTAAAATATATCTCCTATTGTTGATTTCTTTAATTAAAATGGAGAATATCTACCTTATGTACATACTTCATGTTTTTAACTTTACGTACAAACTTTCCAGGCTCTGTACTATGGTTTTGTTTCAGAATACATACTACCATCTATCTATTTTTGTATTTCCAATATGAACATCTGAAGAGTTAAATATGTGGTGTGGCATTTAAATTTGGATATTGGGTTTTCAGCTAAAGTGTAATACTCCAAGATGTTTTCAGAGCGCTTCCACTGTTTACTGCTGTCCTCTTGTCGGAGAAGGAACCTATCCCTTTCACTCCAAGTCAGTGTAGCCTCCTATCGCTGTGATGAGCTCCATAAAAGGTAAGAGGACCCACAGGGAATCAGATCTTTTCTTACCCACACTACATTTTCCTCCTGGAGCAGGGAACTGTGCATACTCAGTAGTGCAAGCTATTTTGATAGTCACAGGTATTCATGATATCGCATTAAAAGATAATACAATTTTTAAAAACCAAGAAGCGAATCAAACAAACATGAACTAGATTACTTTTGCATTTTCTTTTTGTTTTTAAAGTCTTGAAGACATTTTTGAATATTGACTTTTACAACAAAATATGCATGAAAATCTTACAAAAGACACTGGAGATTCAGTATTGACTTCCAGGATAAGAAGATAATAATTACATTCATAAACATATTTCAGCATATATCTGACAATAATAGTCAGATGACAGTTGTTGCAATGACATTCTCTTTCACAGGTTCTTTTAAGGAGATTCTCATCAGATGACTAAACTGATCTCAGTTTACTTGCATCCATCACAAACAAACATTCTGTTGTGCATTAATGAATAGCAGTATATGACCTCTATTTACATTATTCTTAAATTGATTTTATAGTATTATTGTAGTTATTCCACTTAGATCATATAGACTAAAGAAATCCAAGGTTGTGTTAATATCCAAAGCAGTAATTTTACAATAAAAGACAGCTTTTAATAAGTAGTTATTTACAGAGTAGTTTACTCTAAGCTCTAAAACGTTAGGTTATTGTAATCCTTCTTGGCTATATGTAGATGTTGAGTAGCCCTAGTATGCTCCTTTGTACCCTTTCTTATAACGGTCTGAAAGAATATCTGCTTTCGCTGCCTATCACTATTCCCCACACTGCTGGTCAGCAGAGAGCGTGAGTATTCCCATCCCATCCCTGCTATTATTTGTTCTGAACTGACAAAATGTCTAGTGTCACAGATGGCACCAAACCAACAAACAATTCCATCCCCTGAAGAGTTTGCGGTTTATTCAGTCCTGTGTTCAATGTTGACCTTTTATGGAGAGTGTAGAGAAAATTGTTTTTGTTCAAAAACTAGGGCATAACTGTGGAACTAGCTGAGATGAATTCTGTAGTAAAAAGAACTATGCTTCAAAGTGCCTAGTACTCAGTGGATCTTGATCACATCTCAGAATATATATTTGGTGATAAACTACAAATACAACATTTTTATCTGAACCTTAATGGATCAATTTAATAAACAGATCAACCATTCTCTTTAAAATCTTTCTTAATTTGGGCATGTCCAATAGAAATACAGACACAACTGATAGAAAAACTTATTCTGAAAAGTCATTTTGCATTTTGTTTGCTCTTCCAAGCAAGATAATCCTAAAACAAATGTGTGTAGTTCATTTCAACAATATGCTTTGCAAGAACAAAAATCTCTGCTAAGACAGATTGAAATGTGTCTGCCTTTTGCTCATATTTAATCTCTTACTGTATGAACAGTCCTTTTTCTGAAGAGGGATCTGCATGCTACTTCACATAAGCGGAAGTGGCTGATCTACACTCCAAGTGAAATGCTGTGGAGGAGGATGGAAATACTTCAAGAATAGCAGGAATATTTTTTACTTCTAGCTCCATCCAGTCTCATCTCACCTAAACTTTAATACTTCACTGAAGAGCTAAAGTTTTGACCCTGGCTACTCAAAATCACTCACTGGGCTATGGGACATTATCTTCAGATACAAACACCATTGGTGGGCTGAATACGGTATCTATTCCTGATTAGGGAGAGAGCCTGCAGCAAACTATGCTGCAGACAAATCTCACTTCAAGGACGAATTTGAGATGTGCTGTGAGCCTACACTAAAGCCTGAAGATAAACCTTTCTTTAAATAATAGCCTGAAGTAAGGTCCTAAATCTCTAATCTGGTACCTAAACAAATGGTCTGATTATTGTAAGCTCTGAATACCGAGAGACACTTCCATTGACTCTCATTTTTCAGTTCATCTCTTCTGTTTGAACCTTACTTTAATCAGAACCACAGTGTGCATATTTGTTTCCTTGCTTACTTTTATTGTACTTAGCTTTATCATTTGAGTTCATTAACATTTAGTACTGATTTCACAGAATCACAGAATCACAGAATAGTAGGGGTTGGAAGGGACCTCTGTGGGTCATCTAGTCCAACCCCCCCGCCGAAGCAGGGTCGCCTACAGCAGGCTGCACAGGACCTTGTCCAGGCGGGTCTTGAATATCTCCAGAGAAGGAGACTCCACAACCTCCCTGGGCAGCCTGTTCCAGTGCTCCGTCACCCTCAGAGAGAAGAAGTTCCTCCTCATGTTCAGACGGAACTTCCTGTGCCTCAGTTGTGCCCATTACCCCTTGTCCTGTCACTGGGCACCACTGAAAAGAGCTTGGCCCCATCCTCCTGACACCCACCCTTCAGATATTTGTAGGCATTTATAAGGTCCCCTCGCAGCCTTCTCTTCTTCAGGCTGAAAATGAAAATTTATGTATAATGTTTGCTCTCTACATTATTTGACTGATATATGTATCATTTAGGCACCTGAAAGTGAGCGGGAAATGTAAAGAAACAAGCAGATAAAAAGACTAGGGAATAATTCACTGTCAAGGAAACAGACAAACTCTTCTTCTCAAAGAAGAGAGCACAGGTCCAGCAGAAAGTGAAGGAAAATCACTTACCTGGCTTTGGAAAATTATATTAATCATTAACTACAAACACAGTAAGAAGGTTGTACATAACCATTTCCCAATATACTGTCAGTAAAGAGGTAATAAACACCGGAAATAGATATTATATCTATGCAGGTTGACCATGGATTTGTGTGATACAATAAGTGCTGAGGAGCACACGGGCCTTCCAGCAACTTCCTAAACATCCAAAATGAGGAGATGAAATCCATACTAACCTCCCTGCCTTAAGATCATGACAAGGTGTGAAGAGATGGCAGAGCACAAGGAGCACAGAAAGTGTCACAGCTGCCTTCTCCTACAAAAACACTGGCTGCATTTGCAACCTATGGATCAGAACAACACTTTATCATTAAGTGCGGCCATTTCCACTGATATGAGTGAATTCCCAAGCTTCGAGGCAATGCAGTCCAAAGTCCAGGGAAAGGCAAAGGGAGAGATGAGGTGCAGGTGCAGAAGGGGAAAAATAAGCTTTTTTAGTGTCTTGGCTTCTGCCTGCTTTGAGATTTACGCTGATTATGTCTCAAGAGCACTGTGGTAGACGCATTTTAACTAATGCTAATCTTTTCTGCATGTCCTGCTCATTTTTTTTACCTTGCACTTTCCTGCCTACAGTTTTGCCCTTGTGCAGTCACCCAATAGGAAATACTGGAAAGATTGTCGCAAAAAGGAGTATACCATTTAGCTAGCAAGACAATCCTGTCAAATGTTGTAACACAATAAAGGGGAGCATGCTGTGTAGTGCCATAATTTGGCATATATGTACACAAATAATTGAAAATAAAACATTTTTCTTGGAGAACTTCAGATCAATATTCATTAAAATTTCCTCTCAATATTTCTTACAGAAGCATGCTTGCAATCTGTTCAAAAGCATAACATACTGTAATGCTACAGTATGACTTAAAGCAGATGTTTTCTTGGTGTTTAATGTGAAAATAAATTCTATATACTCCAGCAATCACACGTAATAAGCTTGAGTTTACTTTCAAGAGACACCATGAGTACAATTATGCGAAGAAAATACCAAATAATCTAAACCCCTGTAAGTCTGCCCAAAACAAATGTACCACTGACTCTCAATATAAATACTAAATATAAGAGGAAAAGACAGGATTTAAGTGCTAGGAGAAAAAAAAAAAAAAGTCAAACCAAATACAAACCAGAGGACTTAATTTTTCTGTCTCGTTAGAGTTAAAAATCAATGCTAGCTCCCGGGAAGTAAGTGAGGGTAAGACCCTGAAATACTGAGTTCAGCTATGGTACGAGTATGCAGTTTCCCAATAGATTTTCAAAGCCTGGTAATAGACACATGCATTATGCGTTACCTCACGCTGAAGTTTATTAGTCAGGGTAAAACCTCAAACCATACCATCCACAGAGTCTGAGAGTGCAATGACAAAATCAAGCTTTTTAAAATAGTAACCTTATTTGTATTTTATGATGAAACATTTGTTTCTGTAAGACTGAATAAGTATTAATCAAAACTCCACAATTATCTCTAAATAAAAATACCAATGCTATATTAATAACTTGAAGATTAGTTCTTTTAACTTCATAAAATTCAGTTTTTCACATCTCAAAATACACACGGTACTGGTTTAGTAATTATGAAGTAGGAAAAAAAATCTACACGGATAGCAAAAAATAAAGTGCCCCCAGAATGATATCTCTGCAGTCGTTAGTTGCTCTTTCACTGCTTTTTGTTGTCTCCAGAAGAATAAAGAATCCTCTCAAAGCAACTATGTTAGCTCAGCTTTAATACTAATCACACAGTGACTTAGCTAGTTAAGAAGATTCAGAACTTCTCCCAGATGAAAAAACAGAGGATTCCTCCCCACATCTTCAGCCAATTGCTCTAAGATATTAAATTGTTCACAAAAAGGGCAAATCAATAACCTTACACCCATACAAGTATGAGTGATACACAGACAGACATTCACACGCATACACATGTGTGCAGAACACTGGAGGAAGCCAAACTCATTCACTCAATACTTTCATAGATTCTTATAGCCAGAAGGGGCCATTATTCTCAACAGATTTGATCTCTTAATGCTAAAATCTATCTAGCTTCACCAAGAGATTTCTATTCTCAACATTTCAGCACTTCTTTTAGAAAGACATGCAAATTTATAGGGGAGGAACTTCCTCAACTTCAAAGTTACTTGTGCCAATAATTATCCTATCTGTAGAAGGTTTTTTAGATGTAGACTCTTAGACGACACACACAAAAAAAAAGCTAATGAAAATATGAATTTTTAGTTATATTTGTCTTTCTAAAGAATCATATTAAAACTTTAAAAAGCTAAACTTTAAAGGAATATTGCAAGACCAGAAATCCTCTGATACAAGCTCAGCACTTTCCTACACCACATAGCTGGACTAAAAGGTATGTTATACTCACAGTCCCTTTTGGCAACAAATACCACTGTTATTTTGTCATGAAAATAGCTTTTTTTTTAAACTAGACAAAACTCTACAACAATAATCCTAAAAAAAAGAATAAATATGGTTGTACTTATTTTTAAATCACACAATTTCCATCTGTATTTCAAATCATACTTGTTTTGTACCTTATGTCAGATTTAACCAACATTATTTTTGTGTTTAACATCACATTTGTTTCATTCTCACAATGTCATCAGAAACTGCATGGAAGCTTAACTTTTATCTTGAAAGAATGGTCTGTCTTTAACCATGTTTTAAAAGGATATTTGATGATAAAATGTCCTTAGTAAAACTTTCAGATATATTTCAGATTGTAGAAAACTTCTAGAAATATTTTAACATACTTTTAATATAAAATGTTGCTGGGTTCTAAGGTTAACCACTCTTTTTATTCTGTTGACAAGAACCTGTCTGTCCTTTCAGAAGTAAACCATTCTCACACTCTATTTCTACACCCAAAATGTTAAGATCTGTCACAAAACCTAAAAAAATTTTAATTGTCGAAATGTTGGACTGAATTCTATCTTTTTATCCCTTATTAATAAAACCAAAACAAACAAAACAACAAAACTTAACATAAAATGCAAATTGTCAGCTTTTGTTTCTTCATGATTCCCTGTGTGGACAACAATTTGCCATCTATCAAATACGTTGCTGTTATTCAGAATAGACTGATCTCATTTTCTCATTGAACGTAAATTTTCAAGTCTTAATTAGTCTTGAGATATTTGCTCAACCTTTGAAATGCTCTTTTAAAGAACCTGTTTACATCATGGATAACATAACATGATGCAATCTTCCAGGATCAGTGATACTAATGTCATCTTCTAATTAATTTAATTGTAGATTCCCTATTAAGTCAAGAACAAACATCTGGAGATAAAAATGACAAAGAAGTCAATAGCTCTCAGTTGTTTGACGAAAACTCAAAAGTAAAAAAGTAACGAAAACTCAAAACTTCTTGCTTCCTAAGTTTTGCATTATTTACTTTCTTCTCCCTTTCTCTTCCCTCTCATTCTAGTCATATGGGAGGGAAAAAAAAAGGAAAGAAAAAATGGAGACAGAACAGATGCCGAAGAAGAAAAGACTCAGCTGGGTTAGGCATGTCATGAACACATATTTTTCTGGGAAAGGGTTGTTAATGAAAAAAATGTGTTAATCTCTGTTCTTAGGCTATGACAGTCCAAATTCAGCCAATGGAACTGAGGTCACTAAACCAAGCGTCTTATCCAGACAGCACTTCCGCTGTTCTGTGTAAAAATCCTGAACAAAATTTTTACGTGCATTTTTTTGGTAATTTTATCCTTCTTCAGGCACAGACCCATTGTTTTCTCTGCTATTTATAACCTCTCCACTTTCCACAGGATATTCATATAAGAAATGGTCTGAAAAAAATGAAAGAACAACATTTTACAAAAAAAAAAAGTGGAACAGACTTTGCTGGTTATCTCTGAATCCCCATATTCTTCTAAAATTATAACCATTTCCAGAAAAAAAAACCCAGCCTTTTCATAAAATCATTCAAAATAATTGTTTAGTTCTTGGCTTTGTTGCACCTGAACAACTTAGCTACTTTATTGTCACCTTAAATTGCAACTTTTAGAACCAGAATATAATTTTTTTACATCTTTGATCTGTTTTATTATTAAAGAAAGATGGCTTTGGAATGGAAATTTACTCCTATTTTTATACACCTATACAGTTTAAATTAGGAATTCTCATTTATGTTCTAAATTATTTTTAAAAAAATTGTATATCATGTAAGCCAATTTTTCAAAAATAAAAATAAGAGTAACCTTTTTGGTAAAAGAGGCATCTGTCAGAATAAAAAAAAATCAATTATTTTATATATTTGTAGAAATAATAAGTAAACATAGGCAGCAAGAGCCTTTGTAAACCTCTGTTATGAAGAGCTGCAGATGTAAACGCATTTAGAGTGTATTACAGAGATCATAACTCCAGATGTATGGCACACAGAATTCAAATTTCATTCTAAAACATAACAGAAATTATCATATCTATATTATAGACTATGTAATAAATTCACAGGCCATTGACACTAGAATAATATACAGTGTGCTTCTAAAATGAACCATTTATGGAACTCTCTTGAAAAAAACATCTCTAGGCAATGAAGTGGAAAGTTCACATCTGTCTTCTATGGCAGAACTGGAAGCAGAATCCAGTGTGCAGAAGTGAATTTTTGTACATCAAAGCAGTTACAATTATGTCCTCCAATAATCTGCATTTAATATACATCCAGTAGTTCAGAAATAATCTTTTTTGTTTAAAGATGGAACTTGGATGCAATCATTCTAACTATTCTGCAAAGACAACCAAGCAGATTTTTTGAAAAAGCTTGAATTTTTACTGCAGTTTTTAAAAATATTTTTCAGTATTATTTTTTCTTAGTTTCAATACAATTAAAATACAGTTAAAGCATTAATTCCACCAAAAAAGTGTTTAAATTACACTGGTAACTGTAAAATAAACCACCAAAACCAAAAGAATTTTGTGCAAATAATTATTTTAACTGGCTATTCATTCCATAGATATGTTTGGGAAGTTAAACCATAACTCAAAATGCCTAGCGAGATTCACAAAATTCACAATTCGTGAGTTTGTTTAGGAGATCTTCTTGGTGGTTGAATGAGACATGGTACTAAAATGTGAAGAATGCATATAAAGATGTTGCTACTTTCCTCATTTCTAATATTCTCAAGTTTCAATGGTGAGAACAGACTGCTAGAGCATAAAAAATTAAAATTTTAGGAGTGGGAAGAATATTAGGAATGTACAGAGAAATTTGAGAAAAAAAGAATACATCTATTGACTATCCTCAACGCAATCAACATTATTGTAGTATTTATTGCAAAATGTGTAAAATAGGAATCAAAATAGAGGAAAAAAATCTAATTCATAACCTTGATATTTAAGTAACTGAAATACATCAAAGAAAAAGAACATAGAAATAATGCTTTGTTTTGCTCCTCGGTCTTGCTAGCCACTGTGTTAAACAGATATTGTATTTTAGGGAAGCAGTAGGATAGAAAATATCAGTTTACTGAATAAAGACTTTGTATGAAGTGCAAAAACAGAGCTTAAATCTCACAATTTTCTACTTTAACTACATATTAGTTCATCTACCGGTGTTACCAAACTGACAGATTCATTTCATCATGGTATTTATCATTGTTTTGCTTAAATCCCCCTGATTCTGCTACATTAATACTTAGAAGAAACACTATACTTTAAAGTTTCATTGGCTACTTTTCCATCATAGTTAAAAAATGTACATTACAACTATAATGCATTATAGTTAAACTGTAGCTAGCTCTGAAATTGCTGGCTCTTTTCAGTCTCTCTTTCTACTGGAGTATTTGCCCATTAAATCTTTACTGGGCATTGCATCTTGCAAAACTACTTTATTGATATTTTTCAATAAGTATGCTATATAATACTATAAAAACATTCCGTAGAAATGACTTCGAAGAAAAGTATTGCTATTAATAATCATTAATGAATTTCACTGGTGACGTTAATCATGTCAGTAGGAAAATGAAGCTGTATCTGCAACAACACTGACTATTTTAGGACAAAAAATTATCTATGTAATTGCAGAATAATTTGTGCTGAACGCAACAAGTCAGAGAAGAACTAAGTCTCTTTTTGTCTGGTTTTACGTAAAAGGATTCACCGACTTAAACCAACAAACCTGATGAACTGATGTAACAAACGCAGGCACAAACAAAAGTATGATACAATCTAAGAGTTTAACAAAAATCTGAATAAAAGAGCAAAACTCCATAATTACACAAGCTGGGGAAAATAGACTGTACCCCAGTGCAAGGCTTGACAGGATGAATGCTCACAAACACACATCACTGAAAAGAATCGGGAAACCCAACTGCTGGAGAATGAAGCCCAATGAAACCCAGAGGACCTTGGGCCGCTCCAAGTTAGCAAACATCACCCTTTACTCTCATTCCATCAATAAAGTTCCTTCTCAGGAAAATGCTGATTTAAAAAGGAGGGAAAAGTGCTGCTCTGTCTGCTAAGCCTTCCTGCTTCGGTAAGTACTTTGTCTTATACAACAGCAGTAAGTATGGTAACAATACACTTTAGGAAAAATACATATCTGTAGGACTGGCTAATCTGCTCTTACAGCTTCCTCTCTAAAACCTGAGGAATCCTCTAGGAAGTTGTATGTTTGCTAGTTTGATTTGAAAAACATGTCATATTGAATCTTTTGTACAAGTTTACTGTCTGCCAAAGCATGGGGTTGAAAACTGATGTCCAAATACAATTTTTTAAGAGCTGCTTCTTAATATGAATCAGTTTTAACCAGTATGTCAGAAAATTAATCCATTTTGTCAGAAGGACTATCTGAAGCATCTATGATTGCTACAGCTCTTTGTGCCAGCAAACTCACAGACTCGGAAATAAACTCACAGAGTATCCAGAATTATTTGAGATAAGATAATATTGCCTACCTGGTCTGAATAAAAAAACTGTAAGTAAAATAAAGGCTTGATTGAAGCTCTAGAAAGTATTAGAAGTCTTACTGAATGTCATGCAGTACTTCAAACTCAGGCTGCTTTTCTTAAATGCTACTCAACAGTGTGAATGCAGCTTATATTTGCTGCCCAAAAGCACCCACAACCCTTCTCAAGCTGGCCCAGATGGGTTCCACTTGTTTTAAACTGCCCATTTTCAGCTGAAAGTGTCATCATCTTACCTGATTTTTACACTGATGAAAAGCATGAAATATTTCTGAAATGTCTCCTTGTGAAAAAGCTGCACGACTACATTTTTATAAAGTGTGCGTATTTCTAATGAGATACTAAGAAAGGGCCAAGTGAACAAAACACTGTACAACGGAGCAGACCAAGGGAATCTGCAAAATGTCACTGGAGGGCAATAGCAAGATTGCACTTTAGGGAGCTCAGAGAACTGGTAATTTTTTGTGCTGTTTTCTGTTCTCATTACAGTTTGACAATTTTCACCAGAACAAATTAAGTTAGTGATATTTTCTGTTCTCATTACAATCTATGTGACAGGAATGCATTATAAATTTGCCATTTTCTATCCCTTTTACAATCATTTTTACAAGAATAAATTATATCAGCATTCATGGGTGACAGTTTATCACTCTGTGCACAGATCCTCTAGATAGACAGACAAGCAGTATCTGACTTTAATCTCACATTTTACCTGGTGAGATTTACAAGTGTCATCAGTAAAACTGAGACCTTTGCAAATTTATGCAAATGTCATGTCAGAAATAAGAAAATATGAGGCTAATCTACAGAGTTCAGATGCCGAAAAATCCAGAGAATCTGGTGCAGCAACAGATAAGGTGGGAAGAAATAATATTTTTCTCTCTCTTCTCTAGTCTTTCCTTCTAATCTAGGCCATTTATTATATGCTCTACTCAGTTTCTGCAGACCTAATGCATGCTTTCTAAAAGATCCCGCTTTCTCCAGACTCCACCATTCTTTCTCCTGTCCCACATGGATGATGATGTGTTGCATTAAGACAGTTTGCTCATTTCAGGACGTCCAAGCCCTGCTCAGACTTTAATTCACACTGCTTGTAAGAAAAAGCTAAGAACCATGACAGAATTCCGTGGTATAACCAAAATGTAGTTGCAGAAGTTACGATTTATTTTAGACCATCTAGTGACCCAGACACAAGTCCAGAAGTTGGTCCCTAGTTCAATGTCTGTATCTCCTCCTCCTCCCTGCTCACAATAATTTTGTGGATATCCAGTTTTATATTCTGCTAGAAAAGGGAAACAAAGGAAAAGAAAATGTCGCAATAATTTGATGATAAATATTACAAATTCCACTTTTCTATGGTATTCCTGAAAAGTGTCATATAAAACCTTATAGACCATTTCTTATCTAGGAATACGACTCTTACTAATGTCTTTTCTAATTCCCTACAGAGAGAGTGTGGCCATTCTAAATAAGTGGGTTAAAGAAGTATTTCACACAAACTCCATTTAGCTTTTGTCACAGTGTAACCCGGCAGCCAGCAGCTAGGACCAGACAGCCACTTGCTCAGTCCTCGCCCCGCTCAGTGGGATGGGAAGGAGAACAGACAAAAAATAAAACTTGTGGGTTGAGATAAAGACACTTTAATAAGACAACAAAGAAAGGAATAAATAATAATAGCAATACTTCTAGTAAGGGATACGCAAAACAAATGATACACAATACAGTTTCTCTCACTGCCCAACGACCGACTGCGCAGCCAGTCTCCATGCTGCGATCGCAGAACTTGTGGAACTCATGGATTTCACTGAACTCACCAAAATCATGGAACTCAAAGATTCCTGTCCCCCAGCCAACTCCCATTTATATACTGAGCATGATGTCTATGGTATGGAATATTTCCGTTGGCCAGTGTGGGCTAGATGCTTGGCTCTGCTTCCTCCCAGCTCCTGCACTTCTGCTCATCAGCCAAACACCAGAAACTGAAAAAAGTCCTTGATTTCTTAGCATCAGCTAAAACCATCAGTGTATTATCAACATTCTTGTCATGCAAAATCCAAAAAACCAGCAGCTACTGGGAAGAAAATTAACTCTATCCCACCCAGGACAGCTTTGTAAAAATACTGTAATAAAGTTAGTATTTCCGCACAAAAAGATTTCTGGATACTAAACAGTATCCAAACTTCATGTGTTAAGAGCATTTGCTGACTTACACAACGGACATCTAGAACAGAAGTGCAGTGGTGACTGTAGTCACATTCAAAAACTGCTGACATGTTTCAATGCACATCAGCAAACTGCCACTGGAAAAAAAAGTCAATAAATAATGACAGATGTCTTGAAGTTATGCATTTCCCGTAAAACTCCTCTGAACTGTTAAAGAATCATTGTTATTTAAGGTAGGTCCGTTGTAGTTCATCCAAAATAGACCACTTAAAATTCAGATTCGGGATGTTGTAAGGTAATGAAATTGTCTCCTGTGCAGATCCTGTGAAAAATAAGATTATTTAAGCTGCAGAAGGGTCAGTAACTATTCCTCAAAAATAGAATGCTTTAACTGAAGTCAATTAGATCTGCTCAGCCCACAGTAGCTGAAGAGAAGATCTGAAATGCTTTGTGTGTGTATGTACAGAATCAGAAAATCATTAAGGTTGGAAAAGTCCTTTAAGGTCCTTGAGTCCAATTGTTAACCTAACACTAAACCACTAAACCAGTCCACCACTAAACCATGCCCCTAAGTGCCACATGTACAATTCTTTTAAATACCCCCAGGGATGGTGACTCAACCACTTCCCTGGGTAGTCTATTCCAGTGCTTCACAACCATTTCGGTAAAGAAATTTTTCCTAATATCCAATCTAAAACTCCCCTGACACAACCTGAGGCTGTTTCCTCTCATTCTATAACTTCTAACTCGGGAAAAGAGACGGAACTGAACCTCACTACAACTTCCTCTCAGGTAGTTGTAGAGAGCAATAAGGTCCCCCCTCAGCCTTCTCTTCTCCAGACTAAACAAACCCAGTTCCCTCAGCCACTCCTCATCAGACTTGTTCTCTAGACCCCTCACCAGCCTTGTTTCCCTTCTCTGGACACACTCCAGCCCCTCAGTGTCCTTCTTGTAGTGAGGGGCCCGAAACTGAACACAGCACTCCAGGTGTGGCCTCACCAGTGCCGAGTACAGGGGCACGATCACCTCCCTACTCCTGCTGGCCACACTATTCCTGATCCAACCCAGGATGCCATTGGCCTTCTTGGCCACCTGTGCACACTGCTGGCTCATGTTCAGCCGGCTGTCGACCAACACCCCAAGCTCTTTTTCTGCTGGGCAGCTTTCCAGCCACTTTTCCCCAAGCCTGTAGCATTGCATGGGGTTGTTGTGACCCAAGTGCAGGACCCAGCACTTGGCCTTGTTGAATCTCGTATGATTGGCCTTGGCCCATTGATCCAGCCTGCCCAGATCCCTCTGCAGAGCCTTCCTACCCTCGAGCAGACCAACACTCCCACCCAAATTGGGGTTGTTTGCCTTATGTTTGTTTACATGCAAATTTTAAGTTTCTAGGTCTGTAGCCTACTAGTATTCGCTACAAAAGCCACCCAACCTTGATAGAAAAATGAAATATTCTATTTTTATACCTGGAGTCATAGTAATCTTAATTGGAATCAGCTCAACTTGTATACAGTTAATTCAGCATATCCCACTTTAGTATTGAAGAGAAAAGATGGTGGAAAATACTAATGTGAAAGTCCTAGAAAGAAACTTCTGAAGGCTGCCCAGTCTCTCTTCTGGAAAATCCCCAAAAGGATGAAGAACCACAGAACCGTAAATCCATCACCCCCTTTTCAAGTGTATAAACACCATCTCAGCTAAAACAGTCAGAATGGATGTCAGTGGGACATTTATCTCAGCTGACCTGAAACACCTAACAATATATCTGAGCTCGTTATCCTAAACTAATTTTATAGTGTATGAAAAGAAGCATGCATCTCAAGAATGCAAGTCATTGTCTATTTGTCTTAAAATTAGATACAACACAGGCCTAAAATATTTTACAGGAGAAAACTAGACATAAAATCTGTACCCTGCTGAGCCATTACAACATTTTATGTCAAGGGAGGTACAAGTCATGTTGGTTTGTGCCATCAGTCTCCCTTATAGACAGGTCTTCATGGACACATCTACAAATAAATGGGTCACAGTCTGTGCTCTCTCAGTGAGGTCCAGCAGCGTAATACAGCTCCTGTCTATATAGCTTTGCCCTAAACACATTTTAGTCAAAAATTGAATGACTTCATCCAGACTGTCTGTTGGGAATATTTTGCATGCTATTATGCAAACTATAACCATTAATTGCCTGGATTTTAATAGGTTGGTACAGGCTAAAAAAATGCCAAGGAGCATGCAAGCAATCAAAGTATGGATACCTTCATGCCTGTGCTCAGGCTTGCTCCACAACTTGTAATTAGTTTACTAATAGTTTATATTGATTATCATCTCATTACATCCACTACGTTCTGTGAAAACATTATTTCCATACACCTAATAAGATTTTATGTACTATTTCATTAAATATTTCATTGTATTCAGGAGAAAGCTATGTTTTAAACCACGGCTCTTTCACTGAAGGAACTAGACCTGGTGGTCACCAATGCGAGTGAGCTCGTTGGGGATGTCAAGATCGGAGGCAGCCTGGGCTGCAGTGACCACGCACTGGTGGAACTAACGCTAGTGAGGGAAATGGGAATAACGAAGAGCATAGTCAGGACCCTAAATTTTAGGAGGGCAGATTTCCAGCACTTCAAGGAGATAGTCAGAAGGACTCCCTGGGAAACGGTCCTCAGGGACAGGGGAACAGAACAGAGCTGGCAGGTCTTTAAGGATGCATTCCACAGAGCGCAAGAGCTCTCGATCCCCAAGTGTAAGAAGTCGGGCAGAGAAGGGAAGAGACCGGCATGGCTGAGACAAGAGATGCTGGTCAAACGAAGGAAGAAGAGGGAACTGCACAGGCAGTGGAAGCAGGGACTGGCTTCCTGGGAAGAGTATAGGGAAGCTGCCCGGTTGTGTAGGGATGGGGTCAGGAAGGCCAAGGCACAGCTGGAGCTAAACTTGGCAAGGGATGCGAAAAATAACAAGAAGGGCTTCTACAGGCATGTCAGCCGGAAAAAGATGGTCAAAGAAAGCGTACCCCCGCTCATGAGCGAGACCAACAAACTGGTAAGAGCAGATGAGGAGAAAGCTGAGGTACTCAACAACTTTTTTGCCTCAGTCTTCACTGGTAACCTCTCTCCTCACCCCTCCCAAGTCGATGGATGGCATGAAGGAGACCAGGAGGGTAAAATCCCTCCAGCTGTAAGTGCAGACCAGGTTTGGGACCTCCTGAGGAACCTAAATGTACAGAAGTCCATGGGACCTGATGAGATGCATCCCAGAGTCCTGAGGGAACTGGCTGATGTAGTTGCCAAGACACTCTCCATGGTATTTGAAAAGTCATGGCAGTCAGGGGAAGTCCCCAGTGACTGGAAAAAGGGAAACATTGTGCCCCTTTTCAAAAAGGGTAGAAAGGAAGACCCTGGCAACTACTGACCTGTCAGCCTCACCTCTGTGCCTGGGAAGATCATGGAACAGATCCTCCTAGAAGATATGCTAAGGCACATGGAGGCCAGGGAGGTGATTCGAGACAGCCAGCATGGCTTCACCAAGGGCAAGTCCTGCCTCACCAACCTAGTGGCTTTCTATGATGGTGTAACAACAAGAGTGGACAAGGGAAAACCAATGGACGTCATCTATCTGGATTTTTGTAAAGCCTTTGACATGGTCCCCCACAACATCCTTCTCTCTAAATTGGAGAGCCATGGATTTGATGGGTGGACCGTTCGGTGGATAAGGAATTGGTTGGATGGTCGCAGCCAAAGGGTAGTGATCAACGGCTCAATGTCCGGATGGAGACCAGTGATGAGTGGAGTCCCTCAGGGGTCCGTAGTGGGACCGGTGCTGTTCAATAAATTTATCAATGACATGGACAGCGACATCAAGTGTACCCTCAGCAAGTTTGCAGATGACACCAAGCTGAGTGGTATGGTTGATACACCAGAAGGACGGGATGCCATCCAAAGGGACCTGGACAAGCTGGAGAGGTGGGCCTGTGTGAACCTCATGAGGTTCAACAAGTCCAAGTGCAAGGTCCTACACCTGGGTCGGGGTAATCCCCACTATCAATATAGGCTGGGGGATGAAAGGATCGAGAGCAGCCCTGCTGAGAGGGACCTGGGGGTACTGATAGACGAAAGGCTGTACATGAGCCGGCAACGTGCGCTGGCAGCCCAGAGGGCCAACCATGTCCTGGGATGCATCAAGAGAAGCATGGCCAGCAGGTCGAGAGAGGTGATTCTGCCCCTCTACTCTGCTCTGGTGAGACCTCACCTGGGGTGCTGCGTTCAGCTCTGGAGCCCTCAGCACAAGAAGGACATGGAACTGTTGGAGCGGGTCCAAAGGAGGGCTACAAAAATGATCCGAGGGCTGGAGCACCTCTCCTATGAGGACGGGCTGAGAGAGTTGGGCTTGTTCAGCCTGGAGAAGAGAAGGCTGCGGGGAGACCTGATTGCAGCCTTTCAGTACTTAAAGAGAGCCTATAGGAAAGATGGGGACGATCTTTTTAGTAGAGACAGCAGTGACAGGACGAGGGGTAATGGTTTTAAACTAAAACAGGGTAGGTTTAGGCTGGGTATAAAAAAGAAATTCTTTACAATGAGGGTGGTGAAACACTGGAACGGGTTGCCCAGAGAGGTAGTGGAGGCCCCGTCCCTGGAAACATTCAAGACCAGGTTGGACAGGGCTCTGAGCAACCTGATCTAGTTAGTGGTGTCCCTGCTCGCTGCAGGGGGTTTGGACTCGATGACCTCTAGGGGTCCCTTCCGACTCAAAACTTTCTATGATTCTATGATTCTATGAAATTATTCCTTCTGACCAGCTTCAGCACTGTAGCTAAAAACAAAAACAGATGGATTCTCCCTTCTAAATAGAATAGATTTTTCTCCTTAACGAATACCATGAATGAATTCACTCAGTATTTTATTTGCCACAGATTAATAATAAACTCCAAAATAGCACAAGGTAGATGAATTTGCAGCATAGGGCTCCTCTTAGGAAGTGCAGTTTGGTCATTAATCACAATAAGCAAATTATTCCATATAACAGTAAGTAATTAATAATATGAAATTACACATATAGAATCACAGATGAGCAGAGTCAAGCTGGTAGAAGAAGAGAAATGAAAGAAGTTCCTTGCAAGTTCTATATAGGTTGATCTGGAGAAAAAAAATCAATAGGACACATACCTTCTAACTCATCCCTACAGAAACTAAATAATGTTATTTTTGTAAAGTGTAGAGGCACGTGTGTTTGAAAGAGTGTATGCATACATAAGCATGTGCAATAGTTGGTCGTCATTTAGCAAAAGGTCCAGCTAAACACAACCTACATCCTCATTTTCCAGGAAAGATAGAAAAGGAATTTCTGTAGATGGAATTTTTATTTTATTTGAATTTTTATTCACTCTTCTAGGACAGCAGCCTTCTTGACAACATGTTTGATTGTCTAATTAGACATGGCTCTTTGAAATGTTCATTGAGAAGTTCTGAGGTCACTGAAGTTCAGACAATCAACCATGTATTTTTTAACAGAATTGATTCTGATGTGAGATAAAATTCAAAGCAGCTTTACAAGTATAATCACTGACATGCAGGCATCAGCCTGTGTTGTATGTGTTGCTACATGAGATTTAAGTATAGTCATGAGAATACTTAAGAAGTGAGGTATAAACCATAATAAAAATGGCCAAATTTACTATTCTATATAATTTAGTCCCCTTTTAGGGTATATCTTTTATCACTATTTTTCTACATAGAACAATAAGCACTGAAAACATTTCGGCATGCACCTTTTTTAAATCTGTCTCTTATGCATGAAAATGACAATGTGAATGTTCAAATCCCGTTACAAAACAGAACTAAAGTCATATATTCTCATAACACCAAACCCACAGAATCCCATGGCACATACAGTATTCATAATGAAAGGTGCATCTGAATGAATACAAAGTGCAATTAGGCATCTTGGAACACAGTTTGGCACCCAAACTTCATCGTGTCTTCTGGTAGAGCATACTGAGTTTTTTTATGCATGACTTGCCACCAAATGCAATTTCTAGTAATTAATAGGAACAGAACCCTTAGCTTCAATAGGAAACACTCCAAAGAACTGACTGGATTCTAGGGAGAGATTAATGTTTATCACCTCCTTTGTTATCGCTGAGACAAGTTAAGTCTTTTGCTTTTTCTTGCCCCTATGGAAAGAGCCTGAGAGAAGCAGGATTTCTCTGCTTTAGCCATCTGCTGAAATGCCTTTAACGAAGCTTGAAAGAGTAATTCACATATTTTTCTTGCTATTGAGATAAGGTCAGAGGAAACCACTTCAGACTGGAAAAACTTTTCCTTGTTGACTTCTGCATGAGGTAAATTAGACCTAAGTATTCTCTGAGGTACACCAGAACTGCAATCATTGCCCTATTCATGGAGATGCTCATGCCTTGAGTCACTCTGTGACACATTCCCATCTGAATCATCTAAATGTTGTATCATAAAATGTTTACTCATTGACATGAACACAATCCCAAATGGGTAAAAAAGGGTTCATTAACATATCTCTAGTTCCTACGGTCCAAAAGAGACAAATTCTCTGTGTGATACATTTTCCATAAGTAATTGTAACTATCAGCACTTGCTCTAAATTATCAAGAAATGACTACATATTAATGCAGATTGATGTTTTGGAATTTGGTATTTTTAATGAAATTACTGTGGTATTTTCTTACTATAAGATGGCACAAGGTAAGATAGCAAGATTTTTGTTAAACTCTTAGATCATTTCATACTTATGTTTGTGCATATGTTTGTTAAAATATTTTGTTGGGTTTGTTTGATTTAAGTCTGTGAATTCTTTCACGTAAAACCAGACAAAAAGAGACTTAGTTCTTCTCTGGCTTCTTCCGTTCAGCACAAATTATTCTGCAATTACGTAGATAAATTTTTGTCCTAAAATACTCAGTGTTGTTGCAGATACAGCTTCATTTTCCTGACATGATCAACGTCACCATATATGATATGAGTCTCTCTTGCAGATTCAGATTAAAAATCTCCATAGATAGTATACACACACACAAAAAAAACGAGTACTAAAGAATAATTTAGCTTCAAGATATTATTTCTTAAACAGTTCTTCTTGGAAATTGGAACTTTAGATGTTGAAAGACCGCCATGAACAAGAATATTAATCAACTTCAATTTTCAAGCACTATTACAGAAAATATCTCAACGAGAATTTCCTGTGAGGTACTTTTTTTCATTGCAAAATGCTTATTGATCATAACCAAAATTGCCTGGAGAAGTATATCACCTTTGATAAAATGTTTGCGAGGAAAATGTTCTCAGATTTTCTAGTATAGACAATATCAGAGGATGTTCATAGAAATACAGCAAATACTGATATCCAGAAATTTAAACCAGAGATCTAGAGCAATCAAAGACATCAAAGAGCTACATTTAAATTTTTTACTGTAAATATGTATTTTGAATTAGTTTTTTACAAGGTTATTTCTTTTATGCAAGTGACAATGTTAATAAAATGAAATGAAAGCAATCCACCCCAGACTTCACAGAAATGTGAAGACTTAACCTTTGCTTGAATCAGGAGGAGAATAAATATGAAACTGTGTCTTCTAAAGAACTCCAGAATCTCTGACCTGGGAATATTTTATACAAATCAAGAGATTAGGGTAGTGACAAAAAAACTTCCTGCCCAGTTCCAACATGAACCTTTCTGTAGTGTTTTCAATCATGTCTGAAGTTTGAAATCTTTTTGTTCCTATGGAGTAATTTTTATAATTACTGCCAAGACGTAATCTTACTTTCTTGTTCAGCCAGCATTCAGAAAATATTAACTCACTTCCACTCTGAAGAACTTATTTGATGTTTATTTAAGCAGTTAATTTAATTCAGCAACATTTCCATTAAAGATAAAGTCCTTAGACAGTCTCTCTCACTGACATGCACAGAAAGCACGAGGAGGAAAACAGTCAGAGGAAGAGATAAGTGTACTAAGAATTTCCATTTCCAGAAGGGCGTTATGAAAGACGCTGGATAATCTCACGTGTCTGCAGTGACAGCCAATGTGCAAAGACATGATTACTTAACTTTGATAGAATCTGTCAGCCAGCAGGACACTTCAGTAATCGTTTTGTGGTGCTCAGAGATGAACTGACAAATTGCTGCATGGGGATGGAAAATGTGTGTGTTATATAAAGAACCATAGCTCCATGTGATTCTTTTTTTGGGGGGAATGCCCTGAAATACATAATGATAGTGTAAATTCTTCATATTGCCACAATGTGAACAAACCACAAGTGTAGAAGTGCAAGACACCACCTTCCACTGCGGGAAAGTCTTTTTACTTAAAAGCATACATAAACACAATCTCTAAACTGTAAAGACCTTGTAATGACTAGAAGACCTTATTCTGCCTACAACCAGAAAGCAGAGGAACTTGATCTGAGATTGTGACACCCACATTTTGTTTTCATGTGCTAAGGGCAGTATTCAGTTGCTTGAACCCGGGGGCCACTGCCATTTATGATGCCTTACTGTATGCTGCCTCATCTGTGCCTCATCTGCCTCACCCTTTTATATACACTGCAGCATCTAGGACACCAAAAGGGAGCTGGAAGATATGAGCCAGTATCTATAGAAGACCTGTGCCTTCTGGATTGCGAGTAAGAAGCAAAGAATGGTACTCTATCACTGTTGAAATGGTATTAGGTACTAGGAATCCTAGTCTAGCTTTCTGAGTTCACTTTATGAAGATGTCACACTAAAAGCAATTCTTAGTGGCATTTCTCTAGGCTACCTCTTTCTTTAGGCTCCATCAGGTGGACTGACTGGATCTTCACTTACTGTAATAGGAGGCTGGATACCTACTGTAAGGCAACTAAATTTAAAGATAGTAATCTTTAACTGAATCCCACTCCTTCTCCAGAGGCACAGAGAGCCTCAGGAAGAGAACAGGAAATCTCAAAGGCTGATCCACTGTCCTAAGTTCCTGTCATTTCTTCATTGAACTTTGTACTAAAAAATACACATCCACTGTAGAACAACCTGTGATTTCAAACTCTTTTTTTAATAGTAAATAAAAATCATAATAAAGGTAAGAACTTAAAAGTTTCAAATATAATTTAAAATAAGAATAATCAGCAGCTAGTAATACTCCTACAAATGATGACAGAAAATATGTGGCAGATCTAAAATGCAGTCTCACAGGTCACATTATACTTTGGTCTAAAAATTAGTTACATTTCCTCTTCAATTTCTTTATTAAGAAGTAGAGAAAAACTTGTCAGAAACATCAGAAGTTATAGAAGAAAACTCCTACAAGTATTTATATAAAAGGATTCACACACACCAGTGAATGCAATCATGATATGATGCTTAACAAGCACTCATTAGATAAGCTCCTGTAACTATCAGCATGTACACTTTCAGCCTATTCCATTGCAAATTAAAATACAATAGTTTATTGTGATTACACTACTTCTACTGATGTTTAGTCTAATGCATTTTAATTCAAAATGAGGATAGGCTGAGAATACAGTTATAAGCAATCAAGTTACTGCGGCTTAGCTTCCAGTGTATCCACACCACCTGACTAAATGTTTATTTCCATTCTACTTGAGTTTTAAAACATGTGGTACATTTTTATTTTAAGACACATTTTTAACATTTCAAGTTGTCTTATCATCAGTTAATACTGCTCAGATAACATGAGCTATCTCATTAAAATGTGATACTGATTTCTTCACAGCCATTTAACAGTGGACATTTAATATGAGCAGGTACCACAGCTCAGCTGACCAGCAAATTGTCAAGCTGCTACAATTCAACTCAGACCTGAGCATGTGTTTGAGTACATTTTAGAGCTTATTCTAAAATAACTTAATCCTCTACTAAGAAATTGGTTTAAATAAATTGATCAAGTAAAAGAATTGGCTGTGTAAAAAAATAAAATTAAATATCAGAAATAGGGTATGCTGCATGAAAAACACCGATCTATGATGAAACTGTAATCAAACAATTGCATACTGTTGAACTGTACTAACAAGACTTAAGTTGTCAAGCTCCTTGAGGTATCTATAGCTTAATTAATATAGCTACTGAACCTAGATGACGTAAGATCAATAAAAACTTATTTGTACCAATGGAGTTACTGGCTGGCATTACAGGTCATAAAACTGCTTCAAAAACAACAGCAAGGGGATTCTGTATTTGGAAAAGGGTGTGATCTCATGAAGCATCTCTGTTAAACGCTGGAAATACAACTTGTCAACACATACAAGCAACACAGATGGCCATTTCATATGTACACAGGTATTTTTCTGACATTTCAGCATCACAGATGTCACGAAGTAAGGAAGCATGTGGCTTTCATGCAGCAGTTCTATCTTAGAGCAGAGATTGCCTGCAGAAAAGCTTTTGTAACTGCCTAAGCCCACATTCACTTGGCATCTGTAATCTAGTGTAATGGTCTGACCAACTTCTAAGTAGGAATAGTGCCATGATAACAGATGGATAAAAGTGTAGGCAGCAATAGGAGCATGTACCAGCATCCACTGTATTTACTGAGACTTAGAAAACCCAGCCAGGAATGACTCAAGTGACTGAAATAAAAGCGCATGGCCAAGATGGCTTGCCAATGGTAATTCAGCTCTTGCCTTAGTTTGCATTTCGAAGTACGTACATTCTGCAATTTCTAAGCTAGGGTAAAAAAAAAGTAGGAAAATAGGCCGTAGAGTAAATATAAGGGACCTTTCAGTCTTATTTGACATGAAGGTGTCTGTGGAAGTGGCTTTTGCAAGCGTGCTATTGTCATAGCTAGCCCATACCAGACTGGGACAGCCTTGCAGATCTCTATTTACAAGATTCCTTATGGAGAGTAGTGCTGTTTTATCAGCACTTTAGTCATCAGTGTAATTGCTGAGCTTGCCCCTGCTGTGCTACAGATGAGGAAGGCAGGTTGCTGTTTTCAGAATTCTGTGAGGAGATATTTGTGTCCCTTCACAAAGCAGTTTTCCACCCCATTATGTAACGGCTTTTCAGGCTAGCAGGAGGAAGCCTGTAACAGCTCTTGAGAGCCAGAACTGGCTGGAATGTCAATAAGGTAAAGGGTTTTCTACTCAGATTTTCACAGTTTGGTCACAGGAAACTGGTACAGAAAATTTTCGTGACTCATACGTTCAAATTTTCAACATTAAATCAAACAGGACTGTATGCAGACAAAGATCAATCGATTAAGCCAGAAAGAACCCAAGCAAAAGAAAACACTTCCACAGCAACGTCTGCTCAGAGGGCAGGCAGCTGTGAGGTTGTCTCTGCACAGGGAAAGTGCTTGGTTTTTTATTGCCAAATGCAGATCGCTGTTCCATTACATGAAGGAGGCCAGGAATTTGGTCTCCGTCCATAGTTATCTGTCTGACAGCAGTATATGCAAACATTCCAGGAATGAACTCTGCCCTGGAAACAGGACTCACAGAAATTAAATTTGTATTTACCTTGGCATACAATGCATCTGGAACTAAGTTTCTAATAGACCTAAACCAGAACTCTACGACACAGAAAAATGGAGAGGCATGGGATAGAGGAAGGAAGAGCAAAAGAGTTATTAAAACTCTTGTAACAAATAGTGCCGTCAAAGAGCATACAGGGCTTTTATCATACAAACCAAATAGCATATTTTAGTGTCAAGTCTTAAAGTACCCTGCTGTGAACTTGGAAAAAGCTCCCATCCTCTAGTACTTGAAATAAGAGACTTCATAAAGCTCTTGTCTGCTTGTACTCAAAGACAGGCTTCATATAACACTATAACTAGACTCCCACATCGCTATGATCAAAAGTTGTCTTCTCTGACATGGGTTAATATGTATATATATTATAAATAGAATAGATGCATCCTTCTATATTTCTATAACGATTCTATGCTATTTACAAGAGTCTCAGAAATAGGCTGTTTTCAGAATAGTATCAGCATCACGCTTTTGGTGCTGTTTAAGGGTTAGACTGACTTAAGTTCAAGAAGGAGAAAGCAGTATTGATGATGGATGTGTTAGGTTGGACTCAATGATCTTAAGGGCCCTTTCCAGTCTAAATGATTCCATGATACCCTGTCATACAAAATTACTCAACTCATGTCACCGTTTAAAGCAGGGCGGCAATAAACTGAGTGGCAGATGCTCTCTATTAACCCCCACCCTCCCACCAGAGGAAGGGAAAAGTACATTAAGTAAAATTCAGTAAGATCCTGTTATATTGCCTAAGAGTATTATAATGCAAAGCTCATAAAAACCACTACTGCTACCTGTGAAATATTCTTATAAGTGAACACATCATTAAAGAGACACAGAGCAATCCCCCTTCACACCAGGTGACAAACCAGATATCAAGCCTTGTAGCTTTCTAGAAAGGCTGCATGTTTCACACTAGTCTGGAAAGGAGGGAGAGAGGGACCAGAGGGAGTACCTGTGTGAAAATTAATAATGCTCTGCTCTACACGGAGCCTAAAATGTTGCTTGGCAAATTGAGGTTGATTTAACAGAAGTTCCTTCACTCTATGGAAACTTTTAGAGAGTACAGATCAGCCAAGAATGTCTGCCACGGACAGCAGTTTGTGATGCTCAAGTATTTGATCTGTGTTTGCAGGGTAGTAGCACCCAGCAAGCATTACAAGCCCATCTGTTAGCCAAAATATTGCTGCGATATCCAGGAGGAGTCCTCGTGTCAGGGTTTGTACAAAGGGTGATTTGGCAGTGAAGGACAGCAACAAAGCTTCCACATGGCATGCAGAACTCTGGGTCCAGAGGAAGCTGTTAGTTCAGTGAAACACATGCAGCACTGGCAACTTTGGGATTTCTTATAAAGCAGGACTATTTATGAAAAGCTGTTCTGTTACTTAAATAAAGCAAGACAGTAATAAGAACAACACTGTCTTGAAATGCTCCTTTCTTTCTAGTGATTACAGCATGGAGTGGCAAATTCAAAACCAAGCATATTTGTTTTGAGTACAATAGATTGGCCTAATGCCATCAAGCAGAAAACCTTGTCAAATGTTGGCAGTGTTTCACTTTCATAACACTGGGAACCTTCCCTGGATGTTTAATCTGATAATGGCTCAGTAAATGCTTTCTTTCATTCACCTGATGACAGCTTCAGAAAGCTAGTGCTTGTGACCTGCAGGCAATCTAAAAAGATGCCCTGAGGACTCAGAAAATGTCTCATCTCTGTATCTAGGTTCAGGCAGATTCTGGGATGTGCAAAGGCAAGCAGCCCAGCAAGAGCAAGCACCTTCATGTTCTGAGATTATATGTCATAGGACACACTGTATGAGAGAGGACTAGTCTCATGTGGCATGATTAGCAAGTCTCTCTCCTAATGAACCTTTTTTTTTTTTTTTTCAATCCTAGGGCACAGACATGGTTAGTGCATCAAAATCAGGTCCCTTTGATTTTGAAGTATCCATTCAGAGCCCTATATATACATATAAATGTAGCACAGGCTACTCTAATTCTTTTGCAGGCAGTATAATAAATATGTGCATGAACCTCTGAAGTCTCATACCAGATGCCTCAGGAATGCAACACGTATTACTTCTGATTAAATCAACCATGTTACAAACACGGGTTTTGGAGGGAGGTAAATACGACTGACTTGGGGAGAAGGAAACAATGGGAATTGTTTTTATAAGAGCTTTATTTTAAAATAAGGAATGCCATTAAACGTGAATATATGCTAATCCTTAACTGAAGGAATAAGGAAATAGCTTTCACTGCCTGTAATGATACAAGATACTTTCTACTGATTTTTTCATAAATTTATGAGCTACGACTTAGTTATTCAATATTCTTTGCCTGTAATTTTTCTACCAAAACGGATATAGACATGAAGTTCAATGTTCCCATGGGAAATTTTCAGGGAGGAGTACTTTCTTTGGATAGAAAAACAGAAGGAGAAAATTGGATAAATTAAATACAATGGCTATGAGACTGCACATGACTGTGACTGGAATAGCTTGTTATATATCTTTTTCCGTATTAAAAAAACAAAACGCTACAACACTCACTATCAGATACTCTTATTAACTTGAAAAGCTAACCAAGATTGAAGAAACTCAGTAGTATCTACTGCCTACAAACCACTTGGTTACAGCTGGCAATTGTAATACAACAAAGCAAGAAATTATGGTGGTAAGTCATAAGGGAGAACTCTAAATTTTTGGTTGGCTCTTTCCTGACAGCAGATGGGATTAAGATTGCTCTGTTGCTGTGAATCTGATTTGTTCTTAAGAGGCATTTTCTGTATCCTTAAATTTAGCCTTCTGTATACTGAAGTATATGCTACAGTGCCAGGAAGACGTAATTAATCTAAAATATACACAGCTCCTAATCAGTGCTCACTTAGTCTTTCACTAGACTGAAATCATTATTGGATATTACATACAATTCTGAGAAAAATACTGCTTCTGAAGAGGGCCAGATGTTCTTTTCTGCAGCTACTGCTTCAGTTTAACTACATACAAATACTGTACACTCCAAAATAAACATTTTAAAATCTCATATGAAAGGGTTACATAAATGTATATATATATACATATATGTCAGAGGTAAATGGAAGAGAGGAAAACTCCCTTGTGACCTCCTCTGGAACCTGTGTAATAAATTTACTTCTGCCTAAATTCAGATTCACAAAAATTAAAGCATATCCTGCTAAAGCATCCCCTTTTCTTATGCTCAGAATACGAGGCAAAATTCTTAGAAATCAGCACAGTTCCTTATGTTTTCCATATATATGAACATTACCTAGAAGTACGATGGCAGAACAGAAATATATGTGTTATTGCATCTAAAAAGAGTGGTAGAAAGAGAAGACCATAATATCTGCTGATTTTTTCCAGGTTCTACGAATAAAAAGGAAAAAATAAACATCTCATTGTCTATACCAGATCAATAAATCTATTTATAGACACAGAAATACATACATATACATACATACACATGTATATACACACACACCAACATATAGCCTTATTATTTTTTTAGCCACAATAGGAAATACAGATTAAGCATAATATTAAAGATTCTTGTATATATTTCTTGAAATAAGGCAGCTCTGTGGAGAGGGACCTGGAGTCCAGGTTGACCATGAGCCAGCAGTGTGCCCTGGCTGCCAAGAAGGCCAATGGGATCCTGGGGTGCATTAGGAAGAGTGTGGCCAGCAGGACGAGGGAGGTTCTCTTCCTCCTCTACTCTGCCCTAGGGAGGCCCCATCTGGTGTACTCTGTCGAGGTCTGGGCTCCCCACTTCAAGAAAGATGAGGAGCTACTGGAGAGAGTCCAGCAGAGGGCTACGAGGATGATGAGGGGACTGGAACATCTCTCCTACGAGGAGAGGCTGAGGGAGCTGGGCTTGTTTAGCCTGAAGAAGAGAAGGATGAGAGGGGACCTTATAAATGCTTATAAGTATCTCAAGGGTGGGTGTAGAAAGCATCTGGAGAGACAATGGTCATTCTGTCCTGCTTGAGGACTGTATGCACAACTCTGCGTACGTGCCGAATGGCAAGGACAGAGTGTCCTTGAACGATTATGAGAAAGCCAGAAGATAAGTGGTAAACAACTTCTACGGATCTGGAGGAAGCTGAGCTAACCGCAAGGCAGTACGTAGACAGATAGCAGAGTCCAATCAGCTTTTGCTTAGTGGCGCGTGAACAGTAGGCTATGACCAATCATAAGTTGTATCTATGTGCATGAGCACTCTAGACGTGGATATAATGTGTCGGGTTTTGGCAATAAACAGGGCTTTGACCATATCTCCATGAGAGTTCGTCTTTGTCTCCGGAAACTCCCCTTGACAGGTGGGTGTCAGGAGGATGGGGCCAAGCTCTTTCCAGTGGTGTCCAGCGACAGGACAAGGGGCAATGGGCACAAACTGAAGCACAGGAAGTTCTGTCTGAACATGAGGAAGAAGTTCTTCACTCTGAGGGTGACGGAGCACTGGCACAGGCTACCTAGGGAGATTGTGGAGTTTCATTCTCTGGCGATATTCAAGACTCGCCTGGACAAGGTCCTGTGCAGCCTGCTGTAGGTGACCCTGCTTTGGCAGGGGGGTTGGACTAGATGACCCACAGAGGTCCCTTCCAACCCCTACCGTTCTGTGATTCTGTGATTCTGTAATTTACCTTTGTAACTAAGAAAACAGGAGTTCACAGCTTTTCTCGAAGTTGTAGCTTTTACAAAGAATTTCACTGAATAGTTTCTATGCTATGAAGCCTTCTCTTAATGCTTTTGAGACCTCTGTGGCTTTGTCAGATCTGAAATTGCCCCAACATTCAGAAGTTACTAAGGTGTGAGGTTTTCTTATTCTATTTTAAAGAAGTGATGAAGCCCTGAATGCCACTTCTGTGATTTTCCACACCTGCATAAATCTGTTTCAGTTTTTGCTATAATTCTACAGTATGTAAGATGACAGGGGGGCATTGAACAAAGAAAAGAGTTGGGTTTCTGTTACAGACTAAATCAATATACTTGATTATATTGTAAACTAATTGTTCATATTCTGAATCTGTAATGGTTGGTGTTTTCCTATTTATTTCAAATAATTTGCAGTCAAATTTATTGGTTCAAGTTACATGCAATCTCAGTGCATTTATCAGATGTATTCATAGTGCTATCAGATAAAATGCATTAGAATGCTATGCTGCTTGTTGCTTGGGTCTTTTCATGTTTTGGCTCAAAATCTGCAGATAGGTGAGTAAACTGTAGTGGATCCACTCATAACCTTTTCCAGCGAAGTGTTTCACAGCGGTTCTTAAACACCTGCATTTGACATTTTGTACCAATTGTGTTATTCCTGCAATCTTTAGAATAAAGACCCTGGACTTTCTCTTTGACATCATAATGTTAAGGATATTCAGCCATTGCCTCCAGCTGATCACACCCACAATTTCATTTTCCGTCTTTGCCACAAACTTTCCCTGTTAACACATTTTTATGAGCTTTAATTCAAGTTCATAACCTGGCCACTGTTGTCAACTCAGAGTTTCCTCTAGATCTTTAAATTCAAATCCTGCTTCACAGAAACAGCAGCCCCTGTCACAGAACTATACTACAAGGCAGGATGCAAAATTCTTCGAGCCTAATCCAACCCCTTATGCAGTTTTAAATACACATAGATCTTTAAAAAAGATTCCTAAAATATTTAGGTAAGGAAATGTGATAGTCTTCCAGACTCTGTTTTCCCACTATTTGAATATCTTTGTAGCCAGATGAAAATTTTTCTAATACTCAAATCAGAAAATGTACCAGGTCCCTTATTACACTTTCCTATGGCAACAGATTGGATTTCTCTGTAATGGTCTTCTATATACGGGATGACAACTCTTACTTCTCTCTACAATCTTCCCTAATTTTGAGCAATCAAACCTAATTAGTTAAATCTTTTTTCATAGGCCATTCTTGTTACTTACAACTCTACTCCCTCTCACTGGTCTATACCTTTCTTAAAGTAGATGTGTTCAAAAAAGGGACACAAAATTCTAGCTGAGATCTTAATAGCAGTGAATGCAGATGAAATAATAGCCACCCTATGAAGTGTCTCTGTCCATTTAGTAAAGAATTACATTTGCCTCCTTTGAAACTACATCACACTGTTAATTTATACGGAATCTATGATGCATTATAACCTTCAGTCATTTTTCTGCCTTACTGATGTCCTGAGATTTTTTTTTTCGTGTATTTGTTCTATTTCCTTGTACTAACAGTAGAGTTTTGTTCTTGCCTTTAATGGATCCCATCTGTAGCTGTATTAGGAATTCTAACCCTGCTTTTCACAGTATTTGCAATTCTTCTTAGCCTTACTTGATCTTCAGTTTCATACCTGTACCCTCTCTATCAACGTCGGTAATGAAAACACTGACTCACTGATAGTATCCCAGGCTATAAATTATACTGCTGCTTCTTCAGTCCTGCGGGACTTTTTCCTGCCCTCCACAGAGTCTAAAAATAATCACTTACAGGTCAAAAACTATTTTGTATGGATCTTTAACTACTCTCAGCAAATGGTTCATCATGACCTACTAGCTGAAAATATTAAACTTATCCTGTTAGTCTCCAGCCTAGTCTAGCCTTATTCACACTGAAAATTAGCTGAGGGCTTTTGGGTTTTTTTTAAATATGATTAAGTCTCTGTTTACCATACTCTTAGAAGGGACAATGAGAAATAATGTGCTATAGATTGCTCAACAAACATCAGGCAACAGTGAAAGGATTTCTCAGTGATTATTAAAACCAATATAACCTAACATAACTTTATTGCTACATTCTGCAATTTCATGTCTGCATTTCTGTGATTTCCATGAAGTCTGATGACTGCTTATTCCCCACTCCTCCTTCCCCCCTAAGATTGCGTAATTATAAGCTTCTGGATTGTGGGCTGTGCTTTCACCTGTATTTCTCTGGTAAAAATGCCAGCCTACGAAGACCCTTGCCTTCTCATCCATCAGGTCAGATGTTTCTGAAAACTGATGTGAACTTGACTGAAGAATACAATATGGCAAAAATCATGTATTTCACAGGCTTAATTTTTAGTAGGATTGGGAGAACTTTCCACGACATCTCATGGTCACATGAATAGTTGGGTTAGTACAATTCAAAGGGTGGATTGGGACAGGAATGAGCAACTGTGCACAAATGCCACCTAAATCACTACCATCAGAGATAAACCCCTTCCCTTGTTTAGCAGTTCAGTATTTGAAATGGGACATTTACAAGAATTACACTCGATTCAGCCAGGTTTCCTTCACAGCCAGAGGAGAAAAATGGGCATTTCTAGCTCACAATTCGTATCATTGGAAAAGCAGCATACAGAGATGGTCAAACTAATACATCCTTAAAGTACTTATTTCTCTTTCTGTTGATATCAAGATTAACCTGATCTAAAGTGGTTTTACAGAAGGAGTGTAGTGGCTCCACTAGCAAAGTGCTATCTCTGTTTGAGGAGAGTACCTGTCTGTATTGCAGTTCTGACTCAAAACATCCGTGAAAACATATAAAAATATGCCCTAAAAAAAAAATGATTGATTTTTTGTGATTCAGCCGGTAACCTTGAACTAACATGATAATCATAAGCATGTAGTTCTAGAACTTTCTAAGTCTACACAATTTTCTTCAGCTTTTTTTCTTTTTGTATGAAGTTGAGTACCACCAAAACTTCGCTTCTTCAGTCGCTGGTTAAATTATTTCAAAATCTCACTGATTTATGCTATTATTCAGTTGTTAACAGTGCTTTAACTGAACAATTTGCTATTTATATAATCAAATTTGTGCCAAACTACTGAGTATAAACATAAGGCATTTCAGATAATTAAATCCCAAATGTTCAGTATGGTTCAGTTCAGTTCACTGGCCTCTGTGGCTATTCAACAAATAGTTTCCAATGCATATGATTTTTTTTAAAAAAACCCTCAAATTTAATTAGAGAATAGAGTAGTGATTTTCAAATCTGCATCTATTTCCTAAGCCTTTTCCCAGCTACAGAACAAATTAAAATTTTTCAGGATTGTACCCAAAAGACACAGAGAGAATACAGATAAAAGGGTTCTTTTTTTTTCCCGTGTTAATACAATATTCCTCATGTTTTTATGAACAAGAAAATCCTGTAGCTGCTACATTAAGCAGCCTTAGAAAATATAAACGTAGCAACAAGCAGAGCTTGTAAAAAAAAATAAAACCAGGTAAATAATGTTCTCTAAAATCAAAGTTTTATGCAATGAAATTTTAAACTACACTGCTTTATTATGAAAAAAAAAAAAATCCAAGTCAAATTAATTTAGTTCTGTACATTCAAATTAAATATTTTACTTCATATAGTTTTGTGAGTCAGGGCCTGCCTGACTTGGTAAGAGTTGAGGGTGGAAATATCAGTATCATGATACTTGAAATTATATTCCCCCTCTTAATCCCATATTGTGGAAAATAATATAATCTTAAATCCTCACGTAATATAATTTTTTTATTATTTTTATTCTGTTGTGTCAACAGCTTTTTTTTTTTAAATTTAGCTTGATACTGAATTGTCACACTTGATCTAATGAAGTCTCTTTCATGAATCCTAATTAATTCAGATATCTCCTCTATCAGCTAGTCTCATGAACTGGACTTCTTTCATAATGGCAGTGCTTACCACAGCTTCTCTTCAAAATCCCATTGCATGTACCTGATAGGAAACATATTCCTAGGGGAGATCATAACACAGAGGCAATTTGCAAACTGTTAGGAACTTCTGCGAAAACCATAACCCAACCTTCGGCAAGCCCGAATGAAAAGCTGTGAGTAAAGCAATAACACTAACAATGTGAATACTGAAGTCAAAGACATTTGAAACACAACAGGATCCAGGGACCAAGTCATCTTCTTCTCTAGTTTCTTTAGATCATAATAACAATTGTGTGAGTTTCAGGTTTTACAATACATTTATTCTTTGACGTAAATAGCACCCGTACCAATTTCCTTTCCCCATCCCAGTACACCTCATTATCAAAAGCACCCAAGAATTCTGGGATATTCTGTTTGCTCTAAGAGTTTGAACACAGTAGAATAACTACTGCATCACATAAAATCGACTATTCAGTTTTCAGTATCACTCTTGTATTACATACTTCAATCGCTTTTCCATGTAATGTATATGCTTTTCTATGTGCAGTACTTTATGTAGCCTTTTGTCAAATATGATACATAGCCCAGCATGTCGGTTTTAGTAAATTGTGCAGGGGAGAGAGCTTAGTAAATCTGAAAAAGATATCCAGGTCGGATTTATGTTCTGTTGTATAACTACCAGTTGTAATTGTATATGCTTCATGTCCAAAACAATACTCCCCATAAAAATCAAGGGGTTTTTTTGGTTATTCTTAATGCATCTAATACGATAAAAGGATTTTTCCAGAATCTAATAAACAGAAAAATCTCTGCTCTTTTTTCACTAACTCATCATATTTATCTATGTGGAGGGAAAGGCTGAATAGTCATAACTGGATTTAAAGCAATTCTGTACAGCACCTTTATGGTATAAACAGATCTCTCTCTGCGTCTGGAGCAGTAGACATTCACACCCAAATTTAGAACAGAGGCAAACACTTAATTACTAATGCCATGCAGTCCCCAGTGCTATGCTGTGCCACATTTCACCAAGGCACAGTGCCAGAGATGTTCAGTACTTCCCACACTTGTAGCAGGAAACCCAACCCAACCCAACACCAGGGGAGCTCCCGCAATGGGATGCGCCCGCAACTGAGCAGCCCAGGGTATTGAGTGGCCGGTGCTGTAGCATCCCCACTGCAGGACAACCACTTGCAAGGCTGGAAATTTATCGGAAAATGGTTTTGGTATTACAGAGACTGGAGCTGTGGTCCACTTTAGTGCAAAGTCAACCTCTGTTGTCCTCCTCCTACAAATGTAAGTCTTGGACCCCTAATTTCTGATTAATTTATGAAAGTAACTTATGAGCATTTGTGAAGCAGGAAGTTAATTGAATCCTGCTGAAATAATAATTACTCTGTTGCCTCTTCCGCCTGCTGATCAATGGGAACTCCCTACTGCAACAAAAAGGCATCTTATTTTAGGGTAAATCCTATTTTCCTGAAAACAAAAGCTACAGGGATGCTAGGGCTTTAACATAAAATTAAATCAATTTTGAGTAATTTTAATTTTAACAAACAGGCTTCTAAAAAAGGTAAAACTGTACACAGGAATAAGTATAGCTTAGTGGTGTTCTGTCTGTGCCACTGTAAAAATAAAATCAACTTTTAAAAGAACATTTTTCTATTTTTCAAGATTTATTTTAATGTAGAAAATGTAATTTTCTCCTTATATGAACAAAGCAAAATGAGGAACAAGAGACTCTAAAATGGAATTTTAACATGTCTAATGTAAATTTGGTAAAATGACTTTAAATCAACATAGACCACAGGTAATAAGCTAAAGGACAGTGGCATCAAAACAGAAAATTCAGTCACAAGTTGAAGTAAAAATGCTGAGAAGTATTCAATGAAGAGACAACTGTGTTACAGGTAGTACTTACAAATAGCAAGCTAAAAATATCGATTTTATGGTAGCTAGATATTCAGGAAGAAACACGAAATTGGATTCTAAGACGGACATTAAGCAAGTCAAAATTACACAGCAAATAGGACCAAAAATACTGCAATTGAAACTGAAATTCAAAGTCAGAGTTAGATACATGAGTCAGCAGCTTCGTTGACGGGCTACCGCATAACATCCTACCAAGTAAACATTCTGCATTTCCTAGTATTTGACCTGTTGCTGGCAATGAAACAGTTCAACTTCCATCATATTCATGAGAAAAAGTAGAGCAAACAATGTCCAAAGCAAGCCAAACTAAAATCACATTAATTGGAGCACATCAGTATCTGTGATAATAGATAATACTGACATTATTTGGCAAGTCCACTGTGATTACTGGACACTGTCCTGACTGCAAAATGGCACAATAAACTGATGAGATTAACTGAAAGATTGCACAGCTGAAAACAGTAAGTATGAAGACTATGAAGTCTAAAAAAATTAGTCTTTATTAAGCAGGGGAAAAAGCACTCAGAAAGACATTTCACAAGCAACTTAAAAGCTTATGAATGTGAGCCTTAAACTCCAGGTTTCTAAGTGACTTTGGAAAATGACACCTAAGTTGCCTAGGTACCATTAAGGTATTTTATCTGTCTTAATCTCATTGAAATGTATTCATTCACAACCTTAAGTGCATTCTGAAATAGAGGCTGGAACATATTTTTTTCCCCTTGGGATCAGTAGTAGAAAAATATATGAAAGCAGCATGTATTAAAGTGGAGGGTTTGGGTTACATGGTAAATGCATATTTGCCAGAAACTGGTTGAGGAAAACAAACAGGAACAAGAAAACATATTTACATTTTGTATTTGTGTGCTTATGAAAACTGTAGGAACTAGCAAGTAGCAACTAATCGGAATGCAACATGGTGTTTTGGTAAACTGCAATCAGAACAAATAAAATTTATAAAGCAGTGACCTCCCTGTGCCATTCCTGGTTCACGAGATTTTTACCAAGAATATTGTTTTCTTGGGTGATGAAACTTGGACTAAGACTGCCAGATGAAGGGTCCCTTTTCAGTGAGGGAGCTAGGTGAACGTTTGGGAGTCAGATTTGGGTCATGATTTTTCAAACGTTTATGAATGAAACAGATTTGTCAAATATGCTTAAGTACTTCCTAATGAAATAAATACAAGAATGGTTGCTACCTCAAGCACTCCCAAACCTCTGGGAGGGCAAGACAGAAGTGAGAGCAGCTATGAATAAGATCATGGGTAATTACAGATAAATAGAGTCCACTGAAAGAGGAAGCAATACATAATTACTTTAAGACGGATTTTAGAAAAACTTTTGCATATGCATTCATAAAAGCTTTTGCAGAGAAACAAAAACATATTCCTTAAATATATGAAATAAAAAACACATTCTGGAATCCAAGTTTAAAGTGGAATAAATAAAAGGTGCTAGTCTGTGAATAACAGAATCACATATTTCAGGATAACAATAAAATACTACAAGAAAGTAAAAAATAGGGAACCATCTGCTTAACAGCCTTTATATTGTGAATGAACTGAAATCATCAATGTTCTGATTTTATTCTGCCTTTACTCCTCATGTTCAGCTGGCAAATCATCTTGACTGATGTATAGCAAAAACTGAACCAGATTTGAGAACATTTTTTTAAATGGGAAACCATTCATCGCCAGTGGTGTAAATGAACAACACTGTTTTGTGTACACCAATGGCTCTCAGACTTTTTACACTAACACTTTCATCTCTAAACACTTTCTGTCAATCATCTTACATCTTCATGCCAAATTTAAACACAGCACACAAAATGCAAAGAAGCGAAACAATATGGGCCCAAAGGCCTGTGAAAGACATTTCCCAATGTGGACCACTCTCCATCGATCAGAGTGTCTCTAGATTCAGGCTGGAAGCATTGGTTCAGGGCTTTGAAGCTGAGCAGTGCTTCATCCAGTACAGGCCAGATCAGTCAGGTGGAGGGAATCACTGCCTGCAACTGTTCTTTGGCACAAAAGGGCAAGAACTAAGGCACAGCTGCTGTCTGTCTGCTGGAGACATCAGGATCTGGCCCATCTGGTGGGTTTTTATCTGTTTGCTCATAGTTTGGCTTGCCGTCGTTTTCTACTATGAATCTATTATGAATCACAGGCGAGCACATGACCATTTATTTTCCCAGTATTAATTTCTGGTTTGTTTCATGAATAGGCAAAGTAAGGAAATTTACGGGCATCTTTCTTCTGTGTAGATTGGAGGACACTCCAGGGAAAAATGCTGCGTGTACACACAGAGAATCTCATCATCACCGGCTTATTGGGCAGAAGCCGATTTATTCATCAAAGAACTCAGCTTTACATCTTTTTATAATATTCCATATGGAACAATAAAACAGCAAGATATTTGGAACAGATAGCTAATGGTTACCTTTTTTTCAGTCTAGCAGATATACAACTATGTTTAGAAAATGTTTAAGTGTTCTAGGATGCAGAATTGGAGAATAAATTATGTTCCATGTCTGAAAAACTCGGAAGTATCCAACCCATTTTGTTGAAAGACAAGAAAGGTAACTGTAATATCTCATGGATAAAACATATGCTGTCACTTGCTTGCTTTTTTTCATGTTCTTTGCTACATGGAGGTGACAAGACACTAATCCCCTGCAGAAAGCTGACAAACATTGCTAATGGCCCTTGGACAACTGATGCTAGGAAGTACTGTGAAAGTGTTGGCTCCACAGAAGTCTTCCCAGCCATGCAAGGTTGCCTGTCCAGCTCTGACAGGAGAAACATGAACTTGTAACCTCTGTGGGTGACAAGGGAAACAAAGAGCTCCGGATTAACTAAGTAAACAGAAGTTCTAGGTAAGACAATATGTACAGACTGCTGCATTGATATGCATTTTCTTCTGCTTCACCTTTCCTGTTGAGATAATGTTAATCTTTGAAGAGGCTGATTTGTGCCATTGTATTCACAAGTCATAGATCACAGTAATAAGTTTTGTAGGACAGGCAAACCCGTTCAGGCCTACAGGACTATCACATACCCAAAGTTTATCCCTTATATGGTTCAGTCTAACAAATGGAAGAACTGGAGAGCTACAGAAGGAACAAGAGGCTGGAGTTCTGCTGCGGGATAATCTGTCTGGCCTACCGCCACTGTCTCAGCTGGCTGAAAGTCTTCTGCAATGCTGATTCACATCTGCCAGGCCAATTATGTGCAGTGATTTCAGATCCCTAAAGCACCTCTACTAGCACAAGATGCCTTTGTTGGAAGCTCCTCACCAGGAGTCTAGAGCGCAAATTAACTGACAGGATGGTAGGTATCTACCATAGAATGGACTGAAGAGCTTTCCAAAGCTTGCTGACCTGTGTTAACTAGATCTATATTGACTACAACAACAACTTAGAAATATCTTCTAAGTATATGTAAAACATAGATCTATTTTTATATGAACACTCTAAAGTAACATCTAACATTACACATCTGAACCCGGCCACTGAACTGGATCTCACCCTACCCACCACTGTGGTTAAGAAATGTCGCAAGAGGGAAATGATGCACTGAAATCGTTGGCTGGATCTACAGAAATTGGCTGTTCCCTGCTATTTTCACATTATACAGAGAGGCAGAAAGTATTACAAACCCCCTACAAACAATAAAACAAAACATTCCATTTTAATGTCTAATAAGAATCAGCAAATTTGAGCAATAAAAGCAAAAATTTTTCAAAACAAAAAGCTCTCTGAAGCAAATTTTCTAGGGTACCCTGTTGGAAAAATGCTCCCAGCTGTTTTCTTCCATGTTAATATTACCATTCACAAGATAGATAAAAAAGGGAAATGGTATGTTACCATAAACCCATGCACACAAGAATAAATTGCAAGGTTTTACAGAACGTCTCTCTTAGATCAGCATTTCACAACAAAAGCACAGCATCAGTGACCACTTCTCAGATCTGAAAACTGTTGGGCACTGACCTGGGGGAACTGACCTGGCTAAGAACAGTCCATAAATGAGAAGCAAAGGTGTGACTAAAAACGTTCCGCTTTTGCATTAGTAGTCCAATGAACAAGTCTACTATCCAGGCTCCTCTGATACAGTTCAATACTGACCCATCCTGTCAGAAGACATCAGTTGGGAGAAATAACTGAGAAAAGGAGAAGCCTCTTCTTTTCACCATTAATGCTAAATACATGAAGACCAATGGCAGGCTGAACACCAGCTTTGACTTTTGGCTGTAAAATGTTCCTCACAGAAATGGAAGTCAAAAACCTAATTAAATTTTCTTCACAACACTTGCCTAACAATGATGCACTCAAACAGTCCTTTTGTTTTTCAAATTGTTATGTAAATATTAACTAATTAGTAAAAGATGAAGAATAGCATTTTAAGAAACAAACATGGGATGAAAATTAAACACACACACAAAAAGGATACATATTTCTGCAGTCATAGCATCTGACAAATAGAAGTGATTTTTAATTACACTGAATGCCTAATGATTACAAATCACCATGTATCAGTGATCAAACAGCTTTCTCTACTGGATCATATCAGCTACTGGGAAAATATAGGGAGCAGATTTTTCAGATATAGTTTATATGTCCTCCATAAGATATTTCTGATTGCTCCTTCTCTACTTCTTTAGAAACAATTAGTCACATTTTTTGATTTATCATGTAAATGGGTTTATATTTTAATGTATACTCACAAAGCCCAAAGAGAACCCTTCCACAAAGAAGTGGGGGTTTGCAGATATATTTTACACACAGCAAAGTAAATATTCATAGATCCAAAAATTAAATCACAAATTGTAGCAAAAAATATACTAAAATATATCTGAAATGTATTTTTAAAATAAATATTGTAGTTAAAAGGCTACAGAAATAATTTTTTGTCATTTATTTTTCTCAGTGGAAAAAAAATGACTGATTAATACATTATATTGTTAAAGCCTTCCAGTGTCCTCAAGGTTCCAATTATATACTTCTTTGCTAATTAGAACTTGAAATAAAACTCGCACAGCTTACAATGACTGCAGACTGGAATTGTTACTAGCATCATGCTTCTATCGCATAACACAAGGATTTCAAAGCAGTTTCATACAAACGATTCTCGTTGGATTCTTGTGGTTTGATCTTTGTGCTCCAATGCAATACATATATTTTATATGAGTTATAATATATATTGTGTTCACATAATCAGTCAGAAATTTTGTGTATTATCATCTGTTTTACTTCAAGAAAATTCTGATTACTTATCAGTTTCCTAACAGTGTAATTTGATTGTTTTCCCATTTTAGAAACTGATTGGAACATCGTAGACACAGAACAGTGGATCAGAACTTATTGTGCCAAAACTATACTGAAAATAATCATCCCATTAATTAAGAAATGGACCATTTTCCTTATTTGTGCCCAAAATTATTTCACCTCCATTCTACTTTTAGTATCCTTTTTGGCACCCATTTTAAGCACATGAAACCCAAGTTTCTCGAGTTTATGTCCAATGCACATTGCAATTTGGCACTGCCTCGCTTGGCTGACCTGTTAGCTTCTTCTGACCACCTAGCACAGTATGCACCTTCTGAAACTGGTTGGTAGGAAAATGCAGAGAAAGGATACAAGAAAAGTGTCCTTAAAAGTGGCACACCTCTCTCTTGGTCGTACAGTTTTTCATTTTATTTAATCACAGTATGCTTTTTCTTGCACTGAACCTCTTTTTGCAGTGACTCTCTTACTGTATTTTTCAGGAAGCAAAATATATTCTTAGCTATTAAAATAAGAGAAAGATTGACATGATTTTTTCAATGAGTTTTGGAAATGAAATAAAAAATTTCACTACGACCTAGAACACTCTGGAAGGGATGTAGTATAGCAGAGATTGCAGAATTTACAGTATTATCCCACAGCACATTATGTTAGGGCCAGAAAAAGAAAATAACACACTGAGATGATGAATTACTGATTATTTTAGCACAGGCATAGAAAAAATGGGTGTTTCCTTTACTGAACTCCCATGACACACTTGTTTCTTGATACTGAATTTCTGTCACATCCAGGGACTAGGAATTCTGTACAACTTCTATCAAGAAAGAAGACTCCATCAATGCTATCTGATCTATCCTCAGATCTTCTGGTAATGGAAACAACTTTCAGCACCAAATTTCTACTTGACTTATAGAACTTTGGTTAGCATTTTAGTCTATGATAGAAGCATCAATTAATATGCATCATCAATAAAAACCTCTGCTGTTAATTGTTCTTTTAAAATCAATCTCAGTGCTAATAGGTGGAGACTACAACACTGAAGGACATCTGGAACTAAAAATGACTAACACACAGAATTACTTTGCCACAACTTCTTTGTGCATCCCAAGCTATAAATGCATATATGTATTTCAATTAACGGAAGAATACTCCCTCACTCCACGTTCCCGTTCACTTGTTTCTACATTGCAATCAAACGAAGGAAAAAGTCAAAAATGTTTGTTGTGTGACTCCAGCCTGCCTGAGTATCTGTAAAGTCTGTACCTTCTTCTCGATGAGCAAGCATTACTTATTAACAAAATTGATCCCTTTAAAAAATAGAAGAAACAGCCAACTGGGGCACAAATAATGGAATAAGAACTTATCCTCAAATTCAGAAGCTTCACATGTTAGAATATTCAGAAATTTCTGACATATCAGATTTCTCACGATTACAAAATCACATAAATCGAGATAAACTTGATTCAACTGGGTGCACTTATTTATTTAAAAAAATATTCATTGTGGTGCGTGTTGCTGATTCAACCAACTTGTTACATTTGTAATAAAGGTACAGTCATTTAGAAACATTTTTTTTTTCCTTTCTTCATTGTAACTCACTATTTACCATTTTGCTGTTCAGAAAAGAAGCCTTTGGAAGATCTGCTGTCAAAATGAAACCACTGTACCAAAAATTTTACTGGCACAACTGTAATGATTACTGCCTACAATCTATATCTGTGCTCCAGCTGATTCTTTAACATCATCCTCAGCAATTATCAGCCACACTACCTGAAAAGCAAACACGATTCTTGCTTTGGAAAGATAAAGGGTAGAGAATGAGAAGATGTAACCTCATGAAAAGTAAAATGTAACAGGATCATTTTTAGTTAAACAGGAAAAAATACATCAAATCTGGTTTTCATTAATCAATTTACACAAGGAGTAAGATCATCACCATAAGTGGACTTGTACCACGTACAAGTGCCAGTGCAACTAAAGAGATTTCCTCCCTTATACAATCTTCCCATAACAAGAAAACAAAACATTTTCTTATAGTTTTCCAAGGAAAGCTTTGAATTTCAAAAGAAAAGTTCACCATTGCAGTATTCCAAAACCAAATTTCTACGTTTTAATTCTGGTTTTTACTAGAAAAATACTAATTCTTGGCCTAATCCATTTATTCAAGTGTATTCTCTTTAAATATGCAAATATGTCTTTTGCACTCTTGGTTAATTCTTCACAGTACAGCTGTGCACAGAGCCCTAGTTCTGGACATCACTACACCTAACACAGAATACAAAGATCTCTGCCACAAAGTCACAAATCTAAAGATAAACTTTTAAAGGTAGTGACTTACCATCCTGGCATTTGCTGCTAAAAGACCGTACAAACTGCCTTAGAAATTAAAAGTGAAACTCACTGTTTTAACTGTTGGGGTGAATCTCTTCTCAACACCTCTCTTTCCTATTCTGTCTTTGCAATGCAATTTTTGAATCACAAGCAGTTTAAATACAGCTATATTAAAAACCTGCTATCATACTAAGAGGAAGCTTTGAAGAGTTGCAATTCTGGGAATTTAGAAGAGAAACAAAGAGGGACTGAAGTGCTGGGAAATAAATAACCACATCTTAGTGGCACCTCCTGTTAAGTCAGTAAAATCAGTCCTAGCTCAATAAACACCATGGCCTTCAGAGCCAAAATGTGGTTAGTACCTCATAAAGCACAAAAACATTTGAGTTATTGCCTGTATAATCCTGCGTTTACGACTTCATAGAATGCTACAAATGAAACAGATGCTTGTCGCTATTCCAGGATGACTTCAAAGAATGGAGTGCACAAGAGGCAATGGCACAAATTTAAATGCAGGAAATTCCATTTAATCATCAGCAGAAATCTTTTTCCCGTGAGTATTGTTAAACACTGGCACAAGTTGTCCAGAGAGGCTGCAGAGTCTCCCTCCTTGGAGATACTCAAAACTCTGATGGACATGGCCCAGAGCAACCTGCTCTAACGACCTTGCCTGAGCATGGGGCTGGACCAGACGACCTCCAGAGGTGCCCTCCAGCCTCAGCAATCCTGTGATTCCATGTGAGAAGGTGTCTAACACACAGAATAAAAGACTGAGTCCAGCAAACTCTTCTGTAATCAGTCACTTTTTTCAAACAGAAGTGAACATGGGGAATTCAAGGAAAGCACTCACATACAACAAATTACTTACAGGTGTTACTTTGTGCAGGATGAGGATAGTTTGGGGACTTCTAGAGGCATATTGAAAATAATGTGATATTGACTTACAAAAGAATTTCTCCCAGGACAACCTGCAATTCCAGAAGTGGAACAAATTAATAAGATAACCATTCTGCAAAAATAAATTGCTTCCGTGTAACAGGGTAAATCAGAAATAACTTCATACAAGTCAGTTAAGTACACAACTGTGAAACTGTGTTAGTGTTAAGCATCTCTCTGCAGTGCAGAAATTGTCTCCTTGCCACCCAAATCAGCGCCCAATGTAACATGCGGATCTTTTAAAGCCCTGGAAGAGCAATCGGCCTATCTCTAAGAAAATGATACACATGCATTGGGATCAACTCAGGGGCTTGCTTCCCAGCGGGTGGATTTAGACATGTTTGCAGTCCAGATGAAAGGGAGAAGCTAAATGCATGCGTCTAGAGACAGGGTGCTTCCAGAAGAGCTGGCCTTACAGCATCTTGCTGTAGAGATGGCTACAGCGACGCTGCCTGAGTGAATGAAGATAAAAGTTTTTCTGCTGTTGTGGTTCACTGCTCAGAGGTTCCTGGCTCTTTTGCTAGATGGGAAACAAGAATTGCAGATTTCACATCAGGTGGCTAACTCCATGTGGAAGGGATATGAGAGGCAAGACCAGCCTCACACCAACTTTTCACCAGCGTTATTCCCTACTGCCTGATTTCAATGACCGCTCCAAAAAAAAAGAACCATGGAAGGATAGTTATCCTGCTTTTTCTGTCATCTTTTTCTTATATTTACCATAACAAAAAGGATGATCTTCAGAGCAGAAACTAAGCCTATATTTGCACAGTTTCAAAGTGTAACCTGCCATCAGGTACCCCAAAATAAGAAAAGAATTCAGTATCAAGTTTGTTTATCATTAGTTAATGGGGAAAGGGGGAAAACATGGTGTTTACAGATATGCAAGATTTCAGAAAATGAATACTGACGTAAATTATGTCACACAAGTGCTTGGGGAAAATGCTACTAAGGAAAATCAGAGCAAAAACCAAAATAATATCAGTAACAAGAGCATCAGACTTTTTCTGTGTAGAAAAAAAAAAAGAAACAAGGAACTATTTCCTTTGCTCATGGTTTTAAGTGTGGGAAAGTCTTTCACCTTACTTAAAATCACAAGATGAATGGAAAAAACTATAAAATCAATGTTACAGAAATAATTATTTCATTTTGTACTTACATGTACCCTTCAATGACTTATCTAATTTTTTAGGCAATGCGAGTATTTGCTGCAAGTTGCTTATCTCACCAATATGAAATGGAAGCAAGACTTCTGCCCTTGAGACATGAATAAAAATAATAATACTGAACATCTGACTCAGTCCACCAGGACAGTAATTTTGACTGAAGAAATCAAATTGGAATTCAAAAAGCACTGAGAGAAAAGCAGAGAATGCAGCTATGTAGTCTACAATATATGCTTCATGTTTCTGTGTGGATTGCAGTTTAGCTCTCAGATATTTAGCACATGGAAATCTTAAAAAAACCCCATGGTATAAGTAACAGCTGTGGGGTCACCAAAAAGCTGGAACTACGTTACATGAAAGTTGGCTATAACACGAAACAGCAGGTCCTGATGTCCCTCAAGTCCTTTTTATGAGTTATCTCTTGAGATTTTTAGACACCTGGACTCTTTCTTTGCCTGAGGAATTTTAAGCGACTCGAAGCATATCAGTGTGCGCATCTCCTGACAGAGACAAAAACTTCCAACTGTGAAACATGCGCAGGGAAACATCAGCCTGGTTATCCACGACTGAACAAATGCATGCCCAACAGGTAGATCAGCTGTTGTTATTTTTTCATGTTTTTTTTTTTTTTTTTCAATTTCAATTGTTTTCAAGAAGCATTTGTCATGAATATGCAGCAAATTAATCTTCCATCTTAGATGATTGGATTAACTGAAATGCATTATATCAGCTAGGCTCAGCAAACACAGCAGTTTGGACTAAACTAAAATTTAATCTTAAAGGGTCTTGCTGATATAAGTGCACTGTGGTTTACACCTAACACTTGCTAGTCACTGGCAAACTATTTTTCATTGTTTCTCGTACACTATTTACAGGCGAGATGTGGGAGCATGACAAGCAACTTTGCAGTGCTAAAAATAAAACATCTTAGGGGAACTGACAGATTCCATGTCAGAATTAATAAAATAGCTTGCACTTCCTTGTATTAATGTTCCAAGGGGAACACAGAGCCATAATACAAATTCATTTTTCATATATCCAACATGGCTCCCTGCCAAGCACATTTCTTCTCTCAACCTGACATCTTCTGTACTGGAGAACATCAAAAGGGACAGTAAAAAGCATTTGCAATATTGCATTTCCACAACAAGATTTCTACAGACTTCATTCTGAAGCACAACAAGTCTGCAATAAAGCTCTTGTTTGATTCAACTGAACAGCCTATTTTGCAGCTCTGACTCTGCTGGTTTAATTGTGTGATTCAGCCAGCAGCAACAGAAGAGTTTGGATGTTATCAAAATGAGATTCACAAAAGTCAGTATTTATATCTTTGCTTTTTTTTTTTTTAACACTGCAAAACTAAAAGACTCTCTTACTGACAAATCTATCTTTATGTTTTGCTCCCCAAATAAGTAATATTCTCCTGACGCTGTGATCACCTCTAGGTGTGACAGTCAATCAAGTGAGTAATAAAGAGGATTAATGCCTTTTCTATCACAGAAGTGAAGTTATCTTTGAACATGAACATCTGGGTGAACTTCAACTCCTACACAAACTTTCCATACAAGTTAGACACTCTATCAAGGTTTCAGAAGCTTTGACCATATCAATTTAAGCAGAGCCACAACAGTGCCTCCAGGCACTGCAGTTCAACCTTTGATGTCATTTAGATGTGGACAGATCACTACCCTTCGTTTCTGATCACATAAATAGCACTGTCCCAAGCAATCTCCAGTGGGCAGGCTGTGGAGCTAGCCTGGGCCAGCTATGGATGTGACCACTTCACTTTATTGGGTGAAATCGTTCAGTTCCAGGGGACTGTGCCATTTTCTGCCAGCAGGTCTCAGCACCTTCTGGAGATACTCAAATCACCTGTACAGCTGAAAAACTAACTCACCGTCCGCTCTTAACCTTGATGAAGTCATGAGGACTTTTCCCACAGAAGCTAACAGCCTGTGATTTTAGGTACAGACTTGCCAAGTTTCACATAGTGAGGATATGCACGTAATTCCCACCTAACATCGCCATGCTGAGACCCCACCACCCCAAGCCCAAAGCCTGGTGCCGCTGCTTCTGACCCCACTTGGTGTCCCCCCACACCTGCCATAGCTGTTTGTGGGTGAACTGATAGCTCAAAACCTGCAGCACCCAGAGCATGAAACAGGCAGTGACGGCCCACTGCAGCAGAGGAAATGTCCCATAAAAAGGCACGTACTCCACCAGCAGCCTGATACTAAGGATCACCCATGCTAGTGGACTGAGTCCCAGGTGTGCTGGTGATCCGGTCTTGATAGCAGAGACACAGCTTAGCTTTCACCCCTGTCCTGTGGCCAGATGAGAATTGTTCAGACACCAGACTTCTCAAATCTCAATGGATCCACATACACCAGCTTTCTGCTCTGTAAAACCAAATCACTCACCCCACCATGATAATGTGCTGTGAAACCAAACTCAAACTGTTTCCAAGACATTCAGATGCTATGTTCACCAGCAGCATGTAAGTAGTCACATAAATAAAATTAATTTATTCAGTGCCTTGACATCAATGTCAAGGAAACTTCATACAAATGACTAGATTTTGCAAATTAGAAAGGAATAAACCCTGTTAAAACATGGCTATCACAAATAGTGCTGCATTTATTTGACAAGTTATAGCTCAGTAATCTAGCAGATATGCTGTAGCACATTTCGCAAATGCAATTAAGCCTTAGTAGTATGAGACCTCACTGCAGCATCTGCTATTAAATCCTTACTGAGGGCTGTAAAAGAGAGACAAGGATTTATTTTCTTTCCTCCTTCTCTTTTTTTTGGGGGAGATTATATAGTGAACTGCTTAATGAAGTGAAGATTATCATTATTTTACTGAACATAACTGTGACACAATATTTACATATAATTAATTTCTCACTGACTTTCCCAGCCATAGAGAAGCTCAGAAAACAGGGGAAAAGGGTAAAGAAAAAAGAAAAAAAGAAAATTTCAATTTCTTTACTATCTTTTAGGGCAAAAAGGAGGGAACCCAGGGGAAGAATATTCTAGTTGCACAGTGATCACAGTGATGCTACCTATAGCTCCCGACAGCAGGCAGAGAAGTCAGAACTGTGCAACAGATCTGTACAAGGGTGCGTGGGGCGAATGCAGCTGACAAGGAAACAATGCAGCCAGGCCCTGGATCAGGCCAGCGCATTCAGCTGGCCAGTTCCTTTGTCGTTCTGGTCACTCATCCCTATTTATGAAATTAGCAGTATAAGAATATACCTGTTTTTTGTCATATGAGTATCACCTGTGCTGTCCAATCCACTGGATAATCAGAACCAATAAGCTACCTCATGAGAATCCCCAGCTCCAGCCACCACTGAAGAAATGCAGAATTTGAATTAAAACTTATGAATACCAAGAATGAAAACTACAACAAACTAATATTTCTCTTATTTACCTTCTGGATGTCCCATCACAAAAGTGGGACTAGAAACCGCATGAAGAATATAAATAAGACTTTCACATTAAGTCTCTTGGCTTTGGCAGCCATATTTTTCTGATGCTCTTCAGAACCTCCAAGGTATCCTTAGCATCCCCAAAAATGCTGTTGTCCCAAACGTGTTTAATGACTGTCATCCCTGATTCGCTATTGAGAGCTAGTAGTAAATTTAAGTTCTTTTCCTCCTCTATACTTCAAATACAGAGACTATATTTAAATGGGTATGTTTAAAGAGCTTGGTAGTGATGTATAAGCCTCACCCCATCAGACCTCACAAAAATTTTCATTCATAGCAGGTCATATCAAACTATACTTAGTTTCAAAATAAAATCTGTTAGGTGTTGAATTTGTCTTTCATAAATAGGTTGCTTCACATCTGGCTAAATTCTCATTACAAACCAAGTCTACTTGGCAGCAAATTAAAAACACACATCACAATTAAGTGTCAAATTTATGATTTATAGGACAAATTTACAGGGAAGGTGGATCTCTGATTCTTTTGCCAGGGAGTAAATAGACAAATAAAAACATATTTGTTATGAAATGAGCATTGTTTTGTAGTGCGGAGGCAACATCAGGATGAGACTTGTTGATTTCCAAGTACCAGCTGACACTGTGCAAATATCCTGAGAGCCTTTCAGCTGAAGGACACAGGAGAATTACATGAAGTTGTACATGTACTTGAGAACATGTAGCTGTCGGCTGTAGGATAGCTGTGTTTGAGCACCTGTCTCTAAATACAGCAGCTACCCTATTAGCTTTATATTTTCAATAGAATATATTCTTTATGTTTGCCTTAAGTAATAGTGATGTCAGTGCTGCTGGAAAACTACCGTCCATCCCTCAGTCAACCAATTCTAACCAGGGGGACTGGTCCACTCTTCAGGCTCTCAATACCCCAAACACAAGGTCTCCATGATGCTGCAGTGTGCTCCCCCACTAATCTGCAAGGCATTGTTTAAAAGTCAATAAAATAGGATACCAGTTTCGAAGCCACACTTCTGAGTCACAAGCATTAAAAAGTCTTCGTTGCATGTAGCATGCAGAACATCTGTGTAGATGAGGGAAACTGCCTTCACAGCAAGTACTCCTGTGCTTCATCTTCCTGTCAAATCTACCCTCCAAACTGCTTCATTATTTTTCCTAGCCTTCTTTTTTGCTTTGCTTGGTCAGTGCTTTGTCTTTCCTGTGGCTTGTGAGCAGGGTAACACCACCAGCAGCAACACTGCTCTCCAGCTGAGCAGAGATGGGCAGTTCCTGTGCTCCTTGGCCCATCCCCAGTTGTGCACGATGGAGAAAAGAGAATGAAACAGGGGAAAGAAAACTCTTTCTGACACTCAGAGGAAAGGAGAATCGAGCGGAGCTGCCACCGAGCTATCGGGCCATCTGCTGCCCCTGACCTAGCTCTGAAAAAGGTGGAAGCTCACAGCTAGAAGGGGAAACACCATGCACTCCTTCACCTCCTGGAGCAGGTCTGACTCTGCTGCAGGCTACTGATCACCCAGGAAGATTGCTTCCTGCAAAGGAAAGATATTTTAAGGTCTGTACTTTCCTGCATTATCTTGTAATTGCTTTTATCCTAACAGACAAACAAATGCAAATCAGAGAACAATTTGGCACAAAAAAGACGTTATGACAAAAACAGGCAAACTAGCTTTCCATCAGTTGATATCTACAGCTCAACAGGAATATAAAGGTTTATTTGTGGTGGGATTTTTTTTCCACATGTGCACAGAGATTTATTTCTAGCCCTACATAGCTGCAGGTACTATTTTCACTATGTGAACTCCCTAGATAGTTCTAGGAACACAGAAGAGCAGGTCATCACATTATTATTGCACAGCATACTTAATAGAGGACAAACTCAAAGTATGGTAGGAAAAAAACCTATATAAACAATTTATTTAAATTTTCTCCTATTTAAAATCTTGAAGACTGAATAGGAGGTTATGAACTAGGTATTTCTAGTTTCCATCGATTCTTGAATTTTGCAGACATAAGCAGAATAATAAAGAAGGAGGAGATTAGGAAATAATGTCAGCTTCTAAAAACTGCATTGCTTCCTCTTGTCTTGAATTATACAGAAATCTAAATATAATAATGTATGGATTCCCTTAATTGTAATTAACGGGGCAGAGGTTGTGATTCATAAGGGTATAATTACTGTATTTTTCCAGAACACAAATGCAAATAACTTTGAAAGAACAGAAGAAAAAACTATCACAAGCAAAACTGAATAGAAAGAATGTAGAGTACTGTTGCAGCTCAACAAAAAATGAGAACGCTAATTATAAATCACTGAATTGCACAGGAAAGTCCAGTTCACACTCATACTAATTAAAGGATGTCCTCATGAACAATCTAAAAAGCCAGCTGAAATTAAATTTTCTTAAAGGATTAAAGCTACAAAGGCAATGAAAATACTTAGACGAGAACAGCAAACTGCCAAAGGCACATGATGTTCCAGAGCAATGCAGAAAAGAGAAACATGTCAGAAGCATTTATTTTTAAATTCCTTATTAACAAGCCAAATTGGAAGGCAAGATACCTTCAGTTTACCCTAGCACACCGCGTTCACAACTCTTTCCTGTCTTTGAATTACTATACACCATTAGTACTCAGGGAATTAAATTGTTTCAGATAGATTAACGAAGAATTCAGGTGTTAAAATTAGATCCACTGAAATTATTTTTCAGCTGGAAGTCTGCAACCATATACCATAATGTGTTCTATAAGCACTATTCCACTTTTCAATAATTAAATATTTATTGGACTACAGATAGAGACAGACTGACTTGGCAAGCCTAAGGGTTCAGAGATAGCAGATCAAAGCTCAAACCTTTGTTCCAGATAAGGTTTGACAGAGATCTGAATGTGGGATTCCCTCTGTCCTGGGGATGTCTAACTGATTGATATTTGGGACTATAAAGTGAGGCAACGCTATTAATTCAGCTTCTGAGAGCAAATCAGCTCCTTCTCCTGAGGAGCTGAATCTTTGAACAGTTGAACTTCCTGTATGTATATTTTCAATCCATTATTGACACTACTTCTAGCCTAGGAAAACAAATACAGTCATGGAACCGACTAGCACAGGTTGACAACTATCCATCTTGTTTTAGAACCACAGAATTATAGAATGCTTTGGGTTGGAAGGGACCTTTAAAAGTCATGTAGCCCAGCCCCCCTGCAACGAGCAGGGACATCTTCAATTAGACCAGGTTGCTCAGAGCCCCATCCAACCCGGCCTTGGATGTTTCCAGGGATGGGGCCTCCACCACCTCTCTGGGCAACCTGTGCCAGTGTTTCATCACCCTCATTGTAAAAAATTTCTTTCGTATATCCAGTCTATCAGTCTTATCTGTTAGCACACGTCCTGGTTTGCTATTAGCTCTGTCAGAAATCGGTCAGTTTGGGGGACAGCACTGAACAGACCCTCACCCCACAAAGGCTCCCTCCTGCAGCAGCATGAGCAAGCAAACGGGCTTCAGCAGAGATACGACGTCCAAGGCCACGTCCAGATTTCTTGGAAGCACCAAAACCAGCAAGTAACTGGATTCCACACCACAACAGACATATTCACAAAGAAAGTGTCAAAGAGCAGTGGAAAGGTTTTGCTGGTAAAAGTTCTGTCTGCACTGAAACCTGGGGGCTTTGGCAGCCAACAGTAACAGAGGTTTCCCTGGACTAGACTCTTTAACTGCAAGCAGTCACCCTCAGCAGAAGGGAAGGCGATCAGGAGAGGCTGATGTCCCATAATCACTGATTCAGAGGCACCTGATGTGCTCAAGAGTTTTCAGACAACTATAGGAGAAAAGAATTGCTATGAGATGAATAGAGATACAGCATAAAACTGCGGGGGGAGGGGGAGAAAATACAAAAAGGCGGCCAAAGGAGAATTTTCACATGATGTGGCACATGATACCACAAATGGAAACTTGTTTGAGCTAAAAAAGACAGTCTTGCAATTTGCAGAGGCTACAAAAATTCCTAATAAAAATGAGATAGTAATTTGGATCAGCAAAAATACAAAACAGAGAAAAAATATTTATAATTATTAGAATTGATCCTTGATAAAGCAAACTAAAATTTGCCAATTGAAAGAAATTATCTAACAGAATGAGGCTTATCACAAATGACAATATTTTTGCATGAGACGCTATCCAAAACACTAAAAAAAATAAAAAAGACCTGAAGCAGTAAGGCAGACAGAGTTCAAAGCAGTAGCACAGCAAAAACAACACATGCAGTAGCGTACAATGTCAAAATGAAAATAAGATAAGAAAATGCCCAGGAGGTAAAAATATTTTGCAAATGCAGCCAGCACATACATAGCAGAGACGGGAAAAAACACAGTCTTTTTTGATCAGCATTTCTGTAAGGCTAATACATGATGCTGTGAAAAAAGTGAGGAGAGAGAATATAAAACAGACAACAAGGCGATCTCAGCTGGTAGCTCAGACATTCACTTCTGCCACAGTTTCATAAATATCTGAGAGTGTACATGTGTATGTTGGGAAACTGCAGCAAACTCAGGTATTGACACTGGCACTTAAGTTTAGCAAATTGGACAAAATGGCAACACCCCTCTCATAATCCCAGAGGAAACAGCGTGGAGGTCCATTCAGCCTACAGCTTTCGTCTGGAAGATCTCAAAAGGCACTAACCACATCGAGATGAGAAAATGGACGATTCACAAACTCTTAATATTTAATTTTCTAGAAAAGTCAGCAGGCCCAAGCAAGACCGCTTTAAAAAATAATCAAGCAACATTCATGAGCTGAAGTCAGGAAGCTACTCCTATGCTCTTGAACTTGGGTGTTGTATTCATTTGGTCTTCATTTAGTTTTATACTTTTCTGGATTGACCTCACCAGACAGAACCTGTGAGAGGTATTTTGAGGCTCCTCCTGGCATATGCAACCACTGAAACAAGAAACAAATGCGGGTCTTCTTCTTACAGACAAAGAAGGAAGCCTGAACAGCACTCGGATAAAAGCAGCTTCAGAAGCCGCAGTACTTCATACACAGACTGCACAGGGCTTGGGGCTTTACTGGAGGGTGGGAAATAGTAATGGCAAGGGCCACCTACTAACCGATTCCCTGCGCGAGTAGTGTGACAGACTCAGCATGACTGCAAGAATGTTCTACGGAAACTCTCTTTTCAGAGAGTAATTCTCAAAAAAAAAATAAAGGGGGGGGGGGGGGAAACCTTGCAAGTACTCTACAGCCACTTTAAAGTAGTTAAGCAATTAGGAACTAACGACTGTAACAAGGTAAATATGCCTTGTAGACCAAAAAGCTTTTGAGTTTCTTGAGAAGTGTGCATTTCTGAAGGGTCTTTCTTGGTTCCAGCCTCTCTCTATACAGGGATTAAGGCTAAATTTGTAGCAGTAATGTCCTATAGACTAATGGACATCTGGCCCGAGAAATTCAAATCTCTAGTCATTCTGATAATGGCTTCTGCTTATTTCATTATAACCTCTGTATTATAATGTATCTCAAATGCTATTTTAGCATATACCACATTATTCAAACTGCCATTAGTAAAAGATAAGCACAAGAAATTTCCAGTGTATGAAATATAGACACCTATGTTCCAGAAAGTTCTAGTAAGAGGAATATTCCTGGCTTTTCTGTCTTTAGAAACAAGTTCCAACTGATAGGCAAGAACAGCAGTTATGGAACCAAAACTCACTCATTTGCAGTTAGCTGAAACTATAATAAAGATAAAACCAGGAATTTTTCAGCATTGTGAGTCTTTCTTCACTTTCTTTATTTACATGAGAAAGCAGCTTGTAATTGTAAAATCTGGTATTTATTTGAGGATGATGGAAGTAATTTCTGAATCAGGCTTCAACGATTAATTTTGCTATTTTTATAGCATATGAACGCTTTTTGTAATGTTACAAAATATGACATAGACTATTTGTTTCTTCATCTTCTGTCCTGGAGTCCAGTGGAGTCTTGTATGGCTCACACATCATATATAAGTGTGGTTGCACTTTTATGCTAGAAAAGGTGGTGCAATGGGTGACAAGAATTTAATTACTGTGGACAATACATTCCAGTATTCCACTCATGCCTCTAAGAAAGTGCAAGGTCATGCTCAGGCGGTATATTATATATATTATATATATTATATATATTATATATATTATATATATTATATATATTATATATATTATATATATTATATATTTTATAGTTATATATATATTATAGGGATATTACAAATGTTATAGAAATAAATATTATATCAGAGGAAACTATTCTATCAGAGAAAAAAACTGCGCAAAAGCTATTTTGTCTCTGTCCTTTACTGATTACCAAAGTACTTTCAAGCATAGACCCTGCAAGAATTTTCTCTTGCAAATATTTCACCTTGCATGTTTTACTGTTTCTTCAAAGCAGTGTTTGTGAACAAAGCATACAAGGCACTAAATTTTTGGCAGAATTTCAATATAATACAATCTGACTTCTAATAGCACTGATCTGAGGAAATAATTTCCAAGTTCACCCTTTAGTAATACTATGACACCCCACTTGTATGCAAGTCAATTGCAAGACTAAGTTTTCCTTTTTAACATGAGAAATTTATATTAATATTATGATAGAATAGAACATTAAACTATCATATATTTTAGTTCAGGAGATTATTTAAAAGGAAACTGCTATGTTACATATTTTGACCCTTCTTATATTTTCCATTTTGGCTTAAAGTTTCTGACTTTTTATTTGGGATAACTTTCAATTACTTATTAACAATGTTAGAACTAGAATCATGAATTTTCCATTGCTCTATATACTTTCATGTCATCATAGACCAAATTCTAGCTTCATTAACTCTCCTATATCTCACTATAGTGTCTTAAATTCACTGTTATAAATTGGAAGAAGAAAATGCAGACATCATATTCAGTGACATGAAGTGAAGAACCTAATTCAGTCTTCCAGGAGACAAGACTTCAGTTTGGCACTGACCTTACCCACTAAAAGCAAAATTAAAAAAAAAATCCTGGTGGCTTTATCTGACCAAATGTGTAGCATCACAACTGGTTACCTTTGACTCCCCTATAGTCACTGGAGAGGTGTTGTTAATTCAAGTGATTTTAGATGTCTACTTCAGGGTAAGATAAACAGCACCCTTTCTAAAGAGGCTTGCTTTGTTCCACTGAGCATGTGGGCAGCCTCAAGTGACTAACTCCAATACAGATATTGGAGACTTCTAATACTAAGTAAGAGGAGTCCCTCTTGCTCATACCTGTCTTCTGGGGTACAGATACAAAGAGTATCACAAAAGACACTTATTAATAATATTAGTAATAATCTAATATTAATAGTAATATCTAATAATAGCCATTACAAAGAGTACAATCATCATCAAACCAAAGCACTACATAAACTTAATTTTTGCTTTTGCTTGCTACTCTTCTATCCCTGGGCAGTTGTCCATTTCTTCTGATTCTATTTTGCATTCTGCAAAAATGCAATGACACCATATTCAGTACAGCAGTACAAATAATGATTTAAAATGTTGTGATCCAAAAATTTTAATCATAAAGCCATTATTTTCTTGGACTTGATAAAGCTACTGAAGAATTTCTGGCTGTTTTGAAAATAGTTGGGAAATGGGAGAAAATGACAGGTCTCCCACCTGAGGGCAGGCCAGCAGGCCTGCTGGCAGCAGAGCCCATCCCCTGCCCTTCACACCTTCCTGGGGCGTTCTGAGAGACAACAGGCTCAAGCTGAACTTGCAGACTTAGATATAAAGAAAACCTTTCCACACCCTGGAAGATGCTGCCCAGAAAAGCTGTGGAATCTCCACCCTTGGTGACACTAAAAACTTCAATGGACAAAGTCCTGATCTAATTGCTGGGTGAGGAGGGCTGGGGTAGAGGACCTGCAGGGCTCCCTTTCAAGCTCTGTCATTCTGCTGCTGTGCTGAGCAGTCTTGCTGTGGAATGGTGACCGGACATCATGAAAAGAAAGCTCAGAAATATCCTCCAACTATTCTAGACTTCCTTAATTAAATAATTTGACAGATTAGTAAAAATTCACATTTACGTTGGCACTTGAAAGTAGGTTAAATGTATAATGATTTCACAACAGTTCATCTGTAAAACTGTAGCACTTAACATGCGACAGTTCAGAGTGGATAGGAAAAGCACACACAAAGGGTGATAATCTGTGTTAGTGAAGGTGAAGAGTTTAACCTTGGTATCTTTACTGATATTAGTAAGACAACAGAAACAAGCTTTGACATAAGAGTCTAGTCGGCACAAAAATTTCACAGACCACAGCAACCTTGAATAATATTTTGTGAAATTTAAATCTCATGCTGTTCCAAAGAGTATTTATTTTGGGCAGAAATGAAAGGATGGCTTTTTTATTATCCATAATTACTAACTATTCTTTAGCTTTCTATACAAATAATTTCAATGTAAAAAAAAAGTTTTTACTTCTGGAAGGAAGCAGAGAGGCTTTAGAATAATGATTTGGGTTTGAAGGAGAGACTTCTTCTCTTAGTGCAGTCAGTGACAATTCCATACACAGGGCTCTGAGAATATTAAACGAATTTAGAAAATAACGCTTGACTTTTTTCTGCTTTTCTATTTACTAATACAATTTTGTAAACCTTTTGACTTTGATTGGAAAAAGAAATACACTGTTTAGTCAAATATAGCACTGTTTGACCTATTTTGCTTAGCATCATTAAAAGTAATTAGATTTTTAAATCACATAATTAAAAGACATATACTTCTTTGCAAAATAAGGGCCTACACTAATTCATACTAAAAGCATGGATGGTCTTCATCCCAATGAAATTCAGCCTCACAGATTTTGTAGTAGAATTTTTTCATGTGGCAACACTGGATGAAACAAGCTGGATGACTTTAATTACACCCAAAAATACTGTGCTGGTATGCAGTTGTAAAAAAACCACACAATAGCAAAAAAACATCATGAGCTATTTGTATCTTATGTACATTTTTTATGTCACTTCTTTACAGGTTATGAGTTAAAAATTATTTCTGCTTCTTCACTTGCCCTTACTCCCATTGACATTTCTCTGTAGCGCTGTAGATGTATTTTCATTATGTTTATTTACAGCAAAAGGTTTTCTATTATTTTAATCTTTCTTGCTTCTGGATGAAATAACAGTTCAAACCATGAGGGAGACACTGAAAAATCAACTACTCAGAAAGAGAAACTGCTGTCAAATGTTCGCAAAAGTGCTCAAGTGTTTGCAAAATTTGGGCTCACAAGTACAATACTTCTAACATTAGAGTGGAAACTGCTCAGTGCCTGGGAATTTAGAGTGGTTGAATCATCAGGAAAGAATAAAAGATCACCATTTGGTGATCTGGGACGTGAAAGATATTCGAAGAATAAAAATAACGTTCCAGGAGTAATATATACACGACAAAAATTTTAAAAAGGGAGAAAAAAGGAGAGAAGAGACACTGAAAGAAAAAGAGATAAGAGACACTGAAAGATGTGCATCAAAATAATAAGCATTGTGATTTTGGAAAGACCAGGAATAAAATTTCATACAGGTTTTATGATTTTTTTCTTATTTTTTTTTCTAAAATTATCATATAAATCATAGAACTGAAGCTCAGGAAACAGTTCATATTTTCTTATCTGTTCTGGAATCACAAACCTCTTACTGCAGCACAATAAAAGGTAACAAAGGATTCTTCGTTGATATAAACTGGCTTATTAAACACAATCTCCACACAGCAACTCATTCTTATGGGCTTGATGTGAACTATATGTTATTTTAATGCTAGTTTTATTTCCATCAATCCAAGTGGGAATAGATTGGGATTTTTTTCAACCTTCAGGTCAAAACAATAAACCTTTCTAACTTACTGTGGAAAATTAGAGGTGATTTCAAAGTAAAATTCAAGTCATGAAGTGTATTTTGAACTCTCTTCATTAAGCTTCAACAAGTAATGATTGCAACATCCACCTGCAAATATTTATTACAATGATTTACTATGAGTTGAAAAACATTCGTATTTTTGTAACCTCTTGCTAGACATCCTTAAGGAGATCCATCATAGGCATTCTGTAGAACAGAGCGTGAGATTAAAGATAATTGCCAAGAAGAGAACCACTGGAGTATTTGAAAGCTGTTGAAGACATTAATGTAGCAACAGACAATAAACATATTTCTCTGTCAAGCACACCTATGTACATGTTAGTTGTGTGGGTAGTTCTGTTGGCTTTGGTGGCATAGAGCCATTTGACTGAACACAGCATATAGATGTTCATGAAACTGCATCTCATTTTCTTAACTCTTTTATGCAAATTTCTTATCTTCACTTGCAATGTTAAAAGAAACACACTGCTATATGAAGTACGAGCTACTAACTTCAGTAGGCTTTGAAATGTCTCTAAATTAACAAAAATATTCTCACTGTCTTCAATGGACAGTCAGTTAAAAATGCAGGGTGCTGATCCAGTGAGGTACTGAGACTTCCTTTGATTCTTCTTTGGAGAGTAAGGAAATTATAGTATTTGTTTTGGAAGTTGTCATTATACGTGCAACATAATGCCTGCGAATTCCTGTATCTGATCTAAGAGAAGCAACAAACTCCATAAATTACCTTTGACAACTTTGGGTTTTCATGCATTCGCCCACAATTTTTCCTTCTCCAAGGGATCAGCACTTGCTGATCTAAAATGTCTTGAAAACTAAAATGAGAATTTACTCACAAAATGGCGATTCAGGCTCTTACGCTGTTATTATGAATGGTTCATCACCTTGATTGCTTAGGGGGAATATGGTATCTGCAAAAGTTTGGTGACAATTTGTTGATCTAATCACAAAAAAAAAAAAAAAATCCAAACAATTAAAATCTTATCCTTGAAGGAACTCCTTTGTGGATACACATGTACATACCTTACCAATTAAACCAGCCAGTGATCTTGGCCTGATGCTGTGCAATGCCAGGAACCTATGCCTGCTACGCCTAAGATGATTACAGTGCAGAATGCCTCAGCGCGTGGAGCAGAAAGAGGTGAAAAAAAGAAACTCTTTGGCTAGGTATTTTCTCTCTTTCTTATTTTACTTGTCTTTTTCCCACTATTGGCCCTTCCATTGGTCTTTCTTTCCGGTTTCTACATTCCCGATCTGCTACATTTTTCTCATTTACTGTGATCATGCTCATATATGATATTTTCCTTAGTTTTTTTTTGGTCTTTTTTACACTCTTTTTTCCTTCTTCTGAACCTTTAGCCTCCATGCCTTCTCCCCACTTAAAACAAAATATATGTACAACTTTTTTTGTTTTTTTCCTTGGCTTAAGAAGTTTTAATTTCATTTCCCTGGAGCATTTTTGTTTTCTCTGTGCCTCCCTAAACACCATCTGCTCAACTAATTTGATTGAACATATGATCCTGGAGCCTGGGTCTCCTCTTGTACCTTTACCACTCTTTTACATCTCCCAGTTTCAATGGAAATATTTTCATTTGCAATGGCATTATTGAGACCACAACCCTAACAGATGAAACACTGATTTATTAATTCCTGTTTGAAGCTGTTCTACTTCTGTATTCAAGGGACTGGAGAATCACTTTCTAGCCTAGAGAGACAGGAGTTAGCAGTCTCAATGAATATTCAAGTACTTTATATACAAGCAGAATACTTCCAGCAGAGGAGACAGAGGTTATGTCCAACCAGTTAAATAATATGGGGAGAAGGAGAATGCACAAGCTCTAAACTACAATGGTTAATTATCTGTGTTCTCTTGCTGCATTTTTGGTAACAGCCAGATGTGCATCAGGGGACTGACCACAGCAGGCACCATTCCCAACAGGCAACTGAACAAGGCTTCCCTCCCTCTGGCTGTCTCCAACCTGCACCATCCTTCCGCACTGTCCCAGTTAAGCTTTGTGGTCTTGAACACCTCTGTATGTCCTCATGCTATGCCATACCATAAAGTGTATAAAGTATTTTCTGCCAGTAAACCACCAACATAGTCCTCACACTATATAAGGTACTTTGAAATTAACTCCTAGAAGATGGGAGATCATCGTTTGAATCCAAACTTCGAATGAAGCAAAATGATGGAAAGATGTCTTGAACCAAAGTCTTTCGGGGTGTAGCATAACGCAGTAGAGAAGAACTGAATTTTTGTTTGAGTTTCATTAGTCTTCCACTAAAGGGTGTCAAGACACTGTAGTAAAAGACACTAATTAGTAATGTATCATTATTCTCCTCTCTGAAAGTAGAAAACATCCGGAATAGCCAAATGATCATTTGGCATATTGGGTTGAGTTTTTTAAAATGGTCTCCAATTACTCAGTTTACAAGTAGTATTTTCTTTTTTAATTTAAAGTCAATTAGTATCAGATAAAAAAAGAAACAGATTAAACAACACTAAGTACCCAGAAATCAAATAATCAAGTTTTGTAAAGCTTATTCAGTATTTCTCATGTTAAAATAATTGTAATTTTACTTTATAATGCAGTGTATTAATGTGCTATTTTTACCCGAAAAAGCTAGTTTTTATTTCAGCAGACCACATAAATTCAAGATGACAAAACTGAGAACTGCATGTATATTCAATAATTTACTTCCATTATGTCATAAAATGGGAAGTTAGAGAGCAGAAGAATATTTTGCTTAAGGCAATCACTTAGTGTTTGACATTTCTAAAATGGGACACTTAACAGCAAGTAATATCGCAGAAAATATCCTCACAGAATAATAATCAAATCAGAGGGAAAATGAGGTGAAGTGCGAAGGTCTTAATGCCATGATTTGTTTAATTACATTTTTATGAAGCCTTTTTTTCTGTTCTTCCAGGCCGTATAATTTCTTCACTAAATTTTACATATCAAACTAAGTTTACACGTTAGATTGGCCACAACAGCTTTCCTCTAAGAAGGTGTAACTTGGCTCTGTTTCTGTCAACCCTGAAATACACAATGAGGAAGGAAGAATAGAAGGAAATTCAGGAGGGCACAGAAACACAAATGAAAGATGGGAGGAGAAGGAAATAAGTTGAGAAGATTCAGGAAAAGGGGAAGAAAAGCTCAGATAGATGGAGGTAAAGAGACCATTGGAAGGGGGTTGTATCTTGCATAATGATCTTGACTAACGAGCATTTATTGCTGTGTTTCACCTTTGATCTTGGAACCTTACAAATGCAGGGGAATAGTATGAATTTGTCATCAGCAGATACTAATTACATTTCATTCCACCCCAGCATACACTTGCCACACCTTCCTCTCTGGGTGATCTGATGGATATACACCCATGATGAGCGCTTCTAGTGCAATCAGCTGTTTGTGCAGTGACATGTGCAACACAATACTGATTCCTAATACTTCTTCATCTTCAGAGGGGAGGATTTAAGGACAACAGCAAAAGGGTATGGTAAGCTGCAAAGTGACTAGGTAGGACGAGAAGATACGTTTCACATACAGCATGTACTGTTGAAAGTAGGACGTACAACACTGTGGTTAGAAGACCGTATACAAAGCTATCAAGGACAAAGAACGTTGAAGGAGCAAGAGCAAAACAAATACTGAAGCTGAGATTAAATGTGCTACCAGTTGTGTTGCATGCAGGCTGAATTTCACTGATCAAAGCTTCTATCAGATATGTATCTTGGACCATGAGGCAGCATCTGAGATTTGCAGGGTATTTCATAAGTATTTAACATTCTTTTGTCCAGGCAATTATTAACAATGTGCTGTTTAACTTCTAATGATATCCCTTATGAGATCCTCACATAATTATATTCAAATAGAAAGGTTCCAAGAACGTAGCTTGACAAGATTTTAACTCCCTTGAACAACCAACTGTATGCTTGAGATTTTTAATCATAAAAAAAACAGGACAGACCCTAGCAAAAGCTACGGAGGAGTATATGCACCTTCAGCTGCAGAACCTGGAAGGACCGCCTAAATTCTCAAAGTCATGATTTGCTCCACTTTCGTAGGTATAGCCCCAGTTCTAGCACAACTTTCTTCATGGCTTATTTTTCAGGTTTACAGCTCTGTTTGACTAGAAGTGAACTTCTTTACATTTGTTTCTTCCTTTATTTCTTTGTTTCAGCTTGAACTCCAAAATGGAGTGTTTGGCCCTTTGAATCAATTATCAATATAAATCCAAGCAGCATCAGAAATTCACCAAGTACCTGTAACATTTTTCATATATGTCTAGTTGGGTACAGATGCCAATGCTAGTATGTTCTTGTCTCTGTACACTGCATCTTATACGTACAGATAGGTCTATCATGCATGTTTTCTCATCAAAGTCAGAGCTCTCTGTGGAAAATATCCAAGTCCAGCTGTGGAGTGGGTGTTTGAAAGCCAGGCTCCTCCTGCCATGAACTATTTCATATCACATGCCCCTTCTAAAGATTTCCAACCTCATAATTTGATTTCAGGAATGTTTGCTTACAAAATAAAATTCTTTCATGTTGTTTCAGGAAAATGCATATTTTATGTGTAGGTATCTGTTTTAACCAGATTATTATAATGGCCAAGTTCCCAAAGCTGAATGACAATGCCATGGATTTTGCTTCCTAGGAGATTTAAAACTCATTAACTTTTGCATGATCTTGGACACATTTCCTGTAATCCAAGGCACTAGCTGAGTTCATAACTAGCAAGTGCTCTGGAAATACAGAATCACAGAATCACAGCATGGTAGGAGTTGGAAGGGACCTCTGTGGGTCATCTAGTTCAACCCTCCTGCCGAAGCAGGCTCACCTACAACAGCCTGCACAGGACCTTGTCCAGGTGGGTCTTGAATATCTCCAGAGAAGGAGACTCCACAACCTCCCTGGGCAGCCTGTTCCAGTGCTGCATCACCCTTAGAGAGTGAAGAAGTTCTTCCTCTTGTTCAGATGGAACTTCCTCTGCTTCAGTATATGCCCATTGCCCCTTGTCCTCTTGCTGGGCACCACTGAAAAGAGTTTGGCCCCATCCTCCTGACACCCATCCTTCAGATATTTGTAGGCATTTATAAGGTCCCCTCTCAGCCTTCTCTTCTTCAGGCTGAACAACCCCAGCTTCCTCAGCCTTTCCTCATAGGAGAGATGCTCCAGTCCCCTCATCATCTTCATAGCCCTCCGCTGGACTCTCTCTCCAGCAGCTCCTCATCTTTCTTGAACTGGGGAGCCCAGAACTGGACACAGTACTCCAGATGGGTCCTCACTAGGGCAGAGTAGAGGGGAAGAAGAATCTCCCTCGACCTAATGCTCACACTCCTCCTAATGCATCCCAGGATCCCATTGGCTTTCTTGGCAGCCAGGGCACACTGCTGGCTCATGGTCAACCTGTCATCCACCAGGACACCCAGGTCCCTCTCCGCAGAGCTGCTTTCCAGCAGGTCCACCCCAAGCCTGTACTGATGCATAGGGTTGTTCCTCCCCAGGTGCAGGACCCTGCACTCGCCCGTGTTGAACCTCATCAGGTTCCTCTCTGCCCAACTTTCCAGTCTGTCCAGGTCTCGCTGAATGGCAGCACAGCCTGCTAGTGTATCCGTCACTCCTCCCAGTTTGGTGTCATCAGCAAACTTGCTGAGGGTACACTCTTAACTCTTCATCCATCTCATTGATGAAGAAGCTGAACAAGACTGGGCCCAGTACTGACCCCTGGAGGACACCACTAGTTACAGGCCTACATCTTTGTACTTCTCTGAGTACAAAAAAAAAAAGAAATGAGAAAAAGACATTTGAATAAGGCAAAGGAGAGTTACATATATTGTGTAAGGCAAGATTAGTTCTGCTTGTCTGTTCAAAGGAGCTGTGCTGATTAAGGGGAAGAACCAGCAAGGTGCTCAATTTACCTTGGCTCCCTGATCTAGTGGCCAGTCACAAGTGGCGTCCCCCAGGGCTCAGTTTTGGATCCAGTCTTGTTTAATATCTTGATCAATGATCTGGATGAGGGGATTGAGTGCTCCTGCAATAAGTTTGCAGATGACACCAAGCTGGGTGGAAGTGTTGGTCTGCCTGAGGATAGGAAGGCTCTACAGAGGGATCTGGACAGACTCGATCAATGGGTCAAGGCCAACTGTATCAGTTTCAACATGGCCAAATGCTAGGTCCTGCATCTGGGTCACAACAACCCCATGCAACACTACAGGCTTGGGGAGGAGTGGCTGGAAAGCTGCCCAGCGGAAAAGCACCTTGGAGTGTTTGTTGACAGCAGGTTGAACATGAACTAGCAGTGTGCACAGGTGGCCAAGAAGCCCAACGGCATTCTGGCTAGTATCAGGAATAGTGTGGCTAGCAGGAGTAGGGAGCTGATCGTGCCCCTGTACTTGGCAAGGGTGAGGCTGCACCTCGAATCTTGTGTTCTTTTCTGGGCCCCTCACTACAAACAGGACATTGAAGTGCTGGAGCGTGTCCAGAGAAGAACAACGAGGCTGGTGAGGGGTCTGGAGAACAAGTCTTAAAAGGACTGACTGAGGGAACTGGGGATATTTAGTCTGCAGAAGAGGAGGCTGAGGAGGGACCTTCTTGCTCTCAGAGGCAATGGCCTCAAGTAGCGTCAGAGGAAGTTTAGACTGGATATTGGGAAAAATTTCTTCACTGAGAAAGGCTGCCCAGGGAGGTGGTTGAGTCCCCATTCCTGGAGGTGTTTAAAAAATGTGTAGATGTGGCACTTCGGAATATGGTTTAGTAGTCATGGTGGTGTTGGGTGCATGGTTGGACCTGATGATCTTAGAGGTCTTTTCTAACCTATGATTCTGTGATTCTATGACCCTGTTCTACTAGACGAGAGGAAGGAAAAAAAAATAAAAAAAGGACCAGGGCAAGATACATGCTGACAGGACACCAATTAACAGAAATGATAGTATTTAAGCACAAATATAATGCTGTGTATGGAGGACTTGGGAGGGGGGAAGAGGGACAGTGAGGACTGCAAAGTGAATGGAGAACCCATAAAACTGGGATGTAAATATAGCAGAAAATATTGATAAAATCTTAACTATCTAGTTACTGCCACTAACAAGCATATGTTTGTTATATTTAAATACAATATGTGCTAGAAGAGAAGCTATTATATGTATTGCAGAGTTTACACACCTAGGTCTAGTAAGGGAAAATAACTGTGGAGATCATAATTGAAACAAGAGATGATGGCACAAACTGAGGCACAGGAAGTTCCGTCTGAACATGAGGAAGAACTTCTTCCCTCTGAGGGTGACGGAGCACTGGAACAGGCTGCCCAGGGAGGTTGTGGAGTCTCCTTCTCTGGAGATATTCAAGACCTGCCTGGACAAGGTCCTGTGCAGCCTGCTGTAGGTGACCCTGCTTCGGCAGGGGGGTTGGACTAGATGACCCACAGAGGTCCCTTCCAACCCCTACTATTCTGTGATTCTGTGATATGATGTTAGCAACATGATGCCAGTTGCTGAGAGATCTGTAGTTAGATCCACTTTCTAAAGACAATCAACATTTTCATATATACATCAATTACAATCAATTTGATTGTGATGATAAATATTCAAAGACTTCCTGCAAACACCTTAATGTAAACATTACTGAAAAACTGCATAATTGCATCATTCTTGTACTGTGAGGATAATACAAGTTACCACTGGCATTTAGTGAGGACCAGTAGAACCAGTACATCGTTTTGGACAAGAAAATAACCTGTTCTACTGCTTTTTCTTTTATATTTCATTCTTTGTAACTAATCGTAGTTTCTGCAGTGTAACTTCTGCTGGCATATCTGTAACTCTCTCTCACATTTTCTATTATAAATCCCATTTTTTTTTTAAGTGGTTCACTTCTTCATTCATGGGTGGAATACTTTTTTGAGACATTGAGTTTATGTATCTAAAACATTTTCCTGTAATTTTAATTTTTTACACTCAAGGAGAGGAAAAGAGAAATTCATCATATTAAGACCTACAGTAGATAAGTAATGGAATAGATCCATTAAATGAATTATTTAAAATTCAATTGGACAAATGTGCATATTGGTTATATAAACCAGATGGTACTTCTGCTATATAGTACTAGCACAAAGTATATTTCCCCCGCCTCCTTGAAAGGTGATACTGAATAAAATTAGTGATACACAAAAATAGAGCACCAGTGTCTGCCAAACCATATACTTTTAAAAAAGCTGAACTGGCACCCTGCTTCATTTCTTTCTCCTGAGAATGTTTGTTCTAAGTATATTCTTTACAATCTGAAATTTGACATTTTGAGCTCTGTGGCTTGTAAGTGCTTAAAAATAAATTAGATTTCTGAAAATTCAAATTTAGAATTGTTAGAAGGTCACAGAAACACCAATATGGGGTTTTTTTTCCCCACAATTAATGTACTGAAGAACAATTTCTTTCTTGATAAGGTCAGGTATCAGCACAGTCTTGAATAAACTATTGATAATATTGCCCTGAACAACAAAATTTTATCAAAGACAGTAAAATTCGGTAGGTTAGGAAGTGTACCTTTTACATAAATGTTTGCAGAGAATCATTCTTGGTAACTGAAAGGACTGAAATCTGTTCTGCTGCTGTTAATCTAAAAATTCCCATAGTTTAGTGCTATCTCCACAATAATCTCTAGGACCAAAGAACTAACCCATAATTACTACTGCTGTTATCCGTTAGCATTTCCAGGCAGAAGTTATCATTTAAGATCACAGTTAGTATCCTGGACTCCACTTCTAATCTGCAACATCAGGGCACACTGTATCAGTCACTTTTAAATAAACTCCATGCTGATTTTTTAGCTGTGTACTTTGACTTTGTAAGGCAGCACAGCCTGCAATAGTGAACCCATGAGGGGCTTCCTTGGTCTGAGCCTGCTTTTGAGTTTTCCCCCATGCTTCCTTACCTGAACACAAGATTTGGGGCAACTAATACGACTGGGTTTGAGATTCTTTAATAAAATCCTGGACTGAATCTTGTTAGTATTTCCTTATCCCTCAGTAAATTTAGTTCACTCAATTGATGAGCAGGGTATAAACTTAAAATGACTTCTAAGACTTTTCCAATGCATATATAAGCATAAAACTAAATTTGGTTGAATTTTGGTGTCAGGAGTACCTGATTTTCTACAAAAGAAGCAGGTATGCTCCACCTATCTTGCAGATAGCCCCCTATCTTGCTATACAGCATGCAACAGTTATCACTTCCAACGTGTGCAGTGGATTTTATTTTTAGTGTTGATACACTGGTGGAAGAATAGTTGAATATTCAAAAAAATCCCTTTGCATAGGGACTTCTGTATATCACTAGATTTCAAATCTAAGAAATAACATTAAATAGTTTGAGAAAAACAATCTTATAATTTATGATGAATATTAAAAAATGTATTTTAGTGAAAAACTATCGAACAATTTAATATTGATAAACTCTTTTCTGAATGCAAATCATCTTCAACACTTAACTTATATCTAGAAACATCACTTCGTAAGCAATTCCATTCAACATTTTATATAAAGTCAACACTATCACATAGGAAATTATATAAAATGTGAATGTGTTGGTGCATTCAAAATCAGCAAACAGAAAACAAAATCCTCTGTCTTTTCAGTTGCAATAAGAAAAAAATCTGTGGTGGGTGAAACTGAATTACAGTTCTATCTCACATGTCACTGAGCCCTCAGATGATTTGCGGTTGTTGGAAGCACGTGAAAGCTTGTGTGGGTTTCACGTGAATGACATGGCATTATACCATAGCTCAGAGCATGAAATATTTTCATCTCAGAATAAGGACGGGCAAGAACTTTTTCTTCATCAGAATGTCTAATGATAAGTACAGACTATAGCATAGTTCTTGGGAAAGAGCACACTGAAATCAATTCTACAAGCCAAATTTTAAATCTCAGTTCAGGAGTGGTAACCTTCATAATGAAATCTGCAGTTCTGAAATCAGTGGTACGCAGCTACTAATCTCACCTGGATGTCAACCAAGATTTTTCACTACCAGATCCTCATCCTGATTTTGCATTAGAATCACTGCCTGAAAATTTATCAATGAAATTAATGATATAATTTCTCCTTCCTGTAGCTTAGCCAACTGAAAGTTTACAAATACTGACTATAATACCATTGTGGTTATTTCCAGGCAAATTCCTACACAGGGAATAACAAAATAAAACCATATTCAAATAATCTTTTCCCTATATAATAGTATTCATATTTTTTATAATTTTGGGGGACAAGTTAATCACAACAGCAATTAGGCTGTGTTTGCCTTCAATTATGTATTTTTAGTATGAATGTGTAAATATCTAGTTGGCATCCTGATAGAAATTAATTATACATTCTTTGTATAGCTCCTTAGTTTTATATCTAAGGGAATTGGACACAAGATTTGCTTCCTATATTATCGGGATTCTGGGGAAGTGCAGTTGTATCAAATTTTTGTTGCATAAGATAAGCAATATGAACAGCCAGGTGAGGTGGTTCACAGAAAGTCATGAAGGAGTATTTGAAAACATTATTTACCAATAGAAATAATAATCAGGATGATACAACTTAGAGTGACAGAAGCCTTTCTTTTCCTTCCTAATTTTATTTTAAAAAGCATTTGCCAGTGGCATTCATTACGGAAAATTTATATTAAAAACTGCAATCATGTCCAACTCTAGATATCATGGAGTAGCATATGAATGTATGCACTCACAATGAGATGGCTGTGCATGCAACCCTTAAAAGAAGAGATACCAAAATTAAAGAAATGGTTCATAACTTTTAATTTTAAAATCATTTGCTGAAAGGCTCACTAATGATACTATATCATATTGTAATATTCAGGCTTCATCTTTTCACTGTCTATTTCTCAAATCCTAAATGCCACAATTAAAGGAGGTAGGGAAGGCATCGAGCACATCAGGTCACTCTTACAACACAGTAATGATTCCACAGACAAATTACTCCAATCTACCAAAAAAGCAATCTGTGAAAGTGTATTTTCAAAATGCTAAGCCTGCAAAATAGGGAAGGAACATATTAGGCCAGTTCTTAATTACTTCCTAAGTATCCCTATACTAGTATACAGTAAAGTAAGTCCACTCTCTTCATATTGTCATGAGAGTCACAAGGAAATAAACAAAGTTTCTGTTCAGTTAAGTCCAACTGAACAACGCACACGATTGAAGGCAGCACAGATGTATAATTCTTCCCAGTTTTCTCCTGTAGCGGACCTTCACCAGCACAGAAATTGCTTCCACGGCCGCTCTCATTTACGTCCTTTTGTGTGAAAATACCATAAATATTAATTCTTATTTGTTAAAGCTATAGCATTTTTCCACTCTTGCAGATATTTCGCACACTAGCTGCTACTTCATACTTTACAGCAGATGCCGTACTCAAGACCATTTCAGTCCAGCGGAGATCGACTTATTTAACCTTGAATCAGCCTGGTAAATATTCAGCAAACCAGATATTCAGGTCTGTCTCAAGAGGGAAAGCTCATCTTTCTTTCAAAGAAACCAATATTGAGGTATCTGTAGCATAAAGCTAAGGGGAAAAAACAGGTTGTTGGTGGGGAAATGTCTTCTCTAAGTTCTAGAATTTCTAGTCTTTTTTCCTTTTCAGCACTTCATACAAAAACATTTTAAAAAATTCAGCTTTTCTTATGCAATTCAAAACAGTAAGAAATTACCTTCTGTAGAGGATTTGACAGCAAAATGTGAATACAGCTGAATTTTTAAAGGGACACATGAAAGTTACTAAAGGCTAACTCTAGTATTGTGGGTCACCATCCTATTTCAGGTCAAAATGTTACTGTACTGTGAAATTCATTGTGAACTCATGTAAAGCTGAGAGATTAGGGCTGTGGTTTCTGATGGAGTTTTGAGTTTAGTCAGTGAACCTCCTACTGATGAGTCAAAGGCTCATCCTCTGAGGTCTCTGCTGAGTTATTAGTGAAATCAATACAGTTCTGCACACAACCTGCTTGTCTGGGAATAGGGTGCCTGGGCGTTACACAATAGAGCTGGAGGGAAAACATCCTGCATGAAATGTCTGAAGCCATGTTGCAGAATTTTCCACAATTAAAAACCAAAAAAAGGTAAAAATATTGCTTTCTTAGGAGACTGATTGTAGTAAACAATCTTTTCCAGACAACTTCGCAAAGAAAGCCATAAAGATTCTACAAGGCATTCTTTACTAGATTAACTAACTCTCAGCAATTGTGTTTCTCAGGAATATATTTCACTAGATTAATCTTCTGGGTTGTGCTCTTTAAAGTGTTCACAAGATCATCAGTCTCACTCTCAAGTTGCTACAGCTGAGTAATTCATATCGGCACTGCAGCATCTGCCAATCCTGTATTCCTCTCTATTGTGAATATAACAGTTTAAAGGTCAGTAGCACAACCTCAACAAAAGACTCATTGGCCTAAAAGAAAGTGCAAGTCTACCAGAAAAAGCATGAACATTGGCAGTCTCCATATTATATCACATGAAGGAATCTTCCTTTACATTGTTTCCAGAAATTGGCCAGTTTTACGCTGTTGGTGAACTTCAACTATTTCTCTCAGTGGAAGATCAAATTTGCTCTAATTCACTACCTTCCATCAGGCACTACCTGTGTGTAAATCCAACAGAATGGGGCCCACCACTTCAAATAGTGCATTCCAGGCATAAGTTATCATGACAGCATATTTTACCCAGAAGTGTAATTACAGAATCTAGAGATGCTAACTAAGAGGAAAAAGCTGCATAGCTAAACAGATGTTTGTGCATCTTGCTAAAAAATTTCTTCATGCTTGCAGAATCAAACAGGAGGGAGAGAAAGAAAAATCAAAGGAAAGCAGGTCATGTGCATGCAGATATGTGCATCCTCTGTACCACAGGGCTTTATCGTGCTGCTCAGGCAGCACCCTGATCCAAATAAAAACCTGCTGAATATCACAGAGCCTTTTGCCTGTGGTAAACAATGCCCTAAAATCTTCCCGGAGCTCTGTCGTGAAAGGCTGCAGTGTCTGCTAGAACACTAACCTCATCTGTCCATGCATTAAAAAGAAAAGTCAATGCTACACTACTCTTGTCTCCTGTACTAAGATCTGCAGGACAGTTACGAAGCATCTGTTAGGACAAGACACAGTGTCATTCTTACTACCATCTAACCAGACTTGCTCCATGTAAATCTAAAATAAAAACATAAATGGAGGCAGAGGCAGCACGTCAGACAATTACTGATTTACACCACTCTTGCCATTATTGGTCAAATCGTGTATTGGTGTACATGTAATCTACAATTCTGAAGGATCTAAGGGAAGATTCTGAGCTAAACTCCTCTCATAGAGAGTCAGTGATCTAGATTCAAGTACAATGTTCATTAAAAAATACAGAAGCCCCTCCTCACCTGGTGCTGTTACCATGGCATCCACCTTACCCACAGGTCTGCACCACTCTGTTACTTAGCGATGTCATCTGGTGGGGAAAGGAGTTTGAAAAATGTCTCTGAGGAGGGTTGAGAGGCACTCTTAGATTTGCATAAAGCAATTTATCTTCTTGCTCTCCTTATTCTTCATCTTAAACCGAAGGACTATCCACTTCCCCCCAGATCATCATTTTTTTTCCAGAGGTGATATGTATTATTAGCCTCATTTTGACAGCTAGGAAATTAGTCTTCCCACCTCCTTGTAAAGCAAAAGGAAAGATGTTAGTGACTCTACAGGGTGACACAGAGAAGGAGCTTACTTTTCACACTCTGAATCTTCCTGTGCTGGATGCCTAGAGTCAAGTAGTCTTAATATCCTGTAGATCAGTGCTTCAGATACTGAAGAGAGCTCTATTTTCATGTGATGGTGCAGGAGTATGTGAGAGAGCATGCACCTGAAATAGACCACCCTGAATCCTGTGGTGCCCCAGACACAGTCCAAACGGGGCATGTCACCTTGGTCACAGAACCTATCGATGCTTTACGAACCTAACAAGTACCAAATGTACTCCTCACCTCTAGAGACAAATATTTCTGGAAAAAACATATATCATTTTTTCCTCATAGATTTCCTTATATTTATCTTGGACACGGCTCAACCAGAAAACTTGGACAAATTTCAGTTTCAGCAAGATTATTCTTTTCTTTACTACTAAGTGTAAGATAGACATACACAAGACATACAGCAAATTAAGAGAATAAAGAACTCTGAGTGTCTCTGAGAGTAGTCCTTGAAACCCACCCATTACTACCTTCAGTAAGCCTTAAAATGGGAAGGAAAAGAGCTGTGGCATGTAAATCCATCTAGGCCAGCAGGATCTGAGTGTGTAAACACCATTTCATAGAACTTTGTAATGCACAACTGACAGCTCATGTAAACACCGTGGCCATCCAATGTTTCCTCTCAGTAAAGGTTTGGCTGCATGCACAAATCTATGCAACATCTTTAATGTACCAATGCTTTAGAAAGAACTGAGAAACATTAGAGAAATCTAATGAGTCTAAGAAGTCTTGCTACACTTTACTTAATGGTTTCACTTTCAGTAACAGGGGAAAAAAATATGTCTGAAGCTGAACAACTACATCTAAAAAGTAACTGTTTTCATCAGCAATGTCAGCATCTTTCTATATCTCTGTGGCTTCATTTTACTCGGGGAATGTGAACTCATTTCATAGTTTGTAGATTTAAGCTTGAAAGCCCATTCTGAATCAATAGTTCTGCTCCTCATACAGACTCTCTATTGCAGCAGTTCTGCTTCCATTAAAACATTTAATGCTGAGCAACAGCATTGGTGAAGCAACAGAACAGTTCTCATATTATCTGGACTTTTGTAAGGTCTTGACACAGTCCCCCACAACATCCTTCTCTCAAAATTGGAGCGAAATGGATTAGATATGGCTGTTCAATGGATAAGAAATTGGTTGGATGGTCGCATCCAGAGGGTAGTGTTCAATGGCTCAATGTCCAGATGGAGATCGGAGACAAGTGGTGTCCCTCAGCGGTCCATATTTGGACCAACACTGTTTAATATCTTCATCAATGACACAGCGGGATTGAGTGCACCCGGAGCAAGTTTGCAGATGACACCAAGATGAGTGATGCAGTTGACATGCCAGAAAGACGGGATGCCATCCAGAGGGACCTGGACAATGTCAAGAAGTGGGCCTATGTGAACCTGATGAAGTTCAAGTGTAAGGTCCTGCATCTGGGTCAGGGCAACCTCCAGTATCAATACAGGCTGGGGGTTAAGGAGATTGAGAGCAGCCCTGCTGAGAAGGACTTGGAGGTGCTGGTGGATGAAAAGCTGGACATGAGCCAACAATGTTCACTCGCAGCCCAGAAGGTCAACCGTACCCTGGTCTGCATCCCCAGCAACGTGGCCATCAGGGCAAGGGAGGTGATTGTGCTCCTCTGCTCCACTCTGGTGAGACCCCCTGGGAGTCCTGCGTGCAGCTCTGGAGTCCTCAGCACAGGAAAGTCCTGGACCTGTTGGAGTGAGGCCAGAGGAGGCCACAAAAGTGGTCAGAGGGCTGCAACACCGCTCCTAGGAGGACCAGCTGAGAGAGTTGGAGCTGTTCAGCCTGGAGAAGAGAAGGCTTTTGGGGAGAGCTTATTTGTGGCCTTTCAGTACTTACAGCAGGCTTATAAGCTAGAGACAGACTTTTTAGTAGGGTGTGTAACAATAGGACGAGGGGTAATGAATGGTTTTAAACTAAAAGAGGGAAGATTTAGACTAGATATAAGGAGAAGATTTTTACAATGAGGGCCGTGAAACACTGGAACGGGTTGCCCAGAGAGGTGATAGATGCCCCCTCCCCGGAAACATTCAAGGTCAGTTTGCACGGGACTCTGAGAAACCTGATCTGGTTGAAGATGAACCTGCTCATTGCAGGGGGGTTGTACAAGACGGCCTTTAAAGGTGCCTCCCAACCCAAACTATTCTATGATTCTATGATTAAGAATATTTCGACCTGTTTGCAAATGGCATGACTTTCCAGATAACTATAAGAGCAGAGATTGTGGTTAAGGTCTTATCTATGTCACGAAAACAAAGAAACGCCAGCTGACTCCTTATGAAGCAACCTTCAAATTGATATCTGAGTGAGTTTCTTGTGAATTATGCCTAGAACTAGGATCAGTCAGGTGTTTCACAGTACTATTTCCAGATTTCTTGCAATACTGTTGTACTCCGCTGCACCTTGTGATAGTTGCTCATTGAGGGGTTTCAGTGCATTGCCCCTTGCTGCGTTGCAGTCATGCCCTGAAGTGGCCACTGATGCTGGGTGACACTATAGGGTTACGTTGTTTGCCTCAGTTTTCACGGTGACAATCTGACCTGGTAAGCCAGGTTATTCATAGGCTTGTGACAACTAGAAAATGTATTTTCATTAAGAGCCCTGCTCAGAGACGCCTTGTATGTCTTAAAAGATTTCATTTAGCCAAGGCACTTAACTTCAGCTGCTCTGAAGTTTTTACTCTTAAAGAGCTAGTGTTATTCTAATATTGTCATATGGATTCTGCAAGCATTTCACTGCTCCTAAAAGACCCATATTGAGTATTTTCCCATATTTCAGCGGATTTTAATATTTATTGCTTTCTTTTAAAAGTATTTTTATTTCCATTTTTCCACACTATATAGATGCTGCAACAATACAAACAAGAATGTTTTCTTGTCTTTAACATCGTCACAGTTTTAAGATTTTAGGTATCCCTTCTGATGTGCATCAACAAACTTCTCACAGTGATCTAGCAATCACAGCTTTTCTTTAAACCACAGAGGTATGTGAATAGGAGGGCTGATAGATACATCATCACAAACCCCAGCAATATAGCCAGATGGACTGGTTTCACTGGTTTCTACAGCACAATTCCTAGCCCACAACACTGACTGTGGACAGTCTACCCCACTAAAAAGGCAGTGACAGAACAGGGTGGAAAGTAACCCCATCACACCTCACCTAGTGTTTCCAGTCCTGTATATCTCTGTCAGTGCTTAGACATTCTTGATATTTTAACTGTTTGCCTGGAAGTTCCCTCTGTGGTTATCTTCTCTCATGGGAAATCTTCAGAAGAGCTTGTCCTTGGGTAGCAGATGCTTCCGTTCCACCCTGAGCATCACAGTCACAGAGGCATAGGTGGATAATCATTTACCTTCCGGAGGCAGAAGCAGTGGTAGACATAGTGATATTTTGCACATCAAAGGGATTAAAGCACTTAACAAAGGATTAGAAACCTGATTCTAGACCCTCCTGAGCCTACTATCTCCCAAATCCAACCAAATGTACCAGCCACAGCCATACAAGAGGAGGAAATCCTGATTTCTCTAGGCATTTCAGATTGCCTTTCTTAGTGATTTATTTGGCTTCTCCCAGATGGTTGCCCCATGACTGTTGACATTACTGTCCCCTGCCCTTTGCTGAAGGTCATAAAAATGGAACATAGCATTATACTCAAAATCTTGTTATGGACAAAAAGGAAGACACTATATATAAAGAGATAAGAATTTACTGTTAGTGGAATTAATGTTTAAACAGTCACATAGTCCAAATTACCTAATTAATACAACAAAACCCATAATAAAAACTCTTCCAGGATTTGCTCATTTCATTTGAAGTGCTTGTTCACCCAGTATTCCTCTTGTTCCTAGGGCTGAGAGTAACAGTCTTCCTTAAATAGTAAGAGGGGAACTACAAGAAGTTGTGAGCAACCTGAGATCCTTGCTGGGAGTATGATGTTCACAGTTGTGGGAGTTTCTTCCTTTTCTGTCCCGTGGTATACTTGGAGCTGTATTTATATGTTTTCTTATCACACTCTGCCTCCTTTTCACTCGTTCCCTGCTGAAGTCTGAGCGTTGCCTCCCCAGCCTCAATTGACATCAAGGGCTGTTACCTGCAAGGCAGTGCTACCCCAGGTTTCACAGCCCTTTACTGTTCATGATGTTCACAGAGATTCAGCTCACACAAAGGTGAGGCAATAGTCACTTGGCCACTTGGCAATCGTGAAAGCAATCTGAAACCACGTCAAGACAAACCCACACTTGTCCTGACACCCTGCACTGTCAATTCAGTCCCACACCTTTGGCCTTTTACCAGTAATGGAAAATTCATTTTTTCAGAGCTACAGCAGCAAACATTCTGACCTTCTTCCCTTCCCTTTCCTCCTCGCTTTTCTACCTAAAAGATAACCTCATTTATTAAGTGCAGTTGCTTCCAAACATGTTTATCAGTTATAGATACAAGATCCATTTATGCTATGTTGCTTCTCCTCATGATTCGTAATTTACAGAAATTTGGAGAAGACAGCAGGAAGTCTAGCAGGGAAGCGTTGTGTCAAGGAAACAAATCACGTATTTTTGAGAAAAAAAACACAAAGCTTTGTCAGATCTTCTTTTCTTCCTTCAACTGGGCAGATGTGGCAGAGAAGTGAGCAGACAATTTTAATTACTGCTCTGCTGAAAATTTTCTTCCTAGTTGGCATTCTAAGCTTGACAAAAAAAATTGCTACAGGAACTTGATCATCTATACTGTGTTGTAGGTCAGTTCTGTATCTTTACAACAGTCCTCTCTGTCTTAAATCTTTAAATCTGAAAATGTATCTAATGCGGTATTGTCTGTCTTTTCTTCTGTTGAGATTGCTGATGAAAAGGAGTATAGAAGCAATCTCTTGTGCAGCATAGCATTTTGATAATGCATTACCAGATTTCTCTTTTTATGGAGCGTAGATCAGAATGACACCTTCAAGTAGGTTACAAAGACCTTTCCACAATATGGTAAGTTCTGGGTAATGTAAATAGAATTGCACTTTTATACAAAATTAATTAAAAAAAAAATCTCATTCCAGTATTCATCTGCATTCTTTTTAAAGACAGCAATTTGTGCAACATTTTGATACATAAAACTCTCTAATTCTGTAAGTCTAGGAATACGTATCTCTCTGGAGTTATCTGCAACTACTATCTAGTCTCATAAAAATGGTTCTATTAAGAGAAAAATGATGTTCACAAAAATCAGTTGTGTTCCCTTCAAAATAACACAGTCTTGAGGAAACCTAAATTTATAGTCAGAACAGAAGAATAATTGTTTGTAATCTAAATGACTGGTTTAGGGATCTGTTCATTTTTTGAAAACTAACTGGAATTCATAAATTCAGTTTGCTCCACAAGTCCTTGATATTTTAACATTAGAAATTGCAGAAGAGCTCAGATAAATGTTAATATTGTATGAGATATCAAGGTTCTCATCAAATTAAACAGTGTTCTTAGAACAATTAACTAGCTAGCTAGCTATTCTAACTAGGAAGCTAGCTAGCTTGTTATTACCACAAAAATGTCCACTAAACGTGACAGAAAGAGCTATAATTGACCACACTCATATCTTAAAAATATTAACCACACTTAGAAGAAAGCCTAACAAACCAAAAATTCGTACTGAAAAATCAAAAAAACTCCAGTCTTCCTAAATGAGACATTTGTCAGCTGTTGCCACTTTTCTCTGCTTAATTTAGCATGAATTGTTATTTCAGGATGTCATGATTGCTGTAGAGTGGTTTATTATTTAAATTACTATGGTGTTTGAACGAAATACTCAAAAACTGGAGACCGTATATTCACTGGGTGCATACGTGGTGTCAGATGTTTGTGAATCACAAGTAAGCAACAGAGACTGACACTGACTTGTGAACAGATTGCGAATCGCTGAATGAACTGCTGAATATCTTCAAAACCCAAATGAAGATCTTACTTGTCAAATTTCTGCAATATTCCTTGTAATGACCCAGAAAATATACCATCAAGGGTTTTTTTAGTGCCTAAAAGTGTGGCTTCAGGACAAAGATGGGGGAAAGAACTCTGACACTCCCCTGGAAAACAACCACAGGAGCTGGAACCTGCAACCAATATTTCTTGTTCCTGTTGATTTATATTCATAAAGTTCAACAGTGAAAAGGTTTACACATAAATGAACAATTGTTAATACTCCAGGAAAATTTGGAAGTTACCTTGGCTTTGGACAGTGAAAGATTAAACATGCAAACTTATGCTATTTCAAAATTGTAATATATTTAGGGTTTTTTTTATTCTTCTGTTGCATTGTAGAGACAAATTTACATTCTATTTGTCTTTCCTTCAGTGGAACTGGCTAATCATCCTTCCCCCAAGAAATAAATGACTTAGCCTTTTGATCACTATTTAAAGAATTCATCCAGTAAGCCACATTTTAGGATTTTATGTACGCAGTATCGCTATTTATACCCCAGAACACCTCTAGTCAACTTCTCATGAGGATACACTATACTTAGAGCTACCTCAGACCCCAGGAACAAGGGTAATATTCCATTGCATGGTCACTGCAGAGCTGTTTCCCTGCACACCATCTTCTCCAGTATGCTTGAGTCCTGAAACTGAGCAAGCTTTCCAGACTGAACCACCCTACTCTTCAGTTTTTTGTGGGTCTCTTCACTAAATGGTGCAGGCAAAACAGAGCTGGATGCCCTGGCTGCAAGGCCCTTCTACCTACAACTGAGCCAAGTGGCTTGCTGAGTTCTGCTGCTCACAGCTACGAAATGCATTTGGAATTGAAATGCTGTGGCTGCCTCTGAGACAGGCATAGAACTTCAGGCACTTCTTTTAGAGAAGAAATCTTCTTCTCCCTTGCACTAGGCAAACATTATTTTAAACTCTAAGCCATTGTCTACTTGTGCCATGCCTAAAACTGACCCTCCCCTCAGTAGTCAGCATCTCCAAAAGAATAATATTTATTCTAAATTCTGAACTGGGAGCTCTGAAAGTCGGTGCTATGTGGTTAGTTACACGTTTACTTGTGCATGAAAGAGCTCCTTATGCTTCTCAAAACTGCCTCTTTTGAAATATACTCGAATAATAGCACCAGATGTGGGAAATTTTTAATATGCTTGACCATTGGCTATCACCAGAAGCAAATAACACACAGATGATCTCATACGTAGAAAAAGAAATAAGCTGTCTGACATAATTTCTCACATGTACATGTGTACACAAAAAAATGTACACATTTTTAAAAGACAACTTACTTCATACCTGTTATTTATACTGAATCTAAAATGATGGCCAATATATCTGAAATCAGCCTCTACCTCTAAACATCAGATGATTAGCTTCCAGTTTGCTGAAGGAATACCTCATAACAAACACTTCAGTGAACACCTCACTATTCAGAATGATTTTTAAGCATAGGAATTTTAGGTCATCTCAAGAACTCCTGGCCTTTACCTCTAAGTTGTCTCTCCCAGACAGAAAAAAATATTTACTGAATTCATCTTTCTAAAAGAAAAAAAGAAAAATCAGTAAAATATCTATCTAAATAAAACTGAAAATTAAATTTGACAAATATCTGAAACATTTTGATCTTTTAGAACCCCTGAGACCACTTATTAGACATTAACTGGTATATTATAAAATATTTTGCAGGCTAAAAAATATATGAATTCCTTTATAAAATACATTATTCATATTATACGTTTATACCCTGACCATGATTTATTAAGCTCTATCACCACATGCTGAAATCTGTAGAATGGTTAGCCCAATCCTGATTTTCTATTTTCTTTTAAAATGGAATGAGCTAAAAAAAAAAAAGCTAATTTCAATCTGATGACATATTGCATTTAAATATAAATAAATTTATTGCTTTGCCTGTCCAAGACTTCAATTTAGAAAAAGGAAATAACGAAATATATAAAGAATAAAGTAACACAGAATTAATATCACAATGCTGAATTCATAACACTAAGATCATCACTAAAAGGGAAATATTATTCTGTGGATGCCAAACTCTGTTCATTATGACCGTGAACTAAAATTGTTACATTTCCATTAAAAGAAATCTCCTCTCTAGTCCTCAAAAGCACTCTGTGCGGCAGGGCCAGCACGACAGACCATAACAAAACCCCAGGACCTGCAATTTGTCCACCAAGTCACCAGCCGGAGAGAAGTCTCCTCCATGATTGCACCTGTTTGATGACCACCCTCTCTCAAATGCTGGAGAGCACAAATCTAGCTTGGTCATCAGTGTAGTTAGTATTTCATGAGTCCAGCGTCCCACACACAAGCCCCAAACGACAAAATGTTGATGCGTGACTGACATTGTGCACCTTTACTGTAACGTGAATGGTAATTCCTACCTCATACATGACAAGTATCAAAGCAAGGCTAATTGCATTCAAACGTACAAACAAAAAGTATGTATCCTAGTAGTTCAGGTGTTACTAGTTTTATTCAAATTTACATAAAATGTATTTTATCTCCAGTGGGCTGGATATTGCTTCTCTCTTTGCAGGACTTCAGCTAGCTGAATTAAGCAAAGAGACTCTATTTTGTGCATATATTGCTTTGTTGCTGAACAAACCACCTGATATCTGCAAAGAATTACAGAAACTGCCTTTATCTTATCTAAATGCAGATGGACACAAAGCAGGTGTCTATACCTCAGTCAGCTATTTAGATTTCTACTACAGCGAATGGAGACCTAGACCTCACTTTAGTGGCCTAAAACAGATGTCAGCAGAGGACCATCAATGTTAAACCAGTGCCATGCAACACGCCTTGAGACATCTGCTTGGTGGCAGATGATACAACCTGCAAGCCTCTGAACCAGCCTAGAAGCTAGGCAAAATGCCCACAGGCACCTCAACTCGTACAAGATGTCACTGTTCAGGCAACTGAACCAAGTCCCTGGTCGATACAGTCAATAAAATTTAGAGCACTATCCATCTCGCCAAGTATAGGTGTCTGCTTGAGGAAGAGACCGCCTGATGAATTCCATACTGGGTGCACTGAAAAGCCTCTCCCCTGACTGCAAAGGGAACGGAAGGGGCCTCTTGCAGACACCGTCACTGCACAGCTGAGCTCACCCAGGGTTCTCCCTCACTTGAAAAATACATGTACATTTATGAAAGACAGTACCTATGACAACGACAAAATGAAATGCTAGCCCATTCACCATTGCAAACAACACAACTGGTTTTATCCTAAAAAAAAAAAAAAGTAGTTATAAATATCTCTATGCCTTTTCTTACCGTTTTAGCCAAATTATACATCTGTTTTATACACAAAGATCATTCATATGGTTTATTTGCCAGTTACTGCCTCCTTTGAAAATCTTCGATTTCATCTATACTGAATCCTTAGATTCTCTTCCTGATATTTAAACTCATCACCAGGGCTTTTCTTTCTCACAAGATAAAGTACTGTTGGTGTCTAGGCAACACGTTTTGGGAATTATCACCTCCCTACCTCACGACTTCTACACAGCATTACAGTATCCGTTATTTTAGGTTTCCTGTCCTCTGATGACTAACATATAGGCCCAACTGATTTTCTTGAAAGCAGTATATAATTCTGAAAGAATATTAAAAAAATCATGATGATTAAACAGCAAAAAGAAAATAAATTTAATTTATAGGAAAGAAGTTGGAAATTGTTTATCTAAGTCAATATGTCATGCAAACAAAACAAAAAGGCAAATTTCAAGTTACAAATGGATCACATTTTTTATTACTATTTTATTGTTACTTTTTGAAATACTATTATTTCTTTTGAAATAAGCACTCGGAGGCTATGATAATACAGTAACACAGGGCTTTCATTAGCAAACTGGTATACAGGAGGGAATTGTTATTTTTAAGGCATAAGCTCGTTCTACCAGCCTTATAAAATCCAGAAAAAATGAATTTTAGGTTAAATATCTCAGCACTAATAACAGGAGAACAAAGCTTGAGAGGCAGGAACAAAGGTAGGAATGCAGGAAGGATAATATATTAGAAATTTTTTTTTTTTAAAATGAGTTCTGTGGCAAGTTGGAGTATCATGAGCTATTTTAAATGTAACTGTGAGCCCTTTCTCCCCTTCATCTTTTACATAATGTCCTCTCAGATCTGAAGGTTACCTAGTCGTTTCAATTGAAAAGCAGAAATTCCTATATATTTGTGTTTTATACCAACACTGGAAAAGGTTTTATTTTCACTGTGACATATAACATAACAAAACTTTGAAACCATAAGAATGCAAACAAAATAATACAGACTCATGATTCTCAAGGTATGTCACCTACTCATACACCATCCTAATACACACCCTCCTACACAAGTTCTGTTTTGAAATTAAATACTTTATTCCTTAATTGACACAGCTCTCCTGTATGGTATTTTATATATTTTTCATTATCTTATTTTGTTTGCTTTTCACAACAGGATGAACCCTGCTCTTTCTCTACAACATGCTTACATGTCCTTACTGTTAGGGAAAATGTGTACTGCTAAATTATGAACAAAAGAAAGTGCAGTTTTACGGTTAGTTTTTAAAAAACTAGAGAGTACTACTTCTATAATTTATAACATGTAAACTGCCATAAATTAATACCTGAGCATTAGATTGCTTGATTAGGGCCAACTATTACACCAAGTATTTTCTGAAGTTACTTCTCTGAAGCCAAAAGGATAAGGCTATACACGGATCCCAGTTAGGAATCAAAATTTTGCCTTTTCCGCTGGTCATCTGTTCTGAATTCCTACCTGTGGGTAAATTCGAAAGTGGTTTTCAGCAAGCAGAGTACAGCAGCAACCTCTTTAAGCTTCTTCTAAGTGTTAATTGACATAGAAATACAGCTGGCTTGAACTATTTACAGGGTGGACCAAGTCCAACATCTGATTGTTTTCTCCATTCCACATGACAAATGCCATAAACTGCATTTCTGTTATTTTTCACTTCCACCGATAAGCCATTTTTTTTGTAATTTGTAAAATTAAGGAGTCATGCTGAAGAAACTCTCTGAACAAATGGGATGGCTGTGGTTGACTGTGCTCTGCCTCAAAAAAGGAGAAATATATGGTTATCTTTATTGCTGAGACAAAAAAATGTATCTGGCTGTTACCTAATGCCCGTTTATCCAATTTCTTACAAAGAAGTAAAGATCATGTTCCAAGAAATAAAGAAAATGAGGACCTGACAGGATGCATTAGAACTGTCCTCCATGCTGCCAGAACAATGGAGCCGTGCCTTGAAAGATGAGTGCTTTAGTTTGCAAAGGATAAATCCATTGATCACTTGGAACATGATTTAATAAGTTTTCAGAGCCTGATAATACTACAATGCAGAAATGTCACATCAAGTTACTGTTATGCAGTATAGGGAAGTTTAACATTTTGCTTAGACCATCAGCTTTTAGTAAAAAAATACTTTGGCAAAGTAGAAGTTAGGAGATTTTTAAGAAAGCTACTACTAGTTCTAAAGAGAATCTTTTGGAGGACCTCTGATTTTTTTGTTAAAAAATATTATGAGGGAAGCTTGAGGGAAAACAATCGAACAAACAAAACCAAAAAAACCCAGGTGAAGACTACAGAAGACTATGCAAAAGCTATTGTGGAAATATTGTCAGTACAGTAGTATAAACAACTAATAAGCTAGAGTTGACAGCACTTCTATTCTAAAGGAATAGGCAAAATTACAACTGAAATTTTTAAGTGAAACCATAAAAATATTTAACTCACCTTCAAAATACTCAAAAACCTAACCACATCTTCCATAATTAATACTCATGGGTTTTAAAAGGCTAGAAATTTGTTCTTTGGTTGGGATGTTTTATTTTTTTATATTTTGTGTTTTATAATAATTTTGCAAATTTCTACTGAAGTTTACAGAGTATGCCTAGGAAGCCCAACTTGTATTCCATTGTACCTCAGTCACTAATAGCCTTTCCTTTCTTTTTTTACTCTGAACCAAGATCCCCACTCATTTCTGTTCATGCAATCACATGAGCTTCAGCAGCTACGCATTCATTAAGATATAGTTCAGACTGGAATCTTCATCTGTCTTCCTTTCAGTAGGGTCTACAAACAAACCAGCGCTGGCCAAAGGTAAAGACTGTAGCTATGTAAGCTTAGACTCTACAAGGTAGCCAACTGCACTCGCAAGTTCCCCTGATCTCCTTTGTAGTCAGTGGTAAAAACAAGTACTTTAAAGGCTAAATTTAATCTTGTCCATGACAGATGTTTACTCCAAGATGAGGCAAAATACTAAAAGTTCTTTTTTTTTTTTTTTTTTTTTTTCCCCACTGACTGTGAATGGAATTCTAGGCAACCAGCTGAGATGGGGACACATGCAATGGACACTCCTACAGCTAGTAATGTGAATCTCACTCATTACTTTAATTTATACACCATAACTTATACAAATTGAATTAAATTAGGAATATTCTTTGTGTTCCAAATAAAAATGGAAGCTTAAATTTTATGACGGGATTTGTAGATGGAAGATTATTTCATGAGAGACACACACAGAGGTTCTTTCAGTAACAACACTTATATTGGATCCAGCTTCTAATGGGTGACCAACTGACTCCACCCCACACAATACAGGAGGACCATGAGAGATAGAAGATTTTCTAATGGAAGGTCACCGAGTTAGTAGGGACTGAAGCACCCACCCTGTGAGAAGAAGCTGAGGGACACGGCTTGTTCAGCCTAGAGAAGAGACAGATTTTGGAGAACATAACAGCAATCCCCCAATACTTAGAATCATAGAATCATAGAAAGTTTTGGGTCTGAAGGGACCCCCAGAGGTCATCTAGTCCAACCCCCCCGCAGCGAGCAGGGACATCGCTAACTAGATCAGGTTGCTCAGAGCCCTGTCCAACTTGGACTTGAATGTTTCCAGGGATGGCGCCTTCACTACCTCTCTGGGCAACCCGTTCCAGTGTTTCACCACCCTCATTGTAAAGAATTTCTTTTTTATACCCAGCCTAAACCTACCCTGTTTTAGTTTAAAACCATTACCCCTTGTCCTGTCACTGCTGTCTCTACTAAAAAGATCGTCCCCATCTTTCCTATAGCCTCCCTTTAAGTACTGAAAGGCTGCAATCAGGTCTCCCCGCAGCCTTCTCTTCTCCAGGCTGAACAAGCCCAGCTCTCTCAGCCTGTCCTCATAGGAGAGGTGCTCCAGCCCTCGGATCATTTTTGTAGCCCTCCTTTGGACCCGCTCCAACAGTTCCATGTCCTTCTTGTGCTGAGGGCTCCAGAGCTGAGCACAGTACTCCAGGTGAGGTCTCACCAGAGCAGAGTAGAGGGGCAGAACCACCTCTCTCGTCCTGCTGGCCACACTTCTCTTGATGCATCCCAGGATACGGTTGGCCCTCTGGGCTGCCAGCGCACGTTGCCGGCTCATGTCCAGCCTTTCGTCTATCAGTACCCCCAGGTCCCTCTCGGCAGGGCTGCTCTCGATCCTTTCATTCCCCCAGCCTGTATTGATAGCGGGGATTACCCCGACCCAGGTGTAGGACCTTGCACTTGGCCTTGTTGAACCTCATGAGGTTCACACAGGCCCAACTCTCCAGCTTGTCCAGGTCCCTTTGGATGGCATCCCGTCCTTCTGGTGTATCAACCGTGCTACTCAGCTGGGTGTCATCTGCAAACTTGCTGAGGGTACACTCGATGTCGCTGTCCATGTCATTGATAAATTTATTGAACAGCACCGGTCCCAGTACGGACCCCTGAGGGACTCCACTCATCACTGGTCTCCATCCGGACATTGAGTCGTTGACCACTACCCTTTGGCTGCGACCATCCAACCAATTCCTTATCCACCGAACGGTCCACCCATCAAATCCATGGCTCTCCAATTTAGAGAGAAGGATGTTGTGGGGGACCGTGTCAAAGGCTTTACAAAAATCCAGACAGATGACGTCCATTGGTTTTCCCTTGTTCACCCTTGTTGTTACACCATCATAGAAAGCCACTAGGTTGGTGAGGCAGGACTTGCCCTTGGTGAAGCTGTGCTGGCTGTCTCGAATCACCTCCCTGGCCTCCATGTGCCTTAGCATATCTTCTAGGAGGATCTGTTCCATGATCTTCCCAGGCACAGAGGTGAGGCTGACAGGTCAGTAGTTGCCAGGGTCTTCCTTTCTACCCTTTTTGAAAAGGGGCACAATGTTTCCCTTTTTCCAGTCACTGGGGACTTCCCCTGACTGCCATGACTTTTCAAATATCATGGAGAGTGTCTTGGCAACTACATCAGCCAGTTCCCTCAGGACTCTGGGATGCATCTCAACAGGTCCCATGGAATTCTGTACGTTTAGGTTCCTCAGGAGGTCCCAAACCTGGTCTGCACTTACAGCTGGAGGGATTTTACCCTCCTGGTCTCCTTCATGCCATCCATCGACTCGGGAGGGATGAGGAGAGAGGTTGCCAGTGAAGACTGAGGCAAAAAAGTTGTTGAGTACCTCAGCTTTCTCCTCATCTGCTCTTACCAGTTTGCCGGTCTCGCTCATGAGCGGGGGTACGCTTTCTTTGACCATCTTTTTCTGGCTGACATGCCTGTAGAAGCCCTTCTTGTTATTTTTCGCATCCCTTGCCAAGTTTAGCTCCAGCTGTGCCTTGGCCTTCCTGACCCCATCCCTACACAACCGGGCAGCTTCCCTATACTCTTCCCAGGAAGCCAGTCCCTGCTTCCACTGCCTGTGCAGTTCCCTCTTCTTCCTTCGTTTGACCAGCATCTCTTGTCTCAGCCATGCCGGTCTCTTCCCTTCTCTGCCCGACTTCTTACACTTGGGGATCGAGAGCTCTTGCGCTCTGTGGAATGCATCCTTAAAGACCTGCCAGCTCTGTTCTGTTCCCCTGTCACTGAGGACCGTTTCCCAGGGAGTCCTTCTGACTATCTCCTTGAAGAGCTGTAGATTTGCCCTCCTAAAATTTAGGGTCCTGACTATGTTCTTCATTATTCCCATTTCCCTCAGTAGTGTTATTTCCACCAGCGCGTGGTCACTGCAGTCTAGGCTGCCTCCGATCTTGACATCCCGAACGAGCTCACTTGCACTGGTGACCAACAGGTCTAGTATCACATCCCCTCGGGTAGGGTTGCTTATTACCTGGCTTAAGAAGTTGTCCTCAATGCATTCTAGGAACCTGCTGGATTGCCTACATCTTGCTGTGTTGCTTTTCCAGCAGATGTCGGGGTGGTTGAAGTCCCCTAGTAGGACGAGAGCCTGCAAGCGCGAAGCCTCCTGGAGTTGGAGGAAGAACGCTTCATCTGTCAGCTCCTCTTGATCTGGCGGCCTGTAGTAGACACCAACCACTAGGTTCCCTTGGTTGCCTCTCTCTCCGATTCTTACCCATAAGCTTTCAACCTGCTCGTCGTTATTCTTCAGGGACAGCTCTTCACTCTGTAATGTTTTCTTGATGTAAAGGGCAACACCCCCGCCCCTCCTTCCTTGCCTGTCCCTTCTGAACAGCCTTATGAGGACATTACCTGGTTCCAGGCTCCTCACAGCAGTGCCTGGTGAGAAAGTGAGGGGCAATGGGTGTCACCCGAAAGAGGAGAGTTTGAGGCTGGAGGGAGAAACTTTTTCACCAAGACTGCCAGGGAGTGGCACAGATTTCTCAGAGAGGCTGTGCATGCTTGGAGGATTTCCAGACCAGCTGCATAAAGCCTTGAGCAGCTTGGTCTGATTTCACAGTTGACCCTGCTTTACAGCAGAGGTTGGACTAGATGAAACTCTGAGGTTCCTTCAATCCAAATCGTCCTAAGGTTTTAAGTGACGAGTTTTCATTGTGACAGGCCTAAAACACATATTTCCGGATCAATACAGCTGAAGAAGACAACTATCTTACAAAAAAAAGGCTGTAAATCTTAGCTAGGATCTGTGTTTCTAAACCAGACATTTTTGATGCACAACATTTTGACATGAAAGCCCAGAAATAGCTGAGCTATCATCGTGTGTTTTTACAACACATTAACACAGATTCACATACTGAAATACACACAAAAAAATTAAAAAACAGCTTTGACTTTTTTTGTTTATATATACGCATAGCATGAAAATCTCCTAGACAGTGAATTTTGTTCTTTCTGTATTTTCAAAGGTCTATGACAGCTTTTGGATTGCGAGACCAACTGGCTCCTTGTAGAGGGTTAGTTGTATAACAAACTGTTACAGAGCCACCAATCTGCTTTATAACACAATAAGATTTCTTCACACTCTTGGAAAAAAAAGAAAACAAACAGAAACCCACTTCAATTGTCACATATTGGAGATCATTCATAGCAATTCTAAGAGTCCATCAGCATCACTGATCCAGACACTTGAGTTGCTCAGTGGATTACAACATACCCAGGACTTAGAGATGCTCATGTAGCAAATCCTTTTTCTTGATGCAGGGATGGAAGATTAGCCCATTAATTACAACCTTAAAAACAGTGCTACCCTAAATCTCTTCTCTTGCAAATTACTGTAGTTATATACATTACAAACTTTAATTGGGTAAGTATTCTGAAAGATTCTGAATGATGAGAGCTAAATGAATGCCCCATGCAAGACCAAAATATGCACTATAAAATGAGAAATTCTGAGGAGGAACCAGTGTTTTCAGCAAGAAGACTAAAGAATTCCTAAGTAAAATATGTCAGGAAAAATAAAAGCAGTGAGCAAAATTTAATAGGAGACCCGTGTCTTCACTGCTTTGCGCCATATACAAAATGGAAGCACATTTGGGAAAATACACTGATTTGGCAGGACTTCACATCTACTTTTCATTCACATCGTAGAAGTATAACTGATTAAACAGAGAGCAAGTCAACAAACTACAGCAGCATTCATTTTTCATTTCTACAATATATGTCAATAGGGTGCAAGAGAACTACCTTTCTTGAAAGCAAGTCAATATAACTCTAGATGTTTGAAAGACTGGTATTAAATTGACATAATAAAGATTTAATGGCCAAAGAAAGATTCCACTGCTTAATATATAAAATAATTCAGAATTCTTTCAGTTTTTTAAGCAGAAAGAGAATCTACACAGTTGTGGAAATGTTTACTTACAAAAACGGCTGCTGTTGTAAGCACCTCCATACTGAAACCTTTTATTTCCAAGGCTTCTCTAAGAGTAAACGTTCTCAAAAGTAACTACATGCTGGTTTGTTTCACTCTGGGCAAGGTAGAACTCTGTATTTACAACGGGTGAGAAGACAATACTGGGGAGTGTTCTCCCATTTATTTCAATGGGACCATGCAAAAGTAAAGAATTTGGAATCTAGTATTTTGTTGGGGTCAAACAATTTTCTTTTTAAGGATCATTTATTTTCAGCCATGGAATCCATAAGGACTACAGTCTCACAGTGCTAGATAGTCTTTAAAAACAAATATATATACCGAAACTTATTCAGAACAGGGAGTGTCAAAGACATGAGATATAACATGGAATAAAAAGAACAGACAGGAGAATATAATGTCACAACAAAATTACTTAAAATTTAAGACTTTTAATAAAATACGCTCTGTATTTTTTCCCAGAGATGGATTTCCAAACATAACTTTTTCTTCTTTTATGAAGAAACCCTTAAAACAGACAGAAACACTGATGCTAATGGGAAAAGAGGAATCTCCAGCAGTAGAAATCTCATTTCTGTCAGTCATGGTAAGAATGAAGAACCCTCACCCTCCTTGGATACAACCCTGATAAAACAAAGCACAGCTCTCCAAGTCCCCTGTACATCAGATTTTTAAAAATGAGAATAATTTTGGTATTAAGGCTCCCAAATTTTGGTACTTATTTGAAGGTCTCTTCTCTTTCAGAAGAGAACAACTCCATCCAGTTGCTTAAACAAATGCACCTAGTGCTGTCTGAGACACCCCAGGGTACCCTTCCTGCTGCTCAAGAAGACGGCGAGTTTCTCATACATCTTGTGACATATGCTGGCCTCATGTAAATAGCTGAGTATCCTAATGCATATCCAAGGGGCTGAGCACTCATGTTTAGGCAACTGAACTAAGCCTCTAGTTAACAGAGTCAGTGGAGGCTAAAAGGGCTGCCAGGGGTCCATTTAAATAGTTGTCCCCATATGGAAATTATACGTGCAATCTCACACACAGATTCCAGATTACAGCACTTTTGATACTATTCGACTAGTAAACACTTTGGTGGTTGATGTGTTTCTCAGTAGACATTAACCTCATCTCTATTTTTCCCCCCAAAAAACCCCAAAATACAGAAATAACTGCAGAAACTACGTTGCCCCTACTTCTTTTCACTGACTGTGTAAATGGGTAGACTTTCAAAGAAAAATCTAATAACCATTGAAAGACATTTATCAGAAAATCTGTGCCATTTTCAGAAACCTGAAAAGGCTGCCTGAGCCAGAAAAAGTATATCTTGTGGCCAGCAGGTTGGGGGAGGGGATTTTGCCCCTCTGCTCTGCTGAGACCACACTTGGAGTCCCGCGTCCAGCTCTGGAGCCCTCAGCAAAGCAAAGACAGGGATCTGTTGGAGCAGGCCCAGAGGAGGCCACAGAAATGGTCAGAGGGATGGAAAACCTCTGCTAGGTGGAAAGGCTGAGAGAGTTGGGGCTGTTCAGCCTGGAGAAGAGAAGATTCTGGGGAGACCTTATTGCAGCGTTCCAGTACATAAAGGGGGCTTATAAGAAAGATGAGGACAATCTTTTTAGTTTTGACAGGACAAGGTGTAATGGTTTTAAACTAAGGGAGGATAGATTTAGACTGGATATAACAAAGAAATTTTTTACCATGAGGGTGGTGAAACACTGGCATGGGTTGCCCAGAGAGTTGGTCAATGTCCCATCCCTGGCAACTTTCAAGGTCAGACTGGATGGGGCTCTGAGCAACCTGATGTAGTTGAATCATCGAATCATATAATCATAAGTTGGAAAAGACCTTTAAGATCATCACATCCCACCGTCACCATAACACCACCATGCCCACTAAACCATGTCCCAAAACGCCACATCTACATGTTTTTTGAACCCCTCCAGGGATGGTGACTCAACCACTTCCCTGGGCAGCCTATTCCAATGCCTGACCATTCAATGCCTTCAGGCTTCAATGCCTGAAGGTGTCCCTGCTCATTGCAGAGGGGTTGGACTAGATGACTTCTAAATCTCTTTCAACCCAAAGTATTCTATGATTCTTTGATATCTGTATGTCTATGCATTTGCTTTTCATGGATTTTTTTCACCATAAATTTGTCTAATTGTTTTTTTTAGAACTTATTTATATGATGGATAAATACAGCATTTTTGGCGAAGGAGTAACACAGTTTCATTATCAAATGTGAAACAAAGAAAAGAAGCCCTCTTAATTTCACACATCCCACCTAATGACTTACTTTGTTGTTCCCCAATAACTGGGTTCTGAGTAAAATGGTTACTTATTTTGTGTTCTCGCAACATTTGTGATTTTACATAATTGTCATAACAGATATGAACAGTCTTCTTCCAAGATGAAACATCCTAGTGGATTTAGTTTATTCTTGCACAGAAGTATTCCCATACTTTTGAGTTGCCAGGTCACCCTTCACCATTTACTTACAAGTCCTAGAATAACCTTTCTTTGACCTTGGTAATAATTGTAGAAGAATTCAATATATGGGTGTAATATGAAATTACAGAGAAACATAATACATTTTTGTTTTCTTCATCACACGTCTCCGAGCAAATTCTATTTAATGTTTTGACTCCTGAACAGAGAGTTTACTTTTTCAAAGACACCTCTGTGATGACTCCTCCTTTCTGCAATGACAAAATCGAAGTCAAATCTTACCTTTTGTTGGAGGTGGTGGCGGGTGGGCAAAAACACACAACCGTATACACACAATTAATTAGTTAACTAACTGAGGTTATTTCATTTACAAAAAAATAATTTCATCTGTGATTTTACCTCCCATTCACTCAGCATTCTCACATCCTCCAATTATTTTTCTCCTTTAGCTTCAAAGAAAAGTCTGCTGCTATGTTTTGTAGTGCCTGCAAACTTTCGCAACTCATTCCTCACCCCATACACAAGTCATTTGTGCAGGGACATAAGCTCAAATCTTGGGGAAACCAACTGGCAGCTTCTCTGAACTGTGAGAAAGGACTATTTATTTCAGCGTTTTTATTTTTCCTGTCACCTAACTTTCTTCCTATCCAGCAGCAGCAATATTACATTGAGTGAAGTACCATAGGTCACATTTAGCGAAAAAATAAACCTGAATTTCATTTTTATATTGTCTGTTGTGGCATTAAATTACATGCAAGTGTGCATTTGGTGACTCATGGTCATAAGCAGAACACAATGGCTTTGATACTTCAGTCAGTGCAAGGGGTATTTTCTTTACTTTACTTGCATGCTCAGCACTGACTGTGCTAAAATGGAGTATTAGCTAAAGGCCTGTGATATTACTGACTTTTGTGTGATAAAAAACTAACTTGAAGCTGAAGGCAGGCCATAGGGAAGCATTTACTTCTTCAGCATGTGGGCCAACAAAATAATCAAAACAAATATTTATTGTGGTCTCTTAACTATATCTACCCTTACACACCTTCCCCTCACAAATCAAAAACTTCTACAACCTAGAGTACTATAATTTGCCATTTGTACTTAGAATCATAGAATTGTCAAGGTTGTAAAATACCTCTAAGATCACCAAGTCCAACCATCAACCCATCACCACCATGCCTGCTAAACCATGTCCTGAAGTGCCATATCTACACATTTTTTGAACACCTCCAGGGTTGGTGACTTGCTCCTCTTGAATTGTTTAATCTTCAATAAAATAAAGATAAATTTACATTCTGCAAAAAGTAAATTTCCATTTTTAATTCCATTTCCGTAAAGAGTTTTGAAGAGTCTGGGGCAATTTGGGATAAAAGTTGTCTACACAAAGCTTGAATAACACCTTATTCAGCTTTTGTGACTAGAGTTACACAAGGTAATAAATGGGTTATGTATAAAAGCATGTACAAGAGCTGTTTTTTCAAAGTATCAGTCCATTTTCAAAGAAGGTTATGTCTAAGTGGTAGAGTCACAAAAGTTTAGGTTGAAAGGGACCTCTTGAGTTGATCTAGTCCAATTCCCCTGATCAAGCAGGGTCAGCTACAGCACGTTGCCCTGAACTGTGTCCAGTCGGGTTTTGAATATCTCCAAGGAGGGAAACTGCACAACCTCTATGGACAACCTGTGCCAGTGTTTGACCACCCTCGCAGTTAGAAGGAAAAAAAAAGGCAGCACTCAGAACAGATAGCTCCATCTTCTTTACAGTCTCCCGTCAGGTATTTGTACTACATATATACATTGGGTATTAAGATCCCCCTGAGCCTTCTCTTCTCTCGACTGAGCAAATCCAAGATCTCTCAGCCACTCCTCCTATGAAAGATTACTCCAACAAGTAAGCACTATACTGTCAAATCACTGTTTTGCCAGAGCAGCTCCAGAAAAAGAAGACCCTTGAAGACTGACATTTTTTACTCAGATTACGTAGGGAAGAGATTATCAGAGTATGATCGTGAAGCTCCCCTTTATTTAAAAAAATAATAAAAAGGGAAAAAAAATTAAACAGAGAACATCTATTAGCTGCCAAGTTTGGAGCTGGCTAAGCATTGTCTTTTTCTATGATCTCTTTTTAATTCATGCACAGTAACAAAGTCTTTCATACTAAGGTAATGCAGAGACTTTTGTCCTTGATCATATCTCAAAGTAGTATCTCTGTTTCTCCAAAAGAAATGAAACCAAACTTTCTGACTTTCTAGGTCTTAGGATGGGCAATTTATATTTGCAATTATGATCAAAGACTGCATTTCCTTTCCAAAGAAGAGCAGACAATTTCTCTCCTACAACTCAAGCTCATTAACACTTCCTCAGAACTCAGAGCCAGACTGTGGAACCAACGCATGAATAATAGTGCAGCTCAAGAGGAAGGTGCTCATCTGAAGGGTGTATATGGCTTATTGGTACAACTTCCAAGCATATCACAGTCTTTATTCTAAATAAGGGAAGTGCCAATTTTCACTTTTGCTCTGGACGATACTGGAGCAGACTAAGGTTCTATAAGAATGCATTGATAAAGACTGGTGGAAGAGAAAAGCTGCAATGAGACCAAGTCTAATTGAACTGCATAAAACAACATTGGCGGATGATTACGCTCCACTCCACCCACTCATCAGGCAAGAACACAATGGAACTTTGTTCACTGATTTGCAGCTTCTCAAGGCCAGGAAACTGGCAATTAATTTAACCCAATGCAGTTTTACCTTATATTTTTTTTACCTTATACTTTTCCTAGCATCTCCTTAAAACTATGCCAATTTGTCTACTCTAAACACTGGATGAGAAGTAGTAAACACTGAAGTATTTAAGAACTTAAGTGGTCATAAAATGTGTAAAAAGACATCTGATTTACAGCATCTGCTTTACCAAGTCTCCATTTTTTTAAATGTATTTTCATTCCCTTTCAATCCCTGGTATTTCTAAGCTGCAATCAGCTGCAGCCAGTGGTTGTGCAGAGGTTGTGCAGGCCCTGGAGGTATTCCAGATGAATTTGGATAAAGCCCTGAATAACCTGGTCTAAGTAGGATGTTGGACAATGTAACCTCTTGAAGTGTCTTCCAACCTGATGCATTTGCACTGAAATGAATACAGCCCTTTGTGAGAGGTATTGTTTCTGCCTCCACTGAGAGTCATAAAATTTACACTACTGCTGTGTGGGTCAGACAGCTATTTACTGAATCAAGTTTATCATATAAAACAAACTGTGATTCTGAAGAAGGAAGTGCTTTAATTGCACATTCAGAGAAATCCTTATTCAGCTACAGCACAAAGGAAAGTAGCATTTATCACCAGAGGAGAAGTGATACCAGTGTTCAAAACTGAAGTTGTTTTATCTATTTACCAAATGGAAGATATTAATACAAAAGAAGCATTAATCGCTAAAAGAATCTTCTAAAAATGGAATTTCATGGTGCGGACTCAAGGCCAGTGTCACACAGGACTGCATGCAAACGACAGCTGGCCCTTCAGAGTAAGACTCACAACAGCCCACATGAAAAGATAAAGTTACTTAAGGCACCAGATGAAGCTAGGTTTTCCTGAAATCCTACAGTCAAATACCTAGGATTTAGGGAAGCAGGACCACTTTGCCAGAAGCAGCAGCAAAATGAGAGTAACGTATATTAGGTCTAAATAAATGTAGCAGGATTTTAGACAGGATGACACAGGGCTAACAGATTTATGCTTGCACTGCCTGTGCTATGAGCATGAGATAGCTTTAGTTCAGACGCTACAGATCCGTGTCATTATCACAGTATGTCTCAGCAGGAAAACAGGTCAAACTTCCTCTGGCACGGAGCAGCACTTCAGATGAATTCTTGGCTTCAAGTCTGGAGATGTCTTATCTCTGGACAACTGAGAGAATGAGACAGCACAGCTGGTATCCACTTGTATATGTTCCTTTAGGTATGTCCTTTGTGGTCTAGTGACTAAGACATATACCGCTCCTATGATAGAGGGAAATTTCAGTGGTTTAGGTTGTGATGCAGTAATCATTGGTAATTGATTGGTAAATAGTAGATCTGTGGTACCTTTTTATCAGATACTTAGCAATATCTAGGACCAACTACTTCTACCTCTACATATGAGAAAAGCATTGAGTCACATCAAAATTTCAGTTTAGCTCCTTCATGTGACTCTAACTGAACAATATTGGGAGGCTATCTTCTAAATGTTTGGGCGAAGGTCCGTTCCAAACTGTATCACCCTACAGTACTATGAAGAGAGGTGAGGTGTGCAGCCAACCACACACAAGGCATGGTCATCTGCTTGATAGTCCTGAAAACTGTGTCCATCCACAGATTCTCAGTCTGACATACTATCTGTTATCTCTTGACCTAAGCCACATTTTCCCATGCTGTATAAGGTCTCTTTGCTGTATCACAGCACAGCACAGTCCAGACATTTCTCTTCTATACAAAGAAATTATTTTTTCATAGATCCTGGTAAAGCTACTTAAAAGCTTAATATTAAACTTTTTAGAAGTGATTCCTGAGATCTGGGTGCCAAACCGAAGTTACAACAGATGCAAAGAAACTGACTCCAGAGTAATAGGTAGGGTCATCCCCTGGAAACGTGCTCCAGTGAATTAAGATGACATTGAGAATTTATATGCTCCTACTGTCAAGACAAAAATAGGCAGCATGTTGATGCACTTCAGAATGCACGGACATGGTAGCCAAAACACAACATACTATAAGTAACAGCGGTTACACCCCTCTGGAGCACAGTTACCAGGCATTATTTATAACAAAACCCCATAATCTGTGCCAGAACTTCAGTGTTGGAAGTTGCAATGAGACAGCTAGGAAGCTCCAATTCCTCTCAATGGGCAGAGCTCAAATTACATCCAGTACTCAGGCCCTATCCCTCTCTTCCAACCAGAACAACCACCTCTCCCCTATGTAGTCCTGTCCAACATCTGGAGTCCTACGCCTCCTTTACATTAGCCTCATCCCCATATAACACCCACATGTTATTCGTTAGCTCTTTTTCACAGCGGTGATGCCTTTCGACCCCATCTAACAACAAGCCTGTATTCTGCAACCCATTCTGGGGAGTTAACCTAAGCATTTAATTCTTTTAACTGCTATGAATCTGATTTCTTCTTGCAATCAATTAGTAATCAGAGGTATGGCTTTGCCTTACCACCAATAACATTACATTTAAGTGGCTTCATCCTCTCTCCCAGAAACATATCCATCTTGCCCCATTCCAATTTGTTTTTAGTCAGTTCCACGTACATTCCTTTTAAAGCTTTCACAACACTGAATAGTGTTAAGGAAAATAACCAGAGTGCAAAAAACACAAAGTCTAGAAGAAGCTAATTATAACATTACATCTGACAAAATAAGATGTGTTCATTTGTGAGGTGACCTGTACAGACTTCCTCCGTGAGCTCCCCACAATGCTTCTTGCATACAAGTGCGCAGTAGGTGGGCAGAGAAAAAGAGTGAAGATATTCTCTTGATAAATCAGTGCAGCTGAGTCAGTACCAAGTATTTACTATTTAGCAGAAAGCAGACAGCTGGTTTACACCTTTGAGAAAGCAAAGAGACAGCATCAGCAGAGCTGATACAGCCTGAGACTGCAATTGTAGCAGGAAAAGCACAGATCGGAAAGTGCTGGACTCAACTCATTCATTATGTGCATGAATTCAGAACCATTAAAACCAGATACATTTACACAGAATCATAGAATAGTTTGGGTTGGAAGGGACCTTTCAAGGTCATCTAGTCCAGCCCTCCTGCCATGGCGAGGGACATTTTCAACCAGACCAGGTTGCTCAGAGACCCGTCCAACCTGACCTTGAACGTTGCCAGGGATGGGGCCCCTGCCTGGGCAACCTGTTCCAACATTTCACCACACTCATTGTAAAAAATTTCACCCTTACATCCAGTCTAAATCTATCCTCTTTTAATTTAAAACAATTGCCCCTTCTCCTGTAGCAACAGGCCATGCTAAAATGTCTGTCCCCATCCTTCTTACAGGCTCCCTTTAAGTATAGAAAGGCCACAAATAAGGTGTTCCCAGAGCTTTCTGTTCTCCAGGCTGAACAGCCCCAACTCTCTCAGCTGGTCCTCCTAGGAGAGGTGTTGAAGCCCTCTGACCACTTCTGTGGTCTCTTCTGGCCCTGCTCCAACAGGTCCAGGCCTTTCCTGTGCTGAGGACTCCAGAGCTGGATGCAGGACTCCAGGCGGGGTCTCACCAGAGCAGAGCAGAGGGGCAGAATCCCCTCTCTTGACCTGCTGGCCACACTGCTTTTGATGCAGCCCAGGGTATGGTTGGTCTTCTGGGCTGCAAGCGAACATTGTCAGCTCACTTCCACCTTTTCATCCACCAGCACCCCCAAGTCCTTCTCGGCAGGGCTGCTCTTAATCCCCTTATCCCCTAGCCTGTATTGATACTGGGAGTTGCCCCAACCCAGGTGCAGCACCTTGCACTTGGCCTTGTTGAACATCATGAGGTTCACTTGCACCGACTTCTCGAGCTTCTCCACGTCCCTCTAGATGGCATCCCATCCCTCAGGCATGGCAACGCACCACTCAGCTTGGTGTCATCTGCAAACTTGCTGAGGATGCACTCAATCCCAATGTGTATGTCATTGATGAAGACATTTATGACAGACGATACAAAGAAGGTGGAGTTACTGAATGCCTTCTTTGCTTTTGTCTTTACTGCTAAGGCTGGCCTTCAGAAATCCCACTCCCTGGAGGTTAAGAGGCAAAGCCTGGAGAAAGGAAGACGTTCCCTTGGTTGAGGAGGATCAGGTTAGAGATCATTTAAGCAAACTGGACACCCACAAATCCATGGGCCCCAATGGGATATGCCTGCGAGTGCTGAGGGAGCCGGCAGATGTCTTTGCTAAGGCATTCTCCATCATCTTTGAAGGTCACAGAGAACCAGAGAAGTGCCTGAGGACTGGAGGAAAGCCAACAACACTCTAGTCCTCAAAAAGGGCAAGAAGGAGGACCTGGGGAACTACAGGCCGGTCAACCTCAGCTCCATCCCTGGAAAGGCGATGAAACAGCTCATTCTGGATGTCATCTCTAAGCAAGTGGAGGAAAAGCAGGTCATCAGGAGTCAACACGGACTCACCAAGGGAAAATAATGCTTAACCAATATGACAGATTTCTATGATGCCATGACTGGCTGGGCAGATGAGAGGAGAGCAGTGGATGTTGTCTACCTAGACTTCAGCAAGGCTTTTGACACTGTCTCCCATAACGTCCTCCTAGGGAAGCTCAGGAACTGTGGGCTGGATGAGTGGACTGTGACGTGGATTGAGAACTGGTTGAATGGCAGAGCTCAGAGGGTTGTCATCAGCAATGCTGAGTCTAGTTGGAGGCCTGTAACTAGTGGTGTCCCCTAGGGGTCAGCACTCAGCCCAGTCTTATTCAACTTATTCGTCAATGACCTGGATGAAGGGACAGAGTGTACCCTCAGCAAGTTTGCTGATGACACCAAACTGGGAGGAGTGGTGGATACACCAGAAGGCTGTGCCGCCATTCAGCGAGACCTGGACAGGCTGGAAAATTGGGCAGAGAGGAACCTGATAAGGTTCAACAAGGGCAAGTGCAGGGTCCTGCACCTGCGGAGGAATAACCCCATGCACCAATACAGGCTTGGGGTGGACCTGCTGGAAAGCAGATCTGTGGAGAGGGACCTGGGAGTGCTGGTGGACGACAAGTGGACCGTGAGCCAGCAGTGTGCCCTGGCTGCCAAGAAGGCCAATGGGATCCCGGGATGCATTAAGAAGAGTCTGGTCAGAAGGTCGAGGGAGGTTCTTCTCCCCCTCTGCTCTGCCCTAGTGAGGCCCCATCTGGAGTACTCTGTCCAGTTCTGGGCTCCACTCTTCAAGGAAGACAAGGAACTACTGGAGAGAGTCCAGTGGAGAGCTATGAAGATGATGAGGGGCCTGGAGCATCTCTCCTATGAGGAAAGGCTCAGGGATCTGGTCTTGTTCAGCCTGAAGAAGAGAAGACTGAGAGGGGATCTTAGAAACATCTTAAGGGTGGGTGTCAGGAGGATGGAGCCAGACTCTTCTCAGCGGTGCCTAGTGACAGGACAAGGGGCAACAGGCACAAACTGAAGCACAGGAAGTTCTGTCTGAACATGAGGAAGAACTTCTTCCCTCTGAGGGTGACGCAGCACTGGCACAGGCTGCCCAGGGAGGTTGTGGAGTCTCCTTCTCTGGAGATATTCAAAATCCACCTGGACGTGGTCCTGTGCAGCCTGCTGTAGGTGAATCCGCTTTACACAGAATCACAGAATCAGAGAATGGTAGGGGATGGAAGGGACCTCTGTGGGTCATCTAGTCCAACCCTCCTGCCAAAGCAGGGTCACCTACAGCAGGCTGCACAGGACCTTGTCCAGGCGCGTCTTGAATATCTCCAGAGAAGGAGACTCCACAACCTCCCTGGGCAGCCTGGGCCAGTGGTGCGTCACCCTCACAGAGTGAAGAAGTTCTTCCTCATGTTCAGATGGAACTTCCTGTGCTTCAGTTTGTGCCCATTGCTCCTTGTCCTGTCACTGGGCACCACTGAAAAGAGCTTGGCCCCATCCTCCTGACACCCACCCTTGAGGTATTTATGAGCATTTATAAGGTCCCCTCTCAGCCTTCTCTTCTTCAGGCTGAACAAGCCCAGCTCCCTCATCCTCTCCTCACAGGGGAGATGTTCCAGTCCCCTCATCATCCTTGTAGCCCTCTGCTGGACCCTGCTTTAGCAGGATGGTTCTCCAGAGGTCCCTTCCATCCCCTACCGCTATGTGATTCTGTGATATTAAACAGTACTGGTCCCAGTACAGACCCCTGAGCGACATCGTTCATCACTGATCTCCACCCAGACACTGACCTGTTGACCATCATTCTCTGCATGTGACCATCCAGATAATTCCTATTTGACCAAACAGTCCATAGAGATAAGTTTCTGAATAAAATGGGTTTCCAAGTCTATATTTCCCTTATTTGCTGCTTATTATTATTCATAGGCTGTTTTTGTTTGTGTGTTTGCTTTGCTTTGTTGTTCTTTAAAAAGATCTTTGTTCCGTTGTTTGACATGCTTCACTGTAAGTAAGGAGCATCCACTTTTCACCTACAGCAGGGCTCCGGGGCTCTTCCGTTCAAACAATCTGTCACAGGTTATTGTGTTACAGCCATGAGATGCCTGGCAAGCATATAAAGGTCACACTTCACCTTGAAATATTTGTAAGAAACATATCTGCAGCGTAATCCTTGCACTGAATATGCATCCTAGAAACGGGACATGGCTTCCCCGCATCGGCTGCAGTGTAATGATTATAGGTCATTTCTATCAGGTTGCTTGCTTATAACCAATACAAACCCCTCAGCATGGATACATCAAGGGACTCTTCACAGACACAACCATGGATGGTGACTCATGACTAAACTAAACCTGATCCAGAGCACAGCCCTTGGACTGCACTCACCCACCCTGCGCAACTGCTCGAACAGTTTCTGGAGTGGGTTTGACCTTGGCCACTCTCAAACGAGTCCCAGGCAAAGCAAGGGGAAAAAGAGTTTTAATGCAAGGACGGAAGCTCCTCTGTGGATGTCCTCTGCTGCACAACAGAGGTACAGGCACAGTCAATTGCAGCACAGCATGAGCAATCAGCCGTCTTACAGCAATTTGTTTTCCCACATGAAACATTCTGGAGTTCTCCTAGCAGCTGCATGGGAATCTCAGTTCATAGACCATGGAAGGCTGGTGAAGGACAGGGTGTAAAGGTGCAACAGTGTGACACAAAGGCGACTACATCCCTTTGTTGCCAACTGCTGTGATGTACTAAGTACATTGAACAATCGGGTCTGATATTTCTCTAACCTAGCTGATGTTTTTCTTTTAATCTTTATGCCATACTGCAAGAAAAAATGAGTAACTTTGCATTCACGTGTAGATTTTTGCAATATACAGTAAATTATGAAGAGGGTCAAATAGTCAAAATTAAAAAGAAAAAAATATAGCTAATCCTGTGGTGGAAAAAAACCCCTGAAAGTTATTACATAATTAAAAACACCTCGGAAGGAAGGAAGGAAGGAAGGAAGGAAGGAAGGAAGGAAGGAAGGAAGGAAGGAAGGAAGGAAGGTGCAAATGAAGGTCACACTTGTCACCTAAACTCCTGCATATCCAATTTTTAAGTGCTTGACTTTGCAACTTGCAGTATTCTTTCAATGCACTTTTCTTTTTTTATTTAAAAAATAGACAAAAATCCTGATGACAAGGCCAGTCCTAGAGGAAAAAAATGATTTCAAAACAGTAATTTCTGGCTGATAGTTCTCCTTCAAATGGGAAAAAACCATCAGGAAAAAGGTTTGATTGTAGGAAAGCTCTGGCTGTAGAAAACGACTTGGTTCCCTGAAGGGCCTGAAAACAAATACAAAACAAAGGAAACCACATGGTAAAAATCAACAGAATAGATAAAGAGAAAAAACAGACCATGAAGACTGGAAACACTGGCAGAAAGCAGGTACAAATGCAAGGGTCAGAAAAACCTCAAGGGAGTTTGAGAAAGAGAACTTTAAACTGGACACAAGGGAGGCTGGTAGAGCCTAAGTACGTACGAATAAAGGACATCTGCCTACAGAAGCGGATGCTAGGAGAGTATCAGGGGAAAGTATTATACAAGTTTTCCCTGTTAATACTCTTCCTTCAGCATCTGTCACTGATGGAGACAGAACACTTTGCTCTGTGTACCTTGGTCTGACTCAATACCCTTACCCTGACATTCTTATAAACCCTCTATGCAGGCTGAAAATCAAAAAGGAATACTCCATATAGAACAGATGATTATGGCCTACTCTGAAACTACAAACCAACCAGCCTGATGTTGCCTTATCCATTTCTTCAAGGAAAGAATTATTAATGCCTTGAGAGCTATGTAAACTACTGCACAGAATTTGCACACCCACACACACATAAGCATGCATACGATAGACAGGTTGAGAACAAGTTGCTTAGCTTTAAAATGAAGAATACCTCCACCATTTTCTCTGAGCTACTTAACTTTTCCCCCCATTATATATGAGTGTGTATATGTATATATGTGTGTGTATATGGATATATAAAATTAGATACTTAAAATACTCATTTCAAATTATTCTCAGAAGTTAGAAAAAAGCCTAAAAACCTGTGAATGGGATTTCTAGCAAGATCACCTGGTGTCCACTGTTGAAGGAATAAGAGCCCCTCAACAGCAACGACGTAGGTGTTGTTGCACTTTTGCAGCTGACTGCTAGGAGATTCTTACAGTCTTTTAGTTTGTCTCAGCAAAGACTGGGCTCTACTCTGACAGACAGCTTCCGTCATCTTGGTCATAATGGTTGACAGAAAAATTCTATGTTCTTTGCAATTTGGACAGGTTTTTCTCTTACTATTTCATTTTTAATCCCTTTTTGTTTATTTTTTACTAGAGGATCATTTGGTGGCTGAGAGAGAATGTCCTCAAAATGCTCATAAAAGGGGTCTGCTCTGTTTTTGGCTGCATGCTTGGGCAGAACAGCTGTTCCAAGCACAGGATACCTTCCTACCTCTAAGCATACGAGCACTTCTTGCTTAACACGTCAGTGATCACGGTTATTGCTGTAGTCAACATGGAAATTCGCCTCCAATGGACAAATACTGACATTCTGAGCAGCTGGACTGACTCCCTGAAAGAGGGACATCTCTTCTTTAAATATACAGAGAGAGCCTTAAAGAATAATTTAGGGAACATACTTAACTTTTTCATGGCTAGAGGCAGAACAGATTAATCTGAGCTTCAGACAGTACGAGAGCCCAGAGTTTCATGTGCTATGGAGCTAGTTACTGAATGGCTGCTGTCCCCAAGGGTCAAGGTTTCTCTTTTAACATCCTACATGATAGGCTTGTGTTGAAGGCTTTTACTATTTTATTTACAATACTTAATTTTGGCCTGTTTAATAAACTGTGAAGCTTCATAACAATAACTTAAAATTGCCAGAAGAAATTCTACCACCTGGAGAAATGACTATGTACAGTTCTTTGAGTACACATGAAGCTTAGTAAGGGAAACACAATGGTTCCTTCCCTGGTCTGAAATGCATATATTTTAGTTCTAATAGGACAGTACAGGTAGGACAACCAGATTAAAGTTTAATTCAAGGAGCCTGTGGCTAGAGGAGTGAACATCCTTGTCTCTAACATTATCTATCTAGTTTACAATATCCTATATTTATCTGTCATTCATAGCTGTTACACTGGATGGCATTTTCTCACTGCTGTTATGGAACAAGAAAGGGTCTGTTTCTTTCCAGAACAGCCATTGTACACAATTTTAAACACCGGTTTTGCTTGAGCTGAACAACCAAAAGGAAGGACACCCGCAGGTGGCAGTGATCGCCAGAATATCATGCAGAGAAATGACATTCAAAAGGCAACTCATCAACAGTTCTAGACGGCAGATAAGCACGACACTTAGGGGCATCGACATTGCCCACCTCCTACGAAGGCATCACTGCCAGCACATTGTCTAATTTTAAAACAAGAAAAATTCCCCTCAGATGGGTTACAAACTGAAACGTCTCTGAATCCAGGCCACGGTTTTCATGACTATGAAGGCACAAATCAATACAAAAATACACAGTTCTCTAGGGAGATGATTACATCATGTGTGATGTGTAATTACATCAATTTAATAATTACTTAAGTTGTCTCAGTTTTTCAGGATTTAAAAAAAATATATATCACCGAGTTTATGATAGTAGAAGAAAAGCTCTGCCTGGTTCTCAAATAATACAGGTTTGTGTGTGTGTGTAAAACAGTAAATTCTTAGACTAGCAATTTGCTGTTGCACCAAGAATGTACTAACAGTTACAATATCACACTGATACTAAGATTAAGAGCAGAAATAACACGCTGGGCAAGGTACGTCAGCAGACCTGTGTGTTATGTGTGTCATACTAGTACTTAAAATACATAGAGAGCCTTAACCAAAAAGATTACACAATGCAAATGCAAAACATAAAATACACCCATTCAGTTTGAGAGAAAATGAAGATATAGTAGAAGTTTGGGATCTTTTAAAGGATATCGCTTATGTCAAAACAAAAACTCTTTGCCTTTCATGAAGGAAAGATTTCCAGTTGACTTATCCCTAATAACGTGCACATTTAAAATTAAATAATCAAAGTTGCATGTCCAGGAAATATTACTGTTTTCACATTATAAATGTAATGTTTAGAGTTATGTACTTATTAATGTTCTATTTTTTGTCTGGTATCACTGTCTGTTTTGGGAGAGTTAAGAGGGAAGACTAGGATAAAGGAACAACTGGCAGTTGCTATGCTCTTATAAAACTATCATCTGTGATTATCAGTCTGTTTTTATATATAATCTACTGAGGGTAAAATGTGATTTGCAACATTAACTGGCATCAGTGCAATCACATAGCTGAATTCCCACGTGCCCCTTTGAAAATCTGCTCACTTTTGTACTTAAACTCCTCTCCCCCTACAGAACAGAGCACTGACTCTTCTTTGGCGAGATGAATCCCTGCCCACGTGATTTCACATGTCAGTCTATTCTAATCACTGTCAGCTGCCTCTGCTCATCCAAGCACAGCTCAGGCATTCAAAAGGGCTTCGAGATGCTTTCCTTGGCAACTCCATCGGATAGGAAACACAATACTTTGACGACTCCGAGTGTGGATAAGGAGAAGATATTTCCGGTATACGAACCTGCTGTTAACAGAAATAATAATAAAAACACAGATGCCTGTTATACTGTCTGACCTTCTACTTGCTGGGTGCTTTCCAAACTCTTTTTTCTTTGACAGATTTACTGCTGCACTAAGTAGCTTGTCACAGGAAAGCCTATATTGTTTGCTACTGCCATAACAATGTTGAACAAGGTCAGGTATCAAATAAAACCATGAAAAAAAAAAATCCCTTGCACTACATGGAAGTATGCAAAACCTGATTTTGTGTCTGTGTGCTTTTCCCCATACATGATAACTAATTTGGTTTTTTTTCTGCAGTATTCTGTCAAACATACACATATAGAGTAGACACAAATACATATGGAGATTATTTGCATATATATACATATTCATGTTGCATATATACACACTTTTAATTGGTTTGAACACTTCTCTGACCTCTGTGGTGTGGAAATAGCTTTCCATTTACAATCATTTCTCAATGTTACTTATCTTGATATTTGCCTTCTCCTGTAGTTCACCATTGAGACTGTTAAAATACAGCCAGTCCTAATAATAAAACTAAGCAGACCTATTTGACATAACAGAACATATATTATTCTCATTACCTTCAAAAATACTGTTTTTTTTTGCAATTTCTACAAAGCTATATATAAGCAGTTTTGCCACAAAAACAACTCATTAAACTATTAGCTGATAATGCTAGTTTTCTACACAGCGTTATTTTATGTATACAAAATAGTATATATCATGTGCTTGAATCTTTCTGTAGAACACCTTTTAAGAATAAAAACAGTCAAAAGTGCAAATATTCAAGCTTATTTTAATACTACTTACAAGTTTTTATGTTTACACACATTTATTGCAAAAATAATTGCAGAAAGTAAACTACTATCTAAAATTAGTGTCTATATCTATATCCTCATTCTTTCATATATAGATCTAAATATATATTACGTAATGGAATACAGACTTAGAGCTTCATATATTTTTTTTTGCTCAATTCGAAGAATTAAAAAAAAAAGATTCATCAGCGTATTAAGCTGAGTTTTCTACGGTGCTCAGTTTCTTTTATTTCACTATACTGAAATGAGAATTTTTATGAATATATATAGCTTTTCCAGGAATTTATAAAAAGGTACTTTAAAAAGTAGCCAGACTGGTTTAAAAAGTGTTCATTATTACTTTAAAAAAAAATCTAGATTTTTACATTTTACTTTTAATCCCTGTTTCTGAGAATTAATCGTAAAGAAGTTGTTTTCAGGATTACTTCCTACCAGTTTTATTAAGAATGTTGCTGATTCGGCCCTATTCTATGATTTAACATCTGAGCTTTTTTTTTCCTTCAGTCTCTCAAAGGGACAAATAGCAGTACAGTATGGAAAACGGGCTTGCTGCCTCCATGCAGATTGTATGTTTATCTATTCTTTGCCACTTTTTCACCAGTATTTGAAACACACTATGAATGTATACATACTATGTATACATTACTACATATTGTGTAATGTATACATTACATGTAATGCATACATTGCCTGTATGTGCGTATACATGTGTACTTATGCATATACACAGATACACACACATTAGGGGTGCTAAGACATTACTTTAAACCTGTTGGGCTTCATGGTTTTTCCTCAGACAAGAGGAGAACCTCACTGCAACATTTTCCTAACTGTTTTTTAAACGGACAAACATTTTGGGCACAGGCACATGAGGAATGGGAACACAGCAGGGAAACTTCATCTTGGATGATCACAGGTTTTAAACACCAAGGGAGAAAGAGATCCTCATTTGATGTAGCAGGTTCAGCTCCAAGAAAATTGCAGAGTGATGCCAGCTGAGGACCTAAGACATTCACATTGATAGAAAGGAAAGTCCTTTAACTCTGATCTTTATTCCCTAAAGTCATCAATTAAATATAGATTAAATTTAACTACTCCCAAGAATTAGGTCAAAAGCACTAATTCAGCTTGCGACAGTTTTTCTACATACAGCTGCTTACATAGTAGCCTTTACCCTAATTTTAAATCTCTCATGCCCCAAGTTATTATTTCCCAAAAGAAAAATAAGTGTAAAACATAACTGCAGAGATACCATATCACAGTTAAATATATTTGCAGATTCTGTTTTGAAACTCCTAGCCTGGCAAGCAGTGAGTTTTTACGAAACTATTCAAATATGTAAAATTCTATAAATGTTCCAAACATTACCCTTGAAGGATGTGCCACAATTCCCCATTTTAGGGAGTAATACTCAGGCACCAAGAGTCTTGGTTATAATACTAATGGCATATAAATCTGCACAGCTAATTTATATTTAAGCAAAGTAAGGAACCAGAAAGTAGTCAATCCTCCATCTAAACCCATGAAAGGCTTGAGCCAGTATGGAAAACCCAATGCAAATTGCAGTGGCATCTTGTGCTTTCTTACATAAGACCACAAAAAGGAAAAAAAAATTCTGTAGTCTCCAATTTTATGTAATAACTTGCTAGTTAAGACACTTATACCCTTGATATGGGTGACCCAAATTCAATTCTGTTCTCTGCACAAGCAGATTCAAACCCACACTTACAGAAACTCTCTAGCCACAAAGCTGAGTGATTTTATAGTGTTATATCACTTAGAGTTTGTCCATTGCAGAGAAAAATAATTTCGGGAGTCAATGAGTCCAGTCACAGCATGGCTCCACTTGCATACAGGACGCTCAGCTGAGAAGAGGTACCTGGCCTTGTCTCATTTTCCTGACAAATTCACATTTAAATCCTAAATTACCTGCCCAAGATCACACCTCCAGGCTATGGAGAGCGTTTCTTTTGCTCAGATGCTGCTGCGACAAGGTGTGCTATAGTCAGTGGTGTAACAACTCTTCTTTGTCCTCTCATATTGGCTGTAACATTGGAGTAATACCATTGACACAGGGGAAGTACTTATAACCTACATGTGCAAACACATGTAACAATACAGAGAGTATGTATCTGACACATAACAACATGTGCACTCTTAATATCAGTTGTTGTGCACATTATACTATCACCCACATCCTAACCTATCTAATACTTACAACAATAATATGAAGAACATATTGTAAAATAATTCAACACTTGACAGCAGGTAACTAGGGAATCCAAAGAACCAATCATTTCCACTTGCTTTGTTAAACCTGCAGCAATATTCTTGGAAGAAACACTCATTTTCAAACCACAGAACTAATATGCCAGTTACACTATATCTTTACTAGACATCTGAGCTATACACAGAAGTCCACTTAAGTGCTTAAGCCCCATCTATCCCAAATTACAGTTCCAAAATCCAAACTCATATTCCTGAAAACTCAGCAACAATTGAAATCCAGAATAACCTTTTTATGCACATAGTTTCTGGATGGAGAGGATTTTAAATCACCCAAGATGGACAAAGGTGTAAGCCAGACTCTGGTGTTCTCGAAACCTGAGCATATGTTATAAAGGGGAGGCCAGCATGATTACTATACCAGGAAGAGAGAAGACCCAAAACCACCCCAGCCAAAAAAACTGGTGATGATTTCCTGCTAATTGTAGGTTTCCCTACTCTGTGCCTTTAGGCAACACAAAAAAATAAACAGCCTACCATAAGGGTCCAAGCACTGAAGCACATATTTTCCTGAAGTATCTCTTCATTTGGCAAGACACTTGTGCTGATCTCCATTTCGCTAGGATCCAAACTCTGCTCTGGCAATTAGGTTGTGGTCTTTTTGTTTGTTTGCTTAAGAAAACAGCCAGTCCATTTTCTTACTCAGCCATTTGTTCTCCTTCAGCGAGAGTTCTTTGTTTGCTTTAATGCCTGCTAAATTATTACTGAGCACATTCAATAATGGGTTGGAACTGTGGTACAAACGCAAAAGCAGAAGTAACTTTTAAGCGGGTGTAATTATACTTAAGCAACTCTAAATTGGTTTCATCTTCGGTGCATTCGTGAGTGATGGAAAAGAGCTGCATCTTGTACAAACTAACACAAAACCTCAGAATGAGTTGGCGCTCCCTGAGCTTATTTGCTTTTCTCACTTCACTTTTCCAACTGACAGGTGGGTTTTGCAATTTCAAGGTTTTTTCTGATTATGGACCAGAAGCAATGTGACATTTAGGATCAGTAACTGCCTGCTAATGGTTGGAGCTGGTAAAGCAGCTACATGAGAATAGCAACAATTCAACTCATCACAGAATCCACGACAAAACTTCTGATAGCTGATCTCATGAAGTATCCAAACTGCACCTGCAGTTATAAACTAGTTCTTCGTGAACATAAACTGCAAAGTATCACTACAACAGGGGAGCTCCTGGGGAGCAAGAGAGCAACAAGTCCCAAAAGCCACAGAGTCCATGAAATTAAATATATTTCCTATCTAGGAGCTTGGCAGATGCTATTGGGGAAACAATCATTAGTTGTCCACTGGATGACTATTCCATCAATAATGACAGTTCTTTTATCTCTAGATAGTAGAAAATCATCATGAAGTAATAATGAAAAAAGCATCACATATAACATACTAATTTGTGTAAAATTTGTCTTCAATCCTGTCTTGCAATTAATTTAAGCTACTGCGAAATGACTGAAAAAAGCTGCCATCCCAACTCGCTAGGAAGTCAGGTTTCTATTCCATAGGCACCACTGGCTGCATACAGGGTCAGGAGGTGGCAGAATCTTTCTGTGATTGTGCAATAGCTGAACTCAAGCGTGGATTTACTGAAAGGGTATCAAAGCAGGGTGTAGCTATCCATTAACAGTGACAAGTGTCGTATTATGGTACGATGTTAGTCTCTACATTATGCCTTCATCTGGAATGGGAATAAGTCCCGAATATCCTCCTTTGAAAGAAGACTGTTTTTCAGCTAGCAAGCTATCTTAAAAATCAATCGTGGCTTCTGACTTTTGAAAGCCAAGAGTATCAGTAAATGAAAAGCTTTGTTTTATTCAATGCCTCTTCCCGTTCATGGAAAGAAAGGAGATAAAGTGACTACCTGAGATAATCTTTCACTTACAATAAATTTAAATTAAAGAAAAAAAAGAGAAACTTTCAATTGAACTCTGAAGCATCGGGTTTTTTTGTTAAAACACAGCTTCTTCTTCTGCATGTCACATTCGATATACATTTACATTTACCCTAAGAGATTTTACCGCTCTTTATGTAACTGCCTACCAGTTTACTGGATACTTTACCAACCGTACTGACAATCAAAAAAAATTGTCTTCTTTTTTTCAACAATATACTAACAAAAACTTCAAAGTCACAGTCTGTTTTATAATTTTGCATGTATTTGTGTGCTACTGTAAGGGCTACAATGTGCAAATTAAAAAACAAAACATCCAAAGTCACACTTAACTTACTGTGTTAATAGTTTTCCAAAAATGGCAACTTTCTGTGGGTGAGAGTGGAGAACTTCAGTTACTCAAGATATTTTCATGTCCCAAATTCTGAAGTGACATGAAATAGTCACTTCTTTTTCCCTTTACATGAGTAACTCCAATCAGTAAATCAGTATTTCAGTAGTAAGGATGTATTACAATAAGAATAGAGGTTAGGAACACAATCCTTACACTTGCATTGAAATTCTTTCTAAGACATATTAGCAGATCAAAATAAATGTTTTCACCTTGGACTAAGAACTGAAAATCCATCTGATGAAAAGTAGCTTTTGAAAAACAAGGGAAAAGAATAGTTTGTTCTGCAAAAAAACATTTAATTGAGGAGAAAAAGAAACACTGAAGTATTTTATAGCATTTTCACCACAGTGCAGCTTAAAAACCTTCCTCCCCAAAAAACAGTTCAGACTACTGAGAAAATCTAAAGCCACCTTGGAAGAGCTTTGAAGCAAGACAAGAGAAGACAGGTCCTGCTTGACCAACCTGATCTCGTTCTATGACGTGGATGAGAGAAAGGCTGTGGATGTTGTCTACCTGGACTTTCATAAGGCCTGTGACACTGTTCCCCACAGCATCCTCCTGGAGAAACTAGCTGCCCATGGTTTAGATGGATGTACATTTCGCTGGATCAAGAACTGGCTGAATAGCCAAGCCCAGAGAGTGGTAGTGAATGGAGATAGAACCACTTGGTAGCTGGTCATGAGTGGTGTTCCCCAGGGCTCAGTTTTGGGTCCAGTCTTGTTTAACATCTTGATCAATGATCTTGATGAGGGGATTGTGTGCTCCCTCAGAAAGTTTGCAGATGACACCAAGTTGGGTGGGAGTGTCTATCTGCTCGAGGATAAGAAAGCTCTGCAGAAGGATTTGGACAGGCTGGATCGATGGGCCAAGGCCAACAGTATGAGTTTCAACAAGCCAAATGCCGGGTCCTGCAACTGGGTCAAAATAACCCCATGCAACACTACAGGCTTGGGGAAGAGTGGCTGGAAGCTGCTCAGCGGAAAAGCACCTTGGAGTGCTGGTTGACAGCTCGCTGAACATGAACCAGCAGTGTGCCCAGGTGGCCAAGAAGCCCAACGGCAGCCTGGCTTGGATCAGGAATAGTGTGGCCAGCAGGAGTAGGGAGGTGATCGCGCCCCTGTACTTCGCACTGGTGAGGCCGCACCTGGAGTACTGTGTTCAGTTTTGGGCCTCTCGCTACAAGCAGGACACTGAAGTGCTGGAGCGTTTCCAAAGAGCAGCAACGAAGGTTGTGAAGGGTATAGAGGACAAGTCTTATGAGGAGTGGCTGAGAACTGGCGTTGTATAATCTGGAGAAGAGGAGGCTGAGGGGTGACCTTGTTGCTCTCTACAACTACCTGAAAGGAGGTTGTAGTGAGGTGGGTGTTGGTCTCTTCTCCCAGGTAACTACCAATAGGACGAGAGGCAATGGCCTCCAGTGGCATCAGGGGAATTTTAGATTAGATATTAGGAAAAATTTCTTTCCTGAAAGACTTGTCAGACATTGGAACAGGCTGCCCAGACAAGTGGTGGAGTCACCAACCTTGGAGGTGTTCAGAAAACTTGTAGATGTAGCACTCTGGGACCTGGATAGGCTGGAGAGCTGGGCAGAGAGGAACCTGATGAGGTTCAACAAGGGCAAGTGCAGGGTCCTGCACCTGGGGAGGAACAACCTCATGCACCAGTACAGGCTTGGGGTGGACCTGCTGGAGAGCAGCTCTGCGGAGAGGGACCTGGGTGTCCGGGTGGATGACAGGTTAACTATGAGCCAGCAGTGTGCCCTGGCTGCCAAGCAGGCCAATGGGATCCTGGGGTGCGTCAAGAAGAGTGTGGCCAGCAGGACAAGGGAGGTTCTCCTTCCCCTCTACACTGCCCTGGTGAGGCCTCATCTGGAGTACTGTGTCCAGTTCTGGGCTCCCCAGTTCAAGAAGGATGAAGAGCTACTGGAGAGAGTCCAGCGGAGGGCTACAAGGATGGTGAGGGGACTGGAGCATCTCCACTACGAGGAGAGGTTGAGGGAACTGGGCTTGTTCAGCCTGAAGAAGAGAAGGCTGCGAGGGGACCTTATAAATGCCTACAAATATCTGAAGGGTGGGTGTCAGGAGGATGGGGCCAAGCTCTTTTCAGTGGTGCCCAGTGACAGGACAAGGGGTAATGGGCACAAACTGAGGCACAGGAAGTTCCGTCTGAACATGAGGAGGAACTTCTTCTCTCTGAGGGTGACGGAGCACTGGCCCAGGCTGCCCAGGGAGGTTGTGGAGTCTCCTTCTCTGGAGATATTCAAGACCCGCCTGGACAAGGTCCTGTGCAGCCTGCTGTAGGTGACCCTGCTTTGGCAGGAGGGTTGGACTAGATGACCCACAGAGGTCCCTTCCAACCCCTACTATTCTGTGATTCTGTGATTCTGTGATTCTGTGGTTTACCAGATATGGTGGTGTTGGGTTGATGGTTGGACTTGATGATCTTGGAGGTCTTTTCCAACCTTAATGATTCTATGATTCTAAGACCTGCCATAAAGTGTTGATATAAAACTTTTTATGGGAGAAGTACTCATCTTGATAAGAGATTGATTAAGAGAAGTCTTCGTTAAAGCACTCCCAGCAGCAATCATTAGGTATTCTTTACATTAACTTTTTGCACAACTGGGTTATGGTAAAACCTGAAATTATTCTACACCACTAAGCAATGTGACCTCTCACCATTGTATCTGAACTTTAAGAAGACTGTTTTAGTATGGAATGACTGCTTCTTATTTGCTGTTCAAAGGGGGGTTTGAATACGCTAATTTGTACTAAAGATGTGCTTATCAGCCATTTATATCAGATTTGTATTTGTCATAGTTTTACACGGCACCCAGCAACCAAGCACCAGATAGCCACTTGCTCATCCCTCCCCTTCCCCCCCAGCAGAATGGGGAGGAGAAATGGACAAAAGAGGAAACTCAGGGGTTGAGATAAAGGCAATTTAATAGTACAACAAAGGAAATATTAATAATGATACTACTTACAATAATAATGAATATGCAAAATAAACTAAATACAATACATTTTTCTCTCCACCCGATGACCGATTTGCAGTCAGTTCCCAAGCAGCGATCACAGAACCCCAACCACATGGATTTCGTGAAATTCACAAAAAGACTAAACGCCCTTAAAAGTTCGAAATCCCGAACAAGAGAGGATTTGAACTCACGACAATAATAAGAGCTCACTCCTGCCCCACCCAGCTAACCGCCATTCATAAACTGAGCATGATGTCCACGGTATGGAATATTTCCACTGGCCAACTTGGGCTAACTGCCTGGCTATGCTCCCTCCCAGCTCCTCCACACCTCCTCATTAGCTGAACATGGGACACTGTAAAACGTCTGTGATTTCTAAGCAACAGCTAAAGACATGAGCATTATCAACATTCTTCTCGTACTAAATCCAAAACACAGCAGCTACTAAGAAGAAAATTAACTCTGTCATAGCCAAAACCAAGAGAGTGTTGAAACTTCATTACATTATGTGACATAAGATGAAACTTCTCTAATCTAGTTTTCTTGTTTAAAATGACAGTTACATTTTGACTAAAATTATTTAGCAATTCGTTTTATTCTTAATTCAAAAAAATCTCATAGATAGCTTTTTTTCCCCATCTTATTCTTTCACAGAACCACAGAACCACAGCACAGCCTTCCCATGTTATCTACCACACCTCCCAGTTTGGTGTCGTCAGCAAACTTGCTGAGGGTACATTCTAACTCTTCATCCAGGTCGTTGATGAAGAAGTTAAACAAGACTGGGCCCAGTACTGACCCCTGGGGGACACCACTTGTCACCAGCCTCCAACTAGACTCAGCGCCGCTGATGACAACCCTCTGAGTTCTGCCATTCAGCCAGTTCTCTATCCACTTCACCGACCACTCATCCAGCCCACACTTCCTCAGCTTCCCTAGGAGGATGTTATGGGAGACTGTGTCGAAAGCCTTGCTGAAGTCCAGGTAGACAACATCCACGGCTCTCCCCTGATCTACCCAGCCAGTCATGCCATCGTAGAAAGCCATCAGATTGGTCAGGCATGATTTCCCCTTGGTGAATCCATGCTGACTACTCCTGATAACCTTCTTTTCCTCCACTTGCTTGATGATGACGACCTCCAGGATAAGCTGCTCCATCACCTTTCCCGGGATGGAGGTGAGGCTGACCGGCCTGTAGTTCCCTGGGTCCTCCTTCTTGCCCTTTTTGAAGATTGGAGTGACATTGGCCTTTCTCCAGTCCTTGGGCACCTCTCCTGTCCTCCAGGATCTCTCAAAGATGATGGAGAGTGGCTCAGCAATGACATCCTCCAGTTCCCTCAGCCCTTGTGGGTGCATTCCATCGGGGCCCATGGATTTGTGGGCATTCAGATTGCTTAAGCGATCCCTCACACAGTCCTCCTCGACCAAGGGAAAGTCATCCCCTCTGTGGGCTTCTTCTCTTACCTCCGGGGCCTGGGAGTCCTGAGGGCCAGTATTAGGACTGAAGACTGAAGCAAAGAAGGCATTCAGTAGCTCTGCCTTCTCTGCATCCTCCGTCACCAGGACACCTGCCTCATTCATTTCATCTACTTCTACATACATACCTATTGCTTATCTTCCTCAATAAGCGCACACTTGTTCAGGTACACTTCCACTAACACAATGTATCAATACTAACTCATACTCATTCTGTGACTAGTGTTGGAAGTAATTTAACTTGATAAACCTATTTTTTCTTAGATTTTGACAAATTGTATATACAAAGAGATTACTGGTTGTAGGGATAACCACCCTGCTGCCAGAGGAGAAGGATATACTCCTTCAACTCAGCATCTACATACTGAAGAAAAACTAGTATTAAATAAATTCTAAAAATAGGTTTCACCAGATTAGAACATTAGTGTATTTTCAGTATCCTGTATATAATGATTAACATGTACTTCTTTCTAAAGTAACTTCAACTTTTAAAATTTCCATTTCAGAATTTTTTTTTTCTTTCCTTTAAAACAAATTGACCTCTGAATTAGAGAGGTCAAAATTAATAACTATGCCTGCTGTCCATCAAAAATAAAAATAATTAATCCTTTCAGAAATCTGTCCGAAGATACCTACTGGATGCCATGCAATGACGTTGTTTTGCTGGTTGCTAAGTACTCTCATAGTTCTTCCTGGGTGGAGTGACACTCTCCCTAAATTGTGTTCCTACATAACTGTGATGAAGATAAAGATTTGATTTTCCTTTTTAAATTTGCTGAGGAATCTTCTCTTAGATTTAGGTCCTAATCTGTTCTCAGTGTTATCATACTCATTATCAGATACAGAATTAAATAACCTCATTAGTACTTCATACATTGAATAGCAGGAGAAGATACTGATCACTTTTTGTCTAGATATTTTCCCCTTCCTCGAAACTATTGTTAAAGAGCCAGGCTCACAGCCACGGCAAATTTCCTGTCCTCAACGACAAAACAAGCAGCACTTCTCACTCAGTCTTGCAGAACCAGAAACAGTATCCCTGGAGCTGGGAGCAGGAAGGAAAGGGAGAAAACCAGAGACTATGTAACAGCAAATCCAGCAGCTTTGTATGTCATGCTGAAGTTCAGCTAATTCTCTACTTAACACAAGCACAACATGCAGCAATCTCTACTACATCCATCCTTTCCAGATCTTCTTGTGCTTCTAAATAAGCTGTTCATTTCACTGAATTTTACCTATATATAACAGTTTTATGCTAATGATATCAATCTGGGCTTTTGATGTTTGCCTGATGTGATTTCAAGTTTCTTTTCAATCGAGGCTGACTTAGTTATCAAACCGTTCGACTACTTAAAACCAATCTAGTAACAAGTGAAATCTAGAAAGTTGTTCTGCAATCAAGGTAGCTCTTATCACACCCAGGGAAATTATTCCTACAGCTAGTTTCCAGAACCGAAACTGTAACCTTCATTGCACTACAATGAAATGTAGTGCCTACAGAAATATCCAGACCTAGAGCCAGTTTTGCTTTGTTTCCAAACTGTATTCTTTCGAATTACAGAAAAAATTTGTGACACCGTTTCCAATTTCTACCTTACTCTTTCACTTAATATCTTTGTTTTTTGTGGGGATTTTTTGAGATACATCAAAAGCAATAGCAAAAAGCTACGGATCCTCTACAGAAAGGATAGGCTGATGCACATGTTTTAGTGATGGGACCAAGTTTTACCAAATGTTTAGTAATTTACAAAACTGATCAAACAGTAAGAAACCTTACCCTTCCTAGCTCTTTTAATGAATTGTTGCACATTTGCCCAAGTAATTTCTAGTAGAACTAGTGACACCATATTTCATCGTCTTTCGTTTTTGGATCTTGTGTTCAGAGAGAGAGTTAGTAAATCACTAAGGTGCTTAGTTCTAACCAGATAAAATACACCAGATTTCAGTTATGCATGTTCTTGAATGTTTTATTTATGCAAAAGTTTGTACAGTCTACATGAAAGAGGTCTCTCCCTCCACCTTGCTCTGTCTTGTGGGGTTTCTGTCTCCCGGTTAGAGGATTTAGTGATCATTATACTAACATTAGTCCATTGCATTCAACCAACAAGGTTCCTGCAAGCAATTTAGAGAAAGTTTTTTTCTTTTTTCTTGAATGACAAAATTCACTGGTTGAAAGTTTCTCTTTTTTCAAATTCTCAAATACTTGAGAATACATGGACAGAAATTTATCCAACAAGATATGCTTGATTTTGCGGAAGCCTATAAACTACACCAGTAGCTTATTAGGCACAGTTTGAATATTGAGTAAAAGGCACATAACTATTTCCCCAACACAACGTGTATTACCTTTGCTGCCATTTCAGTTCAGGAAAGAACACTGTCAGTATATATTTTGCCATTAACTTGTACAATCCAATAGCAACATCACTGGAATTTCTTGCAACTGCCTCATCCCAAACAACTCTGTAGCAACTACAGAACATATCACACAACACCCCTCATCCTCTCTAGGACTGGAGTGACTCATACCATACATTTCTTTAGATAAATTATTAGACATATACTGGATACACTGAACAGTACCAAAAGATGACAACATCTAACAGATTCAAGATCTCATTTGCCACAAGTATGCGGAGAAATGTCAGCTCCAACATTCTGAGATGTTTTACTTCTCTTTGAAGGAGTACTACTTCTTGCCTAACCCCAATCTTACACTAAGTATCTCAGCAAATACAAATTCTGTAAAATGTATATCTTCTTTCTCAGAACAAACTGCATAAGCAAAAGTGACACGAGTACATTTCTGGATGAAAGAGCAAGGCATAACATAAAATGGCTTGGACAGAAAATAATATTTTAATGGAACTTGAATAGAATGTGTTACTGCGTTTTCAAGTCACTGAACATTAATTATCTCTCTACCTTGAGAACTGTTGTATCCCAAGCATATAGAAGCTCAGACTGCCAGCTACAATCCTAGCTTAGTGTAGATCTTCTCACTTTCCTGAGCTATTATGCAAGCACTACTAATGATTTACTTGATAACTGCTTCAAATGAAAAACTGTAACATATATTTTCATTTATTTAACAGATGAACTTCTATCTCCGGTTGTATGGATCAGATTGAGGGGTGCTGATTGACAGCTGGCTGAACATGAGCCAGCAGTGTGCACAGGTGGCCAAGAAGGCCAATGGCATCCTGGGTTGGATCAGGAATAGTGTGGCCAGCAGGAGTAGGGAGGTGATCGCGCCCCTGTACTCGGCACTGGTGAGGCCACACCTGGAGTGCTGTGTTCAGTTTTGGGCCCCTCACTACAAGGAGGACATTGAGGGGCTGGAGTGTGTCCAGAGAAGGGAAACAAGGCTGGTGAGGGGTCTAGAGAACAAGTGTTATGAGGAGTGGCTGAGGGAACTGGGGTTGTTTAGTCTGAAGAAGAGGAGGCTGAGGGGAGATCTTATTGCTCTCTACAACTACCTGAAAGGAGGTTGTAGTGAGGCAGGTGTTGGTTTCTTCTCCCAAGTAACTGGTGATAGGATGAGAGAAAATGACCTCAAGTTGTGCCAGGGGATGTTTAGATTGGATATTAGGAAAAATTTCTTTCCTGAAAGAGTTGTCAGACTTTGGAACAGGCAGCCCAGGGAAATGGTAGAGTCACCATCCCTGGAAGCATTCAGAAAACATGTAGACATGGCACTTTGGGACACGGTTTAGCAGGCATGGTGATGTCGGGTTGACGGCTGGACTTGATGATCTTAGAGATCTCTCCCAACCTTAATGATTCTATGATTCTGTGATTAAATCAAGACCAGCAAAATGCAACAGCATGACACCTTGGCTACTTCCTTGCCAATAAAAATATCTCTGTGCAGTATAAATCACCGTACCCTGCTGTTAAAAGCCAGTAGCAGATAATGTTGCTCAATAATCATTCATTCCATGGCTGACCATTTGATATCTCACCTGGTTTATAAATGTCCATGTCATATTATTAAATGCCAAGTCATAAATGTTATACTTAAGTAATACATAAAGTCAAAATTTAACTCCTGACGATTACTATAATCCACTATGGAATTTTTTGGTTTTTGTTTTTGTTTTTAGTACTCCACCATTTTATTACCTAGTTGTAAAAAAGTTACATCTAGTAGCTTGTAAGCAATATAAAACTGTATATTCATGTGCTCACTGATACAGCCTTGTTCACATTTGAAAATATAAAATACGTATTCAAATTGAGATTAGAGATTGCAAAATATCACAATTGAACACCACTTTATTTCTCTTCTAATCACGTCTAGGAAAGGCTGCAAGGCATTGCAGAAGACTTAAAGTAAAATGAATGACGAATGCAAAGTAAAACGAAGGTCAGAGCAATGCAGGGACACACCTGTTCTCTTGACATCAAATGAAAATTGCATCACCAAAAATTGGGAACCCAAGTATCAAAACTCATCAAAAGAGAAAGGATAGTGCTTGCAAGGTGTAAGTCAAGGTAACCAAACCACAGATGTCTAAATCAGTTCCAGAATATCCCTGAAAGTAGTGTAGCATAAAATAAATAACCATTACCAGGTTCCAAATTTATTTTAAACAACCCAGGAAATAAGCCTCAAAATTAATAAGGACATCTGAACCATCCTTCACCATCAGTGTGCAGCTAAAATGAACAAAACCAACAGGTTGATACTGAAGCTATTATAAAGCTGAAAATAACACAGTTTATAATTCTAAAACCAAGGAAGCCCATCACCTGAAAATTCTCCTCAGCTCTCTGTGTTCAAACACAGCAAACTAACACACAAAACCAGTCCCGAAACAGGTGGTAAAAAAAATGTTTCTGTGGTTGTAAGGACTCCTAGACACAGAGCCTTTGAACAGACTGGGATTGCTTGAAAAAGGAGCTGAACAATGCTGCATTCACAACCGATACAAAATGATCAGTGTAAAAGTCTGATCTGGTTCCACAGGCAAAACAAACAGTTGCCCTTGGCAACAGGCTGCCAGGAGCAGCTGCAAAATGGACGGGTTTGTGCCCCAACCTGGGAATGTCGCAGCAGGTGCTGGTGAGGATGCCCCTCTCCATCGCTGGGCGCAGCTGCCCCAGATGCAGCACCAGGCTGCTCTCACTCTTCCCTCCTCCCTTTGACTCCTCTGGCATCCCCTTCTTCGAGAGGTACAAATCATTTGTACCCACACTACAAAGCTGTCTGCAGCTTATTCTGGAGAAAAAAAAATGCCATGCACTCTAATTTATACTTTCTTAAAAAAAAAAAAAAAAAAGGGCCACCTCATGAAATTAAAAAAAAAAGTCCTAGCCCTGGTATAAACATATATCAGTAAATCTTAAAAAGATGATCCAGATAATTCAATAGTAGAACATATTATCAAGCTTGAAAGAATATTGAATCTCTCAATGTTTCATCCTTGATCACTAGAAAAAAACTATTCACAGTAAGATACAGGCTCTGATAGCTCAGCCCCAAGCTCTTTGCTAACAGGTGCAAGCAAGCAAAGTCATCTGGCCCTGGTGCATAGGGAACTCTGCAACAATCATCACAATTTCTTAGACCCTATTCTGAAATACCTGATAGTAGCCAAGGTGAGGGTTTAGTCATGAGTAGGGTTGGTTTTTGTTGTTTTTTTTTTTTTTTTAATCTCTGCTGTATACACAGAAATCACATCACCTTTTTCCTTTCTGCTACTTCTTATTCCAGTCTCCCTCCTGCTTTCTTGCTTCTATTCACAATCATTTACACTGGCACTCTTCCATCTCAGCATACCTCAAGCTCTTTTATACCCCTGGTCTATGAGGAAAGACCTGGTTGCACGCTGAGCGAGCTAGAGAGACCAAAAGCGTGGGGTGCCCCATCCACCATGGAGCTGCTCTCCTCAGCCCGTAGCTTTTCGGGAAGCCAGCCCACACCACTGGGCTGGCCAACACAGTGGGAAAAAAAACACAATTAATGCATGCATCGTAGAACAGAACTTTGAAGTAGTTAACTGAGATACCAGTTAAGGATACAGCTAACCAGATTAATTTTGGTGCTTTTCAGACATAACACAACTAACATTTTCAACTCAAACCTAAACAAAGAACCAGAAAAGACTACTAAAATACATAGCAAGAATTGGAGAAAAACGAACAAACAAAAACCACCAATACAGGACATCTAGAGATTTTAAAGATGAGCTAAAACCAGGTGGTTCATTCCCTTGTTTCAGTACAGACACCTCTGGGGAGGTATTCAAGAAGCCCCACAATATGCTTCCTGGCCTCCAGCTGTCGTTCCAGGGAGCATGTGCCCAGTCTGCTGGCCTGCGTGACTCTTGCATCCCAGTGACATCGGCTGAGGCTACTAAATGAACCCAGAATTCTTATCAATAAAACAAGTTAATATTACAGATAAGTCAATTTAAGAAACAAAAAAGTAATAACATTTCCACTAATAACATTTCTCTAGGGCTGCCTTGTCTTTACTTTCAAAATACACCATAGTTTAGAACAGCGGGTTTTTCTGCCCTAAGAAAGCGTGCATTAGACTAAAACCACATCCACAATAAGACTATCCTGAATGATATCAAAGAGAATGAAATGAAAAAAACACTATAGGAAAAGCCCTTGAACTGGAATAAACACAGTAAAGATCCATCATCAAGTGCATAAAGTAAAGAAGTTAGAAAGGTACCTCAGAAAGAGTAAGCTGCAGCAAAGGGAGGGGACAGTATACGTTCAACACACAGAACCCAAACCAGTCTCCTCTGCACACACAGATTATTATGTCAAACTGATTGTTTCCAACTCTGTTCTTGATACTTATTGTATTTATTCAACTAGCCGATCTATATGAACTACTATAATGCTGGGAAATGTCTGTTAAGGGCCACCATTCTTCTTCCAGTGAAAGCTGAGGACACTTGGCGCTTGGTAGGAGAAAGACCCCATGAAGAAAGACAGATTGAGCACAAAACTGCACACTTGCAAGTTCATATTTCGTGATTCAAGGCAGAATAACCTTGCCAAACCAGCCAAGGACTACAAGCAGAGGCTTGCACTCCTCAAGCTGTGCTTAACAATTGAAAATTGTCATGACTTTGAAAAAGACAAAAACACAAATCCTAAAAAGGAAGGCTTTAACCCAAGCATCACATGAGAGCTGAGGGAAATTCTACTAAAATCACCCTCCAGTCTCCAGAATCCAACACAACCCCACTGATTCCTCACAGAGTTCAGGATAAACAAACTTTATAATTCTGAATTAATGGTCAACTCCTCAGTTGTCACTCGCCGACTAAAACAGTCCTGGGCTTTTGATATCCCAATCTCATTTCCATTACAGTCAAAAAAAGATATATGAAAAAATAACTAATAACAAGCAGTGTGGACTCTGCTTTTGTAGAAGCATACTTTTTGCTGAAGCTGTTGAAAGATTTCTGTCCTGCCATGGGGAAGCTTTAGATGTAAACCTGGTTCCTCCAGCCCTAAAATCGCCAAGGTGTAAAGCATCTGTCTACTGCTCTAGGAGCCTGGAGCCGCTTCAGACCTGCTGGAAGTTGCTACTAATTCCCATCAGCTCTCCAAAGGCTAGATTTCTGTTTTCACTTCATACTCCTGCACATTCTGGTTCTGCAGTATTGTAGCAGTGAAAGGGAATTATTTGGGAGAAACACACACAGATATAGTGAGAATCATGGCAAGAGGACAGACAGAGAAAACACACAAATTATTTTTCAGTCCCAGTTGTATATCGCATGATCACCTGCATATCATCCCTACTACAGAGGATGCATGTCTCCAGGGGATCAGCAGGTTTCTCAAACTCCAGTTACATCCAACAATTGTTAAGACCTTAAACAAAACGAAGTTGGTTCTCAGCATATTGAAGGGCCAGGCAGCACTAACAGGCTCTACCCTCAGGCTGTTAAGAATGAGGTTGAGAGTTGCTTCAACGACACTTCCTTTGCTAGGAACTGAGGCTGCTTTGCTGGATCTGACCAAAGACGATATCTTCTCACAAACACACAGATGGTCATGTACACATGCTGAAGTTCAAAGCAACATTTTGCTTTGCCATCAAAAGAAGCTGGCAACAGGATTTTGTCATTTTACTTATGGAAGATTTGTATACTACAGCCAATTTGGCCTCAAGTGTCTTCCCATTTTTTAATCAGAACACTGCACATTGTAGTCTGTATGCAATAGAACACTAAGCACATCAATGTTCCTTCCATATGGTTTTTGTGTTATTACAAATGTAAACAAAATAACAATATTTTAGGAAGATGATCATCCTCCTCCTTCACACACATGTATACATAAACACACATTAGCCAATCTGCATCTATGCATCTTTTTCTATGTCAGTCCCAAAAATCAGTCCCAGGTGGTATTAGTCATTTAAATGCTGTTGACACCTTCATGAGAAATTCGTAACTGTGCTCATAGTGAAGGGAGGCTCTCTGAGTCAGACAATGCCTGAAGATGTCACAATGATACAGGAGCTGCAAAATATAAGAAAGAGGCACTGACTTTGCTCAGACAGCTCTCAGCAACACTGGCTTAGCTCATCTGCCTACTGTCACAGTAGAAACCACTGGGAATAGAAGCCCAATCTCTGTTTTGATTTCAATATCACAAAGATTATGACAAGATACTGCAAGTGGAAAAGGCACCGATGTGGAACTTCAGGGCATCTTTGTTTGGCTGTACTCTTTCCTCTATTCAGACCAAAATGGGTTTTACACTTTTGAGTTTGTCTGTGACTTATTCTCATGTTGACAATTTATAATTATCACTGGAACAGCTGGATACAGCAGTAAGAACAGGTGGGGAATTTACCCATCTGCTACACACTAATAACTATAAATAGGATAGTGCAAAAGCAATTAAGTTGAAATCCATACTACTTTTTAGCTATAAGCGTACATAATTCTGCACAAAGTCTGGCAGAAGCATGCCTCCCTACATGTGCCCAGAAGAAGAATGCAGTTTGGTACTGATTCACAGAGACAGACACCACAAAAAAATTCAGGAACAGAAAGAATTGAGATGTTATCAGATTTAAAAATAAGAGCAGTCAAAGAGTGAAAAGAAGTGAGAATGTTTGAGGGGAGACAAAACTAGAGTTAAAGAAACCAAGGGAAAGTACAGCAAACTATTTTTAAGTTGTTAATAACACTTGCTATGTTTGAAGTGAGAATAAAGCAAAAATTAAACATCCCAAAATAAACATGTTGAGTAATTCATGGAAAGGTTACTTGTCTGAGAGAAGTGGCATCTTCATGTTTTTCTAGATGCTTGACTTACATACAAGTAAGACTGTGGTCAATATGTTTCAGATGATTAAAGCAAGAAGGGGGAAGGCAGAGAACCAAACAACCAGAGGTCCCTCAGCCATCTGTGAAATTCCCGTAAACCCCACTGTTTCCCTGGCTGCAATGACAGCTACACTAATCGTCCACTTGTCAGAACTTCAGCTGCATGGAAAATACACAAAATGCATTTAGAGGTGTTCAGGCCCCTCTGCATATAATTGTCACTTCACATTCACAATTATCTAATAAGTAACGAAGCTGCATTGGCATAAGGCTAAGCTAAAATTCACATTAGTCACTCTGACTATGTTGAAGCTGCTGTCAAGGCTATAATTGTATAGTGTTTTTCTTGGATGGAGGCAACACTTGCCACAGTGGCCAACAAGATGGCTGAATTTAAAGATTGCAATTTCATTGCAATTCAGTTGCAATGAAAAAGACTGTTTTTAAAACTGCCCTGGTAAAACTAAGTATAAATTGTCACTGTCCCATCCTACGACAGATCAGGAATATCCCAAAACAAAATGTTTTGTAAAGGCTGTTTGGTAATCTGAATACAAACTCCATTCCCAAAGCCCAGGCACATGATCAAAGGCATATGTAGTTGATAAAGTTCGAGAGTCTCCTCAGAAAACAAAAGAAATGGCATGGTGGAAAAAGTATCCACTCCCAGACAACTTTCCTAGAGTTAAGACACATTGGCTGGGCAGCAAGTAGGGAAGAAAGTACTAGTACACCTAACCAGTCCCTGAGATACTTAGTTTAGCCCCATTCATGTACAAAAATGAAAGCAAGCGTGTGTATGAAAGAATATTTCTGTAAAGTGCAGAATCGCTATAATTGAAAGTAGTAAATTAATACATCCATAAAAAACTTGGAAAAGTGCTATCATGAAACCTAGATCTGACAGTATGTAACAGTAGCTACAAGAAATGTGATACTATGGACTGAATATATTCCATGCTGGAATATGGCACAGTGACAGACATGGCACAGACAGAGCAGAGGAAGAGTCATTCAGAGAACTTTCTTCTGAGACTGTCTTTGGTATTGTTGACGATCCAGAAGTTAAAGCTCCTTAGCTGGATATATAAATTGGCAACCAAAAACAATAGTATAACACACAGAAATAAGTTTTAAAGTAGGACTATCAAAACCTCAGTTTATACATTAATATAAATGAAACTAGACAAATGAGAACAGATGTTGTCTTGGGGCGATTATTTACCGTTGCTAATGCATACAATTGCAATAAATGTAGCTATTAGCACAGGAATGCTTTCATCCAGCTATAATCTCCAGGTTCACTGAAATAAAAAAGAAAGTAATAAACCTAAAGATACATTTTCCTTCTCCACGCTACAAAAACATAACATACAATATGAAGACAGAAGTCTAGAGAAAGACACCTTTGTAATAGCTACACAATCCCATAAAAAAGAACAGCAGTAGTGCCGACCACAAAACCTAGGTCTAGCTCCACGTGAGAACTTTAAAAGAGGCAGAAGGTTTCAGATGTAGCAATCTAGCTAAGGACCATCTCCACAAGTGATGCATTTTATTTGATCTTAACACCCAGAGTTGCAAAATTCCTTCTTCTGCAGTCTAGAATTCTCATATTTTGAGGAAAAAAAGGCAAAGACAAGACTCAGTGCAACTTCTGTAAGAACTAAATATTAAAAGATGTTTTTTTCCCAAGTAATTCATTATTTGCTGACTCAATAAAAATCAGTTCAGTTTTCTGAGATGTTTCAGTAATATGGTACAAGGATGAGTGCTATACACAATGTTGAAAATGGTCAATGGTTGGCTGCGGAAACCTTGAGTTCTGTTTTTCAGAGCCAACACTATTTACTCCATTTCCCAGATCACTTTGAAGCCAGACTAAATTGTAACCATGGTAGATTTTCAGTGAGAAAATTTATTTTCTTTGGCTACATGATGATTAGTGGGTAAGAGAATGGAAATAAATGAAGAACTTGCCTACTATTAATGAAAAAAAAAACAAACTGGTGTCATCAACCAAACTTTGATGGCATATGAATCTTTGGAACAGTAAAAGAGATAGTGCTTTGCTCATGAATATAAAAGTCTTTGCTCTACATGTGAAGGCACTTTTCTGCTGTTTTCTCGGCCACATGTCCAGGAAATTTAAAGTACCTGAGAGTTCATCTTCAATTACACTGTTCACAGGCAGAAGAAATCACTTTTTTCAATTAGTCTGACTTTGTGTTTAGTGTTAAAAAACCAAAACATACAGTGTTACCCAAACTGAGACAACCTCTATTTATTACGTAGACTGCATCTATTATTTTTATTGATTTCCATGGCATTTCTGGTTGCAGCTCCTCACATCACGCAATGGAAAAATAGTGTATTATCACCAGTTCACAGAATCACAGAATCACAGAAAGTTTGGGGTTGGAAGGGACCTCTGTGGGTCATCTAGTTCAACCCCCCAGCCGAAGCAGGGTCACCTACAGCAAGCTGCACAGGACCTTGTCCAGGCGCGTCTTGAATATCTCCAGAGAGGGAGACTCCACAGCCTCCCTGGGCAGCCTGTTCCAGTGCTCTGTCACCCTCAGAGTGAAGAAATTCTTCCTCATGTTCAGACGGAACTTCCTGTGCTTCAGTTTGTGCCTGTTGCCCCTTGTGCTGTCACTGGGCACCACTGAAAAGAGTTTGGCCCCATCCTCCTGACACCCACCCTTCAGATATTTGTAAGCATATATTAGGTCCCCTTGCAGCCTTCTCTTCTTCAGGTTGAACAAGCCCAGCTCCCTCAGCCTGTCCTCATAGGAGAGATGCTTCAGTCCCCTCACCATCCTTGTAGCCCTCCACTGGACTCTCTCCAGCAGCTCCTCATCTTTCTTGAAGTGGAGAGGTTCAAGTTCTCGGTACTTTGTTGCAATAACTAGCTGTGCTTAGTCCTGCACCTTTTCTGATTTTCTAAAATTAGCTATGTTCAGTTTGCAATTAGAATTGTTTACCCCTGAGAGCTGTACGCTATCACACTATGCTCACTGGGAAGAACGTTACAAAAGCTGAGCTTAAACTTTTCCACATCAAAATAGATTAAAAATGTCTTTTTCTCTCTTTCTAGAAGTCCTCTGTTTATTTACATGTAAAGTAATTGTTACAGCTTCTTGGGTGCCCCTCCAAGATATCAGTATGATTTTGAACCACAGTCACAAAAAATTGTTTTAGAGATAAAATAAGAATAAATTGTCAAATGCTTCTTGGCTTTTAAGTCCAGCATACCAGCATTCCTGCTGATACAGGATTCATATACCCACTATTTCACATCCCATAGTGTGTGCTACAATTCATGTTTACAGTGCAGTCAATGATTAGTTAATCTAAACTACTCTTTTTACTCTAACCATAATATCACATTCCTAGGGAAGCTGAGGAAGTGCGGGCTGGATGAGTGGTCGGTGAAGTGGATAGAGAACTGGCTGAATGGCAGAACTCAGAGGGTTGTCATCAGCGGCGCTGAGTCTAGTTGGAGGCTGGTAACTAGTGGTGTCCCCCAGGGGTCAGTACTGGGCCCAGTCTTGTTTAACTTCTTCATCAACGACCTGGATGAAGAGTTAGAATGTACCCTCAGCAAGTTTGCTGACAACACCAAACTGGGAGGTGTGGTAGATACACCAGAAGGCTGTGCTGCCATTCAGCGTGACCTGCATAGGCTGGAAAGCTGGGCAGAGAGGAACCTGATGAGGTTCAACAAAGGCAAATGCAGGGTCCTGCACCTGGGGAGGAACAACCTCATGCACCAGTACAGGCTTGGGGTGGACCTGCTGGAGAGCAGCTCTGTGGAGAGGGACCTGGGCGTCCTGGTGGACGACAGGTTAACCATGAGCCAGCAGTGTGCCCTGGCTGCCAAGAAAGCCAATGGTATCCTGGGGTGCATTAAGAAGAGTGTGGCCAGCAGGACGAGGGAGGTTCTCCTTCCCCTCTACACTGCCCTAGTGAGGCCTCATCTGGAGTACTGTGTCCAGTTCTGGGCTCCCCAGTTCAAGAAAGATGAAGAGCTACTGGAGAGAGTCCAGCGGAGGGCTACGAGGATGATGAGGGGACTGGAACATCTCCCCTACGAGGAGAGGCTGAGGGAACTGGGCTTGTTCAGCATGAAGAAGAGAAGGCTGCGAGGGGACCTAATAAATGCTTACAAATATCTGAAGGGTGGGTGTCAGGAGGATGGGGCCAAGCTCTTTTCAGTGGTGCCCAGCTACAGGACAATGCGCAACGGGCACAAACTGAGGCACAGGAAGTTCCGTCTGAACATGAGGAAGAACTTCTTCCCTCTGAGGGTGACGGAGCACTGGCACAGGCTGCCCAGGGAGGTTGCGGAGTCTCCTTCTCTGGAGATATTCAAGACGCGCCTGGACAAGGTCCTGTGCAGCTTGCTGTAGGTGACCGTGCTTCGGCAGGAGGGTTGGACTAGATGACCCACAAAGGTCCCTTCCAACCCCTACTATTCTGTGATTCTGTGATTCTGTGATTCTGCCTTTGCCAGCAGTCTATTGTACAGCATCTCTTTGTAATGCAGAAATATTATAATATCCTACAACAGATATAAACAAACAAAACCAGATTTGCATATTCATTTTAGATAAACACACATAATGAAATGCTGAAATGAACCTTTCTGAAAATCTACAGACCTCTTGGCTCTGCAAAACATAGGTAGTAATCTCACAAGGACACACTTCCTCATGATTTCTGATGTTTTACATTCCTAGTTGGGTCAGAGCAGGATGTACGGAGACAACAAAAAATCTTCTCCCTATGGAACACAGTGCAAATTGGGCTGATCAGAATGGAAAGCAGAGTTGGCAGACCAAACATTCGAGTCAATGACTAGAAAGGGAGATGCAAAACATTGCCCAGGGATGGTTAGTTTTGAATCAAGAGCTCTGAATATCCAGTTCAAGTCCACCTACAGCAAATGCTATGAGTTACTATGGGCGTAGACAGCCACTTGGATGAAAAAGATGGCTTGCCTTCAGAAATGACTATAAAGCTGAATTCCCCTCTCAGGTATACTGGTGCACATAAGGGAAATTCTACTGTGTCAGTGAAGCTACTTCACATATATCCTGATTCAAATGATAGCAAATGATGGGCTGTAATGTGCTGTCTGGTTTATAATAGCTCAGCTTCATATGGAAATGTTATACATCTTTACAATAACAACTCTAACAACCACCCTCTTGCATAAAGAAAAATCAGCTGACGACATTAATCCCTACAGCACACAGTGAATGATTGCAACCAGCCAACCTGCTAGCTGGTATAAACATATCAAACAGGAAAAACGACCGAGTGGACACAGACTTGGGGCTACCTTGTCATGCCCACTGGCTAACTTTTCAGTGTCTGGTACTTGTATGCATTCAGGATGATCTTACCTTTTATAAATAAAGGATGGTCAGCAGTTGTCACGGCAATTTGCAATTCTAAGCCTGTGACCAGGCTTAATGGGAAATGTGCCTTTGGCTCCTGCCCCTCCTCCAAAACAGCTGAGCTGTAGCAGAAAACAGCTTTACACTGCTTGGCTATGTCCTGGTGCAGGAGAAGACATGTACTTTTTGAGCCTAACCAAACATTTCCTTCTTACTCTGGGTCAGTAGCTTCAGTCAAGTGGAGCTGGGTCAGTCACTGAATTCTGCTGAAAGACCATGGACATCACTGCTTCTGGCTATTATCCACAATTCAACTCCTAAAACTGATTATAATATAGGTTTCAAATCTCAGAAGAAAAATACATTTATTCATTCCACATAGAAATAACAATTTCTATTCAAACTATACCTACAGATCAATAACACATAGATCCTTTCTTCTTCAGCTTACACGACAATTAAATCTTCATTAACTGTCAAGGTATTTGGGTTTAAAAAAAATCTGTTATTTCCTAAAATTGAGCTATAAGGTTGAATATTACAGAGTCTTTCTCTGGCTTGTCAAGATAAGTTTGTATTCACCACATGAAAACTGGCTCTTTTACAACATTGATTTAACCTAATTTTTTTCCCCACTATGTTATGTCCTCATCTGCTAGAGATAATGAAGAACAAATACAAATAAGCAGCCATTTAAAAGTGTATTGTATAGTAATGCCTCTTTCATGCAACCTCAGAACACCTGTCAGCATTTCAATCAGATATTATAATAGAAACATATGTATTGCTATGAGTAATGATAAACCCAGTAACTCACACTAAATGTATTTTTACTGTTGAAGGACAAAATCTTTGCTATGGTAAACCAACCCAATCTTATACCAAGGATACAACGTGATGTGTTGATATGCTAAGTCTGACAATTCCTGCATAAAATAAAGTTGAAGAGGAATATATTTTTATTAAATGTGACAGATGCAATGGTGTCAAGTAGCTCTCTGCAGAAAAACAAGACATTATCATAAAGTTTAGATGGACAACTGCGTTAACATTCAAGTAAATTAGGCTCACAGAGCCAATAGCTTTCTCACCTCTGGGGAAATTAAATGGTTTCTTATGGCTATCAGAAATATAAACTGCCAAAACAGGCACAGCCTATGCCTGGACTAGGAGACTATCAAAAAAGGCTGACATCAGTACATGCTATTTCACAACCCAAACAGCATTGTGAAGTGCATATTTCTATATATCTTTGCACTTCCTAGCTTTCTTCCAAAATATTCGCACATATTTGCATATATTGTAATTTGCATATATTGTTTGCGGTAGGATCTGTGACATTAAAGAAACCAGCTATGTACATGGCACAGGATGCCTGGATCTCTGAACTACTGAACTTCTACTCCAGAATTAGCACTCTAATTATACATGCTACAAAGAAGGAATTTAAAAACACTGTACAGCCATGTGTCTACAAAAAAAACCCCAAAGCTTAACTAGGATTGAAACTCGCAAGGGACATTAAGGGCAACAAGAATATCTTCTACACTAAATAAGCAAGAAAACGTCTGAACAAGAAAAATATGGGTCCACTGCTAAACACGGTGAATGTAGTACACGTGGGATACAAAAGCGACATGCACCATCTTGGGCTGCTTTAAAAGGACCATACCCAGTAGATCAAAGTGAGTACTTTTACCCGGTACTCATTAGACGAAGTCTAGCACACTGCATCCAGTACTGTGCCCTCAGTGCAAGAAAAACAGTGACAGACCGCAGCAACTTCAGTAAAAGGCAGCCAAGATGGTTAGAGGCTAGAGCAACTCCTTCGTGAGAAGAAGATGAGGGAATGAGGTTTGTTCAGCCTGGAGAAGACTACTTCAGGGGACTCCAACAAGCAGCTTAACAGTGCTTATGAGGAGGTCATCAAGAAGAAAGAGCAAGTCTCCTCAGAGTGGTGCCCAGTTGGAGGACAAGATAACACAGACATAAATTTAAACTGAATATAAGGAAAAAAATTTTCACCATGAGGACTTTCAAGAATTGGAACAGGTTGTCCACAGACGCTATACACTCTCCGTTCTTGAAGGCTTTCAAGACTAGATGGGATAAAGTCCTGAGTAACCTGGTCTGGTCCACTGACCCTGCTTTGAACAGGATGTTGGCCTAGATAACCTGCTGACATCCCTTCTAACCTCAGCCATTCTGTGCCTGCAATTTAAATGTCTGAATTTGAGCTAGTTGTCTAAGGTCCCATTATAGTCAGCGGAGATCTAGTCAATACTGTCAACGGAGTTTAGTCAATAATTCGTACGACCAAATGCAGATGAATCACATCACTTCATTAACTATATTGATTAGCTCACTGTTGAGTAAAGTTAACCTTCATGAACCTGACCAGCTGCAGCTGTCCACATCATACACACACAGTCATATGAGCTCCACCCATTAGGTTTAAAATATCAGTTTCTAAACACAACTCATCCCACTCTAAAAAAAAAAAAAAAAAATCTTTGAAGTGTCAGAACCCTGAAAGTACACACCTTATTTCATCAGAAAAAGTCCAGCCAGCTCTAGGAATAATTTTTGGTATGGATTTACTTCGAGGAATAAGGGAGCTAAAGTCCTGCCATTAGCAATTCCCATTACAATGTACGCAATTAAGGGTCACACAACAGGAAGATCAACTCAAACAGCAGTCTCCCGTCGCTTTTTCCCCCATCTTTGATGTTCCCAACTACCAGTGACACTAGCTGGAAGTGTCAGGGCCCTGAGTACACCAACAGGCCCCAGTTGCCCTGCCCAGTCTTAAACCATCTTTCTCAGTAATCCTCCTCTTCTGCTGCCCACAGGTTTAGGTATTTGGGTTAAAGGTCTGCTCTGATACAGCATAGCTGTGTAACCTTGGACAAAATCTCTACAAAAAGAGCTAAGCTGGGGGAACCCTGCTATGAGAAGTTCCAACTGGGGTTTCTACCTGCCTAACCTCCACCCATTGCCTTGGGTGCTGCACTGAAGCCTCTGCCCTGCAGTAGATCTGCTGTGCTTTGGTTGCACCTTGTTGATGTTGCTCCTGCCTTACTCACTTGACTTCTTGGCTCAACCTCAAATCTCCCTTACAACTACAGACTTCATCAGCAATCACCAACAGGACTGCTGGCTGAACTTTGTCACTGTCACGAAACCGGCTCGGCTTGTCCTGTTCAGGTACTGTGGGTGGGAGTGCACACCCCATCAGTGAGGTCACTGTCTTGCGGTCACCCTCTGCTCCCTTGTCGAGGAGCCTGGTCATGTTGACTGCTGACAGCAATTAACAGCAAAGGATTCAGTAGCATCACCACTCATACAAATGCAAGCATAAATGACAAATGTATATTAGGACCGACGCATATTCTTGGACATTTTGTTGATCTATTCAGATTCAGCAATCCATGGAACCATAGGTCAAGTGCCACTTCAAAATTTATGCCTCCAGAACGCTCTTTAATAGTACTATTGCTTCAAGATGCCATTCCTCCAAATTCCTCCTCCAAGTTCTATTTTTTTTCCTCTTCCTTGCAATAATATGCATAAACTAAAACCATTTTTAGTGTATCTCTTTATAAGAAACTTGCTGTGAAATCTTCAAACATAACACCCCCTTCCCCCAAATAAAATAAAAATCTAATCACACATTTAAGAAAGCTCGAGACAAGATCCAAAAAGTACTAAGCAATCATACAAAAGTTCCTAGGATATATTGTCTTTTTTTTACTTTAGCAATTATAGTTATGGGACTAAACTTGCTAATCATAAACAAATTACATATTTTCAAAAGTTCTCCATCTATGCATTAAATCACTGCCCATAGAAACTGAGCAGTACCATGAAAAACCAGCATGCATCACTTGAAGTGATTGTACAATGTTAGCCACCTTCCTAAAAGATTGCATTCATCATAATGGTCTTTACTCAGAAAGAATGAAAATTGTCACCTACATTCCTAATCAGCTTTCTCTTTCTTTTTGAATAGCTCAATGAAGTGGACTGAGCTCCTTATAGGGTAAGTCAATCCTTCAAAGGAGTGAAACATAGCAGCACTCTACCCATAAGTAGAAGGCTGAAGTAGATCAGATATTACTCATGAGCGTCCTGGTTTTGGTTAAAACAGAACTGATTCTCTTTTACTGATTTTTCCTTACAGCTAAGCTCCTCTAAGTAAATGCGTTTTTCTGAAGCTGGCTGCATATTTTACAGACACTGTCCGCTCCAAAGCTGCTAACACCTAATGTTTATAGTTACACTGAGCTAATGGTGGTACTGGAAGGCAGAAAAGGCCCCTGTTTATAATTATTGCTATAGCAGCCACAGTCACTTATAGACCTTTTAGGTCCCGCAAGTGAGGTGTTGGAAGGGGTCGTACTTGCGGGGAGGGGCAGACAGGACAGGTGACCCGATATTGACCAACTGGGTATTCCATGCCATGCACGTCATACTCGGTTTAAAGCTGGGGGATCACGAGGGTCTCTCTCTCTCTTCCTTCACGGCCGCCTCCTGAAGAGGACCCTGCTCGTTGTTCTGCCTGCGATCCTGATCCAGATTCTTATCCGCGTATTCCTGAGTCCAGTTCCCATCTACTGCTGGGTCCAGTTCAGTACTTCCCGGTGCTGCTCGGCAGCTGCTGGTGGGATGCGAACGCCCGGCATCCAACTCCAGGAAACTCAGTATCAGTTTTGTATATTTTGTTTCATTTCTCTTATTATTAATATTAGTAGTATTATTAGTGTTATTAGCAAAGCTATTTTATTATTCATTTTGTAAGTCCCTCTCTCTCCCTTTTCCTCCTTTTTCCCTTCCTCAGGTGGGAGAGCTGGGGTTAATAGAGACCATCTGCCACTCTGTTTATTGCCGCCCTGCTTTAAGTGGTGACAATGAGAAAGTTTATTACTTGCAAGACTAAGGCTTGAACTGCTAGTTTCCAAAGTTCCGTGAAAATTATTTTAATTTTGGAAATGTAATGTCCAGGGTTCTAGTTCCATACCTTTGAGCTTATCTGGAAATAACTACTAACAGGAGCCGAAGTTTTTCACTTACCTAATCAGTTTAGAGGATGAAGCTCTGAAATCCTAAATGTCACTAGGAAAGTATATCCTTGGAGACCGAATGCAAGCACCTAAACAAGTATTTAGTTCTGCTTCTGTTAGTTCTCCAGGCTGATTTATTTCAGTCACACCCTGTCAGACAATGCTATGTAGTAAAACCAAAAAATATAATTGTATTAATCTGAACAGTCACTGTATGATGCAGATTGACCACTGCTAGCCTCTCTGAAACCAGTCATTTCCAGCAACTCCTGAGAAGTACATCAAGGAAAATGACATGTATATTACCTATGTGATTAATTCTGAGACTCCTTCCTTCTGAAAGGCATCACTGAGACTTTAAAAAATTGCTTCAGCTGCCTCTCAAATAGATGTGAAGAAGACATTTTTAAGAGCCTGAGAAGCTTCAGCTGCATGACAAAAGTAAGATATATTCAGTCTGGTAGTGATGTCTACAATTGTCTTGCTACTTTTCCACAGTTCCGCTGACTAACAAAGTTTATCTTACAGTATTTTGTAATCACCCTTTTTTTCATGGTTTAGAGCTTTAATATCTCCAGAAGGTGATTAGATCAGTAGAAGTCAGCAGTAGAAATATCTGATTGATCAGAACTAGGTGAAAAAAATACATGACACTTGAGGTCACAGAAACCTCATTTGCTATCAGTCTTAATTAGGTAACGCCATCCTATTTATTTTCACTAATAATCTGTCTGTGGAAGTTCTGTCACTTGTAGTCATACATGGAATTTCCACAACCAACCGTATTACTCATATCACACTCTCAAATGTCTTGCCAAACTAAAATTCTCCCTCTCTCCCTTATCTCACCTTCCCAGTCACCTCAACAGGTTTGATGGAACTGTGCTGACAGAGAGCCTGGCCCAGGAGCAGGTGCTGTGGGACTCCTGCACGGGCATAGTGCATCACCTTCTCAGGGGCCAACAAACGGAGAAGAAATCACTTGCTCTGTGCCTTCCCTTTCCTTTCTTACATGCCTTGTAACTTAAACACACCTGTTAAGTTTAGAAGCTGTTGGTGCCACGACTTTCCCACCTGCAATGAAGACTGAAAGCCGCAGCAAAAGTTAAGTAAAGACAATGTTTTCCTGGTGAGCACCCTCGATATAGCACTTACAGACTGATGTTTCCCTTTTAGCAGCTTGTTGTGAGAAGGAGGAGTCTTAAAAACTGGACAGTGTGAGAAAAGACATTCTCAGTAATCACTTGCAGCAACTTTGTAACCTATAAACTCCATGGACACCAGGAAAAAAAGCCTGATTAATTGAACTGATCAATTTTTGACTGACCGTTAAAATTCACTCCAGCGGCTGACAATCTGCATGTCCTATCTTTACCTTTGTAGGTCATGCATAATTTAAACAGATGCTGCTTTCACCTTCCTCACTTAAAATTTTTAGAGTGCTCATCTGAGGTCTGAATCAAAACCTTATGAAAATGGACCTCCTATATTCTTTCCTTTATGCACTGCAAGGTCTTATTTGATTTAATTCTGCTCATATATAGATACAGCCTTCCACATAAGGCATCCAAGTGTTTGATAGATCAGACTCCTGGTCTTTTTGACTGAACAAGGAAACAATTTCACCCAAATTTAAAAGAACTAGCAATAAGGTAAGGTAGCGATTTAGAGTCTTCACTGGAAACTAAATGGCTTACAAAGGGTACATATAAATCTTTGAATGAATCATTTGCAATGAAACTTTGCACTCCTCTGCTGTTACCCCATCAAATACAAGAGTCTGCAATGTATTCTAACCACTATAAAATCCAACCATTAAAAGAGAATATGCAAAAATGCATACAATCTATGGATACATAAGGAAGTGACATACATTATGAATCTGTGCATTTGAATCTCTGAACACATCCACTATTTTTTATGAAGCTAACGATAGATGGCATAGAGACTGAAGCCCCAAACCAAATCATGACACAGATAAATTGAGCCCTTCTTTTTAATAATTTCATAGAAACAATTCCATCTACCATATTCTACCATACTAAAGCACTTGCTTCAGGTTTGGTACCTTCAGGAGACAAAAGGAATATAACTGCAAGGAAATACACTGACTTTAACAACTGATCTTATTACTTTTTATTACACTAACTTGCAAATAATCATCTTTCTGTCAGCACCTTCTTCTTTCCACTTGTCTAGTTTCATTTCTCTTAATGTTTTAAAAAATGGATCTTACTTTCTGGTAATTAAATAAAATGAGATGTTCACACGTTTAACTTTACTATCAAGTGGAAAATAGGAAATAAGAGTAACTGTTTTAGAATGGCTGAAAATAAAAGGTGGAGAGAAGAGAATGATACTATAGCAGTAGTAGTGTTTTGACCACAAAATTCAAGATGTATCTCTTCTCAGACAGATTCCGTGCAACAGACTTCAGGTAAAGTGCAGAGAAATAAGTTATTCCAAGGAAACAGTAGATGAGATCTGTCAACAGAAATAAATATTTTTATCTGAACAGAAACCGTACATGAAAGGTACGATCAAAAATGTGAACAGACTTAGATGTGCCAGGGAAGTGACTAGTTTCTAACAACTAGTACCTGACTCCACTTTATCAGCAAATACATATTTTGTACTTTAAAATTCAAAGTATGACCTTCGCAAAACAGTGTCAGTCTACTGGCATTACTTTTCCTTTCTGTAGAAGGAGTTGCATAAATAAGATTCTAATGCACAAAGAGAGGAACCTGTGCAGAGGAGACTGATGTGCCATTGAAGGGACACCTTGATCTCTCCTGTTTTTTTTGTTATAGGCATAAAAAGTTCAGCACTGAAAGGAATTAAATTCTTGTCCACTCATTTTTCAATGATTCCTCACAGATAATGAAGCCTCTTTTCTTATAATGTATGTAAGCAAAAGGAAACTAATTAAAAGGGATATTTATACCCTGCAAGACACACAGAATTAATCCAAGTCATAAGGACAGAAATAATCAATTGTAATAAAGCAAGCTGAGGGAAAAAGCCATTCAAGTGCAGTAACCACTATCATAGCTTCAGAGTTCAGAAAGAAAACAAGTGTAAATTTTTCTAGACATGCTCTAAAAATTATATCCTGTGAGCTGATGAAGACCCAAACATTTCACCCTGATTCCTGTTATAATTATAATAAAGCAATAATTATTTGCTACTGATTATGAATAACGTACAGAAAAAGTGTAATTTATAACATCTGCTCTAGTAGAATTTCACTCTAGTGATGATACATCAATACTGATATCATATCCCTGGATTTAGCAAATTTAGATAAAAAAATACAGACTATGTGCTTGTAGAAAATTATTATTTGTATACAGACAAGTCACCCAAACAAAACATCATTTAAGAGCATGAAACTCCTCATAAATCCAATTGGAACATAGGGATTAACTGTTTTCACATACATGGAGGTTCAGAAAATAGATAATTACTGAATAAGTTTTCATTTCAGCATACTTCAAATGTCTGTAAATTGCAAGGTGTTTTTTAAGACCTCATATTTTACAATACGTATATACTGTTTTAAGATGCAACAACACAAATTCTGCAGCTGGTAAATCAGTGTCATGGTTTAACTGGGCAGCTGGCAACGAAGCACCAGGCAGCCACTGGCTCACCCCTCCCCTTCCCCAAGAGTGGGTCAGGAGGAGAAACGGACACCAGGTAAAACTCGTGGGTTGAGATAAAGACAGTTTAATATGACAACAAAGGAAATACTACTACTAATAATACAATGAATATGCAAAACAAACAATACACAACACAATTGTTTCTCTCACTGCTCGATAATCAGTTGTGTAGCCAGTCCCTGAGCAGCGACGGCGGAACACTGAAGTGGCGGATTTCACAAATATCACAGAACTCCCCCCAAAAAAAGACTAAACTCACAGAAAAGTTCAAATGCCGAGCAAAAGAGGATTCAAACTCATGGAAAAGATAATTCCTGCCCCGTGGCCAACCCCTCTTTATAAACACAGTATGACATCCATGCTATGGATATTTCCACTGGCCAGCTTAGCTATCCACCTGGCTCTGCTGCCTCCCAGCTCCTGCACACCTCCTCATCAGCCAAACACAGGAAACTGAAAAAAAGTCCGTGATTTCTTAGCAACAACCAAAACCATCAGCATTATCAACATTCTTCTCATACTAAATTCAAAACACAGCAGCTATTGGAAGGAAAACCAACTCTTTCCCACCCACAATCAGGACAGTCAGTTACTAACTAATAAAATTACCTAATTAACCCTTCATTTTTCTCCCCCACTGCCTCAGAGAAAAAAGAGACACTTAAAGAATGTAAAATCTTTAATGTAAAAAATGAGAAGAGGAAGAAGCCCCACTGTTAGTAGAGGAAAATAGTATAGATTCAAACACAAACAACTCTTTCAGCACGCAGGGAGAGGAGGTTGATTTAGGAGGAAGAAAAAGTAGAAAGTGGCCTTTATTTGAACTGATTTGATTACAAATATTCCAGCCATAAAGAACAGATGCAAAGTTCAGCTCCTGGATCATCATGTGAAATTTTAGTTTGGATTTTGTTCTAGCCCTTCCCTCCCTCCAAAACAGTATCTATACCTTTTATTTCTAAACCTGTTAATAGAAATTGGAGAAGTCAATATACACCTGCCACAGAGAAGAGCTGCTACAACTTATATTTTTTAGAGACACCACAGTAATCAGAAATCTGCACTTTATACCTTTGGCTACAGTCATGCTCTGTGTGAAGTCCACTGATGTACAGTGACTAACGGCCAGTCCAAAATTACTGTTCCTCAGAGTGGATTGATCAGGGTTTTCTCCAGACCCCAGCACCTTCAAAAACATTTCTATAAGTTAATATTTTGCATTTATATTTAATTAATGATTGTGTTAACAGCAAAGTGCTTCACTGCATCCTGCCAGCATGGTGCTGTAAGACACAATGTACATGTGTTCTGTGCCCTCGAGTACGGTACAAGAATAAGGGTAGAAACAGGGCAAAAGGCATGCTTGAATACTTACAGCATTCTGGGTTGTATTGGTTAAGAGCATAGCCAGCAGGTTGAGGTGAGTGATTATTCCCCTGTATTCAGTACCGGTGGGAGAGTGCTGTGTCCAGTTCTGGGCTCCCCAGTACAAGAAAGACATGGATATACTAGAACAAGTCCAGCAAAGGATCATGAAAATGGTTAAGGGACTGGAGCATCACTCACACAAGGAGAAGCTGACAGAGTAGGAACTGGAGAAAAGGAGGCAGCTCAGGGGGATCTCCTCAAAATGTGTAAATATTTGATAGGAGAGTGAAAAGAAGATGAAGCCAAAGTCTTCTCAGTGGTATATAATCAATGGACAAAAATTCAAATGGAAAAAATCAAACATCAGACATTCCATTTAAATATAAGAAAATACTAAAAAAATTAAAAAAAAAAAAAAAAAAGAAGGTGGCCAGAGGTTGCCCAAAGATGTTGTGGAGTCTCAATCTTTGGAAACATTCAAAACCTGACTGGCTATGAGGAACCTGCTCCAATTGACCCTGCTTTGGTCAGGGAGTTGGTCTAGACAATCTATTCTGTGATTCGTAGGTGGAGGGAGCTTCACCCTGCCCAATACAGATACCAAAGTCAGTTACAACCTCAAATGTATCTGCATTTCATCCTGGAAAGACAACCAGGAGCGACCTCAAAAGTGCCAAAGGAAATCACCCAGGTAAGAGCACCATGCCTCAGAACAAGGCCTGGAACAAGCCAATTCACCATACAGATATGTGTTAAAGCTGAACTGTTCTTGACTCCAGTTGCCAATAGCATATATGAGAAAGGAGGGGGAGGGGAGAGCATGAATTTCACTGAAGCCTCCAATTATGACTGTAACTAACTATAACACATTATGGGTTAAAACAAAAGTTCCTTTAGCTTCAACATGCATTATGCCTCATGAAAAAGCATTGACCAGATTTGTCATTTGAAGGATGACAGAGCACTAACACAATCCTTACAGCTTTGGAGAAAAAGCAGCATAGCTAAAACATTTGAAATGACGCTAAATCAAATGAAAGATTATGTTTTGATCAGGAGATCCTTCTGCTGATAGGTGATATAGAAGAAAAATGGCAGCACTCTCTATCTTTAGAGGTCTGGGATCATAGTGTAATCGAGTCCCAGCTATCCTGGGCACACAACTTTAAAAATTCACTACGCAGCACAATACAAGCGTTCTTGGCTCAGACATGATTCAGGACAAAACAGAAGCGCATTGTAGGTCAGCACAAAGGTGTACGTACAGAAGTCTGCAAAAGAGATAGCTCTGTCCTGCTCGTTCTGTAACGAATACAAAGCCTCTGCTTTCAGAGTCTTACAAATGTCATACCAAGACAGCAACCTTCAGCCACCTTAAGTATATTCAAAATTGATTTTTTTTTAAAACAAATCTAAACTAAATCTTTGTTTTCATCAGAATTATTGCCTTTCTATAGTTAAAATTAAATATTATTAAAATGCAACTACTTTTAGAGTTAGTGCTGGAACTTTAGTCCAATGCCCAGTTCTGACTATAAAAGAACATTGGAAAACAACCCTATTACGAGACACTAAAAACACTAGCCAGAAAGTAGAGTGTGTTGAAATTTTACTGTTTTAGTCAATTTCCAGTGTCAAATAGATGCTTGTTTAAGCAAAATTTTTAGTGCATATTTCAATACAAAAACATTCAAGAAAGATCAAGTATCTAAAATCATTTTTCCCCACTCTAAGTCAAAAGCAAGAAGAGAGCATCTGAAGTTGGGTATGTGCTCAGGTTAGTTTTTATGTAATATATTTATTGTTTAATGTTTCAGTGAAGATTCCAGTTGAATTTATTTGGTAAAACAATATTTATATAGAAATTTAAGGGTTGGTGTGTTGGTTTGAAGAAAGAGTGGGGAGGGCGGGGAATAAGAACAGGTGTATCTGGCAGCTTTTACAGACAGTGAAGGACTTAGCATCATTCTCTACGTATACAAAAAGATAGTTACTAACTAGTATCTTGAAGACAGTAGTCACCAAAGAGTTTGTCAGCATTCAGAAAGAAATAAGTGTCTTTATGTTTTATTCTTATATAAAAGAGAAGATACAAAATTTAGAAAGAAATATGTGTCTTTATGTTTTATTCTTATATAAAAGAGAAGATACAAAATTTAGGATCAATTACAAAAGTCGTACTTCAAAAAAATTCAGAGATTTGTATTGACAGCTGCTGATGAGGATCAGAGTTATGTCATCATATTTAACGTGCTCTTGTAGTTGCACACATGTGCAATTATGAGTTAATGCCACTGCAAAACAAAACAAACAAAAAAAAAAATAACAACAATATACTCTTTGTGGATAGGTCACAAAAATGTTCACAAATCCCCAAAAAATCTTTGAAGGATTATAAATACTTCTGCTGGTTTTAGGCCTGTTATTCAGGTAACTGCTAGGACACAAAATCACAGAATCACAGAATCACAGAATAGTAGGGGTTGGAAGGGACCTCTGTGGGTCATATAGTCCAACCCCCCTGCCGAAGCAGGGTCACCTACAGCAGGCTGCACAGGACCTTGTCCAGACGGGTCTTGAATATCTCCAGAGAAGGAGACTCCACAACCTCCCTGGGCAGCCTGGGCCAGTGCTCCGTCACCCTCAGAGGGAAGAAGTTCTTCCTCATGTTCAGACGGAACTTCCTGTGCCTCAGTTTGTGTCCATTGCCCCTTGTCCTGTCACTGGGCACCACTGAAAAGAGCTTGGCCCCATCCTCCTGACACCCACCCTTCAGATATTTGTAGGCATTTATAAGGTCCCCTCGCAGCCTTCTCTTCTTCAGGCTGAACAAGCCCAGTTCCCTCAACCTCTCCTCGTAGGGGAGATGCTCCAGTCCCCTCATTATCCTCGTAGCCCTCCGCTGGACTCTCTCCAGTAGCTCTTCATCTTTCTTGAACTGGGGAGCCCAGAACTGGACACAGTACTCCAGATGAGGCCTCACTAGGGCAGTGTAGAGGGGAAGGAGAACCTCCCTCGTCCTGCTGGCCACACTCTTCTTAATGCACCCCAGGATACCATTGGCTTTCTTGGCAGCCAGGGCACACTGCTGGCTCATGGTTAACCTGTCGTCCACCAGAACACCCAGGTCCCTCTCTACAGAGCTGCTCTCCAGCAGGTCCACCCCAAGCCTGTACTGGTGCATGGGGTTGTTCCTCCCCAGGTACAGGACGCTGCATTTGCCTTTGTCGAACCTCATCAGGTTCCTCTCTGCCCAACTTTCCAGCCTATCCAGGTCACGCTGAATGGCAGCACAGCCTTCTGGTGTGTCTACCACACCTCCCAGTTTGGTGTCGTCAGCAAACTTGCTGAGGGTACATTCTAACTCTTCATCCAGGTCGTTGATGAAGAAGTTAAACAAGACTGGGCCCAGTACTGACCCCTGGGGGACACCACTTGTTACCAGCCTCCAACTAGACTCAGCGCCGCTGATGACAACCCTCTGAGTTCTGCCATTCAGCCAGTTCTCTATCCACTTCACCGACCACTCATCCAGCCCACACTTCCTCAGCTTCCCTAGGAGGATGTTATGGGCGACTGTGTCGAAAGCCTTGCTGAACTCCAGGTAGACAACATCCACGGCTCTCCCTTCGTCTACCCAGCCAGTCATGTCATCATAGAAAGCTATCAGATTGGTCAGGCATGATTTCCCCTTGGTGAATCCATGCTGACTACTCCTGATAACCTTCTTTTCTTCCACTTGCTTCATGATGGCCTCCAGGATAAGCTGCTCCATCACCTTTCCCGGGATGGAGGTGAGGCTGACCGGCCTGTAGTTCCCTGGGTCCTCCTTCTTGCCCTTTTTGAAGATTGGAGTGACATTGGCCTTTCTCCAGTCCTCGGGCACCTCTCCTGTCCTCCAGGACCTCTCAAAGATGATGGAGAGTGGCTCAGCAATGACATCCGCCAGCTCCCTCAGCACTCGTGGGTGCATTCCATCGGGGCCCATGGATTTGTAGACATCCAGATCACTTAAGCGATCCCTCACACAGTCCTCCTCAACCAAGGGAAAGTCATCCTCTTTGTAGGCTTCTTCTCTTACCTCCGGGGCCTGGGATTCCTGAGGGCCAGTCTTAGCACTGAAGACTGAAGCAAAGAAGGCATTCATTAGCTCTGCCTTCTCTGCATCCTCCGTCACCAGGACACCCGCCTCATGTAGCAGCGGCCCCACGTTGTCCCTAGCCTTCCTTTTGCTGCTGATGTAGTTGAAGAAGCCCTTCTTGTTGTTTTTGACATCCCTTGCCAGCTTCAATTCCAGGTGGGCCTTGGCCTTCCTCGTCGCATCCCTGCATGCTCTCACCACGTTTCTGTACTCTTCCCAAGTGGCCTGTCCCTCTTTCCACATTCCATGGACCTTTCTCTTCTGCCTGATCTCCACTAGAAGCTCCTTGTTTAACCATGCAGGTCTCCTGCCTCCTTTGCTAAATTTCTTTCTCAGGGGGATGCATTGCTGCTGTGCATGGAAGAAGTGTTGTTTAAAGAGCAACCAGCACTCATGGACCCCCCTGCCTTCGAGAGCCCTGGCCCACGGGATTCCTCCCAGTAGCTCCTTGAAGAGGGCAAAGTCAGCCCTCCTGAGGTCCAGGGTTTTGATCCTGCTTATCGCCCTGCTTCCTCCACGCAGGATCCTGAACTCAACCATTTCATGGTCACTGCAGCCGAGTCTACCTCCAACCTTCACATCCTCCACCAGTCCCTCCTTGTTTGTTAACACGAGGTCCAGCAGCGCGCCTTTCCTTGTTGGTTCCTCCACCACTTGCATCAGAAAGTTATCATCGATGCTCTGTAGTAACCTCCTGCATTGCGCCTGCCTAGCTGTATGGTCTTCCCAGCTGATGTCAGGGTGGTTGAAGTCCCCCATGAGAACCAGGGCCTGTGACTGTGAGGCTGCTTGCAGCTGCCTGTAGAAGGCCTCATCAACCCCCTCCTCCTGGTCAGGTGGCCTGTAGTATACACCCACCGTAGTGTCACCCGTGTGAGCCTGTCCCTTAATTCTAACCCACAAGCTTTCAACTCGTTCCTCATTTGCCCCCGGGCCAAGCTCAATGCATTCCAGTTGCTCCCTCACATATTGAGCAACTCCCCCACCTCTCGTTGTTGGTCTGTCTTTCCTAAAGAGTCTGTAGCCATCTATGACAGCATGCCAGTCATGCGAGTTGTCCCACCACGTTTCTGTGATGGCGACCAAATCCCCTCAAAAGAAGTAGCTACATTAATTCAGATAAAGTATTTAAGGAAAAGATTTCTTATGCTGAATTTCTAATGTCTGTACATGACAACTGGACTGTTTCCAATGTGAAGGCTGTTTGCTAAGGAAGAAAACAACAACAAAACAAAAGCCCAGACCCAAAATATTACTATCCTGGAAATACTAAAAACAGAAGACCACCATATGGTCTTTCAAGTCTTGTCCTTAGCAGCCTAGGTTACCTCACTATCTGAGTAATTTCATTAACCTCCAAAACACAGATGGAAAACTAACATACCTCATCATTCTTCTCAGTGAGTGTTCTGGCCTGATACAGCCTAGCGGCTGTGAAATTTTTCTCTAGTGACTGCAAAAATATATTTAATTTTTTTTCCCCCTGACTCAACAGGATTTTACACAAAATTCAGTCAGAATAGTTTAGAGGCAGCTAATCCCTGTCTTCAGCACCAGTCCATGACCTCCTGCTTCAAATGCTGCTGGACTGCATCTTGAACAGCTTACTGGCATGAATTTAATCTCCTTTCCACAACTCCATAATGGCTTAAGTTACCCTCAACCTCCATCCTTATTCTTAGTAATACTGGAGAAATCAATCTAATCATAAATAATATTAAATCTAAAGCCAGGTTTGTTGTCATTCTGGTCCACTGAACCGTATGCATGTCAAATATTAAAAATAATTACTGGCCACTGTCATTTTAAATGACACCTACATTCCTTCCATTACTCAGGGAGAAGTACTATTGTATAGCATACAAAACTGGAATCAGAGAAGTGCCCCATCTTACTCAGTCCTTCTCTTTCTTTACATCTTAAGGTTTAATTAATTAATTTTACTGCTGGTCACATTTCACGCAAGCAGTTAAAATTAAATGAAAAATGCCTTTGATTACGCTTGTGCAATCCCATTAAGTTTAAAATCTCCACACAGCAGTGGCAAACAAGTAATTTTTAGTCTTGCTTTGTGCTAACGCACTGTCTTGATATGGCAAACATTAGGCTTTCAGTCAGCAGAAGCATGTCATGAAATTTTAAACATATGCAGTAATTAGAACTTATTCACTGCTGTAACAACATGAACTGTTACATTCTGCAATAAAGAAGATCGCAAAATATATGCAAATGTTTAAATTACAGTATACTGTCTTTTCAGAATTTTATTAAATACACCAATATTTATGTCCTAGTAATCCAACTATTACATTAACAAATATCCAATAAAAAATAGTCTGTTTTCAGATATATAAAATCCTTAGTGACATTTTAAAAAATGCTATTATAGTATTTGTTCCTAGAAAGAGCACCTGCTCTTCATATTGCTGGAATAGTTAAAAAAAAAAAAAAAATCATTTGAAGGTCCCCCTATAGCAAATCTATCAGAAGATCAAAACCACATAAGGGTTCTGAGAAAAAGGTAAATGCTTTATATTTTTACAATCACAAAAGTTTTGACAGTGTCTGCACATATCACTAATGTGATCAGAGAGTAAGTAATGCGTTACTAAGGTACCTCAGCTGGACACTGAAAAGAAAAAAAATGAAGCACTTAACATCCATTAGATTTTGTCTGTTTGCTTAACAAAATCTGGAAGTGGGTCAAAATTTTTTAGACTCATTGGGCCTTATCTTGAAATTAACTGAATCTTACACAAATATTTAAAGTCAGTAAATTAAGCATTTTTGTTTCTCAGTAAAACATTAATAACAACACATTATTCAGTAACATATAGAAAAAATAAAATATATTTCTGCCAATAAAATAAAGTTGCTTTCAAATATTATTATCAAGTTCATCAGAAAATTTAAAACTTAGATGAAACTAATACCAGCTTAGATTTCAGAAGACTTCTTCCTCATCGAATAATGGGACACCAACCAAATTTCTAATGAAATAAAGGAGAAGAAAATCACCTGGCTCAAGGCCAGGTTCGTAATTTTCATGATTATCTGTTTTAGATTTGTGACTCCAGCTTGACCGTTGCTAATACACCAGTCTATAAATTGTTTCATTTCCTAATGGCACAGGAAAAAAGTAAACCACACACTAGGATCAACACTGAAAGCTCTGCATTAATCGTTCACCTAAGCCTTTTATGTTTCAAAGGTCAAAGACATCTAGAGATGGAATAAACATATATAGGTAAAGTCATTGCATATGAATTCCAACTGGATGAGGAAAAGAGCCAGGAACAGTGCATGCCAGCAGCAGTGCTGCAGTAGACATCCCTTTGGATTTCACACCATCAACAGCCATTACCAACATTAATAAAAGACATATGGCCTTGTATACCTTTATGTCTATATCTTATTGCTTGTATCAACGGTATTTATCCATCCCTGGAGTTCTTCATTCTGAGAGGTAATTTTGAAACTTTTAGAGGCCTGAATAAAGAAAACAAACAACAGGCAACTAATCATGATAACAGTGTTTCCAATTGTCACACTATTACTGTAAGCAATGATACCAAACTTTTTCTCTCCTTGCATTTAAAATAAAAATAATAATCCCTAATTTTATGGTCATAACTACTGGAAGGAAAAATTAACAAGAATGCAATTTTGTTGCTAATGCCTTGACTAGTAACCCTGGAGATCTAAGAAGCTTTGCTTTAAGCAGCTTCCCAAGATCATCAGGTTCAGAAGTAACCATCAAAACCTGACTGCCAAAAATACCGAAACTACCAAGTAGCCCTACTGAAATGCAAGACATCTGTTCAGAGAAACTTGTGAGAAAGAAAGGATGCTTTCATTCCCCTCAGCAGTGGCAAGGAATTCAAACAAAGCCATCACAGATCATCTGTTAATCAGCTTATCTGGATGCAGTGGCTTACTCTTGGCTTCACTTCCTCTGTTGCAACTCAAAGAGTGCAAACTCCTGTAGTCTTGGAGGAGACCAGGAGACATGAAGCTTGGCTGTAGCATCCCAATAACTGCCCTGAGCTGAGGATGGGAGTTCTGAAGCCATTTGTTTATTTTCAGATCTGTATTTTGCGTATAATATTATTGGAGAACAAATAAACTCAGCAAACCACCACCACTTTGTACTTGAACATGAGCAGGCTTTATTATTATCATTATTATTAAATAAAGTAGCCATAGCTGATATGTTTCATGCCATACAGTACTGCCTCTGGGTGAACTATTTTCAAAGACATGCCAAAATCAGATCCCAAAAGCAGTTTCATCTAGTGTCTGGACTCCACAGGGATTTAAACAGAAGCTACACACTGCTCACAAGAAACTGCTCAAGCCAAGTGCAAAAGACAGAAGTTCCGGCCTCTGGAGATCATCAGGTCAAAGTAGGGTTTTCCGGAACACAGCTTTAGCTGTCAAAGTAGGACAGAAGCTCCTAACACACACAAGTATCATGGAAACTCAATTAAGCATTTAAATACTTCTGCAAATATGAACACCAGAAGGCTAATTGTTCATGAAGCTTACACTCTCCAGCCTTATTTCAGAGCTGAATTCAGGCACTAGATTTTTTAAAAATATTTATCTATGTTCAATTTTGACTAAATCATTCATTAAAGGATCATTCCATATTAGCCCTGCTGTTCTGTATTTACACAATACATGCGTTCTACAGGAAAAATGGAAGAGGTGAGTCGTTCTGCTATTAAAAATATTTCCATTTTATGTTGCTTCTGTTATGCATATTGAATTAATTAAATAGGAGAAGTAGGATACCTCATTTGGAGTTAAATTAATTTCATTCTGACAGTCAAGAAATACAGTGGAATTTTTATCATCTAACATGCACTCTGTTTTTCAATGCCAGATTTTCTTTCAAAATAATAATTAGTACTAGTTTTAACATTTTCTCAATTATAAAGACTTATCATTTAATGGATAAAATTTCCATAAACTTTAGTGTATACATTGTGTTAGCTTATTATGTTCTGTATTATTTGGCTACTGCTATTAAACAATAACAGCATTCACTTTCTTACAATCAAAATTTTAAAAGGAGCTTTAAATATGAAGGGAGAGGGAAGAGGTAGAGAAGATAAATTATGCATCTGTAAGGAGTGGTTGTTTTTCTCTTTGTGTCTTAAGTGCAAATTCTTCTTCACTGTGTTTCCCAGACACCATCTGTTTCCAGAACAACTATCATCAAACATAAAAGACGAGATAGGAACTTCTAATACAAGTTAAACCTGCCAACTTGCAGAATGGTCTGAGCTTTCTCAAACAGGAAAAACATGATAGTACAGAGTTGTTAACAAACTCAAAAGAGGCAAGGGGTGGCACCTCAGATGATGCAGGAAACCATTTGGGGGATTTTCATTAAAATTGTAGGTGGCTCATCACATGTTATTGCATACTTGCTTTAAGAAGTCCAAACCACATTCAGGCATTTACCAGCAGAGTTCATTTCACTTCGGATAGGTTTGGATTTTTTCTTTTTTAAATTATTTTTTTAAAGCCTAATGTTAAAGTCTAACTAATGGGTCACATCTGCTGAGGGCCTCATTCCATTTGCAATTAGGTATCAGTGAAAGTTTGGAAAAATAGAAACTGCCAGAATTATTTACATCAGGTGCCCACCTGTGCCAGTGCCCTTTCTGCAGGATTTTAGGAGGAGGTAAAAGAATCCAAGATGTATTCAGGTATACAACAACTTGCCACGACAAGAGAGCTCCCCTCACCTCACCTCCAGAGAGGCTTGTATCAGTTCCAAAATGCTAACTATTTACTGTGACTTCTAAAAGATCTTACTGGAAGAGCAATGTACCATTTTTAACCTGGTTATATTACTGAGTTTAATGATAGCACTGTGCTTACTTAGAAAAGGAGTTTATCTTTTTGCTTTCCCTCTCTCCATAGTATGAGAGGAGAAGAAAAGAAAATATTTCTTTAGTTTGGTCTAGTAAGCATCAGTGGAGAAGAAGCTATCAGAAAAGCATCTAAATTTTTTTGGTGGGTTATACATCTGTTTAAAAAAAAAAATCTACGCTATAAGAATACAGATTGGACAGGAGCCATCAAGGTCGTTGTTTATAGAATCCTGCTTATAGATTCCTGCTATAATATCCACCCATGTCAAACAACTTCACACAGACAACATTCTTCGTAATATATTTATCATGAAACATCCCTCTTCATGTGAAATTATTTATATTCTCTATTCTGATCACGTCTGACAGATTACATCTCTTTCAAAACAGAATTCCTGAAGTCTGGGTTATGATATCTTTCCTACCCTTCCCCTTGTCTTCCCTCTCCTTCTCCTTCATTCAGAACAATTCCCTCCTTTCAGTAGCCCCACTAATGTATTTTACATGTGGAACATTTTTTACTTCCAAGTACCTTTCCAGATAATTTTATAGCTAGTAATAGACTAAAAAGTGCTTCTGTTGCTCCCTTGGCAGTTCTATTAAATTAAATCCATTAGTGCACTCACATATACACACACCTTACATTTTGAGCTCTTTCTGTTCATAACATTTGACTCTATTAAGACGTTGTTCTTTCTTGTTGTCCATACAGATTCTACAGATTTGGATATCTTAGTTTTCCTTAGCTTAGTTTTTAAATGTTTCATTTTACTATTATATTAAGTCATCACAGGTTCTATATTCCTGACCCTGCTGCCTCAACATACTTAATTACATTACAGGCAACCATTTCTGCTCCTGTTCAGTATTCTGAACAGCTTCACCGAGTTTTAAATGCACAAAATGGTCGTTGCCACACACTTCATTTCTGGCTTCTGCAGTTGCGATCTTGTGCTTTCTTACTAAAAATAGAGCTGCTTCCAACTACCTGAGCTGGAAAGCTAATTACAGAGCTGGTAAACAGTGCTCCTCCCTATTGAGCAAATGGCAGAATAAGGAGTCTGCTAATGCACTAGGGCACACATGAGCCTGTGGGTCTTTGAAACCTATCAACTGTCATTTAGTTAATCATCCGTGGCTGTTTGCTTCATGGATAAATTACTATTTAAGCAAATAACTGTTTGACTGTTGGATAAACAAATCAGGGAGAAAAAGAACAATCAGCCCATTTCCATAAAAAGTATTCTAGCCTAATTCTCAGCTTGCACAAATCAGAATAATTTCACTGAAATAAATAACATATTGTTAATTTAGACTAGGTGAAAGTCTAGTTCTCTCATTTCCTGCAGAAGAGGGGTTACTAGAGGACCAACTGTCTTCAGCATCTTAAAGACTTTTTTGAAAGTTATTTCTGTCACATACAGGCAAGAACAAACAACAGTCACTGTGAGCAAGCACCTTCTTCCCTCTCAGCCATGTCTGCAGTACAGCAGCACGGTGCCTGAAGACATTCCCTGCTGAAACATCTTGAGGTAGAAGTGCCCACAGAGTTTAGACGCTCCTCTGTATTTGTCAATGAAATACTGTTTTCCCTGCTCCGTGGGACTGATTCTTCCCGTATAGACCAATACAAGTTTTGTGGCAACAAGGTTTCAGCCATCACTCAGTCAACAAAACTCAACTCATTTTCAGCCATTAATGAGGCAACAATACATAGATAATACATAAGCGACTGTTGGAATCACCGTGACACAGCTGCAGCCCCAAAGTAAAACTGTAAAATGCCCATTAATGTTTGTTCATCCAAAACATTTCCTGGGGCCAAGAGGGAATATAGCCTTCTGGAATTACAATTTTTTCTTTGAATGTAGAATATAAGAATAAATGAATAGGGTAGAAAACCACCATAAAGACCAATTTTAAAAAGCATTTCTATTTCTCCTTCACAACCCCGCAAAAAATACAGAGACAAGTAAATAAAACCTCCAAGACTCTACTCAACATGTTAGAAAAGTTTGGTGGATGAAAAGAGTATGTATTTATGCTAATGAGCATAAATTATTTGCTCACCATCATGTTTCTGTGATGTAAACAGGTGTATACTACATACAGTGTATACAGGGACAGAACTGCTATCTGAGATTAAATACATTATTTACACAGCTCATTTGGGAGAGGAGAGGATGAGCTCCCTCTTCTGTCTCCCATCTTCATGAATAGGAACGTCGGGCTGTCCTCAGCCAAGCAAACTAACTCCTATTGTCAAGGAAAAGCAGTTCGCCAATTTTTAGCAAAAATGATTGGAAAAAAGAAGTTAAAATGGAAAACTGTGGACAGAGGTGGAAATGTGTAGTATAAAGAAGAAGAAAATGCAAGAAGGAGCCAAAAAATGGGGCAAAGAAAGTTATGAGGAAGTCAGACTACAGAAAATTAATAGTATTTCAAGGTCTGCATATTCCAAAGAGTGGAAATGGAGACAATATGCTGACAATAACAGTGATAGGAAAAAAGAAACAGAGTAACAGCCTTCTCATCTTAAAACAGAAGAAATATAGGGAATATAGATTTCTGCACACCACAATGCAGTCCCACATCGTCCCACTTAAGTCAGCTCTGAAGGAGTCAATCCATGCACCATGAGTCGCGTAGCTGTCATTTCACCACAGTGTTTCACCAAAGCTGACACATCTTGCTTCTGTGGTATTCTGTGTATGCATACCAGAGTGCCTCTGGAGAAAGCCATAGGCATTTTTCACATTTAAAACCTAAATAAGTGTCTGTGTATGTGTGTGTGTATGCATACACATGTCTGTTTGTGTGTGTGTATGGGGCAGGGGGTTGAACAGTGACGAAGGAATGCATGTTTGATGGAATTCAGTGCACAAGCAACGCTAAAAGTCAATTGAAACCTGGCTTTCAATCACTGATCAATCTTCCCGCATTTTCGGACCTTTCTTTCTGGCCTAAATGACCACAAAGACAGTAGACATCATACTCATAAATCAGATAAAATGTGCTTATTACAATAGGACAACTGCCTTTCAAATGATACTATATTCCAGATAATAATCCACAAAAAAAGCATACACAGTCAACATAAGCTGTATTTGCCCTGCAACTTACTATTTCTTCCAACAGTTGTTCTTGCCTTAAGGCAGACATGATAACCTTTAACCCTGGGAGCCATTTCTAATTTGTTAATTCAGATTTCAAAGCCACAACACTGACAGCTACTTTCTTCATGTGCTGCACAGACCAATTTACACAGTTAAATTACTGACAAGTATTGTTAGGTGGTCTGCTTCTATTGAGTTGAATTTGCCAAATTGATAGGGCAAGCCAGGCATGCCTCCTTAAGCGAGCATGAAGTTTCCAATCCCCTTGCCAAAAAATTACAAGAAAGCAAGGAAGGAGGGTAAAAACGTGGAGTGTGAGGACACTGTTGAAAGTAAATTGCTTAATTCTTCTAAACATAAGCTGGCCCTACTGAATCTGTCTTGGGCCATCATGGACAAGGCACTTTCAAACTAACGCTCCTTAAGGAATGAAGTGACTTCATAAGCTTTACATTCTTCACTCCAAAAAATTACATATTTCACCACAGAGGTATCACTTAAACTTCAACCTTCCTAATGAGTACACCAGCACATGCAAAGACTCCAGAGCCAGAATGCGATTAACGAAATAAATTTAGGGATATATTAAACAGGGGGGGAAGGGGAATAACTAAGCATTGACACATTCCTTCATTCAATAATTGTCTGAATCAGGGGCATTGATTAAAAAAGCACACATGTTAACATACAATGCTGAAGCATATGAGAAAGAACTTAATCCCATGATAGACTGAATGTACGGTAGTTTGCTCTATCACAGTAGCACCAATTTCAAAAGGGTTCTTGACCAAGCTTATGCCTCAAAACCCTAGCAACCAGCTATATCAGACTCTCTTAAACTACAGAAAATTCATTGCAAGTACTTTCTGACTACTGACCAGGTTTCATGCAACACAGACATTTAATTTTAAAAGCCATCATCAGATGATGAAACATTGAAATTTTTCTCGACAACTCAACAGGTAAACATCAGCTGCAGACAGGTCTCCACACTCCACTGCCTTACCTCAGCTATGTGCGGCATTGGGTTAAATCCACAGAGATTGCACACAACCTTCTTGCACTCTGTACACGTATTAAAGTTGGGGGGATCCTTAGAACCAACATTTAGTCCAGTTTTACAAAGGGGACAAGACACTTTTGGCTGGCTGGCTCTCTCTGGTTCTGACAGCCCAGCAGGTTTCTTAGCTTCAGCAGCCTGAGGCTTGCTGTCTTTCACCAAACCAGGTTTCTTTTCTACATCAGATCCTTTAGTCGTTAAAACACTCTCCACTTTGGATGGCTCCGATTTTTCAGTCATAAGAGGCTTGGCTTCTTTCTTTACAGGTACAGCTTTTGGAGGAGCCTGAGCCTGGCCAGCCTCTCTGGGGGCTGCCTGAGAGGCCGGAGACTGTGATGGCGGCTGGGGCTGCTTCGCCGCAGAACCAGGTGGTGGGGCGGCCGGTGCCTGAGACCCCGGCTGACCCGCGGTAGAAATTAAACTGGAGGCCTGGCTGAAGATTGACGCTCCGAATCCAAAGAGTTTCCCAGTAACCGTTTCCTGTGGTGTTGTGGGCTGAGGCTTAGGGGCATCCGTGATGCCTCCCAGATTCAGGCTGAAGCGCCTTGGTTGCTCGGGAGTTTTCTGAGACGGCTGGGGCTGAGGTGCCAGCGGCGCTGGCGCTGGCTTGGGGCCTGCCCCTGCCTGTGGGCCCTTGGGAGCAGCTTTGGGATCAGGCCTTGGGGCCGGCTTGGTTTGTAACTTCTTCGGGTCTTCTTTCATTTGTGTGAGCTCGACAGGCTTTTGAGCTTTAGCATCTGGTCTAGGCCCAGGCTGAGACGCAAGCTTGGGATCTGACTTCTGCCGAGACACTTGTGGCAGGGGCTTGGAATCTGGTTTATCCCCAGCTGGACATGTGTCCTGTGACAGCTTGGAAGGCTCTGGCTTTGGGGAATCTGTCACCTTCTGCGGAGGCCTGGGACCTGCCGAGTCCTGCTTCGGCCCCAGCACTGCAGAGGCCGGCAGAGTGTCTGTCGCAGGCCGCTGCGTCCTGGGCTGCTTCTGCTGGTCTTCAGCCTGTGTTGGCTTGGCCTGGTCTGACCTTGGAGTAGGATCCACATGCTGGGAGATCTCAGGAGGCTCAGCGCCGGCTTGTTTCAATTTTATGGGGGGAGAGCCAGGCAAGGACGGCTGTTTTTTCTGTGGCAGGGGTTTCTTCAATTCCGGGAGCTGCGACGGATCAGGTTTTGGAGAAGCATCTTTCTTCTGAACTGGCTGTGGCTGGGGCAATGCTTTAGCTGCTGAAGGAGGAACAGGTGTCTTCTGCTTGGGTGGAGGCGGCTGTGGGCCGGGACCGAGACCTGGTGCTAGGTCACCACCCAACGCTCTTTGCATCTGGCAGTTTAAACAGAGCCATTCCTTAATCTGCAGAAAGAAAATAATTTTAAAAGTATTATAATTAAGATAAGACAAACTTAATAAAATCAGCATCATAATAGGCTATTCTAGTATATGGTTTGTTGGAGTATTTCAGACTTCTGTGTAAAAAGGGAGAAATATTACCACTATTACTATTACTATTGTTTCGCAGTTAACATGTCCAATTGATTCTTCCATTCCTTCTCTGGAGATATTCAAGACCCACCTGGACAAGGTCCTGTGCAGCCTGCTGTAGGTGACGCTGCTTCAGCAGGAGGGTTGGACTAGATGACCCACAGAGGTCCCTTCCAACCCCTACTATTCTGTGATTCTGTGATTCTTCTCCACATTCCTGGGATTTGAGCTATCACTGAGCCCATGCTTCTAATGATGTCACATTCAGTTTACACACAGCCAAATACTGGAGGATAAAACCCCAGTAGAATTAAAAAATGCACTGTAGTTTCGTGAGACCCAGCAGTGATTCATTTATAGCAATGATTTGCCAGAATTGAGGAAAAAAGAGACAAATACTGCTAAAATAGTTTGACACATCAAGTCTGCTGTCAGAAAACAATAATCAGAATTAAAACACAGTAAATGCAAATTGCCTTTAAGCATACATCCATCAAGCTCTTCGTACAGGTTATGGTTTTGGTAATGGTTTAAGTTACAGAGCACAAGTACTGGCAGTACACGTGTACCCAATGAATTAGGCACAAAGGTGTGTTAATGGACATCAGATACTACACAGATTCTTGCTTTACCACCACTTTGAGGGCAAGTCTTCATTTGGAATCCATGAGCAGCTTTGCCTAAGCCCTGATGGTGTTTTAAGAACCATAATTAGATTTCCCAAAATTCTTTTGTTACTAAAAGAAAGTCCCAGAGTAATTACTGTCTGCCTGCATACAATGGGCCCCTCTTTTCAACACAGAGAAGGAAAAAGGCAAATAATGTATTTACCCACGTCTGTCATCAGTTTTAGTACCTCATAACTTCAAACCATTTTTTCTGCTTCCCAAGATGTATTACATGAGCGGGAAACTGTATTTTCTAATAAGACAGAAAAACCCAATAATCCTAAGTGGTCATCCCTACCATTGCTTCTGTATAGCCTCACAATCTGAGGAAGGATCGAATAAGCTAAAGCAATATGTAGCCAGGAAGCATCACGTGTTATTTTCCACATTTTACATCGCTAGCAGAAATATTATAGGCAGCAAAAATGCCATTCAATATGGCACGGAGTCCCGTAGGCCGATGCCTGCAAGTAGATACTTAAGCAGGTCATCTGCAGCTCTATTTCTATTCTTCAGTTTGCGTGCGAAACACAGGGTACCAGCTATGGCATTTGCACGCACCACTGCAACAGAGGGAAACTGCAATTCGACCACAGAATATAAGACTCGGATCTTTTCCCCTAAGGGCAAAGATTTCTGGATCCTGTTTCTCACTCAGGTCTGAAATCTCTACCATAAACCATGGGATGAATCTGGAGTTACTACGGGCAAAGAAAGACTTTGTCTGTCTAATATCAGAGCTCACTGCAAGCAAAGAACTCTGATGTCATGGACTGAGGCAATTAATTCATTATTTTGGTGTGCTTTGCCAGCCTTTTATTTTTCCAGCAACAAAAATTAAAATAATAGTTGGACGCAGTTCTCTAAAACACAGTTATTCCAATTGTTCTGATAAACTTGGTATACACGCACTCTGGAATATGAGCTCGCTATTAACAACAGCTTCAAAAACAGATGCCCGATTCTGGCCCCAGATGTAAGTCCACAGTAATCAAGTTAGCATTCATAATAATGCTGTTTTTATCTTCCATTTTCAGTGCAATTTTTTTAGATTGTTTAAACACTTCTCCAGTCTACTTGCAATCCATACAGCAAATGACTGTTAAAAAGTGAAACCAACTGAAACACAACTGGAACACAAGTTTAAGTTCTGCTTCAAATTATTAAAGGAATTAAGTTCAGAATTGCACAAAGGATCTGAGCCAAGATTATATTTAGCTTAACTCCCATATTGTTTGATTAGTGATCAGTTGCCCTGCAAGTTCCCTGTCCAAGGGACAATTACTTGCCATAAGTAAACCTTAATTATGACACCTGATTTCAGATATTAGTATTTTAATTTAATCAGATACATACTAATACCATTTCTGTATGACTTCTTAAGGGTTTTCTAGAAGATTTAAGTCTAATCAAAGACCAGACTTAAGCAACATACTCCGGTCGTGCACCTCAGCTGTCACAGCAGTCTGGCTTTGGCAAAGCGATTAAGATTTCTTATACGAAGGAGTTGGGCTCTCCTCTATGTTGGAGGAAGACAGGATCTTGTGAGGAGCTTTCTAATGGGCCTAAGTGAGGAATGTCTTTTCCCCTCAAACCACAGAACTTTTACAGATATTTGGACAATGCACTTTTCATAGTGATTCACTGCTCCTGCTACTTTTTGTCACCTCCACTTGCTTTTTTTTTTTTTTCCAGATACAAGTGCTGTACTCCAAAGTAAGATGACCAGATGAAACCATGGCAGTAACAGGTGCCTACCTGCTCTCACTCAGCTTCCAGGAAACCTAATTTTAAGTCACTGTGACAACTTAAAGGCCCCAAATAAAGTATCTGTAGGCTTGGGTGGGGCTACAGAGTAAGTAGTCTGAATAATTCTTATGTTTAAGATGTCCAGATTCCAATTGCATTTATAAGCATTTAGACTTGTCTTCAACTTGCAGCTGGTCCAGTCTGACCCTACTACCTAACTGGAGTCCAAACAAAAGTTAATTCTATACTACAGTTTTCAACACAACCTTATGCAGAACACAAAACTAACTCTCAACTGTTTTTTTTTTCTTAGCTTAAAAAAGATAATTATATACATATATACATACATGCACACACTCAGTATTGGACTGAAGCCTTTAAAACTAAAATTGAATTTGCTACTCCTACAGCTGAACATCAAAATGGAAAATGTAGGAAGTTTTACTTCACTGTAATATTTTTTAAATCTTTCTGGTTTAGACATAAAATTCCTCCCATGCATTTTTGTGGGAGGAATTAAGTGCCAAAACCCTCAAGTCATTACACACATCATCTTCAAACAAATACAAAACTGCACAAACATGGGGCCAAGCTCTTTTCAGTGGTGCCCAGTGACAGGACAAGGGGCAATGGGCACAAACTGAGGCACAGGAAGTTCCGTCTGAACATGAGGAAGAACTTCTTCCCTCTGAGGGTGATGGAGCACTGGAACAGGTTGCCCAGGGAGGTTGTGGAGTCTCCTTCTCTGGAGATATTCAAGACCCGCCTGGACAAGGTCCTGTGCAGCCTGCTGTAGGTGACCCTGCTTCGGCAGGAGGGTTGGACTAGATGACCCACAGAGGTCCCTTCCAACCCCTATTATTCTGTGATTCTGTGATTCTGTGAACTGTAGTTCTGTGACTGGAACTGCAGGAGTTCAAAATGAAGTGCACTACATGATGCAGTTTTGTATCAAACACCGGCCTGTTCATTCTACTGCAGTTACAGAGATTTTCCATAAATTTTAACAGGAGCAGATGCTCCTACACATTATTACAGATGAAGTAAAACTTATTGCTGCTGTAGACACCTAAAATACTAATGCTTGTTTACCCTTAAAGGCCTTCCTGGACAGCAGTTCTGTGACTTTCTAGTTTCTTTCTCCATATTTCTCGTATCGCTACCTAGAACTAGCAGGCAAAAGTTTACAGGACAACATGTGAGCTCTTGAAGTTCCTGTCTATTTGTAAAGGAGACTGTTCCGTGATGCTGAGGATCCCAAGCTGTCTATTTTTACACTGGTAGACAGAGGTGGGGGCTGGGTCACACTTTTAGAACAAATCCATAAGTTGTTTTCTTCTCCTGAGACCCATGCTGTTAAGTGACATGACTAGGACTGTAAATTCAACAGATTTCATGCAGCATTTTTGCTCTGATTTCAACTACTGAACACAGAAAGTGTTACTTTGCTTTCTAACTCACTGATGTCGAAACTATTTGCCCTCATAACAATAAACAAGTAATTAAAATATATTCTACATATTCATCAGCCATAACATCTTTTAAAAGTTTCATAAAAAGACTCTACTAGCTGGGAGCACCAAACGCACTTATTCACAGTGTTTTAGTAACAGCATCCATGGGGAATTACATTGAAGAAAATTATAGCAGCACATTCCATAGGTCACCTTTCTTTATTCATAATCTAAAAGTCGACTCCAATAACAAATACAATCTACACTTCAGTTATCCTTATCCCAAACAAAGCCAACACAACTGAAGGCAATCTGGAGCCTATTCCTTTCTGCAAAAGTGTTCAGATCTGTTCTAACTACGCAAACCCATCGAAAGCAATAGGAAAACTGTCAGAGTGAGCGCATCGACTGGCGTGCTCAATTTCTATTCTTGCAGATGACATAGGAGAGGAAGAGAACCCAGCTTGATTCTAAAATTCCAGATGTACTGTGAGAAAGAAATTTTGACTTGCAGATTGAACACATTTCATATAAAAATTACTGGCACACAACATGAATGTAGCTCTCAGAACCCATTTTAACAGTCCTTTTGCAGAACAGAGCTGCCTTTTAAGGCAATCGGTCTCATTTAGACAAGTCATTAGGTACTATAAAAAGATACTTTAAGATATGCATAGAATATTAACATTCCTTTACATCACCACAGACATGTAAAGATCTATAGAGCCTTTACATTGCCTCAGACACGTAAATAGACTTTGCTGACATTGCTCAGTGCTGCCCCAAAGCTTTATTGACAAATTCTAGTCTGAAAACACATCAGCTTATTTGATTTCTGATAATATCAGAGAGGAGTTAGGAATCCATATTTGGCTGGATGATGAGACAACATGAAAAATAAAGCACTTGTGTCCATTATTTTATGCAGCTTCATGTAGGTTGGTAGAACACCGTAAGCGACAATCAACTAGATCAGAAAATCCTGTTATGAACAACATCTATACCAAAATAAACTGAATTAGTACGTCGACATACAACTGAAAAGGTCTTCTAAACAAGCCTGGGCAATACCGGAGACAAAGTTTTCCTTCTACAGCATCCTTCCATGAATAAGATCTCAGCTATTCAAAGTAATTACACCGAAACAAACATTTAACAATTGTACACAGTATGCAACATAAACATTTGCTTTTATATCTGATATCTGAAAGGAAGGTAATTAGGGAGTTTATCAGGAAACACTGACTCAAAATGTTCACAAAAATGACCCTAGGTTCTGTTCAGCAGCACGTTCCCCATGTATCCATTCCACAAACCACAGCAATGGTTACAAACACTGTAGCTTGGTGCTAAACCAATATTTGAGCACACTTTTAAAACAGCCATTTTAAAATGCTATTTTTAAATGTTACTTAGCTATTTTAAAACTACTGAAAAATATTACTGGATCAGTTGTCTTGTGCAGTTATCACAATCTTAAAATATACTCCACTGCTCTGCTTAAATTACTAATACAAAAAGCTGTACTTTTCATATGAACTACGGGTGTTTGGGGAACAGTTATTTTATTGCTCACATAATTAGAATGATAAAGCAAAATAGTAAAATAGTGAACGTGTAATATTTTCATTTCTTTTTTTGAATGACAGTATTTCAGAATATCTAAAACTCAGTTTCTATAGCCCAGCCTGTGTTTAAGCTGCCTCATGCATAGGACAGGGAAAAATGCTTTTAAACGCAGCTCGGTGCACTACAACACGCATCACTGCAACAAATTCTGACTGCTTTCATTAACTGCATGGACATTTAATGTATTAGAAACACCTGAAGGATTAACAAAAAATATAACTGCAAATCAAGAGAGCAGCAAAGAAAAGGTTAACAAATTCCATCTGCGCTGTGCAGGGCGCTTCTGAGTGAATAACGCTGGGATTTGACCAGGATTATGCTGTCTGGCCAGAGCAGGGCTGGGCCGCGGTTCCTGCCCAGCGATCACCCAGCGAACAGCCGCTCCACATCAGATGGCCTCACATAGTAGTAAATTACAGTTGCTGAGCAACAGCAATACTGGCGCAGATGGCTCACTGCTGTTGACATCTTTAGCTATGCAGATTAATTTATTATTTACTTCTGTTAAAAACTGGACAGGACAGTTTTCTGGGCTAATGAGAAAACACTCTAACATGTTGTAGAATATTGCCCAAATAAAATACCAATAAACTATTCGCAATGCATAGGTGTTTGACTCTGTCTATGTTCTGCTCCTTTAAAGAAAAAAAAATCCACAGGGCATCAATACTATTAATACATCTAATCATAAATGTAAAGCAGAAATGTAGGCATATAGTCTTCCTCTGAGAGAGAAATGGTGTGGGAATGTGTTTAAGAATATTGCACAGAGAGGAACAGTATTCTGCGCTTCCATAACCCTCCTATTTGAGGATCTTTACAATTTTCCCAGATGCCTATGTGGCAGTTCTAGCTAGGGGCAGAACTAAAGGGGCTGTACTAACTTCATTTCATCACAAAAATTGTAATTTCCACTTCCATATAAATTGCAGTGTCAGTAACACTGGAACACCCCAAGTACTCTTTAGACCAAAAGAACTATTTCACACAGAAATATTTCAACCTTTGATCATTTTTAGAAGACAATTAAACAAGGCTTGTTTGAATCTGCTTTCTGATCAGTTTGAACCCAGACAACTCCATCCTCTTTTACAGAACACCTCTGGCTTTACTTTGGGGCAGTTAAGAGTTGATATCTAAATTAATACTTTGAGAAAGTTAAAAAAGAGTTTTGGGTTTTGTTAGTGTTTTTTTGACTAATTTCTTTACAATTTATGTTTATAAGAGCTGATGGTCAGATTCAAGTCTTTAATTTTTTCCTATTTGATTTTGCATTACTTATATAAACCTGAATATCCTCCACAAGTCTTAAGTGCACATAGGGTGTACCGTTTCAAGCTATTTTTCCTGGTATTAAAAAGCTTAGATTTGTGGCATGTCACTACTCACAGTGATGGCAGTTTTATTTTTGTTTATATGTCATTTCCAGTCCATGTTGCATTCTGGTTCTTATGCACTACTACAACACAGCAGGGTCTAGACTGTAAACTGCAGGGAATATTTCAGTTCAATCAATAGCTTCCTTTACTGTCATGTAATCAACAAAGATTTCATACAGTCATTTCTATTAATTTTATTGCAGGTATAAGCAAAACTTCTCTGTATTCACCACAAGAATTATAGTCACCTTCCTTATATGCATATTAAATTATTATATATTCTTTTCCCTATACAAGCTAATAATAATGATAATAACTGAAGAAAATTAATGCATTTCTGACTGCTTAAATTCTTTTTAGTTATTGAAAATACTTCATGCCCAAGTATTTGTGACTGTTTAGGATACTTGGAGATGGAGGACATTAACAAAAAGAAATACAAATACCAAAAATCCTTATAAAGATTTGAACCAAGTCATGATACTCTTAAATCACCAAAAGTTGTGACACGATTGTACATAAAAATGGAAGCAGAAAGAAAGAGCAAAAAATCAAGGCTGTAGTATCTAGAGCAACTGATACAGAAAATTCCTAGTTCTGCCAGAAGCAGGAAAAAAAAAATAGACATGTCCCCCAAAAAATTCTAACAACAACAACAACCAACAAAAAAATCTTTTCACACTGGGTTCAAAAAATTCGTTTTCCTGTTGAATTGAAAAATAAATCTGTAAATACAGTAAAATATTCTACTTGATCTGAAATTATACACTCCACTTTGGGAGACTCAACTGTTTATTTTTATCCTCTTCTTTTTTCCATTAGGATTAAGTCAACTTTGATACAGACACATTGTGTCAAAAATAAAGCCAATGAAATATTTTTTTAGAACTCACTTTGCCTCCATCCAGAAGAGCTTTTGGCACATAAACAAATCCTACATCGATATACACAACTTCACATTATCTGAATGTGTAATTTTCAGCAAGTACCTAAGTAAAAAATTATACCTGGCTCCAAGACTAATTTTAAATGGTCTCTCAAATGCATACAGAAACAGTGGATGAAATACGGACTAATGTAGATAAAAGCCATGAAAAATATTCCCTCTTAAAAACTACCTAGAAAACAGGCATTCACATATGCACACATACTCATCAAGGGTGGGCTCATGGAAGAGAGCTCACATATAGCCAAGTTTCTGACATTAACAGCTTTAACACTCCACTTGATCATCAGCTTTACAGATGCCCATCATACACAATGTAATGCTACATTACTACACTTTACACCCTTGCTCGGTCTGTGTTCTATGTATCTTCCAATCACTAGTTCACAGGTGACGAAAATTTTTTCCAGCTATCAAGCACACGCACTGAGAATTTAGATTTAACAATAGCACTTCATGCTTTTTGCCTAGCTTTATCAAAAACCATACATAAGCATTTAAGAAAATGGATAGTCCCTCAGATGTCTGTGCTCGCTTTCAGAAAGCCTGCTGCTATTCAAATGAGCTAGAGGACTGAATCTTTTTTGGGGAAGTGCTGGTTTCTGTTGCTAATGGCTCGTGGGAGTGGTTTGGGCAAAATAAATTTTTTTAAAAATGAGAAAAATAAATGACCAGTTAATAAAATAAATACACACCTGCTACCAGGTTCTAATGTATGTGGAAGGAAAATGGAACATAGTACCAGTCAAACCTGTTTATATATTTTTTTCCATTACTTTATGCAACTGTTGCTAGGCAGTCATGTGCCATGGTGATGAGTGGAGTGTCAATGCCTAGACAGATTATAGAGACATATGTTGCTGAACATGTTATATATGGTGTGTTTTCTCTCCGGTCTGCTGTACAAAACCAAGATGCCAACTATCCCTTTTCCCCAAGGGGACCGCAACATCAGACGGTTCAGAGAAATAGTTCAAGGGGTCTGACCTTGTGGCAATGCAGGTATCACTTTCTGCTCTTGGTTACACAGTTCTCTCTAGCGAGTTAACACAGACAGAGCACATGTACCTCTGCGTTTTGAAAAGAGGTTTAAATGAGAACAATGAATAAAAATTTCAAAAAGTCAGCACTTTTAATAATGGTTTTACAATGCATGTGATCTACTTCCTTAGCCAGTTTGTAAAACCTGCTGTATTCTGTCCAGAATCAGTTAGAAATACACAACATAGAAATTTAGAAAGATCTAGATTTGAAAAGTAATTGACTCTGTTAGTTATGAAGACAGAACTGTCACGCAAGAAGAATATCTTAAGAAGGTAGTTCAAGCACTGTATAGGGGAAAATGTTAGAGAATAAAAGTAATATAAATTCTTTTCTAAATAAATGCCTTTCACTCTCTTCGCATCCAATTTGAAATTATTGCTTTCCAATCGGTAAGGTGTTTTAACATAAGCAATAAAAACAGCAGCTCTAAAGGGCACGGGAAAGGCACAATATGGAATTACAGAACCATGAAACTTGGCAAAAAGAGCAGGAGAAAAAGTCAAAGCATAACAATACAAGGAGAAGATTTAGTCAGTAAGTGCATGGGTAAGAGACAAAGACTTTTGGCCAATAACACTTCAGGAGAAATTAAAATAAGGGAAGCCAAAAGAAAAAACTTGCACTGTAATCAAGAAAACCAACAGCTAAGACACAAACCATGGTTTTCATGCTACACAAGAAGAAATGTGTTAACTACTTACTGTAAAGGAAGAATCAGAAACTTTTGTTAATAAGCTAAATATTGAAAGGAAAGGGAAACTAGAATAAAAGTTTGAGAATAACTCAAGTGTGAAGCTTTGCACCCGAAATAAGACCAATTTTTGTATGTGCCAGGGCAGGTTCTATTACTTTTTTCTAACTGTTCAATAATAAAGTCAGATGTGATTGTCGTTGCACTTCACTGCAGATTGGAACAGGACACCCACAATGAAGTTTCAGCAAGACAGCTGGTGGTGCAAAGCTGAGCAAATGAGAAATATCTGAGTGGGAGTCAGGAGATTGGAACTAATGGCTGAATAAATTAGACGTCCAATATCTTAATTTACTGAAATGATTTCATCATGAAATAAAAGCATATCCTGTGTTTATTTCAATGTGTACTATGAAATTCAAATCTGCTTTTACATATGTATGCAATCAGTTAGTCTTAAATGCAGCTGTATTTATTGTCTGAATTATTAAGTCCTGAATTTCACACTTATAGAGTAACAACTTCAAAAAACTAGTAGTTATTCACAGAATTTCCATATACTTTAAGATCTTCTTACATAAACTCTCTCTCTCTCAAAATCCATTTCATTTGAACACAGCAAAGTTGCTGACCATTTCCATGAGAAATCTGAAGTTTTGAAAGGAAGACAAACTTAGAGTTCCAAGAGACTCCAGGAGCACAATGTGGAAATAAACAACTCGGCACTCACAAATAAATTTAAGAAATTCTGGTCTAAAAACATTCTGTCAGAACTTGAAGGTAAAGTTTTCTTAGAAAAATTCCTCTTTGACTTTAACATCATGCATCATATTTCTTGTCTGTTACACATAAATATATCTTTTTTTATCCCAACTGCCCAGAATGTCCTGCTTTATGACCTTTCCTCATTTAGGCCCTGATAACATAAACTCTGAGTGCCTGGTTAGTTGCAGGTGCTCTGAAATTTCTGCAATCCTTTTCCAGCCCAAGCATTAATGCCCACCACCTCAAGCCTAAATTTCCCTGAACTCAGACAAGAGAGTGCACTCCTAAACGATGCAATGTGCTACCAATGGTTACTGCGATTAGTCTTTCAGCTTTAAATTTGCAATTTTAACAACAAATCAACAAATAATATACTTGCTGGATGCAAAAAGCCTTCTGTTTGTTACCAGGTACCCACTTAAAATTATCACTGATAAAAATGTGCACTGGAAAGAAATCTAGCTACTTGCAATGTTTTTAAATCATTGTGGTACTGAGGAAACAGATTGACCAGAGAGGCTGTGGAGTTTCCATCCATGGAGATATTCAAAAACGGCTATGAGTAAACCTCTGCTTTGAGCAGAGGGTTGGACTACATGATGTCCAGAGGACCCTTTCAGCCTCATCAACTCTTTGATACCATTTTAAACCTAGGGACATGATTTTTTGTCATATTCAAAATACGGTAGCAGTCTGTACTTCTTCCTATCAGTATCTCTGATCAGCTAAACTAATACCAAAACAAGACAAAATAAGCTTCCTAAATATCACTTCTGGCTACTTCTCGCTAGTTAGTCTCTGGTGTCAGGTCTGCTATGCTTGAATTTCTATAAATTGGTAAAAGTGTTGATACCGAAAACAAAGCTCAACTACACTGCAAATTTAAAACTAGCACTTCAGGATGTAGGAGAAGTCATTCAAGCAATAAGAAGAGATCAGACGTTCATATGAAGCCTTATTCCCATGCAGAGCAAGTAGAGAACAAAGATATGTATAAGCACATAAAGCAAGCCACCGCAAACAGCAGGTTAAAGTAAGCTCATTTGAAGTCCTAATATTACTTTCTATGCCATTTCTATGTTATATAATTACAGCAAGAATGGTGATCAAGGTTAGAAATAGTCCACAGAGATCTCTTTCTTAGCATCTCACAAGAATGAAACAACCTGAGTATCACCAAGTCAAAACTCATGACTCAGACTTTCCGCTAAGAACACCGACACAGTTTCAAAGCAAATCCACCCCACATCATTTTCCAAAACACACACTGAGGCTATAAAGAGTCATTTTCATATTTTGTTGTTTAGTTTTTATAGCAGCAAATTTTACTTATTTATGAACGTATTAGCACATTACTCTTGTGGTCAGACTACAAACATAGACAGCAAGTGCTTAAAATGAAGCAAAATGGCAAAAAAGTCACATTGGAGTTCCTCCTCTTCCTATATGAAGAAGTGAAAACACACTTCTAAACACTGTACAGAGAAGCATTACTTCTTTTTTACTCAATTTCACCCCATTTTACCCACAAGCCGTTTTCCCAAATAGCATGATTTTTTTTTTTCACTGAACTTAAGGCCTTAAGCGATCACGATGAGACAATTAACACATCTGGTGTTTCAGCGTAAAGAACGTAAACTTAATTTGTACTCCGGTAGCAAACACCAGTTTAAAAACAACTCACCTCTGTGATATGAGGATTAGGATTAAATCCACACAGGCTGCAGACTACAGTGTGACACTGGGTGCACGTGCTGTAATTGGCCTTCTCTGGAGTGTCCAGCAGCAGTTCAGTGGTCGTGCAAAGAGGACAAAAGGTTTTCTTCGGGGCAGACTCGGCGGGTTGGGTTGAACCAGCTTGTTTTTGCTGTGAGGGTTTCTCAGGCACTGGTTGCTGGCCTGGTGGTTTTGTAAGTCCGGGTTGTTGTTCCAGGTGCTTCATGACTCCTGCAGCCTGAGCAGATGGTTTTGGTGGCACTTGTTTTGCAAGCCCTGTTTGCTGTGGAGGTGGCTTCCCAGGTCCAGGCTGCGAAGGTTGTTTTGCAGGTCCCGTTTGCTGAGCAGATGGCTTTTCAGGTCCAGGCTGCTGAGAAGGCTGCTTTGAAGGCCCTGCTTGCTGGGAAGATGGCTTCACAGGACCTCCCTGCCGTGCCGGCTGTTGAGATGGTTGTTTTACAGGTCCTGGTTGCTGCGATGATGGTTTTGTGGGAGGTTGTGCTTGGGATGATGTTCTAGCATTGTCTGGTTGCTGCGGTAATGGTTTTGTTGGGCCCAATGAAGGTTTTGCAGAAGCTGGTTGTTGAACAGGCTTCGCTGGTTCCGACTGCTGGGGCTGAGATCTTTGTGGTCCTCGCGGCTGGGGTGGCTGCTTCCCTTGCTCCAGCTTAGAGTCTGCCGGGTGACCAGGGCCTGGTTTCTGAACTTGCTTTGGTTCCCCAGGCTGCTGCTGCTGCTGAGGCACTGGTCTGGAAGACTCAGTTTGCTGGGGGGTAGGTCTGGCAGGTCCATGTTGCTTGACGGCTGTCTTTGGAGACTGTTGTTGAGCTGGATGTTTCACAAAGCCCCTCTGCTCCTCAGGTTTCCCTTGCTCTTTCTGGGTAACTTTTTGTTTCCTCCCCGCTTCTTCGTGGGCTGCATCTGAATCTGATATCAAATCAAAAGGATTGAATTTGTTCACAACTGAAGTGACTGCACTCAGTGGATTGGCTTCTGAGAGAAAACTGGGCATCATACTTGGCTTCTGATCTTCTTTAAAATCAGTCCTGGATTTTGATTCCCTTAGACTAATAGAAGAAGGGCTCCGTCCAGGTGCCCGCTGTTCTGTCTTCAGCACATCTACTGTTCTGCTTTTACTCAAGCTTGGTAGTCCTGGATCTGGAGGCTTACCTGGTTGCCTGGGATGGTGGCTTGTATCAGGCTCAGGATGTCTGCAGACAGAAAATGTAATAAAATTAAAATAATGAAGAATACTAGAAAAATTAGATAAAATAAGATGTATCTGGGACCCTGGAAGAGGTCTGGTAACACCGTGAAGTTTCTCAGGTGCTTAAGTGTTTGCAAGACCAAGGCTTATACCATAAGGTGCATGTAAAAGTATTTAAATAAAATTTATTGTTCTATAAAGACTTATACAAGTATTCAGTCACTGACTTCTTATGTAGAAAATAATCTAATACAACAACAATGTTTCACCAGATAAGTTTCTCTTCAGAAATCTGAAGAACTCAAAGCTACAACTTCCTATTTTACCTAAATCCAAATGACTAAGTCTGCCCTCTGTCCCTTGGGATACAAACATGGGGAGACAGAGAAGACTAAAAGAAACAGAAGTGTCAGAAAATTATCAGATCAAAGCACAGCCGTACAAGAAAACACTGCACAACACAAAACGTTTGTGCTTTGGCTACTTGTACAAAATTTGCATATATTTAAAATTCAATATGTAGAAGGGATTTAAACTCTTTAAATTCAGGTACGTTAAGGAGTACATGCTTCTTTTTAAAGAATTTACTTTGCCACCCATCCACTCACAAGTCAGAAGAGTTTTCAATCAGACAATACAGATGCCAGTTCACAGAATTAGTCCTGAAGATTATTTGTTTGTTTGTTTTTTAAATAGAACTGCTATAGAGCTTCCTCCCAGCATCATCCCAACAATTCATATTGCCCAGGAATAAAAAGTAAATCTCTCATTACACAGGGATGTTTCTCAGTTCTCTAACAATAACATTTTGTTGTGTTTCCCTATAGGAGAAAATTAAACTAAGAATGTAGGAACCAAACTCCAGATCATGTCTTCGTATGTGGCATAGTATTCTACTTGTTGCTACACTCAGCTGCAACTGGAGGAAATAATACTATATTCAATGCTGTTGCTAAAGGATGTAGTAGAATCTTCTATTCAGTGCTATCACTGTGCTTTTTCTGGAAGATATGGTGTTCTCTGCAGTGCCACAACAGTGTTGCAATTAAAAAATACTTAGTTTTCACTTTGAGAGATCCAGTTAACTGGGAACTTGTTTTTTCCAGACATGACATTTCTTCTTGGGCATTCAAAAGCAAAATAAACAATCATTCTTTACATTTAACTATATTCCTTAACTTAAAAAAAAAAAGAAAAATAATAAAAAATTGCACAATTTATTGAACAGTTTTATCAGAAGTCTGCAGAATTTTATATAGCAGACATATTGAAAAATGTATTTTACACTGTTAGTGTTACCATAGGTTTACTATCATTTCTGATCAATATATAGTTTTCATTACATACCTAGCAATGGCAATATAAAAGGACAAAGCCAAGTGACAGACATTTCTATGCTTATCATTCCCAGAACATGTTATTTTCTCACAATCTTGTATCAGAATTTTTTTTTGTAAATTACAAATTTCCACATGAAATGCTTGTTAAGAACAAACTATTTCCAGCCTTCCATAACTCCATTTACCTTTCACCATTTTGTAAAATTATTGGCTATAATACTGGGAAGCTTACAACTGTAATGAGCAATTCTCTGAAGTGAGTAGGTGCATTTCCATGGGTGTCAGTAAATATTGATTAACTCAGTATTCATAAAGAGCATCATTCAGCAAAGCCCAGTGATAATCCCATTCCTTCAAATATTTGGAGTTTTCACTTGTTAAAAGAACAATTCTGTACTCTCATTTGCAACTAGGTAGATCCACCTGCAGTTCTGCTTCTTGCTATTTAGATAAGCATTCTAGGTTTATCTGAAGACGTACTGCTTACTAAGTGAAATCATTTCAACTAGTCTAGTAGTGGCAGTCTAATACACTTCCAGCATTCGTGTTTGCAAATGTTCAAAATATTGGAAGGCTTCATTCAATCATGTTAAGAGTGACAAGGGGAAAAAAGCAAAAGGATCAGTGGTGTTTTTAAAACTCAGGTCAGGAAAAAAACAGGGTACTGCGCCCAAACAGTGTGAAGGTGGAAGGAAAAAAACCAAAAAACCAAACCTCAACTTGTTTTTAGAATTTGAACTTGGACATTAACAAGAATAAGTAACTGTGGATCCCTGTTGGAACAGAGCTCTCCTCCAGCTTTCATTTTTGTCAAAATAATGTGCTCCATAAATTCCCACCTGCTCAGATGTCAGGACTTCAAATGAGATTAAAACCCATGAATGTAGGAAATAAACCCAGGTGATTCTGCAAGGCTGCTGGTGTGTATTGAAGACCAGACTTGTCTTGCCGTTATATAGAACAATGTTTCTAAGCAATGGAGACAGAGCGTGGTCAACTAGTGGAAGAAAAAGCCTTGAAAAGACAAGCTTCTTGAGAAATGTTACCTCCGTCAAAAGGCAGGACTTGCTCCATTTAGTTTCAGGTAGCTGGAAGTTTAAGCCTTCTTTCCTAGAACTATTTTACAACCAGCTACAGACTGACATTAAACAATTTTAATTAATCTGGAGAATCAGAAATCCTAAAGAAAAAAAATTCTCTCTATTTGACAAAAATTTTCTTATTTTTAAACCTTTTGAACCATGAAAAGCCCACCATTGTCTTAGAGTCTTTAATCCAGACTCAACATGCAAAATAATTTAGTCCTCCCTCACCTAATTCTTTTCCTTGTGTTGCTATGTTTCTCCTCACTTTGGCCTTGTACAGAGTTCATCTTTCTTCATTTACATGAATATTACAGCTAAATCAAAGCTTACTTTGGAGTCAGGAGGAGACTTAACAAAAAGACTACTGGTCTAGTTCTTGAATGCCATAACTATAAAAACCTATTTTAAAAGGTATGTCTTTTTCCCATTCATCAGTATAAATAGTTTTAAAGAGAAGCGTAATAACTACACATCTCCCAAAACAGTTACATCTTTTCACTACCTACAGAGAAGATATGTATAAACTTACACATACCCAAGTGGCTTGTTTTTTTTTTTAAAAAAAAAAGTCAATAGAGTGATGACATTAACAAAAAGACATATTTCTTCTGGGAAATACAGCATAAACATACTTTAGAAGTGTGACATTCCGTAAGACTTCTTAGCATTTCCTCTCAAAATGCAGCAATTTTTTTTTCTATTAATGTCTATTGTGAACAACCTAACAAACTGAAACAAAAAAAAACCGCACCAAAAAAAATCCACACAAAACCAAAAAACACCCCAGCTGCATTCGATGGTTCATATCTTCAGTTTGGTCATCTAATTGCTTCAGATGATGTGGAACAGTTCCTCAGCAAGTGGACACTGACACAGTTACAGAGTGATTCAGTGAAACTAGAACAAATGGAACCTGCTTACAAATTGACTGCGTATGTTTCAGCTAAACTTCTTAACCATGAGTATTCTGAAGACAGAGAATTGAAATAAGGTAGGGTGATTTCCATAGGTGCTAAGCATCTGAAACTCTGACTGGAACATAGAGAATAAAATGTTCAAAGGAAAAAAAAACATGAAAAGGTACATTTGAATTAGGCAATTCACTTCAAGTGCTCTAGATCTAAATGCTCATATTAAAATGCATAATAAATATTAATTGCATTTATTTAGCTATTGCATTTTTGAAGACCTAAAAGCTTGAAGCCTACAGAAGTCCTAAAAGCTACAGCACATATTTTGCGGTGGTAGAGGTGCTACTATGCTTTCTGGTACATACATTACTGACTGTTAAAAAGTCTGTAGTTGCAAAAATTGTTACTTCAGGATATCATCAATCATGAGGAATTTGTAAGACTGGTTAACAGGTAATGTTATAATGGAAATCACAGAGGAAAAATCCAGTTAACAACTTGAAAAAAACTAACGGACAATGCAATAGGGACACTATCATAATGTAAGGCTATATAAACTGGCAGCCATAATTCCTCTTTTGATCACTGTTTCAGTCACTTAACATGTGGACTGGCATAACCGTGCTGTGAAAAAAGCCGCTGGGAACAACAGTTGCAGAGCACCGGTTAAGAGGTATTTTTCCCATCTGATTTCTTTGGCCACATAGACCAAAAAAAAGCTTGAAGCTAAGGAATCTGAGTCTCAGGAGGTTAGTTCTTTCCTTAAGTGTAAGTCTGGAAGAGGCTGATCCTTAGTCCCTAGAAGAGTTTTACTCCAAGGGTTTGGATCAGGTTCTTAACAATTATTCCCATCATTCTTGGTAGATCTCAAGAGCAAAGTGAGGTGTGTGTGGGGAGCAAGTAAAGCCAATAAAACAAGAGCAGAGACAAACAGTAACCTCATGACAACATGACAGGCACAAAGATGCTATGATGGGAGCTGCTACAACCCCACAAGAGAAGCTACTTGAGAGGTTATTGCCCTGAATATTAAAATGTCAACTTTGACTAAAAGTTGAAAGATAATTCACAGATATAGAGTGCCTTTACTTTAAATGGAGAGTGAAAGTCTTGTATGCTAACAAGATCAAAGTAGTTTCTGGTATCAGAAATATGTTTGCAGGAAAGCAGCATTTATAAATGAAGAAATATTTACATTGCAATGAGTTTAGTCTATTCTAAAATCTTCCAAAGACATTTATCTCACTTTTTGCTGGAACATTAGTATGAAACAGTAAACTTCTAAGGTGTTTGTTTCATTGCTCATAGACAGTTATACAGAACAGAATTTTGAGCTTAGTTTCACAGAACTAACCAATATGAGTTTGTTTTTCTTTTCATTAACATCTACAGAAGCTGGGTAGAGCCCTGAACTGAATGGAAAATAGTATTTTCTATACAGTGTTAATACCTGTTTAATAATCATCCAAGACGTAAAATAGGAAGAATTGATTTCCAGTTTGAAAAAACGGAGACCATTGTCCCAGGTATAATCCCAATGACTTCAGTAGTTCACCCAAGGATGAATTCAGTCCCACCCTCCTTGCTTCTCTTCTAGATTTCACTTATATAAACCTGATATTATATAAACTCCATATGCATTCATCTAGGCTGAGGTCAGTACACAAGAACCGTCTTGAACAGGCGGTCGAGGAGGCTCCTCGCAGCACCCTCCCTCAAGGCGAACAACACGCCCAGCCCCGCAGACCGAGAGCAGCCGAGCCGCCGGCCCTGCCTGCGCGGCGGGCAGTGCCGGCCACTTCAGAACCGCGGACAGCGGCACCCGGCAGGGGCGCCGGCCACTTCAGCACCGCGGACAGCGGCACCGGGCCCGGGAAGGGGCTTGTTGCGCGTCGGGCAGCGAATGTACTGCGGGGCAGGGAATCACCCCAGCCTTGGCAGACTGCCAGTGGAGTAAAGCCATCGCTATCCACAATACCGAATCCCGTGGAAATCAACCGAATCTGTTATTTCGCCTCTCTGTCCCCTTTCAACTGAAAAGGAACAAAAAAATTAAGGGGGGTGGGGGAGAGGAAAAATAGACTGAAACAGACCTCCTCAATCCATGACTATTTAATGAAGCCAAATGATAGTTGTGGAGGTTAAGAACTGGCAGAGTAATGGCCGGCAAACACACTGTGCCCAAAAGCTTTGAAAGATTCAGCAAGAATCTCTTTCTCCAGCAGGAGAACCGCACATCAGCCCTGGGAAGAGCTTCCCTGGCCACCACCCGAGCCGCGGGGCATCCCAGCCCCGTAAAGCACAGGCGAAACACCCACACACACACCCACCGAGAAAACCGAAATGCCGACCGCACACCTCCCCCCTCCCCAGGCGCAGCAACCGCCCGCGCTGCTCGGGATCACGGCGGAGGCAGGGGAGGGGAGGGGAGCGGGCGCAGCCCACTGGAACCGAGCGCGGCCGGTATTACCGGAACCCACCGGGACGGGAGCAGCCAGGGAGTGCTGGCTCCATCCCAGCGCCCGTGCTCGTGCAGCCGCCCCCTTCCCTCCCTCCGCCGGCGAAATCCAACTCCCGCTCCCCATGCGCCGGGCCCGTATCTTATCGCGACTCGCCCCCGGCCCCGCCGCGAGGAGACGAGGAAGGGGGGAAGGGAGGGAGGGAGGGAGGATTTTTTTCCGTGCGTGCCTTTGCCTGGGAGGCGGCTCCGCGCCGGCGAGGTTCCCTCTGGGCAGCCCCTGCGCCCTTGACATGACAGCGGCGATCTGCCTCCTCTCCTCCTCGCTCAGCTGGCTCAGATCCGCCTCCACCCCGGCCGCGACCAGGCGCTGCAAGGGGGCCGCGGGGCCGCCGCCATCCCCGGCCGCCACCGCCCCTTCGGGGAAGGCGCCCAGCCCTTCGCCTCCTTCCAGGCTCGCCTCGTTGCCCATGGTCGTCGCTGCCGCGGCTCCCCGCCTCTCCCGCCTGGCGCGGACCGGGCGGGGGAACGGCTCTCCAGCGGGCGCTCAGGGCTCCGCGGCCGCCCCGCACGGCCCCGCACGGCCCCGCACGGCGGCAGCGCCGGGGCCGCGCGCGCCGGGGCCGCGCTCGCTTGGTGCCGCCGCGGCTGCCGGGGAAGAGCGACGCCGCCACCCGCCCTCACGGCGCATGCTCCGGGCGGCTCGCCCCGCCCCCTGCCCCGCCCCCTGCCCAGCCTTTAAAGGCCGCGGGAGCGGACAGGTGGGCAGTGGGGTCTGGCGGGTACCCTCGGGGTGCAGTTGTCTCCTGTCTTCCTCCCTGTGAACGTGGGTGTGCGTGCTGGTGGCTGGGCCCAGCTGGGCTTCAGCCCGCAGTGTGGGGGGTGGCAGGCAGGGCCGGGGGACGTGCAGCCAGGAAGCCCCCTCGGAATGGGGCCCGGGTTGCTCGGGTCTCCACGAGTGGAGACGTCACAGCCCCTCCCGGCCTCCGTCCCAGTATCAGAGCACCCTCACAGTGACTGGACCACAGAATCATAGAACGGTTTGGGTTGGAAGGGACCTTAAAGATCATCTGGTTCCAACCGCCCTGCCATGGGCAGGGACACCTTCCACCAGACCAGGGTGCTCAGAGCTCCATCCAACCTGGCCTTGAACACTGCCAGGGAGGGGGCAGCCACAGCTTCTCTGGGCAACCTGTTCCTGTGCCTCACCACCCTCATGGTGAAGAATTTCTTCCTAATATCTAATCTAAATCTGTTTGGTTTAGTTTATAGCCATTCTCCCTTGCCCTATCACTACACACCCTTGTGAAAAGTCCCTTCCTTCCTTCCTGTAGGCCCCCTTCAGGTACTGGAAGGCTGCTGTAAGGTCTCCCTGGAGCCTTCTCTTCTCCAGGCTGAACAGCCCCAACTCCCTCAGCCTGTCCTTGTAGCAGAGGTATTGCAGTGCCATTCAAGGACTGGGGAACCCCAGGCCGGACACAGCACTCCTGACGCGGTCTCACGGCTGCTGAATGTCTGGAGAAGATTCACCTTTAACCCACTGGCCGTGCTTGAGGTCACACAGCCATGGGTGTTCTTCATCACGACGGCATGCTGCTGAAGCCTGTCCACCTTCTCACCCAGCAGGGCTTCTTCTGCAAAGCTGCTTTCCGGCCAGCCTGTCCTGGTGCGCAGAGTTATTCCTTCACAGAAACAAGACTCTCCACTTGTCGGTGTCCAGCTTCAGGAGGTTCTGCCAACCCATCCTCCTGCCTGTCAGCAGCCCCGCAAGCAACAGTCCTGCCTTTCAGTCTGTCTACTGTTCTCCGAGCTGGCATCATCCACAGCCTTGCTGAGGGTGTGTTCCATGCCTTTGCCCACATCATTAAAAGAAACATTAAATGTCATTAGTCAGAAAGGTACAACCAGTAACATGCCACCAGCTGGACTTGAAACAGCTAACCACAACCCATTTGAGCCTGACAGCTCATAGAACTGTTAAGGTTGGAAAAGACCTCTGAGATGAAGTCCAACCATCAACCCAACACCACCAAGCATGCTAAACCGTGTCTTGAAGTGCCTCATCTACAAGTTTTTTGAACACCTCCAGGGACGGTGAATCCACCAGTTCCCTGGGCAGCCTGTTCCAATGTCTGACCACTCTTTCAGTAAAGAAATTTTTCCTAATATCCAATCTAAATCTCCCCTGATGCAACTTGAAGCCATCAGTCTGTTTTTCACCCACTATACAGGTTTCACTAATTTGGCTATAAAGTCGTTACCGTCAGTCATGCTGAAAGCCTGGTGGAGTGTGGTTTGCCTGAGGTGAACACAAGCTGTCCATTTCCAACAACCTTCCTCTCTGTCATCTGCTTGGACGTGGCTTCCAGGAGGGTTTGCTCTGTGACCTTCCCAGCAAGGGTGCTAGCCACAGCATCCTGACTGCTTTGCAGCTCTCTTGTAGACGCCCTTTCTGGAAGATGGATGCAGTTCTCGCCCTTGTCTGGTCAGTAGGGATCTTTCCCAATGACCTTTTGAAGATGATTGATAGAGTGACTTTGCAATAGCATCCATATCTTCTATAGAAGAGCAGTAACTCTTCCATGCAATCCCTGCTACATATCCAACTGGTTTGAGTGCTCCCTAAGTCTGTCTTACTCTACTACAGACAAGGCTTCACTCCCACATACTCTGCTGCTCGGTGCAGGGACCTGGGGGACCAGAGCACAAACCTTACCCATAAAAGCTATGGCAAAATGCTGCTAAGTACCTCAGCTTTTCTCTGCCCTTTGCCTGCCTCATTGATGGGGGCCAAATTTTTCCCAATTCCTTCCTAGAGATCTTACTAAATTACGGCTGTATTTTGAATCTTCTAATGTGTTTGTTAAACAGCTAGATCTTCACAAATGTCAGTTGTTTTAGCTACAGGGATATGACAGCTTTTAGTGAACTTGCTTCTGTGACAGCATTACTGTTTTTCTCCAGACACAGCTGTATGCAGATCAGCTCCCAAAATGACCTACATAAGGATGCCATCCAAATATTTATAGCACTCTTATATTGTAGCAATTGGAGACTATTTTTTCCAGTACTGGTTCACAATAAATGGTGAAACCAGTGGCAGCTGGGGTCTTCCTACTTTTTCCTCAAGTGACTTTAAGTTACGCGTCAAAAGAACAGCTCAACAGAGAACATGATAAAGCACTGAGGGAAAATCATCTGAATGGAATAGCGTGATGTGAGCGTGAGTGGATGCCTGTTCACACAGCGTTCTAGGCAGAGACGTCAGAGGGGCCTGTGGAAGAGGTGACGCACAATGCAGTCACACCTGGATGAAGGTTTATTCACTTGGCATGTGAAGTAAAGATACAAATTTCAGTTAAGGGTTGTAGAGGGAGGTAAATACACATTTAGCACAAGTGAATGTCATGTACTTAGGTACGAAGAGCTGTGCAAAGTGCATGGAAGAAGGCACTTGTGCAGCAAAGATGGGGAAAGAGGGATTTAACCAGTAAAAGCATTTGGTTTTCTGATACATACTAATGTAAGCATCCATATGCAATTAAATATGCACATATACTTAAACAGTCTATGGAGGGAGGTATTCCTGCCCTTTAGCTGGGTAGTCTGGAAGTTTATTAAGTTCCCAAACGTAATTTTTCTAAAACAAACCAAACCCCTATGTTTCTTTATTTAAAGCCAAAATAACTAACTACAGCCTTTGACTCAGACCTAAAGTCACCTTGTGTTTAAAAACAGATGGTATATGTCAGATAGAGATACAGACAAAACAAATCAGACCAAAACACATTAAATTCAATTAATACAACAATTACAACTGGGGAAACAGCAGTTTTGCTAGTGCTCACTGTTCAAAGCTATATCCACTGTTCCTATTTCCCTGTTAACATGTCCTGAGACAGCAGGTCAGAGGAAGAGGCAAAGAATACCTAAGGAAGTAAGCTGAACCGAAATGGAGGCACAGGATGAGATACGACCTTCGGTGAGAAGTTCACTATTGGCTTCACTGGAGCCAAGGATGTCAGCTTAGAATGATTATGATTTCAAATATCTTAGGGATTTTTGTGGAAACTGTCTCTGCACAGTTCTGCGACATTTGCATTTTCTTATGAAATAGCATGAAATCAGTAGCTATCTGTCCTAGAACTCCCACTGCAGGCCTATTTTCCCTACATCCCATCATTTCCACATCTTTCTCCCTATATTCTTCACTGTCTGTCCAAAAGTCACACCAACTCTCTCATTTTTGTTGCTACCAGTGAAACTCACGAACTAATGAGGCAGAACATTCTGTTGTAGTGAGGAAAGAAGAGTTATCAAATGAATCAGGCTTTTTCTTAAAAGTCATAAAGTCTAACTTGCAAAAAACAGCTTGGTAGAGTCAGGCTGAATACCCTTATTAAAAAAAAGTATTTTCTTAATCACTAGCACTGAAAAATGTGATTAAAACCCTCTGGAGATAAAACAGTCTCTTAAAAAGCATATGCAAATTAGAACTCTGTATGTAAATTTAGAGGCAATGATATAGAAGCAAGTTGCCGTCGCTTAGATGCTAGGTAATATAAAAAGGATAATCACGAACAGAGGCAAATCCAACTACCCTTTGAGGGCTCACTTACAGTTTTTGTAGGATTTTCATTGTGTCTGTTTGAATCCAAAATGATCAGCACAATCCACAAACATTTACGCATTTTACAACACTAAGTCTAGTGCGTGGTATTATTGTCCCTGCAAAACAAAGGCACAGTCTATTTTAAGTGATGTAACTTCATTCAGACTAAAGACTGCACTGTATCGGTAATGGAGTAGTTTGGGTTTGGGCCTGACCGGTTTGGTGTGCAAACTACAGGCATCAGATCCCCAGAGGAGCCAGTCCAGGTTAGAGCTGAGTAGACAGAAGCAGCACAACGATGCTGGTTCATCTTTTGCCAGTGCTGAATCTGATCTGGGGCAAGTGAATCTCAGTTAAGTGTGTATCTTCAGCACTAAAATGAGTGCTTGAAGTTAATTTACTGATTAACAACACTGAAGACATCCAATCTTCCCATCAGTAGGCTACTTAGTATAGAAGTACTCTTTACATTTTAAAAGGGAGAAAAAACTATTGAGTGCATAGAATTTGGAGAGGTAGTACTAAGATCATCAGAAGAAAGGAATAAGAGGTCAGTAACACCTTGGCATGAGCTGGCAAAATGGGAGGAGAAGGAAAACTCTTACATCTCAGTAATATGCCTGGTATCATGCCCAGATAAAAGTGAAGGAGGAAGAAGGTGCATTAATCATTAACGATTAACAGAAGCTGTACTGATTGGTACCACAAAGGAAGGAAAAGTTAAAGAGGAGCTAGAATTTGCATTAACATATTTATAACACTTTATACACTAATGATTTCATATTCTAATTTGTGCAAAAACCTCGCTTAATGTTACAGGGCCCCTATCACATTTACCTATCACATTTCAGAGATACAGAGACTGTGGAGGGATCTTTGAGTTTAAAAGACATGGCTAAGATGCATCCAACAGTTTGGTCCATCTGCTGTACAGAGTGATCGATGCCTCTTAATGATAGCTCTTTCCAGACAGTTCATACAATGCATTTGATAGAAACATTTAAATATATAAAAATAAAGGAAAAGACGGTATGCCATAGTGCAGTCTGTTGCACAACTATGCTTACCGTCCTTTTCTATTCACCATCTCAGAATGCAAGTCAGCACACTGCACCACAGATTAAACAGGGAGGACACACCAAAATCCTGTTGGATCAACATACTGAGTAGAATTTATCCAATACAAAAACCTGTTTAAGGACCAAATCAAAGAATATGAATCGGTTTTCTGGAAAAATGTTTTGCGACACTTAGAAAGTAATAATTTCAAATATGACTGAAGTTATGTCTATCTAAGCACATAAGCCAAAATCTCATGATGCTTTAAGCTACACATTTGCATGCACACCTGTACGTGCCACTGGTGCACTAGTGTACTAGACAGGTCACTGGTGCAAGTTCTGTGAAATGCCTATTAAGGATTGTAAACGCCTGCATACACAGTCTGCACTAGTGACTGTGTGCTCTAAAACAAGATCACAGGAAAGTAAGGCTTCTTCTCTCACAAGTACTAATTCTGTATGAAAACTACTCTTATTTATATACCAACCTGTAATGTTTGGCTAAGGACTGCACAGCAGGCATTCTGCAAGATCATAATGAATCTCCAGTCTCACCTGGCTTACTAGTCAACAGAAAAACCAGTAAAGGATGATAACAAGGAACCTTTCAAAGCGTTGTGTATGGCTGTTCTACTCAAAAGCACATTACTGTCTCTACACAGAATTTTCTGTTCCGTCACTTTGTACATGCAGGTCAAGAAACCAGCAGAATGGTAAGTTAACTTGTTCCAGACATCCTGCAAAAAACACCTACTTAAGAAAAAACAAAATAATAAAGGCTGAATATAGCGTAAAAACTGCCAGGTAGAGCAAACACCCTGAGCAGAATAAATTGCAGTATTCCAGAGTTCCTGACAGTCTGGGTTTTTTGGGATATCGTGCACTCTGACACAATACCATTAATGTTATAGGATCCTACTTATTATTAAACAAATCATGTTTGAACAGCCACTACAGCTATCTTAGCCTCATTATCATCAGTCCAGTTGAAACAGGATTAGTAGATATACTTTGTCTCCGTGAATAGCCAGTGCGTAGACACCTGTCTAAGTTATCCTAGCAATCTCACGACCAGATTTGCTTGTTTAAACAAAACAAGGAGGTCTGCCAACTGCCTACAACATAGCAATGCTGATAGGCTTACAGTATGGACTCACAGTATAGATTAGTCACAATGTTAAAAATCTAATGTTTATTTGCAGTCAGTGCTTCGAATACACAGATGGTGATTTCATCTTAAACTGAAGAAAGAGACAAAAGAGTACTTAATCTCGAAGCCTGTGTCCTAAACCACCTGCAAAAACAGCACTATGTAGTTTTGTGCTGTTCTCTGGTTGCTTCCTGTAATTCGAGTTTATCCACCTGCAGCAGATGAGTACAACTAACAGGGGTACAGACATCATCACAAACAGCTCAATTTTTGTTTGCTTGTGTGGTGAAACAGTCATAGCTGGGATTACTACAACTCAAGAGCAAAAGTGGTCAATCAAGAAGAATTTGGTGAAGGATTTGAACCCTCACTAACATCACATTATGATAGAACACATTAGAATAACTTAACTGTTCGGGTTATTTAATTGAGGTTGCATCAGTAAGCATAACAGTGAGATTCTCAGGATCTTTCTCTTAGGGTTGTTATTGCTAAAGTAAGTGTTGAAATTTTTAATTCCCCTAGCAGTTACCTCTTTCATGCCCAGAATACAGTAGGCACTTCAACTGAAAACTTCATAGCCTAAACAGAGGAAAGTCTTGCTAGTGAAGCACATATTTAGATTATATGTTCAGGTCCTGCCTGTGCCACAGAGCACAGGCTTTCACTTTAAACACAATCTTTTTTTTATTTTCTTCTTCTAGATTAGTTAATCCTTAGAGGGGAGAGGGGAGTGGGGAGTGGATGTTAAGATTGATTAAGACTAGCAAAAATAGTTGACTTGTATTTCATGGATCTTACTTAAAATAGGATTCTCGAGATGAAACCTGCCTTACTGTATCATGTATAACTAAATATTGGCCAAGGCCACCGTTTCCATGGATAAGAGAGAAAAGTTGAGTCCTTTTTTAGGAGCTCACATGTAGAATGATAAACAGGGATGGAGAGCACAGAGTTCCAGTGGCTGCTGCCCGTTGCTTTCCATGTATTGAGTGATGCGTTGTAGATGGTATTAAATACACATTAACTAGGTTTGCTGGCATGAGCTACCAACTGGCTTTGTGGTAGAATTAAAGAGAAAAAAAGAAGAGTCATTAACAACAGTCTTTATCCCAAGATGTATATCTATTCAGGACTAAGAAAGTTTACCCTTCTCTTCAGTTGTGTACTTAGAGGCTTTATACTCTTGACACTAGAAATAGCTCCTTGCTCATAAAGGAACATACACAACCACAGCTACATCACAAATGCCTTGATTTTCATTTTAGTGCAAAAACAATCTTAGAATGGGTGGCAAGGAACCTCTGGAGGCCACCCGGTCCAACCCCTCTCTCAAACAAGGCCAACAAAGATTAGGTTGCTCAGATCCACTCTCAGTCATACTGAATATTTCCAGGAACAGAGATTTCAGTCTCTCTGGCAACCTTATATCTAATCAGAATCCCTTTTGTTTCAGCTTGCCTCAGTTACCTCTCATCCTTTCACTATGCACCTCAGGGATGAGTAAGGCTCTATTTTCTCCGTGTCCTCATATTAGGAACTTGAAGACGGCAAAAGGATTCACCCTGAGCCTTCTCTTCATAAGGCAGAACAAACCTTTCTCTCTCAGCCTCTCCTCATAGCTCAGGTTCTCCCATCTCCTAACAAGTCCCTCCACTGGACTTGTTCCAATTTGTCAGTCTCTTCCTTACTCTGAGGAGTCCAAACCTGGCCACAGCATTCCGGATGCAATGTAACAAATGCTGAGTAGAAAGGAATAATCAGTTCCCTCAGTCACTTCGCTATGATACAGCCCAATACACTGTTGACCATCTGAAATGCAGGACTTTGCACAAATCCTTCCTGAATTTAATGAGATTCATGTCAGCCCATTCCTCCAGCCTGCCTAGGTCTCCTTGTATATCAGCCCTGCCATAGAGCACATTAACATCATCTGCCAGTTTGGTGTCATGCACAAACTTGAGGAGGATCCATTCCTTCTTCTCCTCCAGATCACTGATAAACATATTAAACAGGGTAAGTCCCAGGACAGACCCCAGATCTTCACCTGAGCTGATCTCCAGACAGTACAAATCATTACCCAGTATCCTGTGAACCCAGTGATCCTGACAGTTTTTCGTCAGTTTAGTGTTCCACTCATCTAAACTGTAAAGTCCCAAATTTGATATAAGGATACACAGGAGACCATGTTGAAAGCCTCGTTAAAATCAAGATTGAAGACCCCTACCACTGTTCTTCCGTCATCCACAGACTTAGTTTTTTTAATTATAAAATGCAATCAACTTGGGCAAAGCATAATTTACCTGTTGTATACCTGTACTGGATATTTCCATTCACTACCTTCTCTTTCATTTGCCCAGAAAAGGTTTACAAAAGGACATACTCCATGATTTTTCCAGGAACCAAGGTGATGCTGACCTGCCTTTAGTTCAGTGCTATAATTTTCATCCTTTCTTTCATTCCCAAGCAGTGTTTCTAAATTCTTCCTTCATAGCCTGCCCTCATTTCCACTCATATAAATGTTCTTTTTGCACTGGACCCCAGTCAGGTCCTTGTTTAACCAAGAGGGACTCCTGATAGATCTATTCATTTTTGTGAGTACTAGGATGGATCATTCTTTTGTTTGGAGGAGACTGTCCTTAAAGATCTGTTGACTCTCATGAGCTCCTCTGCCCTTCAGTACTGCTTCCTACCAGATTATACTTCCCAGTTCTCTGAATAAGCTGAAGTCTACTTTACTGAAATTCAGGACCTGTGTTCTGCTGCTTGCCTTCCTCACTCAGGTTATTGACGTCTGCAATTTCATGGTCACTACAGCCAAGCCTGTCGTTGATTATCACATCCACAACAAGCTCTTCAGAGGCCATGAGTAGCAATGTCCAGAAGAACATCACCTCTGCTTGTCTCATATAGCATCTGCATTATGAAGTTATACATGACTTCCTCCAAAAATTTCTGAGATTGCCTATGTCCTGCTGTACGGCCCTTTTGCCAGGTGTCAGGGAGGTTTAAGTCCCCTATGGGAAGTAGAGTCTGTGATACACAAACTTTGGTCAATTGTTTAAAGAAGGCTGTCCACGTCTTCGCTCAGATTTGGAAGGTCTGTAACACACTCCCAGCACAATGTCATGCTTACTGGCCTCTCCTCTGATCCTGACCTGCAAGGTCTCAACTACACTGTTGCCCATATCACAGAAAAGCTTCACACATTCAAGCTGCTGCTTTACATTGGCAGAAATCTCCTTTCTCTTCACTTCTACCTATCTTTCTTAAAGACTTTCTTTCCATCCATCTCAGCACATCAGGCGTGTGACTGACCCCACTAAATCTCAGACATTTCTGTGATCTCATTAAACACCTATCTACTCCTAACCAAACCTTTCCTCTTCACCGGCAGGATTCAGAATGAAACCCAGACTCCGGTGTTGTTCACCCTGGCCCCCACAGCCCTCTAGTAGTTCTTGAGAGCCTCAGGGTCTTGCTTGGCAGCATAATTGGTGCCCATGTGGATGAGCATGCAGTGGAGTACCTAAAGAGCGCAATATCTTTCTCTCATTTATCATAGTTCTAATATCACACAGGACACCGTGCTACTGCACAGTATCCAATACATTAAAATACAAAATACCATTGGTTATACAATACTTATCACTGCTACATACAGCTTTCATTAGACTTACAATTTGTGCAGCAATACATTTGCACATGGTATTATCTTCATTTCAGAAAGAGAAATTCTCATATTAAACTTCTAGGCACTCCACAAAAGAAAATAGTATTTTTATAAATTGTTAACTATGTGCCAGAGTTTTATCATAACGAAAAAAAATACTATGAAATTCAGTACGTTCCACAAACCCATGTTTACTGTACTCAGTAAACTTTTCTAATTCTCTTATAATTACTAATTTCTTTGGATAATTAAGCATGTTTCAGTGGCTTGTATCATCAGGCAGTGTAGCAGTCCCTTTTTGCTCACCAGTCTGCTAAACCTAACCTAAAATGGCTTAGGAAACCGAGGCTTTCTGCTGTTAAAGATACTTCATTATACCTTGGGAAAACCTGCAGGTAGCCAGTAGAAGTTAATCACTGCATACCTTTGTGTAGGAGGCTTCCTTATCTATTATATGGGGACAGTGACACTTCTTACTCTAACAGCAGTAGTAATTAATGGTTTTAAGATTTTAAAAATTCAAATACTCTAGTGGTGAGGTCGATAAAAGTATCTCACAATTTTCTGTGATTCACAATTCACAAATTCACAAATTAATTCTACATTGTCTAATATACACACAGGTATTAATTTAAATAAGAAAACTGTATACATCCACTGGCACAAAGAAGTCACTAGGTGTTTATTCTTAGTTCATCAGCTAGTCAAAACTGCTAACTCATAGATACTTACACTAAATTCTAGTGAGTTCGTGCAGACATGCCTTCATTCTAGAATGCAAACCCTTGTTTTCCACTGTTATACATAGTACTATATCGTATATCCTAATGCATAAACTGATCAAATTGCAAACTCAGGTTAATCTGATTAAGAGAAAGATGTAGTTGGTTACTTTCTTAATGAAGTTGTTTTTTTCTGGATTTCTCTACTGTAATTGGAAGTGTCTATTTCCGAGCTTAAAAGATGGTTAACATTTTTCAAACAGATCTTTTCAATACCTAGGGTTTTTCAGGACACCTGAAATGCAAGGACATCTGATTTGTAAGGATTTTTGGTTAACGCTATTCAGCATAAAAGGCAATGGCAAGAGGTAGGAAAAGTCATAAACTGAACATGCTGATACACAAAGTCTAATGAGCAGTAGGTGATGGAGACGTTAAGGGAGCCCAAAACTCTTAGGTCACTGATGGATGGGTGATTGACGGAACCACTCAAACATAATCTTGAAGAGGTTCAAACAGAGTTTTGTAATTCATAAGAATTAAGACAAGCTAATCATGAGTATGATGAGGAAAAATAAACAGTATGAAATATTTGAGGTGGATTGTGGCAACATGCAAGACAACATGGGATGTTTAAGGAAAAGATCAACATCAGGGACAGCGAAGAATCAAGGATGAAGGGGAACAAAAACTTAGGAAAATGAAGAGGAGGGGAATGAAAATGTGGCCAGTCGCGTGTAAGCAGGTACCCAGTCAGTAATTTTGTCTGGCCAAACCCTGTACCTTGTCACCACAATCTGAGATATCATCTTACTATGCAGTACTCCTGACTATTTTTCTCTGTGAGGGCACTATTTTGTGTGCGAGACAATAGCTAAGATGGGCTCACTGTCAAGTGAAAGAGAAGGTCCCAGGGTTGGATACTGAACTGTCAATAGAGCTGGACCAGCTACAAGAAACTTGTGTGAGGGTCTTTGTGCGATATGCTAGAAATCTTTATACCTCATTATATGGCAGGTAAGAACTGGATCAAGCCCTTTCTTAATGTTTATATGAGCACTGGTTGTCTGTATGCAGCCCATACAAAGGCACTATCTTTCTGTCTGTGTTCATCTGTTGAGCATGTTTCTGCTAAGTGAGTAATTGAGTGTGTGTGTACTGATGACACATGCTTGGCCTTGCTACGAGGTGGACTTCAAACAGGGAACCATAGCAGCTTTAACTCTAGTGAAATGGGAGGAAAACTCCCTTGGGTCCTGAAGTCCACTTCTCCTAACAGTTTTTGCTCTCTATAGAAAAGCATTCAGATTATCAGAGTCCTTATCACCATTTTTCCACTAAGCAGTTAGATTCTAGGGTAGGATTTAAGTAAACCAGGATGCTTACCTGTAAGTACCTACATATAGACTCTGCAAGTAAGCTATGCATTCAGAGTCCCATTGTAGTTGGAGCAGAGCCCGTTCATAAACCAGGAATGGGGAGTCAGGTGAACAACAGATGGGATTCAGTTGCATAAAAATGTTATATGCTACTTAGACTTCAGCTGCCAATGCAGAGAGACAGAGATCTTTTGTAACATATAAAATGTCTTTTATAATTTCTCAGCCGTATCTGCCAGCCCTACCATAAGGCATATTGAATGGCATTACATCCTACTTGTGGGCACGTGTCTCAAGGGAGCAGTGTACACCTCCAAAAGTTAGCCAGCTTGGTGTAAGCTTCCATTAACTAAATGGGAAGCCAGACAGCCAGCTTGTTTAAAATGTAGATGTCCCCATGCCTTCAGATGAATCTCAGTTTAAGAGTCTTCTTGAAAGGTAAAGTTTCTAAGCCTTTCTTATAAATACTCTCTTTCCATATGACATCAGGCTCAGCAATAAAACTAGGGCGGGGTTGGCAGGGGTGGCTTCTGCTTGGGAACTGGCTGGGCATCAGTCAGTTGGTAGTGAGCAATTGTTTTCATTTGCATCACTTGTGTTTCTTGGGTTTTCTTTCTCTCTCTTTGTTATTTTCATTTTATATATTATTATTACTATTGTAATATTTCAATTATTAAACTGTTTTTATCTCAATGCACAGCTTTTCTCACTTTTACCCTTCTGATTGTGTCCCTCCATCCTGCTGGAGGGGAGTGAGTGAGCAGCTGTGTCGTGCTTAGCTACCAGCCGGAGTTCAACTAGAACAGTCCTTTTTGGCGTCCAGCATGGTAGCCCCCTCAACCAACCTCCCCCCTAGTTCTATTGTTGAGCATGACGTCATATGGTATAGAATATCCCTTTGGTCAGTTGGGGTCAGTTGTCTTGGCTGTGTCCCCTCCCCACTTCTTGTGTACCCCCAGCCTACTCACTAGAGGAGTGGTGTGAGAAGCAGAAAGGCCTTGTATATAACATTAAAAGAAGCGTGTATATAACATTAAAATAAGAGTTTCAAAGGCCAGTTAAATTCTAAACTCCTGGTCTCGTCAATCAGTTTCTATTGATTTCTATTTAAGAACTCTCATCTTATATTTACATTTAAGCAAAATGTCTGTAAATTAATTAGAAGTAGTCTAAGGCTTGGTGCCTTTAGTAAATTTTGGGCCAAACTGAATTTGTGGTACAAATTTACTACTTAATTGATAAATAAATGGCAAATGAAATACTTCTTCACCAGATGTTCCTAGAAGTTCCTAGAGTTAGTAAATATCTTTATCAGAGTCTCACAATACCTCCCAAAAGACCAAAATATCTTACTTGACAGTAGTTTTAAGACCATTTTTCCTGAGTACATGCAACTTTACCAATGCAAAAGACTAGCATTTGGCAAGATGACAAATTGGATAGCACCCTTGTATGTATGCTTACAGACAATATTACACAACAGTTAAGACTGCAATAGTAGGATTGAAGTGCTTATTTTTCTTCAGTTTTCCCATTCTTGTTTGTCCTGATAATTGCTCCTTCTTTCTCTTTCCGCTTTCTCAAGTAAAAATTTGAAAGGCAATTATTTCACTGTTCATTCCCACCTCTGAGAAACATCACTCTATCCACAGTGTGAAGTTGTTTTAACTGTGTATAGCCAGTATTCATGATGCTCTAAAAACCCTCACAGAACTGCTGATCCAACTGTTAAAGAACACAGACAGAATAAGATAATCCATGCAAGAAATAGCAATTCTAAAAATTTAGTATACATTTTGAAAATACTAAGAAAGCACTATAGCTGATAATATCTCTCATGTGGACAAACAAAAAAGCCATACAAGTGGTGCTTAACTGTAACTTATTATCTACTATTAACCTATTTTATGAAACAGTGAATTATGATGAGAGATTCTGTTATATATGACTACAATACCTTTTAAAGTATTATATGAAGACAAAAATATTTGTGTTGCTTACCTGTTTTCTAGCAAGTGATTTTTATGTACATGCAAAGACTTTTGATATTTCTCAAGGAATAAGCAACTTCTAAGAATACACTAATTTTTACCTGTTTGCTAAAAGTGTCTTTCTTACCATAATTTAAATAAAGTTGGTATCAAGAGTACTATCAGTTAGGAATTCCACTACGGAAATCTAAAACAAAAGGTGAGCTAGTTGCTACTAGTAACTCTTTGTCCCCTGAGATTTTTTTTTCTTTTTTTTTTTTAATTATAAATGGTACTTACATTCACAATTCAATATGGAAAATGTGCTCAACATGAAAAATTGTAAATAATGAAAGAATTGCTTACCTTAAACTTCAGCTTTCCTTGTAATCTTGATTTTTTGGTCTTCATATCGAGTGGTTCCAGTTAGCAGTAGAATGAGAATTGCCTGCGTCCCTGTGGATATCCCAAGCAAAGAGGTTAGTCTGTGATATATTGGTCTCTCTAATCTCTTCATATCCTCCCTGGCACAACTGAGCATTTCGTCTAGCTCTTAATACTGAACACAGATTGCAAAATCAGTGATTCCAACTCAGTGTAGCAGGAGAGTAATTTGATTCCACATACTGTTTTATAATGTAACCATCTTATATAAGGTTTAACATAATTCAAGATATATTTTACAAAGGAAACCGTTATTTTCATGGCAGTAATATACCTGTGTTACAGGTATATTGATTGTGTCCTTGGCTATTTTATTATGTAATGTTTCAAAAAATCCTTTTTGATTTAGAAAATTATCAGTAATACACTTAATGCAGTTACAGGCAGCATGTGAACAAAAAAGTTTTAGAACACAGCTGGTGCTGATCCAAAAATCTCTTGCCACGTACCCTATTCACACACACAAGCCGAACTCCAGGCAGCTGCTGGTGCCCACTTACCTTTCCCATCTGAGCTGTTGTCTAATGCTTTCTTACTACTGATGACCACCGGTCCTCAAGCAAGCTATGGGAATGAGCTGGGAGGGAGCTCTCCCATTAGTTAGCAATATTTTTGTGTGGACTCTTTTTATCACTGTCATGTATACATAAAAGAGTTTTAACGGCTCTTCAGCTAGCAAAATGATATTATTTGCAAATTTCTGCAAAGTCTTAAATTCCATTGAAGGGGAAAGAATTTTAATAGTCACCGTCTAGTATTTTTTACTGACTTTAATATTTTTCCCCTCAATTCTCAATAGAATTGAAAAGAAGAAACCCAAACCATAGCTGGAATGAGCTCACCTAACATGATTGCTTCCTATAGACCAAAGCAGATTACATCGCATGAGGTTTATAGATTAAGATTACTGTGCTGATTGTGAGAATGCCTACGAGGCATTCAGATTCTTTATTTTTTTATTTACTGTAACTTTAGCATTTGGGTGAGCTTATTCAGTGTGTTTTCACATGTATAGTTTGGTCTGTGCTTTTGTTACATCACATTTCAAGTTGAAAGAAATTTCGGGTGGCAGTTGTTTTTTAATTTCTACTAACTGCCCTCATACAAACTCATAATAGGTGTTACACATTCTCGGTGGGTCTTAAACAGCTCCTGTAGACAGAAAACCAGATAGCGCTGGAATGACAGTCCCCAGGCTGAAATTCAAATGAGGTGGCTTCTCTTTCCACTGTGACACAAAACTGTCTGCATGATCAGTACCTAATCCTTTAGAGACAGATGTCCTATTGCTGAAATACCTTTAAAGTCTGACCCTGCTCTAGATTATGACCATATATACCTGTATACCTGTGGAAAACAAACACTCACACTACACACCTGTGCAAGGAAATTGTCCATTAATATACAAAAAGCATTTAAATGTTGTGAAAATTCCTATGAAAAGTTATAGTATTTTCCCTGATCACATAATCACATGGTTGAAGCTTATCTTAGACTGCCACAATTTAAAGATGCTTACTTCAGTTTTGCTTTAACTCTGATAGTGACCTTTCAATGTATTCCACAGCCACATGCAAAATAAATAATGCTAAAACTTATGTACATTGGGCAAGGGAGATGTCCTTGCTCTCTGCAAGCAACAGCTGTTACAAATCATTCACAATGCATTCATTGGCAGTGTCACATTTTAACACAGTGAAATGTTAAATTAGCTGAGTAATAGTTCGAAGAGAGTTTCTGGTAGTCCATCATGATACAAGCCAGACAATTGATTAGTTGTTCCATTGACTGAAGCTATCACCTGTGAATTGGAAAGCTGAGACTTTAGGTGACATGTTTTCACCTCCACAGTCTCCTGACAGGTTTCTTAAGTTTATGATGAAACTAGTAACTCCAAATTGGTTTTCAGGATCTGCTGATTTCCTGTCTCTGGAGTGTGTTGAAGTGTTTTTATGCATTTTCCTGGACTCAGGTCTGGATCAATGCTACAGTTCAGTGCAAGGGAAATGGCTGCCACCTTGACATGTTCAGATTTGTTGTGGTTAGCTATCAAGTCTGTCACAGTTTGCAGAGTCAAAGTCATTTTCTTCAGGTCTGTATCTTCAGTGCAATGGCTGTAACAGAACACTAAGACAAGTGGGGCAAAAAACCCCAAACTATGAAGTCAAAAACTGCAAAAATATATTTCTGTCTTCAGCTCACAACTTTTATTTAAAAATTTCACTTCTGCTTCTGTATATGTGCAGTAGAAACATGCCATTCAGAATCATGTCAAATTTGCAAATATAATATATCCAGTATCTTGAAAGTCCTGAAGAATTTGTGTTGGCAAAGTGGAGCAGAATCTCCATAAATTCTGTGTAACTTGTGACCAAAAAATTTATCTTCAAAATTAACACTTGTCCATTATAACGTCACAGAGAGCAAGTCAAAACAGAAAATACTGAATTCTCTTATTATCAAGTTTATTGTGACACTTGAGTAGAATCATAGAATCATAGGTTGGAAAAGATCTCTAAGATCATCAAGTCCAAGCATTCACCCAATACCCCCATGCCTACTAAACCATATCCCGAAGTGCCACGTCTACATGTTTTTTGAACACCTCCAGGGATGGTAACTGAACCCCCTCCCTGGGCAGAGTAAATCACATTTGTAGCTGTATTATCACTGTGCAGTTTTCAGACTATTTCTATCAATTCTAAAAGTTCAGCTTCTTCTCCAGCACCTTACTGAACTTTATTTTCATCATTTGTTTTTTTAAGGAATTCCTTAATTTCCTTAATTTCCATTAAGTTTTTTATCCTAATAAATAGATATCAGTGCTGTATTCTGGTGGGTTGATCTAAGCTGGCTGCCAGACACCCACCCCGTCACTCTCTCCCCCTCCTCAGTGAAACAGGGTAAAAAACTTCATGAAACCTGTCAGTTTTCACAAGTTTGCTGTGGTATACCACTGGTAACCTAACAAAACCTGCATTATTTCAAATTAATTTGTAGCGTGTTTTGTTTGAAAAAATGATAGCACTAACATTCATACTTGCTTCTCAACTTCAGTATTTTACTCCTTTTTACAGCACATAAGGAGATGTTCCAGTCCTCGTTATGTGACAAATAATGTTTATCTAGAAATTTACTATGGAAGCCAAAATGTAAGCAGCCAAGGTAAGCCCTGCATCTGAAATACTTGTATTAAAACTAGGTCTCTATGTTCACATAATTACTTTAGCCTGCTGGACTGATGGAAAGACAGTTTGCGCTGCTCACAATTAACTTGTGGGACGTACAGTAGCTGTTACTGAATAAAACGCTGTGTGGCCCTGATGTCTGTTGGCACAGCAGGTCTCATGTCCACACATGTAAACTGTTTTCTACTCCAAAACTAGGTGACCATCCCATACTACCTACTGTTAGCAGTCTGTGGCTCTGAGGGTAGGGGGTTACCAGACTGTTTATTTTATAATTACACATATAATAGCTTTCAGCTGTAATATCTATGATGAAAGCCAGCAGGAAGATCTTCCAAGTATCTGGCATTTGCATACAAGATTTCTGTTACTGTTGGAAATATGAGCAGAAATTTTGTGTATGCAAATGTTGTTCCACATTATCTTCAGGATTTGTCCTAACCTTCCTGCAAAGTAATCCATTTGGGTATAGATGGAGAGAGAATACAAGGGTAGCAGCAACTGCTACATTTCTGCCCCCATGTTGTAAAAACATCCTTTCCAGTCCAAGAAAACTGTTTCTTCACCTTTGCAAGGAGTGGTGATTGCTTTGCTTTCTCCTTGCACTTCAACCAAAGAAAATTTCAGTAGCCAACTTCATTTTCATCTCCTGTATGTTCCCTTGTGACATCTTCCCATTCTTGTGCACTACAGTGATCTTATTGTGTCTTGTCAGGAAGTATTTTTCAGAACATACTTCCTTGTCAGGAAGTATTTTTCTGTCACTTGGCAGAAACAGCCTTCTAGAATCAGCTTTAATGTTTTAGCATTGGCTTTGATAAAACCATTGGATTACTTTGCAGAAAACTGCATAAACCAGATATAATGTCTGTTTTGCAGGTCTCTGAGTAACAGAGGCTGTAGTTTGTTTTAGCACAGAAACAAACCAAATACCTCTTTCCCCTAATGAGTATCTCTCCTGAACAATGTACCTTTTTCATGATGTTCCAAATCTTATTTAAAAAAAAATAAATATATTTTTTTTTTAAATAATCAGTATTCATGGGTAATCTCTTCCAAAGATATCTCAGCTAAGAATGTAACTCTAACATTCAAAGCATGGTATCTCCTTGCCAAAATATGAAGTGTAAAGCTTGTTGAAATGTTTCAGAATTTTGATGATCAGACCATGTGAAAAAAAAATTCACACTTCAAACTCTTTAATATTTTTAAGAGTTATTGATTTTTAATGTAAATACTAATTTTCCATTTTTATTCTTTGTTTAGCAAGACTAAATCACAAACAACCATTGAAGCTAGAAAGTGTAACTAATGAAATTATTATCCTTTTGAAGTCAGTATTTTTTTGTCTTTAACTTGTGTCCATCCAGGATTTTTTCCATTGCCTCCTCATTTTCATGTATTTTTAAACCTTATTTAGGATAACAAATATGTAATCTACATAAACATAGTATTTAAGTAATTATTCTAAATTTTGAAGAACTTTGGCAAAAAAAAATAACCCCAAACACTGTAGTTTTTACTTTTCCAATTTGCTATTTCTATATCTCAGGCATGCATTCAGCCTATAGACATGACTTTTTGGTAAATAATTCAGAAATACAGAGATTAATATTTATTTTTAGATGTCCATCTGTAGTTTTATTCTTATAATATGTCTCGATACTTGAACTTAAAAACCAGAAAAATGCCAACCAAGTTTGCTGCATATTTGAGTGGTGCACTTACTTGCATACCCGGTATCACTAACGGTTCCTAATTAACTGTAAAAATAGAAAACACAGACACTATATGTGCTAGCAAAATAAGGCTGATTAAATGCATTCATATCTCAACCTCTTAACAGTTAATTGGATTGACATCTTCCCAAAAGAGATGCACCAGCAGGTGGCTTTCGAATGTAATAGAAGTCTACAACTGCAAATCATTGATCAGTGGCAAGATACCACTGACTCTCTTTAGTCCTGAATCAAGAGTTACACCACACAGACATGAGCATGATTTGTGAGCCCTGGTGTACAGCCCAGCATCCATGGACTTTCCTCATGTACTCAGTTTATGGAAGGATTTATAATTTATGCAGTGATAAAACATCAGATAATTCTGGTACAGAAGAAACTGTTATTTTTGCCTCAGAGACACACAGGGACCTGTTCAGCAGCCTTATAGCCTCAGCTCTGTTGGAAATCACACAATTTGCAGGAACCAGGTATGAGGTAATTTGCACAATAGATAACACGTTGACGCCAATGTGACTACACCGGAAGAAATGAAACACGTATTGTGAAGTACATTTACGCTCGGCCACAATCCTGTCTCTTCTCCTCAGTCCTGAAGATGGAACTTTGCTTTTTATACCTATCATAAATCATGTTTCTTTCCATTGCCTGCAAGCTTGCTAGACATTTCCAGAATCACAGACAGAATCAAACCAAGATAACTGCTTGTGCTGTTAGTACAAATATTTTTCCTTTCTCCAAACATTTTAACTCTTGGTTAACAAACTCTTAAAAAAAATCCCTTCCTCTCTTCCCAAAAGTAAGCATGTATTTATGATTTATTGAAATGTAGCTTTGATTGAACTCTTCCTGTAATGGAAAAACTTCTCTGTAAATGTATTTTATTTACTTGCTCCTAATACTTTAGGCAAGTTCTTTTGTCACTGGCTGTCAAATTCACTTATCCTTTCTGGATAAGTGTACAGTGGATTAATCTCAGTCAGGCTCCATTTCTTCCATGGCTCTCCCACTTTTCCTATACTATTAGCAATCAAAGCAAGAAATCAAAGGTTTTGTTTGCCCCAAACTAGGGCAAAATATGCTGAATATTCCTAGACACGATTCAGAGATTCATCTAGCAAGTTCTGGAGAATATATATTACTTTCTCCAGCTTTGGGGATAGAATGTTCCCAAACTCAGTACTGTTAATTGTCTTGTAGTTATAGATGACAAGAAAAGTAATTCTATTTCTCGGGCTGTGTGGTCATCTGTGAGAACAGTATGTTCAGTTCTTTAACAGTGATGAAAGAACTTAAATAATGACAAAGAGAGAAAGAGTGAAAGAGACAAAGAGAGAGAGAAAGAGAGAAAGAGAGTTCCTTAGAGCTCTACCCTTAGGAAAAGAGCAGAGGTTTGATTGGGTCTGAAAAGTACCCTCTCTTCAAAAGATTTTTTTGTTTGCTTGTTTGAAGTCCTTTTTTATGTACACTTTGCCATGTTGTTCAACCTTTCCTCCAACTGAACTGTAACTACTGGAAATATTGCTTATAGTTATACGGCTTTCTAAAAAGACATGTAATGTACTCCTGTTTTTATAAGAAGATTAATCTACTACAAAATGAACACTGTTACAGTGTAAAAGAATGAAAATAAAGTCTGCAAGGAGCATCAGGATGAGAAAAAATATTTTAAAAGCAGGTGTAACTTGTCTATTCCAAACTCCGTTTAAAGGTCATAAGTATTTAGTTTCTAACGGTGCAAGTGTAAAATGCAGACAGAGGGAAAATTTCATAAAGAACAGAACGCTTTTTTTACTTTAATAAAGAGATTTTCTTGTAAGTACTTTCCAACTGTAATTAATTATTTACTTTGTCTTTCACAGTGCAGGAGAAACAACCCCTTGCAATTTTCATTTTCTAAAGAAATTACTGAGATGACACAGTTACCTTGTGCCAGGGCTTCTCTTTCCCCTGAGTTGTGTTCTATAGCTGGGCACAAAATGCTAACTGCAGACAGAGGTCACAACAGCTGCATTAGATAGAAAGTTCATGCAGAAACTGAAACTATTTATTTGTGTAAGTTTATAGAGTTAAAATATTGCATAAAATAATTGGACAGTTACACAAAATTTCTTGAGAAAACTGTCTAAATGCTTCTATCGTTTATTCATAAGCAGCCAAATGTCTTAACTTGATATTAACCATCTAAAAAATTCAAAGGTGGGAGTAGCTTTCTTCCTAGACCTGTTCCTATTCATTTATGGTGATTCACGGGACAAGAATGAGGGAACATTAGCCTTCTTTACCAAGAAACAACCTCTTTCTGAAAACTCTCAGCAAAATAGGTTAATCTATGGCATTGAGCACTGGAGCCCTTGGAAAAAACTACAAGAGAAGGCTCCGTAAGTCATGCATACTATAATTTATCTATTTCCTCAGGAAACTTCTTTCCTATTTGAAGTGCTGAATTATCAGTGCTCTGCTGATAAAATTAATCTGAATAAGGTTCTTGTTATTCAGTAAATTACTTAATGAAGCAGTGAGTTCAGCTGGCCTTACATTTGTTGATTAGCAACTTACTGGAAGGAAGAAAGGATTTTGCTGTTGAAGATCGCCTTAACAATACTTTTTTTAAAACTAGGATTAAGAAGAGAATATGTCCATCAGTGTAAAGCTCACAGAAGGATATGCTGGTTGTCTCATATTAGGTTCCCAACACGAGACCTTTCCTGCAGGTTGTTAGTTTCTACCTTTCAGCACACAAATAAAACCCTACAGACATTCCCTTTCGCAATTGCATTTTGCATAAATTTGCATGCAGATATTCCCTTTTACATTTACGAGCCTCATGAAGTTCAACAAGACCAAGTGCAAGGTCCTGCACATAGGCAATCCCAAGCACAAATACAGGCTGGGCTGAGAATGGATTGAGAGCAGCCCTGAGGAGAAGGACTTGGGGGTGCTGGTTGACAAGAAACTCATCATGACCCGGCAGTGTGCACTCACAGCTCAGAAAGCCAACTGTGTCCTGGGCTGCATCAAGAGAAGCATGGCCAGCAGGGTGAGAGAGGGGATTCTGCCCCTCTGCTCTGCTCTGGTGAGACCCCACCAGGAGTCCTGCTTCCGTATCTGGAGTCCTCAGCACAGGAAAGACATGGACCTCTTGAAGTGGGTCCAGAGGAGGGCCACGAAAAACTATCAGAGGGCTGGAGCACCTCTCCTATGAGGAAAGGCTGAGAGAGTTGGGATTGTTCAGCCCAGAGAAGAGAAGGCTGTGGGGAGACCTTACCAGCAGCCTTCCAGTACCAGAAGGGGGCCTACAAGAAAGCTGGAGAGGGACTTTTTACAAGTGCCTGTAGTGATAGGACAAGGGGTAATGGCTTCAAGCTGAAAGAGTGTAGATTTAGATTAGATACAAGAAAGAAGTTCTTTACTCTGAGGGTGATGAGGCACTGGACCAGGTTGCTCAGAGAAGCTGTGGCTGCCCCCTCCCTGGCAGAGTTCAAGACCAGGCTGGATGGGGCCTTGAGCAACCTGGTCTAGTGTCCCTGCCCGTGGCAGCCTGGTTGGAACTAGATGATCTATAAGGTCCCTCGCAACCCAAACCATGCTATGATTCTATGATTTCTCCCACATATTTCACTGTCAGGAGGAAAGAAAGCAAGGCTGCACTTAAAGTTTGCCTTTCATGTATCAAATTGCTTTACCATTCTGGTACTCTTTTGCACCTTTAAGTTTTCATACTGAAAAAATGGGCTTTATCATGATATACTGACCTAAAACCAAATGAGAATTAATGGATTTACCAGTCCAGATTAACCTAAACTTTTCACTGACTGTATTTTAATTTTCCATAAAAGGTGGGTGCATCTTACCTATCTGGGTATCAGTTAAGCATCTGAGTTACCGCCACACTGGTGAAAATTGGGTAAGGTTGAGATACTCGGTTTCATGGAGATTTGGAAAGAAAGAAATATGAAAAAGCACATTGAAGAGCAGAAGAACAAGCTTGGAGAGGGTTTACAAGTAGATCTTTTCTAGAAGTGGTCATGAGGTTAATCTTTATAATACAGTTTCTGATGTCCTTGGCACAAAGTGGAGGAGTGGGTTAAGGAGATTCTCTGATCAAAAAGAATTGGAGTCGTCATTTGTACAGAAAAGAATTGGAAATTCTCTTCCATATAGGAAAAATTGGATGACCCTGAGGATGGTAATAATAGAAATGAAGTGAAATTCAGTAACTTATGAATTTAAGGCTAAACAACAGGAACTAATGCTACAGTCCAGAAGGTGAGTCTGAAATAGCAGAGGAAAAGAACATGGGTAAATGCGTATGTTATAGGATGACTAGAAACAACTGATGCGAGAAAGTTCTGAAAAACAGCAAAGACAATCTAAAAATGTTACAGGCTTTATATTTTCAGGAAAGAAAAAGAATTTTTAGTGTCACTTTAAAGACCTTAAGGTCTTATTCTCATCTGCAATACTGTTTATATCAAGTATGATCTTTCTGATTCAAGAGAAATGAATTCAAAATAGAACAGATAAGAAAGTCAATCAAAAGCACTACAAAGTCGGTTTTAGGAGTGGGTGTTAAAGGAGCCTAGGTCTTTTTACCTTAGTTAAATGAAGGCTGAGAAAGGGATATGACTGTGCATTCTAAATACTTCAGAAAAATAAGCACACAGAAGACAAGAAGCTACAAGACATTGTCGACACAGGAACAAATGGATATATTGGTCATTAATAAATTGAGCTTGGAAATTAGCAGACTGTTTCTAGCCAGAGAACAATGTATTTATGGAAGAACATTTCAAAGGGATTAGTGGGGAAAAAATAATCCATGCATTAAAAATTAACTTGATCAGTTTAATGAAAAGGATTGTATGATATGGTTGTTCGTGATAGGAAAGGGCTGGATTTGAACACTCTGAATATCCTTTTCAATAAACTTCAATCTACTAGGCTACTTTGACCATAAGCTGATAATGCTTCTTCTCTTTTCAAAATATTGATTTGCTACTACAGTCTTTTGGACCCTTAAAAGAAAAAACTGACACCAGTCAAAATATATATTCAAAAGAATCCTAAAAACAATACACAGAAATCTACTAATAAATACAGAATGCTCCTCAGGGAGGGTATGAGATTACAAAATTGTGGGACACTGTGACAGGTTGATCATGGCTGGCTGCCAGGTGCCCATCAAGCCGCTCTGTCACTGTCCCTCCACAGCTGAACAGGGGAGAAAAAAAACATGCTGAAAGGCTCGTGGGTCCAGATAAGGACAGATCGCTCACAAATTATCGTCAGGGTCAAAACAGACTTGACTTGGGGAAACTAATTTATTTTTTTACCAATCAAATCAGAGTATGATAATGAGAAATAAACCCAAATCTTTGAACACCTTTCCCCCTCCCATCCTTTCTTCCCGGGCTCAACTTCACTCCTGATTTTCTCTACCTCCTCCCCCCGAGTGGCGCAGGGGGAGAGGGAATAGGTGTTGCGGTCAGTCCATCACACGTCTCTGCTGCTCCTTCCTCCTCACACTCTGCCTCTGCTCCAGTGTGGGGTCCCTTCCACGGCAGACAGTCCTCCATGAACTTCTCCAACGTGGGTCCTTCCCACAGGCTGCAGTTCTTCACAAACAGTTCCAGGGTGGGTCCCTTCCACAGGGTGCAGTCCTTCAGGAATGGATTGCTTCATCAGGGGTCCTCTGTGGAGTCACAGGTGCTGCCAGAACACCTGCTCCATCATGGGCTCCTCTCACTGTGGGTCCAGAGGTCCCTCCAGGAGCCTGCTCCAGCGCAGGCTCCCCATGGGGTCACAGCCTTGTTTGGGCACATCCACCTGCTCTGGCATGGGGTCCTCCATGTGCTGCAGGGGACAGCCTGCCTCACCATGGTCCTCATCACAGGCTGCAGGGGAATGTTGGCTCCAGAGCCTGGAGCACCTCCTCCCCTGCCTTCTTCACTGACCTGGGTGTCTGCAGAGTTGTTTCTTCCACACATCCTCAGTCCTCTCTTTTGGCTGCTGTTGCACAGCAGTATTTACCCCTGCTTAAATATGTTGTCACAGAGGTGTTACCACCATATCTGATGGGCTCAGACTTGGCCAGCAGCAGGTCCATCTAGGAGCCGGCTGGCATTGGCTTGATTGTATATGGGCATAGTTTCTGTCATCTTCTTGCAGAAGCCACCCCTGCAGCTTCCCCGCTACAAAAACCTTGCCATGTAAACCCAATACAGATGTATTAATATTTGCATATTCAAATGCTGGGATTTAATTCTAATGAAATATGAACATGCACATTATTTGGTACTGGTATACAGCAATGATAGATAGACACATTACAATGAAAAGATGCATAGAATGAATTTCTGTTTGAACAGAAATAACTGTTTATGTCATGGCATTCAAACTAAGTATGCCATATATTAAATTGCATGAAGAGTGATCAGCCTGCTTCAGAAAAAGTCCCCATTGGAGGAGACCAGATATATAATGGGGAGGACATCAAATAGCTAGGTACGCAGCACCTTCCAATTTTCACAGGAACAACTACAATCTAAGAGGTGTATTTCATCATCTGTGACAAACAGTAAATTTTCCATTAATATTTAAAATGACATTTAAGTGTTCATAATTAGCTTTTAAGTTAATCTTCTCTGAGACATATCCATGTATCTCTATTGTAATTATAGCACATTTGACTCATTTAATTGATGCTTTTAATCTAAAAGGTTATGTTTTAAAAAACATTCCCCTAAAACGCATGGTAGGAATGAATTATTGGCAAGACAGCAAAATTGTTCTGATGACCATAAATCAAGACAGCATTAAAGATACTGGGCACTTATTTTAAGATAAAGTAACTAAAATTTACCTCTGATGATATGTCTAATAAGTGATCTGTTTTCAAAAGTTATGTGCATGCAGGTTCTACAGACAAGTGCTAAGGAAAACCAGCACTTCGAAGAAAAAAATATCTGCCAGCTATCTACTTTACTCAAATAGAATTGGAGCTAACTCTAACCAAAACCAACTGTAAAAACCTTTCACAGTTTATTCAGTCTTTCTTAGTATAGACACTGAGGCATGGGAGAGTGATTTTCATCATGCTTTTTGTAAGTCTTGTTCAAATTCAGTGGGAGAGAATTCCCAACCAAAGACTCAGTACTTAGAATCACAGTCTGGTAAGGTTGGAAGGGACTTCTGGCATCATCTAGTCCAACCACCCCATTCACACAGGGTCAGCTAGAGCTGGTTGCCCAGGACCATGTTAGATTTTGAGTCTCTCCAAGGTGGGAGACTCCAGAACCTTCCAAGGCAACCTGTTCCAGTGAACCTCACAGTAAATAAGGGTTTCCTGATATTCAGACAGCACCTCCAGTGTTTCAGTTTGTGCACATTGCCTCTTGTCCTGTCACTGGGCACTAGTCAAAAGAGCCCAGCTCCATCCTCTTTGCAATCTCCCTTTAGGCATTTGTATACGCTGGTAAGATCCCCCTCTGAGCCTTTGCTTCTCTAGGCTGAACGATCCCAGCTCACTCAGTCTTTCATCATAGAAGAAATGCTCTTAACCATCTTTGTGGCCCTTCACTGGACTCTGTCCTCTGTGTCCATCTATCTCTTCTACTGGGGAGCCCAGAACTTAACACAGTACTCCAGCTGTGGCCTCACTAGCAGTGAGTAAAGGGGAAGGACCAAATTCCTTGACTTGCTGCAACAGTCCTAATGCAGCCCAGGATACCTTTGGCCTTCTCTGCTGCAAGGGCACATTGCTGGCTCATAGAATCATAGAGTCATACAATCGTGAAGATTGGAAAAGACCTCTGAGATCATCAAGTTCAACTATCAATCCATCACCACCATGCCTTCAAAACCATGTCCCAAAGTCCCACATCTACATGGTTTTTGAACACCTCCAGAGATGTTTACTCCACCACTTCCCTGGGCAGCCTGTTCCAATGCCTGACCACTCTTTCAGTAAAGAAATTTTTCTTAATATCTAATATAAACCTCCCCTGATGCAACTGGAGGCCATTGCCTCTCGTCCTATCGCTAATTACCTGGGACAAGAGACCAACAGCTGCCTCACTACAACCTCCTTTCAGGTAGCTGTAAAGAGCAGTAAGGTCTGCCCTCAGCCTCCTCTTCTCCAGGCTGAACACTCCCAGTTCCCTCAGCTGCTCCTTGTAACACTTGTTCTCTAGACTCCTCAACAGCCTCGTTGCCCTTCTCGGGACACGCCTCAGCACCTCAGTGTCCTTCTTGTAGTGAAGGATCCAAAACTGAACACAGTACTCCAGGTGCAGCCTCCCCAGTGCTGAGTACAGGGGCACGATCACCTCCCTACTGCTGGCCACACTATTCCTGATCCAAGCCAGGATGCTGTTGGCCTTCATGGCCACCTGTACACACTGTTGGCTCATGTTCAACCTGCTGTCAACCAACACTCCAAGGTGCTTCTCTGCTGGGCATCTTTCCAGCCACTCTTCCCCAAGCCTGTAGTGTTGCATGGGGTTGTTGTGACTGAAGTGCAAGACCTGGCATCTGGCCTTTTTGAACCTCATACAGCTGGCCTCGGCCCATTGATCCAGTGTGTCCAGATCCCTCTGCAGAGCCTTCCTACCCTTGAGCAGATCGACACTTCCACCCAGCTTGGTGTCATCTTCAGACTTACTGAGAGAACACTCAATCCCCTCATCCAGATTATTGATCAAGATGTTAAACAGGACTGGACCCAAAACAATGAGCCCATGTTCAACTTGGTGTCCACCAGCACCCCCAGGTCCATTTCTGCAAAGCCGCTTTCCAGCTGATCAGCCCCCAGCACTCACTAGTGCCTAAGGTGTTTGTACCTCCCCAGGTCCAGGACTTTGCACTTCCCCTTGTTGAACTGCACAATTGAATCTACTAATGTGCCTCAGTTATGGGTTGGATAGATTATACACAAGACCAACTAAGGGTAAAGGTACAGCTATGTCTCTTTGATCAGAAGAAGAGAGAGACTTCATTTTCAGTGACAGAATAAAGAATAGGATACTTATATTAACACTCGAGAAATGAACAGAGTACCAAAATCAAATATTATACTAATAAACACAGAAAGATTGTAGAGATTAGAAAGCCCTTTCGCGTGCAGAGAAAGAGGTAGATGAATCTTACTCCCTACTATGCTAGGCTGAATTTGTAACTTCTGTTCATCAATAAGAATTTCTTTTTGCCCTTCCATGGGCATTCTTAGCAATTTACAATTAAGATGAATATTTACTGGATCAGATATCATGCTGTGAATTAAAAAACCAGTTCTGTCTTGTCTACCTAAAGTGCGCTACCCCTATATGTCATTAAATACTACACATTTTCCTCTCTACAAAGATTTAGCAGTGCTCATGAGTAGCCCCTCCTGCTTTTCACCAGCCTGGCAGATCTACATACTTTTCACTTTTAAGCACACCCTAGATATTTCCATCTTCTTCTCTAGATAGCTTCAGAGATAAGGGGATATTGAAGTACGAAATGTCTTGGTAGGTGTAAAATGAAGATTTTACACAGAGCGTAAGGCTTGAAGAAAGCAACACAGGAAAAAAAAAGAAAAGAAAGATAATCCTTTTTACAAAGAGCATTGAATATTATTATAACAAAATAAAACACACTTTTTTTGGTCAAAAATAAATTTAGAACAATTTAATTAAGTAATAGCACTGCACTAAGTTAAAGATTGATTGTCTTTCTGAAAAGGGGTCAGCTAGCTAAATGGAAACCTGAATGTACTGGCAGAAAGGTTTTGACAGATATGTTTTAGAAACTGAATTGAATAAAATGAATGAACATTCTATATTTAACTGTACTGTCAAAGCCAGGCACTTAAAAAATCACAAGCCAGGCACAATAAGTCATAAGACTGTTTAAGGAAAAAAAAAAAAAAGGACTCATGAATTTTAAGACATCTTATACATTGGATTATTTTTATTTCCCATCTGATTTGAACGTGTAAGAATGATTATTTTGGGATTTTCTCCACAACCTGAAGGGCAAAGGAGTAGATAAAACCTTGAGAAATGATAGCATTACAAATCTCTTTACATAAAATGTTTTATTTAAAACCTTAGTTCCCATGAACATGCTAAGAATTTGGTCCAACAAATTTCTTCCAAGAGATGGAGCTTCATATGAAACACTCAAAAGCATGAGACTTAGGATAAAATCATAACAGAGGGCATGACAACACTAAATAAAAAAAAATCCTTAACTTTTTTGTGCACCAGAGGAGTATTCTAGTATCTAAATGTTCTGCAGAAGTCTTGTAAATAATTTACAAAGAATATTTTTTTTGTTATTAACATCGGGTGAGAAAAAAATTTTTTAAAAGAATGAAAATCTTTTGAGGAAAACCAGGTGTTACAAGGGTGATCTGGCAGAGAGATCGTATCCAGTTTTTCTTGTCCTCAAGTGGGACTGGAAGAAAAACTGTAAGACTTCTTCTGGGAAAACTGCAATATTCAAAAAAGGATGTGAGAAACTTGTGCTGAAAAAAAAATCCCTTTATTTTAAATATGGTTTTGACATCCTATCTTCCTTTTTTTTTTTTTTTTCCTGAATAACCTAGCTCATTAAAGGTTCTGAACTGCTTTTCCACCGTGCCCTACTCTTTCCTGGAAATAAAACTCAGTATGCAACAAGCCTAGAGTTAAATACTAATTTTTTTTCTTCTCTAGGAATAGGAAAGCTCTGTTGTAAGACGAACATTTTTCTGCTCCTTCTCTGCTAGGATTTAAATTTATTAACTAGATAAGAGTGCATTGGAGATAATTTGTATATTGAATAGTGTAATTCTTTGGAAACATGATACAGCTGACATTTAGAAAAACAGATAGGCAAAATTCTAGTCTGTGGAAATCAAAAGGCTTTCTCTTGCTAATAGTGGTGGTAAAAAATTCTTTTTGCTACATGATTATTTGAAGAATTCCTATGTACAAATCCCAAAGAAACTATTTTACATGCGGATCTTTGGCCTGGATTTGACAAGTGAAGGAAATTACTATAAACTCAGGAGGTATTTTTCAGCTGTCCCAGAGAATATTCTATAGAGCCTCCTGCTCTATACTGAAATTGTAACCAGTAATTTATTACTATGAAAAGCAAATATGCTTTCTCCTCAAGTCATAGGCTGTCCTTTTACTATCTGCTCCTAGCCAAAGCCACTCATAAATATACGAGTAGGCTTCACACGCTATGGGTATCAGGCACCAGTCTGACTTCTGCAGATGAATGGGATATACATAACACCTGAGATTTTAGAATTGCTTGAATTTAGGCACTGAGATGATTTATTTGTGTACTTCACATTGTTTAGATTTTTTTTCTTCTGGAGAAGTAAGACTATCATAGAAGTGTGCTATTTACCTAAATCCACTTTAAATATTAGTCAAGCTTAAAATGAAAATGAGACATTTTATTTAACAAATTTGTGTCCATTTTTTGACTACAAAACTGGGCAGGGTGTTACAAAAGAAAAGAATAAAAGAAGAAAATACATCCTGTCATTTAATCCTAGTATCCAGCATCTTGTTTTAGATGCCATTTAAGATTTCTTGACGTTTAATATCAACTGTAGAAGTCAGGAAATTATCTAGGTTCACTCTAGCCCTAGGCAGTGCCTTTTAGAAACAAACTTCATCTTTCAAGGTTAGAGAACCTTCCCACCTCCTTTGACAAGGCCGCCTCTGAGAAGGCTATGCTGCCTCTCTTTGGTCTAACTGAATCGTCTTCACTCTCTCCCTCACATTTTTATGCTTAAATTGAAGTTGTATTGCCATGCAACTCAAATGCAGACACATCTATTCTCCTTCCCTAGACCTCTCGGTTTACAAACGTATTTTTTTCTTTACTCAACATATCTGCCTAGATTAAATAGCTTTCCTGCTAGTACTTAGCTTTTTCAAAACAGCTGCTACATTTTGAATGCATATTATTGAAAAGCAGTCATTCTACCTTCCATCTTACCAAACTTGCAGTTTCTGGTGAGCTCACCAGAGCGACTTCACCACATATGTTAAAGATAACAGCGTTTTTAGTCTTTTGAACTACTTCATACACAAACATCTGCTAAATTTAAGTGAAATAAACCTCAGTAGTATCCTGCTATTACTTAAACACACATTTTACCTTTTCAAGACACAGGGGGATGCAAAATTCAGAAGATGTGGAAAGTTAAGAATGGCAGAAAGAAACAACTGTAGTTCCTTTAGGTACCAGTTATCCATTATTGGATAGCTGTGAGGGATTTTATTTACCAGTCAGCTGAAAAAAAACAAAGAAATGGGACACAGTAAGAAGATAAAAAAACTACAAAACAAAGTTGATGTGAAAAGTCTAAATAAGGAGGAAGAACAAGAAGTCCACATGTGACAGGAACAGGAACAGTTCAATCAGAGCTGCAGAAAGTTTTCAGAATGGTAAAATGGCTGTGATGTTGAGTTTTGGACTATAGCTAGTGCTATTTTTTTTTTTTCTGGAAGCAGCATACAGAGGTGACATGCAGGGGAGGAGAAAGTACCATCCATCACCTGGTTCCTATAATTCCATGAACTGTAGAAGTGGGCTTTCCCTGCCTATTTTCCATATTATGCCTTATGTGAATTCATACATAGTCTTTTTTTAAACTTATAATTAGATATTTATAATATGAAAAATGTATCATTACACAGTATTGCAAAACTTCAGAGTTAAATAATTTGTGCTAAGTAGGACTGTGTACTTCTTAATTTCAGTATGCTTCCACAATATTAGAAAATTAACTAGCAATCTGTCCCTTGAAAATATTGAGTCAATGCTACAAGGAAGTATCAACCTTTAAGAAAATGAGAGCATATATGTAGCTACAAAGTTATAATTTAGAACATCTACCAATGAAGCCTCTCAAAGGCTTTACAAGCAGTGCTAAATTATGAATCTCTGAAGCCTTCCCGACTAATGAAATACAATCATTCCTGCTTTTAAAACAGATTAAAACAAAGACATTAATTGACTTATCAAAGTCCTGAAGAAGTCTTAGGCTAGCGTGGGGAAATTTAGGTCTCTTTTTCTCCAACTCCTTTGCTTTGATTCTTGTCTGTCTTAAGGGTATGCAATTCCCATACTCACATCTCTTATCTGCCTGAATAAATTAAATGGCTCCCAATTAGTGACAAAAAAAGATCTAAGAATTTTCTAAATTGCCCATCAATAGAATATAAGAGCTTCCCAGAAAATGAGACTTTCATTACTTAAAAGACAAATGAACTGTACAGTCTTCAGCTCTTCTTCCTACTATGCTCATAAGAAGTTGTGATATGATTTCAGATTTTAATTTATTTTCAGTAATTTCGATCTATGTGACAAATCAGACTTTAGATGCATACGAATACAAACAAAAAATGCTGGTATTGCTACTAATCTTAGCATCACTGGCCCTCACAACTACAAGCAATTGCCATAGATGTTCCCATTAAAAACAGCTTTAATGATGGTGAATGATTACATCTGATATATTACATATAATGCCTTAGCTGATGGCTGAATGTGCAGAACCATGTTCTTCAAAGTATACTCAACTTTGGAACTGTTGGAACCAGTCCAGTTGCATGGGCAATTAAGGATTGTTTGGCAACCGATTCAGGAATCAGGAAAAATAATACATGAATAAAAGGCTTGATGCAAAGCAAATATTATTTTATCAAAGTTAAGACCTATCCTAATTAGGATTAAGATCTCTTTTGCAAATTTGCTGTGGTTTTGATTTAAGTACCACAGCTTTCAAGAATACTAATGGTTTTTAGTGGCAGTTTTTGCATTTGTACTTTGTAACTTAATCAACCTTTGTGCACTTACTTGGCACTTTTTGAGAATGATATGCTTTGATATTTGATTTAAAATACTTTAAACGATTTTTTATTGAACAAATAGACTTTTACTCCTGCTTTTCTGCAGTTATAGAGTCATAGAATCATAGAATCATTAAGGTTGGAAAAGATCTTTAAGATCATTGAATCTAAGTGTTAGCATTGCCAAGTCCACCACTAAACCGTGTCCCACAGCCCCACATCTACACATGCTTTAAGTACCTCCAGGGGTGGTGACTCAACCACCTCCTCGGGCAGCCTGTTCCAATGCTTGACAACCCTTTCGGTGAACAAATTTTTCCTAATATTCAATGTAAACCTCCCCTGGTACAACTTGAGGCCATTGCCTCTCATCCTAACACTTGTTACTTGGGAGAAGAGACGAACACCTGCCTCACTACAACCTCCTTTCAGGTAGCTGTAAAGAGCAGTAAGGTCTGCCCTCAGCCTCCTCTTCTCCAGGCTGAACACTCCCAGTTCCCTCAGCTGCTTCTTGTAACGCTTGTTCTCTAGACCCCTCACCAGCTTTGTTGCCCTTCTCTGGACACGCTCCAGCAGCTCAATGTCCTCCTTGTAGTGAGGGGCCCAAAACTGAACACAGTACTCCAGGTGCAGCCTCCCCAGTGCCGAGTACAGGGGCACGATCACCTCCCTACTCCTGCTGGGCACACTAGTCCTGATCCAAGCCAGGATGCTCTTGGCCTTCTTGGCCACCTGGGCACACTGTCGGCTTATGTTCAGCCGGCTGTCCATCAAACCCCAAGGTCCTTTTCCGCTGGGCAGCATTCCAGCCACTCTTCCCCAAGCCTGTAGTGTTGCATGGGGTTATTGTGACCCAATTGCAGGACCCAAAACTCCGCCTTGTTGAACATCATACAATTGACCTTGGCCCATTGATCCCATCTGTCCAGATCCCTCTGCAGAACCTTCCTATCCTCAAGCAGATCAACACTCCCGCCCAGCTTGGTGTCATCTGCAAAGTGACTGAAGGAGCACTCAATCCCCTCATCCAGATCGTTGATCAAGATATTAAACAGAATTGGACCTAATCCCGAGCGCTGGGGAATACTACTTGTGACTGGTCGCCAACTGGATTTAACTCCATTCACCACAACTCTTCAGGCCCAGTCATCCAGCCAATTTTTCACCCATCCAAGCCATGAGCAGCCAGTTTCTCCAGTAGAATGTTGTGAGAAATTGTGTCAAAGATTTTACTAAAGTCTAGGTAGACAACATCCACAGCCTTTCCCTCATCCACTGGGCGGGTCACATTGTCGAAGGAGGAGATCACGTGAGTCAAGCAGGACCTGCCTTTCATAAACCCATGCTGACTGGGCCTCATCAGAATTATGTAAATATTCACAGGAAGATATGTTTATTCATACCAGTAAATCCTAAATTCAGAATCTTTGGCTTGTTGTGGGGTGGCAAAGGTCTGACCAGGTGACTGGGTGTTTCTTTACTAATCGCAGCAAGTGTACAATACATTTTTTTTTTTCCTAAATTGTGTTTAATTGAAGAAGTTTGCTTGCTGCTAGCTTTCCACTGAAGGAGATGAACAGTTGGAACTCAATTATTCACAGGTCTTGAGATACCTAAGGACTAGAACCTGAATGCAGAAGTGAAGATTTGTTGACTCAAATATTCCAATTCTGGACAAGGAGAGGTCAGGAAAGCTTTCTAAAAACAGGTCGGGTTTTCCACAAGGGAACTGAAGGATTTACAGGTCAGAGATACGCACAAGGGTATAACACACTAATGATACATTGAACTTACTTTTAAAGAAGAACAAATCTTGGACTGCGCAAAGAAAAGAATCATGGCTATATGTTTTAATCCATGTTAGTAGAACTAATTAATTAATCCAGATACTATAGACTATGTTTCCCAAACTTTTGATACCTGAGGCACACGATTTTCCATATTAAAGTTGATGGCATGTGACAAATCTCCCTGAGCAGCCCTGACTCTGTCCAATACAGCTATGACCAGCTGCTGGACCGACCTGTCATGCATAATACTCTACTCCCTGGGGTCCCTCACTCTTGCCAGGCTATTTAGACCGGTTGCGGGCCAGAATGCATTGGCCATCACACTACATCTGTTGGGAATTTTTACCATAAGGCATCAGAAAAACAAGTAGGAAAATTAATTTAGAAACACTTTAACATTTTATTTTATTCACAAACTCAGAGAGAGATCTTGGTGACACTGAAAATAAGAGCATATCCTCTGATCGCCATTCTTTAAAATCTTTGTTAAATGTATTGCACAAGTTGAAGACCGGAGAAGACAAACAATATAGCATGCAGGGGAAAGACAAGAGAGAAATCACAGTGTGTGAATATACAGCATGAAGTGCAGGAAGTATAGCTGCTTAACTCCTCCTCTCCCTCTGTTGGGAGGAGTCCTTGGATGGATTTCTGTGCCTGACACTGTTTAGGTGATTTCCATATCAGAAAGTGGAACAAGTCATCCTTCCTCCCAGCCAGTTCCCTAAATACTAAGAAAAATATTTGGTCTCTTTCTTAACGACCTTTTCTAACTTCATGAATATTGAATTCTTACCTAAACACAAACATGGTTTCAAAAGGGGAGTAGACTGAACCTACCTTAGTGTTGGTTATCACCTGTGGTTAAGTGAATCTTTGAAAAGAACTGTGGATTTGTATTCCTCTGAACAGAATTAAGAAGCAGATCCTATCACCTGCTTCTTAACCAAGATGTCTAGTCCTCAAAATATTTTGCATCATCTGCCTTTCCTCAAAGGAGATTCTTAAATCTTCCAATTCCAAAGGATCCTAATTTCTCAAAAACGGATTCAGATGTACCCTGAGAAGACACTTCAGACTGAGCTGCTTGGAAAACAGATGTCTAGCTCTGGTTCCTGATGAGGTTGAGAAATGAGCTATGCATAGAGGTGATCAACACTGTCAAGACTGAAGAACAATTTATATTTAGAGAACGAAATGTTGGCAACAGGGAATATGAAAATGTTAGGTGTCTAAAAACTAGGGCTACTCTGAGACATGGTAACAATTGAGGAAGGAGCTTGGAGATTGTCAAGCTGGGCTTCATCACCTAAACTGCACAAATCCCACTTCAAGTATTTTGATCCTATTTGGCACCTTTTAGTTAAAAGTGTTTAACAACATTTTCTTTAATGTTTTTGTTAGTTAAGCTTATTCTGTGGGTTTTTAAATACAACATATTGAACAGAGACTGTATGTGAAAACAGGCAAAACTGAAACACAGAGGTTTCCATCTGAACACCAGGAAACACTTTTTTGCTGTGTGGGTGACCAAGCACTGGCACAGGTTGCCCAGAGAGGTTTTGGAGTCTCCCACCTTGGAGATATTCAAAAGCTATCTGGACATGGTCCTAGGTAACTGTTTCTAAAATGGCCCTGCTTGAGCAAGAGGATCAGATGACCTCCAGAGGTCCTTTCCAACCTCAACATTCTGTGATTCTGTGACTTACTTATAAATTAAAGTCATATTCAGAGCTGCCTAGTGTAATGCCATGGAACAATGTCCCTGTATACCAAGATTTCACAATCTTACAGAATAGGTCAACTAAAATGCTGATCTACCAGAACCCAAATCTGACGGATAGTGGAAAAATTGCCATGTGTATTCTTCTTCTATAATTTTTGGAAAAAGGAAATGAGGAAATAGCCTTTTAATTATTATGGTTTCTGTATTGGAAGGGATTCTAGTTTCTATGAACTACAGAGAAATGGATGACAAGGTATTATGAATTACTTTTCAAGGACAGAGTGCCAAGACGTTCTGACGATATTAAAAGAATTAATGGGCTGCAGATTTGTTCAAAAGCAAGAATCGGAACTACCATAAAACTCTTACTGAAATATGTGGCTAAAATGACACTATCTTGATCAATCTTTTGTAAGTGCTGTTAGGAAGTACCATGTCAAAGTGTAGAGCAGGCAAGTTTCTTGTGATCCTTAATGAAATTAGTACTTCAAGCACAACAAAGTAAACACAATGTCATATAAGCCAGAATTATCTAGAGCTGTTCCCTGATACTGGAAATTCAAATATTATGGTGGGATTATTGCTTTTTTAAAGGCGTTCATTAAATGCCATATTGCATAGGCTACAGGTAACTTAAATCAGTATCTTTGAAAATCAGGGAATTACTGAATATCTTTTAACTACTGCTGTCCTTTGGAATACAGTCATAATTGCTGCTAAGCAAAACAAGGTGGGAGGAGGGAATTTCACAGTCCATGGTTCAGTTACGTGTTAAAAATAAATCATGAGGAATTTATAAGAGGGTAACCAGGGTATCCCTGATATCTGAAAATGCAGTAACAGCATAGCTTTATAACCTTATCTGGAAATCTGACTTCCATTGTGGACCACAGTCTGATAGGAACTCACCAGCAGAAACAAGGGCAAAACTGAAGTCTCATAGCTGTCATTAGGGACTCTTAACAAAGACAACAGACAATTCATGAAATTCCAAGATGGTCAAAATTCCAAGATGGTCAAAACATGTTACTACAGGAACCTAAAGGTATTACATATCTCAAGTGATCAGGATTTGCAAAGCACAAAATCATATAATACAGACACAAAGTAGAACAAGTATTTACTTTTTTGTGAAGTTTTAGCACTCCTCCTGTGCAGTTGCTAATACACTTAAATAAGGAAAACTATACATGTAAAGCAACACCACCAACAACAAAAGGGTCAATTTTGATATTTCTTTGGGATTTCTAATCAAGGTGCATCTCAGATATATCTTAGAGCAAAGGCAGTAATGTGAATTTTTTTCTCAGCGTTTTGAAAGATAGCAGTCACGATTTTGAAGGGACTGTTATAGTCAGTGATTGAATGATCAACTCTGACAGTAGAGTAAATCAAAATCATCAGTCAGATATGAAGAAGTGCAACTTCTGTGAGTTTTCTTAGACAAAAAGAACAAAAAATGTAGCCCAAGCCTTACAGTCTCTGAAGTTCAAAAAAATTCACTGCTTTTTACATCTCTTTAATTTCAGATTTCAGCTTGGAAAACTACCATATTGAGCCCTGCTAATGTGTTATAATCAAAGAATATCTATGTATATACACTATACAGACTATCAGGTGGGGTTTTTTGCATAGGGGAATTTTTTGAAAAAAAAAGAAGGCAAATTCTTCTCCTCTCCACAACTGTACAGGTTTGCTGGCACTGTCTGACTTGTATTAAATGATTTATGTTGCTCTCTTTTGTATTGCTCTGATTAAGTCAAACCATAGTGCTTTACTTCTCTTGGTGCTTGGGAAAATACTACCTGAAGCACAGTTTTAATTCACTGATACCCCAGCTAACAGGGTATAATATTGTCATTGCACAGCAGGCCTCTCACTCATGATACACAGAATTAAATTGATGAAGAGAACAACATGCAATAGTGAGTCAAGTAAGATTGCCTTCTTCCATTTAAATGCTATAGACGATTTGCTGACTACAGCCACCACAGTAAATTACTGTGCGCAAGCGTTATAATGATAGTGATTGAGAACATTTTCAATACAGCTCCAAGATTAATATGACATTCATAGAAGCAGAATTCCTGTATATCTAACAAATATAATGGCTAAGTTACCAGATATAGTGAAGAACTGTGCATGCAGGGAAAGAGAAAGAACAGAGCTAAAAGAAATATGCAGCATGCCAAAAATGATCAGGACCTTTATTCGCCCAGGAATATGCCTGCAAAGCTGATACGAAAACTTTGTATTACATTCATTATCTGAGGACTTATCAGACAGTGACTTCCATTCACTTCAGCAGAATCAAATGTCAGTTTTCCATGATGGCCAGTCTGCTGGAACAGCTGCTTAAATAAAAAATAAGAAGAAAAAATAGCCAATCATTTTAATAACTCTTTCCTTATTTCACCTTTTGTGTTGCAGTGAAGCTGAAGAAAAATACCATGGGCCAGTGATTCCCCTAGTCATCCTGCAACCTATTTCTTAGCCCTACAAAGCAGGCCTTGCAAGCTGCTGGAATAAGTGAGTGCAACAAGGTAAGCTCCAGGAGCACGGCCCAAGCTTTAAGAAGGTCTGTTCATTGTGAGTATGCATTTGTACAGTACTCTACTGAGCACTGTTAAACAAAACAACTGCTTTGAGAGTTATGATACTGGTGAACAAATTAAAAGCTGTCTTAGCCTGCAGAGACACATCCCATCCATTTTCAAGGAGCATTAGCTGTTAATAATTTCTGCTAATAATATCTAGTGCAAAAGTGTTTAAACCTTGGGGCTGACTGTGGCAACAAAAAGAAGTGATGACAGAGAATGGAATAAATTGAAAAAAAATGTACAGAAGGGTAGGTAGAAAAGGGTAGAAATAGAAGAGATCCTGAGAAGAATAGACCAAAATAATAAAAAGAATATTATAATTTAAAACAAAATCAAAAAATCCCCACAGAAATATCACACCTCCTTCCCCATATGAAAAAAATGCAAACAAAAAACTAGATTTCCCCAGCAGGTGCTCTAGGATAATAAGGAGCTTATCAGGAACTTATCAATGTGATTGCAATTTTTTTATTGAGCGACTGGAAAAAAATAAACCCAACAAACAACTCTTAATCCCACCTCCCTCCTATAACAAGGACTCCTGTTCTGTACTGAGGTAAATAGAGACTGCTAAAACATGTACTTTGGCCAATGAATGTCGCGGCGGGATTAAGGACTCGTCATATGATCAATGTGATCAGACAAAGCCAGTTTATTGCGCTACAAACCCATGTTTATATAGTTCCTTGCCACATAACAGCTCTAACGTGATTGGACGCGTACACTGCCCACAGGCCCTTCACGCATACTTGTCAGTCTCTCATTCGTAGGACATTATCAGCCACGCGCATCAAACCCCTCCTCAGGATCTTGTTTTTCTTGCTAATCGCAGTTAATGCAGGCCTCATTGTTCCTCATTGTGACCTTGATGCCTGCTCCATTACCGGCTACCAAGAGTCAGGCCCAGAGTATCTGGAGCGCTCACTACATGGCCCTGGTTCCCCAACACATGAATCCATTAGAAATTGAGTTTGGCACTGTTGGCCGGTTTGGAGAGCACAAGGTAAGTTTTCAGGCTTTTGAAATGATCATAACACAAATATATAACAATATGATAAAACAGACACATTCAGTTTGATTGCAAATACTGAGTTAGGATGAGCACTAAAGGAATAAAACTGTCACAGCAACCCCAATTCCTTTGCCTCCCTTCCAAACACTACTATTTAAAAAACCAAGTCCTTTTGTTGTCTCTGAACACATCATCACTTCTTTCTGTGATACAAACTGAAGAGAAAAGACGAATACCTACTAGGAGCAAAAATGAAACAGGATTTACTCTTAGGTAAATTTTAGAGCTCCTGTTCAGCTTTGTGACTAGACTTTAGATTTTAAACACTGGCTTGCTGCTCTGCAAAATCATCTGGACTATAAAGGAGTTTTGGCTTAGGACAGAAAAGCTTCAAAATCTAACCTAATATTTAGACTTAAAATATAAATCAGTTATGAGAATATTTGTTTCTGTTTCATTATACCAAGAATATAACTTTCTGTATGTCACTCTAAAGTGAATACATTGTACTGTGTGGAGATAGTGAAGGATATGAGGAAACTGGATGGAGAATTTTTTGAAATCTCATTCTGGTTCAGACAATTCTTTGACAGTGAGTTTGCTTTACTGTTTCTTGTCAAGGCGCTGACAAAGGGACTCTGCATATAAACTGGCAGCAGTAGTTTAGTAGAGTTATACTAAACATATTGATTTATGCTTCTGTCTGAGATCCTTGGAACCTTCTGAACCTGCTTTTGAAACCTCAGCTGTACAGAATGTGTTTGTTGCCAAAGAAAAGTCAAATGTACTTGCTTGGGCACATAAGTGGAGTGCAAAATTAAAGAGGTGGTATTTTTGTCTATTAAACCCAACACAATTTACAGAGAAGCATCCCCCAGAGATGCCTGAAGTCAGGAGTACACTCTGAGAAAATACCAAACGTATAGCTACATAGCTATGGAGCGTGAGCACTATTCATATTAAAATAAATTTCTTTTGGGTTAGAGTCTACTTATAAGGTGACTTCTAAATAACACATATACTACCTTTGTATAAAGGTTCCTTGACTGTAGCTGTGGAGATGGACCTCAACATTAATTCCGTAGTTAGACTGATCTTAAAGCTATACTTCGTGCAAAATCAAATCAACAATATCATTGCCAGAATTAGTCTTCTGGCCTCCTGTGATCACCTCCATGTGGTAAGGGCCTGACCCTCTTCCTGGTTTTGACCTCCAGAGTGGTCTCTGTCCATTCAGGAACCATGGCAGCTTTGCTCAAGAATGAAGAGGAATGGGGAGAGGCCTCATCCTTCTCCCACCTCACTACTCTCTCTATAAGGTAATGCCTCAGAAGTGTTCATAACCACATTAAAATCAGTGAAGGCCCCACACTGGTAGCTGTGCTGCAGCAGGAGGGAGAGGGGTATTTTTCTTCCAAAACTCCAGTAACACCTTGTCCATGATTTAATAGTGCTGTAATAATAGATAATACTGGAATGTTTTGGGGTTACCAGCATGATGAAAGATTGAAACTCTATTGTGCATCACCAATTTGTTAACTTACAAAAGGCATATATGAAACATTTTAAGAAGCACAAAAGAAATTTGGGCATTTCATTCCTGTCTATGTGTAATTTCCACCTAGGTTCATTGTCACTGGTCACTATGATCAGACCCCTTGGCAAATAAAACCCCTGGTACATGGTTTCTAATCTTCCTCGCTGTGCCGTGTTTCATCAGTTTTGCACAATTCTTTTTTTTGTAACTGTGTGTTGATGATTGGCTTCCATATTGCATTTGTTCTCTCTTCTCACAGCACTTTATATGGTTAAATTCAGATGCTTATTTTTCTACACATTCAGTTGTATTTGCATGCATCTCTGATTTAAAGATTAGCCTAAGCAATCTAGTCAAAATACCACTGAAAATGTTCCTATTTATTCCTCTGACACCTCAGAGAGAACTCACTAGCAAAACTAAGAAAAATTGAAGTACTGTACCACATTATTTTGTGTCAATATACTGATGTAGACTTCTTATTCGCTGTGCTGTGTAACAGAATGTAACAATCTTTGACTAAAGTCCTTCTTGCACCGTATAGGTTCTTCTTTCTATGTAAAAGCAGTGTTTAAATGTTATTTTTGATGATATCAAGATCAAGAGATATTTGAAAATAAATTGCTTTTTTAAAAAAAATTAGTCTTAACAATTCATTTATTTAGATTAAAAAAATATTGTTTTGAATGCAAAGTACAGACAGAGAAATTATAATATTTCAGTTTTGATTCTGTAACTGCCTAATTTTGTGGCCTTGGAATCAATGTTTAACCTTTCGATGACTTCACAACATCATCAATGTAATGAAAATAATATTCATCAAGCTAGAGAGAGAAGCATTTAAAGCTTCTGCTCTAAAGACTTGTTAAATGAATGAATATGTCTCCATCTATTTTAGTGACTTTTAGATCAAGCTGTTAATTCAGAGGATTACATTGTCATTAAATTCAGAAAGAAAAAAAAAACAATAAATGGATAACTTTTGTTTGATGCACTGCTCCTCATAGCATTTGTATTCTAACCAATGCAGCATTGTGATAATGCCTGACAGTTAGGTGATACTGCTTAGAAACCCACTTCTTTTTCTTCTTTTAACTTGGGAAATGAAAATATGATCAACAGAATAAATTGATAAATAATTATAAAATCTGAGTGTTCTTTTTTAATGTAAAATATATAGTAACCTCGGTGGGTATCTACATGCTAAAGACAAAATATCAGTGTTGTTATGGCTTATAATTTCATCAACTATTAAATAGAAAATCTCTAAGTTCTCAACTAATTACAATTTTTGCTTCAGTGATAAGTTCCACATGTAGACAAATATTAGAAATGAAAATCCATCAAAATAAAAGCAGTGTACAGATGAACACCAGTATTCAAGAAGTCAGTGTTATGCCTCAACTATTTAAGTGTCCTAAGGGACACTAAAAAAAGTTGTTTTACAACTTTCACCCCCTTTCCTCTTTTGAAATGACAACTAACTTTGGTTTTGATTAAGCTGTAGGAAACAAAAAAATCACAGATTTTTCATTGTCTTAATAAACACTTTGCTTTTTTACCTGAAAAAAACCCCAGCAAACAACATGTTGATACCATTTTCTTAAGAAAGTTTTTCTTAAGGGCATCTTTTTTAAATTTCCCTAAGTGATCGACAGTTATTACTGTTTTGATGCAGATAGTAGAAGCAAATTGCTCTGATTTGTAAGCTGCCTGCTCAGCTATTGTTGATTCTGCATACTGAGGAGCTGTAATCAACAATAGCTCTTAACAGAAAAAGACCTTTGTGAAAAGACATTTCCAGCAGGAAAAATGAATATCTTGTTAATCTCTCAGACATTTCACCATTTGGTAATGAGTCACTAAAGCATCTGGCATGAATTTAAGCACCTTTGATCCATTTCTGCACTGATAATGTTGATACACACACCTTTGTTTATGGAAAAGAAGATATGAATACATTCATTACTGCCTATGATGAGGAAGAGGGAATGGAGCCACCAGAAGTAAATTAGAAAAAAAAATCAACCCGTGAGCACAGACAAAATGAATGCAAATGCTACATTCATTTTTGGGAACATGGCATCTGATAGCTTTGCAAAGGTGATGATACATCATTTTTCAAAAAACATGAAGTTGAGGCAGACAAGAGATGCCTGAAGGAATTACTAGGGTAAGACATTTTCACCTAATTGTTAGTTTCAAACTGCATTGCTTTGACAATACTGGCTTAGAGGAAAAATTGAATCCATTGTTTGTGCTTAGCATACCTAAAGAACAGGGAGACCAATCTCATCATTATGAAAAGCTACCATGAGTTAAGAAGGAAGTTAAGTTCTCAGATGAGTTTTCACAAGCTACAAGTAATGAGCATTAGGGAAGACCGGTGCTGTTTAATATTTTCTTCAATGACGTAGACAGTGAGATTGAGTGCACCCTCAGCGAGTTTGCAGATGACACCAAGCTGAGGGGTGCAGCTGACATGCCAGAAGGACAGGGTGCCATCCAGAGGGACCTGGACAAGCTTGAGAACTGAGCCTGTATGAACCTCATGAAGGAGGGAAATAATTAGATAGGAATAGCTGGTAGAATCTGGCACATATCAGACCAATGTAATTGTCTACTAGAACAGTGGTAGGCCTTGCAGATAGGGAAAAGCAGTAGGTGTTCTATCTTGAGTCCATTAAAGCTTGTAAACTAGGAAAGAAAACAACATGAATAAAAATGCTACAGGTTGGATGCAAAACTATATAGATAGCCAAGCCTGCAGAACAGTTATCTGTAATTCATTGTGAAATAATGAAAAACATACGAAGTTATACTGCACAGGGACCTGTCTTGGGATAATGAAAAATCTTGTTAACTTTTATTGTTTTCTTATTAAAATGTCAACAACATTAATCTGGAGGAGACTATGACTACACTGGAGGACAATATTGAAGTCTGACTTTATTATACTGAAAAGTTGCAGAAATAGCTTGATATCAATGGAATTCTGTATGTAAAAATATGCAGTTTAGTTTATTTGAGCAGGCACATCCAGTTAATTAAACACAGGGTGAAGAGTGACCAGGCAGGCAGCAGACCAAGATTTGAGGTCATAATGGATCATAGGTTACACACGTCAACAACACGGTCTTGTTAAATCAAACATTATACTACCACATAAATCCGGAGAACAACTGGTAGAGTATTCCTTCTGCTTTGCAACTTCTCCTTGAACAGGACACCCTGTAAGTGGACACTGTGTCTTCTGCTCAGTAGAGTTCAGAGAAGAGCAACAAAAGATTGGAAGTCCAGGAAATAATACATTAGACATTGGGAGCAAAACTTCAAAAAACAGAGAGACTGAAGAGGAGCGGAACATTTTTCACTTGTATAAATGGGTTGTAAAGAAGAGAGAAATAACCTCCTTTCTGTCTGCTGTGGTTGGGTCTTAGTTGTCAAACCATATATTTCATTAAAATTATCCCCTTAAACATATAAAGAAAATACAAAACTATTCAAAGCAATGTCAAAATATTAACATTGCAAAATCTTCTCAGGTATGAGGTTGAAGAAACCAAAAGTCCAGAAGCCAAATTGACCCAGCAAGTAAACCGCCCATTACTAGGAACATACATTATTCTATTAAAAGAAGGTATTACTGGAGCAAAGTTTAATCAAATCAAACACAGATTCTCAAATTCAAAAGGCTGCATTTTCATTCTCTTATTTCCTTCCTTTTGGCACCACAGAACATCTCTAGAAGAGAAAAAGTAGTGAGGCAGCAGTGACTCCTAGTCTGTTCCCTACAGAGTATTTTTGTTTCTCGCTCCAAGGGGATAAGCACTGCTCAGAACGTGAATCTGTTGAACAAAAAAAAAGTCATTTATCAAATCTTCTACTGTAGAATTACGGAAGTATTTTGTCTGCTGGTTATATATTCAAATGTGGAAGAAATGTGCGTTTTAAAAGTGAAAGAAAAATGAATATGGCTGGAAGCTTCTTGTTGGAATTGAGCACACTAGCTGGCAAACATTAGCTCAGGAGTGTTTCTGTGCTAATTCCAGCCTCCCAGGGAGATCCTAAGTAAACAGTTGTGGTTAACAGTAAATTCTTCAGAAGGGAATAAATCTTTTAGTGAAAGGAAGACAAAAAATGACACAGTATGCTGGGTAAACTTGGTACTAGCGTTACTGAGTGAACTACAGGACAGTTTTGTGACTTTGAGTTCTTATGGGACATCCCATCTCAGGAACTACTTCAAAGGTGTTAAATCGTATGTATTTTAGTCTCTTAAATACTGAATTGTGCCAATAAAATCAACACAGCAAGCCAATTACTTTGTAGATTAAGCAGACTCAAAGAATTAATTTAGGATGAGTAAATCAATTTTAGGAGAAGCTTTTACAGTATCAAAGAAAAATAGCACCTTATTAATCAAACTACCTTCTATAAAAGGAATGGGAATATGCAACTCTGTGCATTCCTTTTTCACAGAAAAAAATAGCCTTCAGTGTCTCTCTTCCCTTCATGCTTTAGGAGGGAAGACTGCTCTCTGTTAACAATGCAGGAGAGAAAAACAGGATCATTGTGCTCAAGAGCTTACATTATTGCTGGAATTGGCAACTTTGATCAGCTGGCAAGTAGCCATGGAGAACATAATCTATGAAAAGCCTACTGCTACCCCCAAGGCTTTTATAGCCCATAAAACACATTTGGTTGCATTAAAAATTAAGGATTCATAATATTCAGTTATTTCTTTTTGATGGATAAAAAAAAAAGTATACTAAGAGGAACTAGAATGAGTGGATTGTATAATAACTAAATAAACTCAATGTCACAGTTATAGTAAGTAGTTCATGATCCAAATATAAGTGTTATGTCTTAATAGAACAGGACATATTGGCTTTTGTTCCTTTATGCTTTAATATTAAAAAGAAAAAGGCAAAAAAAATATCAGGCTTTAAGTAGCATGTTAAATTACAGCCTGAGAAATGTTCATCTTGAAGCACTTAATCTTTCAGAGAAATCCTCAGCCATCTGTTTGCCTAAGGTTCAGAGTGCTGGCTGAAAAGAAGTAGAGAATACACCTCATATTAATTTACACTGCTCTCTTTTGCTGGCAGAATCTCTCATAACACAGAAGGTTTGCGACAAACAATAACCTACAGCCCAAATGCTTATGCTTGTTTTAGTACCATGCAAAACAGGCCGCTAAACAGGAAAACAGTGTAATTTCCCCTAAAGACAAAACTGAACCACTAAGTCTGTGTTAGAACCAAAACACTAAATGAGAAGATAATTGCTTACAACACATAGTTTTTATGCAATATATCCTTTTCTCTACAATCACTTACCTATTTCTTGAAGAACACAATGGTGTACCAAGTGAAATGTCTAGTATCAAACTTAGTGTCACCACCTTCACTTTCACCTTCACCTGTATCCAGAGAAATAGAATCCATTGGGTATTATTCTCATACACCAGGACCACAGTTTCTGTAGCTCTGGCTACTGTAGTATTTCAGACTACTTTCTTCTCCTGTGACGGTTAAGCCACATAGTTCTATATGAACACTATATGAAAAAGCTTAGATATACCTTAAAATTAACAGATAAATATAAACTTACAGCATTGTACATGGGCCGAGGCCATCCTGTATGTTCCACTGCAGATTATCTATGCCAAATTTTGGTCAAACATTTCTCAAATATTTCTTCTCACATTGAAAAATTGTTCAGCTGTATAAATAAACAATTGCAGCTTGTTAGATTTTAAAAGTACTTACAAATAACTTTGAGGCACCCACAGTTGAAGTATTAATCCCATCAACACTTAAATGCTTAAAAAATGAGTTAAAAAGTAAAAGAAAAAATATATACATGTATAAGTAGGAGGAAATGCCAGGTGTTCTTTTACCGTTTTATTTAATATTTTTAATCTTAAAGCATTAATGGCCTAAAGACATTTTAATGGCAGAGAGGATTTCCAGAAATACCTGACTACACTAGACCTGAGGTCTGACTTCTCACTTACAGAAGACACCTATCAGTATTTTTATGTCTCTGACTTTGCAAGCCTGACCCTTAAACTAGGTTTCCATTTTATTATGCCTGTCACAAACATAGCAAAACGATGGCTTCTACTCAGAAGACATTAACTACAGTAATTCTAGAGAGTTGAAGGAAAGAGGAGCAAACATTAAGTTTATCTATGATTTGGGCAGGATTATCTGTAAAGCGGACTGGTAGTCAGAAGCTTCACAATTAAAAAATGACAGTTACCTGTACCATTCGTTGAAGGCAGAAGTTTTAAGAAGGGTTTTTAGCATAGATACTTTGATGGATTTGTGGATCCCAACAGATTTTTCTGAAGTATATGACAGGCAGATCTTCCTGATAAGGTGGGTGAATAAATGGTCTATTTTATAAAGCTTGATATGGTTAAGAAGAATGAGCTAATAGAACTGCATGAGGGCTTGTGCAAAGCGACATTTTAAATTTCAAGTTTTTCAAATTTAAAAACTTACAGTCAGCCAGTTTCTTCCTAGCACTAACAACTTCTGTCAGTAATTCCTGACAATAGCATCTAGGTGAAGTAACACAAGTACCTTAGAAGGCATTTTTTAATAAAACAAATATTTTAAAAAACCTTGTGATACTAATTTTCTCCATTTTCCTTGATATTTAAAAATTGCAATGAAATTAAATTTTCATGATCTTGTAATGTTCTACTGAGGAAAACTGGGTTGTGATGGATTGTAACATCTTTTTCTTTAACAAGATATGGGAGAAGAGGAAAGGTGAAGACTTTTTTTGTTTATTCATGGTCTTTATTTCCTTAAATATAATCTTCCTATCTCTTTTTTCTTTTTTTTTGGTAAAACATGTTATCAATGATGTTGCATGCAGACTTATTTTGTCATACTATTAATATAGCATTTCATTCATAAAATGGATAAATATACTTAAGAAATGGAAGGGATCAGTGTGGTCATCTAGTTTATTTTTCTGTGCTGCACAAACCGACAAAATTTCTTGATTTCTAAACTGGACTCCGCAGCATCTACTTAATGTGTAACAAATGTTTTAAAGGACAAACTTTTTTACCCAAAGATAGCAATAACCTACAATAATGATCTTGAATTGTTTAATTGTTCTGATATTTAAAAGGTAAATGTTTACATGATATTTAAATGAGAGACAGAAATTCTCAGATGGCTTAGGAATTAGCTATGACCTTTATGTTAAGCTTCCAGTTCAAGTCACTATCTATATGAGCTGAATCTGAAATGCCTCATACACTGGTGGCTAAATGAAGGCTTCTGTGAAATTAATAAATGCTTTTTCCTTTTTCTTCACCGAAAGAGGTCCTAATTTGGTTTTGTTTTGTTTTGTTTTATGCTATTATGACTGGCACCTTTTTATGAACCAAACAGAGGAAAACCAACACTAAGTAAGACAGTCTCAGAGAATTAACTCCTGTGTTTCCACAGTTTCTCCCAGCTCAAAACAATGCCTAGCTATGAACAGATATATAGCTGCATTATCATCACCAGGCAATATTTGTTCACTCCACATAGCTTAATTTTTAAGTGAATAAAATATACTTCATTATTTTTTTAGTGTTTCATTAAAACTGGAGAACAATTTTTATAAGACCTGAAAGAAAACTCCAAAGATTTATTAACTCTAATCATTACCTTTCATAGACCTTAGGTTCTGGATTGTTTGTAGAAGATTTTACATCCACATAAAAATGCCTTGGAGTAATAATCAGGAATAAAAATGTTCTTATGAGAGTGCTTTCATTCCCAGACAAGAGTCATTTCTGAGAGGAAAGGGAATACTCAAGGCTATGTTGAAGGCAGAAGTTAATGAATACAATTTGAGTTACAATTTACAATGCTAGAATAACATTTATTTCTATATTGTTCAGTCAAAGATGGCTCAATAATAAAATATTTTTAAAAGATAAAGCTAAAATAAGCATTTATTATACTATATTTAATAGGAAATTCACAAAGTGTTACAGATTGACTTCAAGTCCCCTGGGGTTGATTTTACCTAGACAGTAGTTCAAGCATATAGAACAGTAAGAACCTTACTGAAATTGACACAGTTAACATAGAAGTTACACTGAAAATTCACCAAAGCTGAGCCAACTCTAAACTCTGCTTCAAAGTTACATAAAATACCCCCAAAACCAAACATAGAAAAATGTGCATCTAGGATGACTGCTAGAACATTGTGACTTCAGCCTACAGTGACATATTTGATTTTGATAACAGCAAAATCCTTTGAGAATGGTACCTCATGTTAGATTTTGTGTGTGGGTAAATCCATGACTATATCAAGATCATGATTCTGAATAAATGTGAGCTGGCAGTAAGAATATAACTATTTTGAGGAAATCAATTCACATAGGTAAAATAAAACAAAATAAAACAAAATAAAGCAAAATAAAATGAAATAAAACAATATAAAACAAAACAAAACAAAACAAAATAAAATAAAATAAAATAAAATAAAATAAAATTAAATTAAATTAAATTAAATTAAATTAAATTAAATTAAATTAAAATAATTATTAGAAAAATAGAACTGTTATTTCAGGTAAAAAATCAGGGGACTAAGGCCAGGATTCATTAGGCCAACTTCTGCAACCCACACCATTAACATCTCCTTATGAGTTGGTTGTTTAGGCCCTCTTTACAGTCAGTGGAAAGCAAAAATCTCCAGAACATGATTCATCTCATGTTCTCAAGTAGCCATTTAAAAAAGGTTAGATGAATCATGCCCTAGATGTTCGCTTTTCTTAACAAATTCTAAAGGGCACCTAGGCAAATAGCGTAGAAGTAGCCAGATAACATAAAACAGTATGCTGTGTCTCTTTCATCAAGCATGCCCTGTAAAAGAATTTTTCTGGTCCATGAAGGTTAAAGCAAAACTTCGGCATCTTATACTTTTAAAAAGTGGGATGCTGCCTATAAAATTTTTGAAGAGCAAAAAAAAATCATCTCACCACTCTGCTCTTGACATATGTTTGGAAATACTGCTGGAAATAATAGATTAATATGAATTTATTTTTTCAACCCTATTATAATGCTTTCCATAAATAACATCATTAAAGAACGCAACTGCTAGATGTGTAACCCCAGTTTTCACCTACAGTACTGAGATGTGACATACCCACTGCAGCAGTAGGTATGACTTACAGGTTCACTATTACGAGTTTAAATACTTTTCAAAAAAGTGCAATTCTAAGCATATTGCTTTTGATTTCTGGTATTCACTCCCTAATGGATTTGTGTGAAATATTGTTCAAAGCATTAAAAGGACATTTCAAAAAAGGTGAAGAGTCAGTTCTCTACCTGGCACTACTATATTATAGATCAGCACTCTGAAAACTTACATAGAAATTGCTGAAATATTGCTTGATTAAAATCTTAGAAGCAGGTTATTTGATTAAATAGAAGTAAATGGTAAAAGTGGCTTGTTGCAAAATCACAATAGAAAAGCATAAAAACATCTAATCAAGTGTGCTATGACAAGGATTCATCGGAGCTAAACTGTTTGCCATGATCAAACATAAGATATCAGTGGTTAAAAAGTCTGCGCTTGTAAATTTATTCCTGATCCTGTGGAGATGGTGTCAAATCAGGACAGCCATATAGATGAAACATAAGGAAGTTCCAGCTTTATACACAAACAAGGGAAGAAACAAACAAACACTGAAAGCTGGAATCTGCATCATCATTAAAACCTGAAATAACACAAGTTGTGGAGGAGCCAGTAGATCTGACAGCACAACGAGCAAAACAATTCAGCATTTCAGCAATTCACTTGCTAGACTTCACTCAAACGAAATCACAAAGTGGCTTAATTCATTCTGTAATATCATATGCCAGTTTCTTAGCTCCTGATTACCTCTCTGATTTTGTCTGAGTTCTTAAGCTACCTTGAAATTACCATCTACATCTACATCTACATATACATAATCTATTGTTGTTCCTGTTATCCTATCATATATGTCTTTTAACACTGTGTTAATTTAATCTGGGGAGAGCTGACCCAAGAATTTTATTTGCTCTTTCCCTTTCTTCCCTTATAAAAGTTATATTTGTCTCCTTATTCTCTTTTTATTTATCTAGATATTTTATTTTATTTTATTGACTTTCTTTTGAAAAGTCAAAATTAACATTTTTTGACAAGTGTTACTTTATCCCTACAGTATTGACTTTGTTACTGAGCATTCCTACATTCCACAAAAACTCTTTTTGATTTCCTAATATCTCTCTGGGTTTACCTATTTACCTCACTTTGTTGGGAGCATTTTTTCAATTCCCCACTCCCTTATGTAGAATACAGAATTTATGTACATTTAGCTGCTTTGATTTCAATTCAACGCCTTCTCCACACTGAAACCTACAACTACTAAATTGAGGTGACTTCATAAGAAATTCACATATATCATCAGAATTTGCCCTTTTTAAACAGTGAAATGTAGATACCTACCTTTCTTGATTGTGTTGACCAATAATCCATACTCTTCTGGCACAAGCTAAAGGCTAAAACCTCATTTTGATATCCGACTTGTTGCTTCTCTATTCAAGCAATACAGGAAATTGTGTTGCTCTGGTATGTCACTAGTCAAAATACCAGTGTGGCGTAGCCATGCAGCAGCTGGAAATCAAAAGTGGCTTCATTGATATGCAAATCAAATATGCAATACAAAGTATCAAGATAATCAATAATATGGTCACATCATCCACTTCATGTAACTCATTGTTCTGGAAAACTAAAATCCCTCTAAACCTAATCTGTAGTGGTAAGTACTTAATTCGGTTAATAAATACCAGCAACCGCATCACATACCAAATATTTATTTTCTCTGATTCAAAGATTTTAATTCATTAACTTGCAAATTTATTTATACCCAAGTCCTAATTTACACATTTTTTATTTAAACTCAAATTGAGTCAATCGAAAAACCTGATAAAATTCTATTTCTGACAATTTCTGACAGACAAATCTCACAAGATGCTTCATATTTTAGCAGAATCACATCTAAACCAATGTTACCTAGGACTGGTTAACGACTATTTAGTAAGAAATGGACAGCTATTACCTCCAGTAATATCTGTGCCCTACAGCATTAGCAGCCTTTCATTTCAATCTGTATCTCAGATTTTACAATCTCATTATGACAGCATTTCTCATATGATTTGTTTCTCCAATACCATTAGAGAAACTGTATCACTATCCACATCTCAGTCTGACCCTGAGAGGTCTATGGTAAATTTCTGAGCACAGACTCAGTACAATTTCTTTTACCCATTCTTTCTCAAAGTAATTTTACCCAGAGACAGTTTGTTTAATGCTGAAAGGAACAGGTACGCTACTAGCCCCAAGAACTGGGCATTTTCCATGACAGTCATGTTCACTTAGTTGAGTAAAGATGTTTCTAAAACATAGATGTTCCTTCTTTTTGTGCCAAGACATCATTTATTTATTCATTTATTTATTTTACTGGAAGTTGTGAAGAAGACTAAAGAGTTGGAAATGGGGAGGTTACTCATATGCTGTATTGTACTATGTACTGCACATATTCTAACTGCCTAAATCTACTCTCTATTCTGAACGAATAAAGTATGAATTATATAACTGATGACTTTTTTTATTTTTTCCATAGTGTGTTTGCATGAAGTAGGGGAAATGGCAGTCAGTGAGATTATGGGAACATACATTTTGTAGTTTTAGTGTCATTTCGGCATGAAGCAAATCTTACTCTCTGTTGAGACTCATGCATTACACCAGTGCAACTACTAAGGAATAAACATGAAAATTAAAAGCAAGACTTGGATACAAGATATATAAAAAAAATCCCTAGAACTACGGGGACATTTTTTTTTTCCAGTTGCACGGGGTAGAATGCACCTTGCATCCTTTATCACATACTTATGATCTTGGGACTGGTTCTAAGTAAGAAGTGATATCAAAGGCTTTGTCATCAGTTAAAGGAAGTCATGCATCTGGATAATATCTCCTGTGGCCTTGTACGTCTGCCACAAAAGGAAAGTACTATGCAGATCAGGGCCTTGTTCATTAATGGGGCTTTACATTCTATTTTTATTTATTCAAACATAGGAGAAAGGGATAAAAAACCACATTTTTTTAAAAATGGAGCAGGGGAGGCATATCTAAGCCACATCTCAAATGGCAAAAATACAACAGCTTACAGTAGCCATATAAGGGCTTACCAATTCAGAGACATACCTTTTTTTTTTAATAGGACCTTCCTAGTGTCCACACCACATTCAAACCATCTACTCTGCACAAGTGACCTGATCCACCACACCAGCCCTCAGAAACTGCCCTGCCTCTATTTCTCTTTTTTCATTTTTACAGATTTTTTTTAAAAAGTGAGTTGAAGGTAAAAGTGCTAGGAAGAACAGGACGCTCTACAGAAGGAAAAAAAGGACAGAATAGACTGACAGCCCTGGGACCACCTACACAATCTTCTCTCTCAGTCTGTAAATGAGCAACCCAGGGTAACACCAAATACTCCTGTAAAAAGAACAAGTATGGCTGTGCTGCTGTAGTGCTGAGTTCCAGTCTCACATCCTCTGGATTAACACTCTTCATGGGCAACCTCTGCTGGAACCACGTGGTTCTCTGTGTATGGGATTACTGACAGAGCGGACGGTCAGTTAATCTGAGGTTTTAAAGATATCTCTCTTCACACCTGAATTGGTACAACAGGATAGTGTAGAGGCAGGGTCTTTACTTAAAAGAAAAAAAAATAATCATGGAGATGTCTTTGGAGATGATCTGATTCAACCCCTTCCAAGGAGAGCTAGCTTCTACATCAAAGCAGGCCTCTCAGGGACATACACCTAGCTAACTTCTGAATATAACCAAGGGTGGAGCTCCCATAAACCCACTAGGAAACCTGCTCTAAAGTTTGGCCCTTTCCATTGTAAAGAATCTTTCATTTCTAATTTTAATCATAATTTGCTTTGTTTCACCTCATCGTTTTGTGGTGTACCTCTGAAGAGTTTGGTGACTTCCCAGTAGATAGCTTACATCACAATAGGATTCCTCTCTGGCCTTCTCAGCCAAAGAGTGAATCAATCCGTCTCTCTCACTTGTCATTTTGTTCCATTTGTAGCTAAAATATTTTTTTTTCTTAAAGCCATCAACTACAAAATCTCAGACAAGACTATGTTATTCAGTCTATCAAAAGCAACTAGAAGACAGACAACATGTACCCCCATTTTTCTTCCCCACGTTTCTTATTACCCTATATTCCTTATTACTTACTGCAGTTTATGGCTAGTCTTTGCTAGGTGCTTTGCAGGGAAGGTTCCTCTCAGAGTTCAGTTTGAAATCTATAGCATAGTCAGATCCTCATGTGATTAGCAGCATCAGGACATGGCTTTTCTTACATATAATAGATGCCTACCCGGCCTTAGAAAGTGTTGTTTGACTGACAGCAGGTTTAAATGATCCCTTCCCTCGACATGCTGATAATGCTAAAATTCCTTTCTAAGCGTGACAGCTTAATCATGTAGATCTCATTCCACACAAGGAAGGAGATTGAGACAACTCCATAGAGACAAGCAAGTACTTTATTCCTACCACTGAACGTATGTGGAAGGGAGCTGAATGCCAAGTGATGCATGGTAGTAGTCTCAATATTCACTTGGATTATTATCAATTAATATAACACTAAAAAAAAGAGTTTCCCATTAGTTTTGTTGTTGATTTTTTTTTTTTTTTGCATTTCCAATAGGGATTTTTGCCTTCCTGTACATACATTAACACCATCTCTACTAAACCAGTATGCCACTTGCAGTTATGGATCTTAGAAGAAGTAACATTGTTTTCTAGGATATTTATCCCATGTTGTGGTGGGATTTTTGTGTTGTTGGTTTTTTTTTTTAATCTGCTCATCTAAATCCAAAATATAAACTCATGCTTCAGCTGGAAGAAATAAAAAGACCTAATCCACATCTGCAAGATATAAAGCTACAGAACAAAACTTTCACAGGGTACAGCAGTAAGCAGGTATGAAAGTAAAGATTAAGATCCCCAGTTGCTGCAAATCAGCACATCACCATCATCACCATCACTGAGGGAATTACACTGACTTCCACCACCAGATCAGACTGTCATTGAATGCATGCTACAGGTTTTATTTCTGCTTTTTAGTTTCATTAGCTTATTGGTACTAATGTGAGGGAGATAACTACAGAAACAACATCGATTTATATTTGAAGAGTCCGTTCTATATTTTTTCCAAGTATTTATTGCCTTAGCACAGACCCAGCTGTAGTGGAGAGTGAAGGAGTATTTGTTACCAACTAGTATTCTTTAAGCAAAGGAAAAATGTCACTTTTATTCAACCAAGAGCAGCCCTGCGGTTTGGAAAGCCCAGGGAGATACAGTCAGAAGCACAGGAAGCTGGTAGGCCTGGCCACCACATATAAAATCAATCCTAAATTATCCAGAAAGATGTACATATACGAGAAATGGAAATATGGAAACAGAGTTGTTCACGAATGCAATCTGAGTTGTACAGGGACTGTATAACATCAGTCACGCTTGGAAACAACCAGGGAAGTACAAATTACTAATCTGTCCAGTCTACCAAAGCCTGTGCTTGGTGCATACCTGCCTATCCACACCCGCGGACCCTCAACACAGAGTGAGCATGTCCTGCAAGCCGACCGGCCGGGGACGGGCTGAAGTACAGAGTATTAACATTACAGCAGTTACGTGTTATCCTGCAACAAGTAACTGTGTTACTGGTTTAGTCAGCTGAGAGGCAGAAATACACATCTATTTAAAAAAAAGCCTGGTACCGTGTGTTTTGTAAAGCAAACCCTAACTCACGCACCATGTTTTACCCAGGCTCACCAGGTTTAGTGTGAGGTGCTGGCGCTGACTGACAGCACGGCATTTCTTTAAGGTGTTACTTACGTTCGTGTTGTTCAAACTCATGTCTATGTCCGGAACTTTAGTCAAGAAGAAGTCGCCTGGGGGGACGAGGCCCTGGCGCTGTGGGAGGCCTGGGGGTGGATGGGTGCTGGGGCCGCTGGGGAGGGGTGCTGGGGCTGCGGGGCCGGAGCCCAGCACCGCCCTGGGCTGGTCACAGCTGGTTTGAGGCGGCTCTGAAATGGGGGTGAAACAGGTTGCAGACGCCAGTGGGCCGGGGGAGCTCCGGGAGGTTCTGCTTGGGGGCAGCGACAGCCCTGAGGGACTGCGGGCAGCCCACGCCATGGTGGGACACCTCTGATGGAGCGTGGTGACCCTGGTGCGAAACACTTTGCCTTCCTGGGGCAGGATGTGATGCTGTCCCCACTTCAGCACGAATTGGTTTTGCAGGTGGCTCAGCTACAGATGTTGGTGGGGTTGGATGTGGGAAACTGGAGACACTACCCCCAGGGAAAGCTGGGAGGATAAAAACTACACACAGGAACCAAACCTGAGGAAGACAACATGTTGACAAGATGATTTGTCATTCAAAGAAGAACTGGGAATAAACAATAATGAAGTAATTAATGGAGAAATGAAGAAAAATAGATCAGAACAGCAAAAGACAGTATTAAAGTAGGATAGAAAGGGTAATACCGATGTAACTGCAACAAGCCATTTATTATCAGATGCAAAAGCTGATTTTAAGTGACTGGGATGATCTGAAAAAGGCAGACCACTGCTCCTTCTTCAGAAGCGCACGAGTTTTTCCAGAGCTCTTTTGCCACCGTTTTCATGCTGTGGTACTGACGATGTAGAGCTGCTCCTGCTCTTTCTGCAGGACATGGCCAGCAAGGAAGGCATCTCGGGGTGGCTGGTTGCCATTACCAGCCTATGCTGAACACTGTCCAGTGAGCCTTGTCACCAGCTCTGTCCGGGTGAGAACGGCACAATGAGAGCATTAAAAATAATGTTCGGCGATCTTCGGCCCACAGAAACCTTTGGGGAGCTGTGTAGAGTCCTCTGAAGTTTGAGTTTAGAGGCGGGAGGAAGACCTGTTCTGGGTGACTCCTGACGATGTAGATCCTCTCTTCTTTCGAACATACACCTTATCTGTGATAAGGAGTAGCACAGGTGTGTGTGTGGCTATTGAGATGTTCCTTAAATGTTGTTAAAAAATTCTGGCTTAACTCTAATAAGCTAGCTTGAATGGATCTGCTTTTATTAATATTATTGGTTAATTGGATTAGCAATCAGAGTAAATAATAATGAGTCTGCTATTGTTATAACAATTTAAATATTTTTACTCCTCAGAAATTAATGTATATTCCCCTCTCCAATCAAGATGAAAATTAGTATATTAGTATTTAGATCCTTACAGAAACCAGCATTTGCCTGGGAAACATGAATTATTTTACTTCTTCTACAGCTGTTGCAAAGCGCAGAATCAGAAAATATTTTATTATTATAGTAATAATTCTGAGGACATTTACAATGTACTTCAATCTACAGCACTTTATGAAATTAGGTGTGTATGAGCCACATTTCACTGGGATACAAACTGACTTAGAGAATAGCTTCATTATTAGTCATCTTCACATCAGAAAACAACTTTCAGATCTTTCAACTCTTCACTCTGGACTTCTGATAATCTAAAAATAAAAGTCAGAGTCAAGAAGAGGAAAGGTAAAATTCAGCAGGTAGCTGCAAAGACAGAATGTAATGTTTGTTTCATGACACCTGTTAACTGAAGGATAATCAGAGGAAGATTGTTGGTGTTCCCAGGGTTCTACCTTTCTATATTGCTTTCTGGTAATAAACTTGTCAATATATTTCCATTTCTTTCTGTTTTCCATTTCCTCCTGTCCTTGTTAAAATATTATACGTTCAGTGGGAAGTGTGGAGAGCTTATGGGCACTTGGGGTTTTGCATGAATAATCCATCTTCTTTGAGAATTAAATGAAAAAATGAAAAAATGAGCAAAGCTATTCAATCTGTGTTTCTGTACAGGTTCACATTGGTGCAATAAGTCCTGCACACAAATTCTTTACAGTGCCCCTTAGAACAGGATGTCTGGAGAACAACCCCCCTCCCCCAAGTACTTACAGGTGTTTTATTTTAGGTCACCACAGATATTTGAGCAGAATTTCTAAGTATTTTTTGCTTAAAAGGAAAAAAAAACCCATATGTCTGAATTTATATTGTGCTTCAAAAACAAGAAATAGCTAACAATCTTCGTATCGTTCACATATTTATATTTTAGAATAATTGACATTTTCTTGACAGAGGAAGAATTGTTTTAGAAAAGCACTACAGAGGCTGCATTTAATCTCAAGTCCTAACCGTGTACCAGTATGTATACTTTAAAAAGCAGCTTGAAAAGGAACATACTATAGAAACAAACTAGAAATGGCTCAATAAAACAATATTTCAAAGGCTCATGTCAGATTTCACATTGGTGTTTTCAGGAAATGAGGTGGCTGGAGTGCATCTTTATGAGGCACCTTGTAGATATTTGAGTGCAGTGAATTTGATGTTTATGTAAGCAGGAGACTCGTTGCTATCAAAGTCACAGAACATGGACCCTGAATAATCTTCCTCAGTGTGTTTACCTTTCCAGTCCCCGTCAGTGATTGAACAAAAACTCCTGCACCTTTCTGTTGGCATTTTCATTTGTATTCATATTTTGATAAATTGAAAACTGATTTTGCTCTCTTTTCACATTCATTCTTACGAGCAATATTTATTCATAAGAATGACTATTAAACAGATATTTTCAGAATGTAACAGTGATTCATTTAATTAAGGAAAATAAACTCATTTAGAGATGACATTAATTTCAGGTTGAAACATTTAGTCATCCTTCCTCACACTACCACTCTGTGTTCAGTGCTTTAATTCAGGGAAGCAGTGGTGTAATTAAAAAATTTCTCAAGGAGCAAATTCAAGTTTGGAAATGTTTATAGTAGTAGTCAGTACTAAGAGATCAGAAATAATCTATAGGTAAAATTCGATGATTTGTGGGCAAATAAGTATAACTGATAAGAACTTAATGAAGTTTTTACTGTTCACTAAGAGAAAATAAGGCTAATTCCAAGAGATACCTCTCTTTCAGGTAAATTCTCCAGTCACTTATACTTGTGGATGTCCTGTTCATTAATTTCTTAACATAGTCTGACTACATAAATTTAAGCAAAAAAAAAATTAAATAGAATACTTGTCCTCAAGGAAATCAGCTGAAGTATGCAATGGACTTTGGGGAAGCCAGGGTTTAATTTAAAAGCTATCAGACATGATTTTATTGAAGTGATATGTAGAATTTTAACTTTCTACATCATGCAGGCACCATTCTGCCAGTTTTCCCTTGTGAAAGCCTGTGTTTCCCCTGAAGCAAAATGCTAATGCCTGCCACAGACCTGTCCCTCATGCTGTTTTCTACACCAAATGTAGAGCAAATTGGATATTAAAATAATTCAGCTCTGCCTAACAGGAATGTTTCTTCCAGTTAAGAACCAATTACCTGCTAAGACCCTTGAGGCTATCTGGAATTGTAACAGATTTAGGTGCTGAATCATAACTTACAATTTTTCAGACAGTGCTGTTCTATTTTCTTCAGTTTAGGTACTCTAAAGGTTTGCGATTTTTCTTTTTTGACTGGAATAGCAGACTTCACATTAGGCAGGGTTAAGTCATTTAAAGGAGTGAAAACAAGGCTACTTGCTGAACACCAGAGTTTTGGCAACTAGCCTTAAGTAGTTGTCTGTAGAACTATCTGAGAAGCAGAGTTTCCACCTGCTGGAGGGTTTTTTGTTTGCTTTCTTTTAAATATAGTTTCAGTTCAAAAGCACCTGTTTTCCTCTCCAAGACACAAAGGGACTTGAAAAAATGCTGCATCCTACATTTCTAAGAGTACGCTTACTTTTTACAGTTTCCAGCATTCCTTCACAAGAGTAGAGCTGCTGAGAATTCTCAGCCTCCATGAATCTTGCCAACAAGATAGACAATTTCAAGTGGTGTTGAACAAAATTACAACTGAACTTTCATGTTAGTTTTGATTTATAACTCCAAGTTAATTACTTAATGTCCATTAATCAGTGCCTGGAGGGTATTAAGTACCACAGAATGGAATTCACTATGATTTCCTTAGTGAGCAACATGAAGCCTAAAATAGCTAATAAGAAAATATGGGAAGGGTGAAGCTAAGACTGAGTCCCTTTGTGGTGGGGTGGCAACTAACTGAGGATTACAGGGGGATTCCTGTGTTAGTTCAGAACGACAACTACAGCTACTCGCTGACTCCCAGGAGCCAATGTCACCATGTTTCAAAAAATGGAGCACGAGTTTTTATTCAAAGTTTAAGTGATTGAAAGCATAAAACCTAGAAGCTAACTTAATTAATCCACTAGGTCAGGATTTTAAGCACCCAAGAACAATTTGTTTCAAGAACTGTCTGTGTATATAGTTTAATTGACTCTTGGAGAAGACACTTTCAACCACACACAGAAGGAAAACTATAGATAACTTTATAAATTTAGTCGAGAAAAGTAAGTTAAATTCACAGGATTTAACCTGTAAATATTGAAAAATTCCCTTTTGGTTGGCTGGATCATTTAGCATATTAAGTCCTTACAAGGGTCCGTATTTATGTCTGGCATGACACCTGACTGTTTGATCTTGCCAGATGTTAATTCTCCCTGGTCTCAGTCATATCATTTAAACAGTTGTATGATTGTCTCCATGACAATAAAGCATTCTGAAAAGAGGTCTTTATCCTGAATAGTAAAATGAATCTCTAGGGCTTCCAAGAGTTGGACTTATAAAAGGACAAGAGAACATCTAGCTAGTGTAAATATGGCAGAGAAATATAATTACTGTATTACAACATAAGTCCTGCAAAATAAAGACAGATGGATAAATTATCTAACCCACTCAGTCATCCCACCTGATTTCCCATCCTGAGTATGAATAAAAGGGCAAGTGCTACCGAATCACTTGCTTGTTCCTCATGATATTGTATTTATCAAGTGTATTTTGAATGTAGATGTGGGTGTTCTCTACGTATGTTAGGGACAAGAAAACTGGCTGAGTAATAGGCCAACCTAGCAGAAATGTGGTAGTCATGAGCATCACCACTTAAAAATATATTTATGAAGGCTGAAATTCAACATCATATAAACAAATACAGCTATGTTCTACAGCCATATCTCAGCTTGGTTCTAAGGCTGGATTTCAAAATAGGGTTTACATTCTGTAAAAGAGTGTTACTGACAGGGGAGATACACTGCATATATAAAACTAAAGCATCTGAACTGAATTAATATTTTAACAGTCTAATCATCTAAGTTATCTAATTGAAACAGCAATGTATAGTAATGATACAGTTAAAATCATTACACAGAATACTTCTTCCTGTAGTCCTGCCTTTTCTCTGGTGTTATGATCATCCTTCCAATGTCCTCTTGTCCTAAAGTTGACAACTCCAGTCTTCTTCAATCAGGAGTCAGGGTGGTGGTTATGATGAGTTGTCAGCCTTTGTTTGTCAGTTATGATGAGTTGAAGTCTTTAGAATAGAACAGAATAGAACAGAATAGAATAGAATAGAATAGAATGGAATGGAATGGAATGGAATGGAATGGAATGGAATGGAATGGAATAGAATATTTTAATTGGAAAGGACCTGCAACCATCATCTAGTCCAACTGCCTGACCACTTCAGGGTGGTCATATAATTTAGGGCATCATCCAAATGCCTCCTAAACGCTGACAGGCTTGGGGGATCAACCACCTCTCTAGGAAGCCTGTTCCAGTGTTTGACCACCCTCTTAGTAAAGAAATGCTTCCTACTGTCAAGTCTGAAATTCCCCTGCCCTCCCTTTGTTCAGAGTGGGTGGGAGTTTCTTCCTCTTCTCTCTTGGGGTCCACTTGGAGTTATGTTCACATGTTTTCTTATTGTAGTTTGCCTCCTTGTCACTTGCTCCTTGCTGAAATCTGAAAGTTGGCTCCTCCAGCCTCAGCTGATATAAAGGGCTGTTTCTTGCAAGGCAATGCCTCCCCTAGACCTTTGCCATTCTTGGTGTTCACAAAGCTTCAGCTCACTTCGCCACCAGCTATATGTTAAAATCAACTATAGGCGTGCCAAGAGAAACCCAGACATGCTCTGACACCTTGCAAAGTCAGGTCAATCCAAGCCTCTTACTGGTTGTGGCAAAAATAATATTTCTGGGGCTACACAGCATTCTTGTTTACTGGTTAGTATACAAACATTTCTGACAATTTTTATGACCAGCATTTTGTTTACTCATAAAGATAAAAGATCTGAATAAGAGTTTCACATGGTATGCAGCCTTCAGGTTAAGAAAATAGTCCCTCTTGCTCAGTAGGCATATCCGTGACAGGCGGAGCCACTATTTTATCTCCAGCACACAGCTGGAGGACACTGTGTGTAATAAACTGTAAGCGCAAAAAAACGTGAGTGCAGATGCTGAGTGTCAATAAAGAACATGCAATGCTGAAAATTGAAAGTTAATACTATGGAAACACACATAACAGATGTCTGCAAACTGAAAATGCTTTTCAGTTTTTAAAATCTAGCTCTTTGGGAGGAGTTTCTTATCAAGAGCGAGGAAGCAGATGTACTTGCTCCTAACTGAAGAAGAACGCAAGTTCCATTCACTTTAGGACTAAACCAAATTCTCCCACCATATGCGAGAGCCTAAGGATAGCTTGGGTTTTTCTGCAGCCGACTCAGATCATATAGGAAGTTGGCATGAACAGGGCTGTATGTATTGTGTTAGATCTTATTTGTCAGACAGGAAGATGGATAAGTTAATATAGATTGATTTCCCAGCCAGTATACCCATCCTGAATAACGGATAAGATATCAAAACTGGAAACAGAGGAGCTCTGTGTGTGTTATTTCTACAAATTTCTACTTCTGCTGTATTCATGGTAATGAAGTTATTAAGAAGTGAACATTTGTACTTTTCAACAATATTTCTCTTACCTTCTTGAATTAAAAAGTGCATTTTTATTCCATTTGAGTATTAAGATCACAACTCTCAAAGCTTTAAAGGCAGAGGCAAGATTTCCAAAGAACCTGGCAGGGTGCTGGGAGAGCTGGCAGATCCCTGGGCGGTTGGGATCCGGACTCAGGAGGCTCAGGGCCAGGCACTCACATGGCTATGGCACAGTGGGAACTGGAGCTCAGGTGGGGTTATACATTCTCTCTTTTATTAGTAATTACAGCAGAAAACTGCTCAAATAAACTCAAAACAGCTAATCTGTCCATATGCATCTGCAGGACTCTGGCCGAGCATTGCAATAATTTGCATGCTGTAAGTGGAATTGTTGCGAGTAGCTGCTCATAAATAATAAGTTTCAATTTTTGGGCTGTGTCAAATAGATGCAGACCACAAAACACGTCTTTCTTTTGCCCATTTATCTGACAAATGGAGTGTGACTATTTGCAGATACAGAGTACGCTTTTCACACATCCACTAATACACAGTAAAAGCAGGATAATTGTACAAACTTACCTGCTAGCAAAATCGGAATGTAGATACAGAGAGGAGGAGAATTAATTTGAGGGAATCATTTAAAAGTAGCATTCAAAGATTATTTGCACCACATTTTGCCTCTCCATTTCTAGAAGTGCATCAGTAAAGTCTTTTTTGTTTTGTTCATACTCAAGTCCTGTACCCTCAGTATCTAATAAAATTAATGAGGCAATTAGCTGGCAAGAAAAGGTAACCAATAGCTTACTCATTAAGAGTACTCTAACAAATAGTCACAGCTAGGACTTAGCTCAGCACAAACTCAAACTCTATTTATTTTAAAGAGAATCAAGAAACCTAAAAAGAAAATGCCTTGAAGAAATTCAAACCAAATGTGTTACCCCCAGCTCCCACCACAAAATCCAAAGAGAACCTCAAAGATAAATTTTTGAAATTAGACTTCAAATGTTTAACAGTGTGAAGTGATCTAATTTTCTGGGAGCACATTTAGAAGATGGTAAGGAAAATACGAATTTGTAACAGGGTTAGTCAAAAGCTTTGGAAAAGAGTAGCATGCAGCAGTTAAGTTAAAAACTGGTAAATTAAGGTATTCAAAAGCTACAAAGGGACTCTACTGTAAAGCATGTTTTGGATTTTGGAGAACTGGCACTGGCTGCCAGTTCTACAGTTCTGATGTAAACACTACACTATGTGCTTGCCCAGCAAGGATGTTGAGTCTTCATCCTGGGAGGCAGAGACAACATTCCCCAACTGGACACGGCTCTGAGCAAGCTGCTTTAGCTGAACCTTCTCTGTGCAGGGCAGTTGGACCAGATGATTTTCAGAGGTCCCTGGAAATCTAGGGTTAAGAAGTATGTGAAAACAGGTAAGACTGCAAACTTAAATGTTTCTGACCAATCCAAGTGAACCTTTAGGGAGCACAGAAGTGTATTCTTAATGTATGGATGAAACTCACGAGAGAAATAATGCAGAAACTAAGTCTTAAACAGCAAGGAATTACAATCATTACTTTGTTTTACTGATGTCTTCACATTTTATATTTATTTTTCTCGGTTATTTTTTCTGGCCAACAGATGAAAAACTTTAACATCTTTCTAAAATGCATAATGAATTCCAGACAGGACTGGCTAATTACACTAGGATTCATAAGCTTGGAAAATCTATGATTAGAGGGGTATATGACAGACAACCATAGAGACATGAGTGGCATGGTAAAGATAGGCAGGTATTTGCTGTCTCTTGCAGAAAAAATACCAAAGACCATAATTTGAAGTTAGTGGCATGTGCCGATTTTGGCTGGGATAGAGTTAATTTTCTTCATAGTAGCTAGTATGAGGCTATGTTTTGGATCTGTGCTGAAAACAATGTGGATAACACAGTGAATTCTTCGTTATTGCTGAGCAGGGCTTACACAGAGCCAAGGCCTTTTCTGCTCCTCACACCACCCCTCCAGCGAGCAGTCTGGCAGTGCATAAGAAGTTGGGAGGGGACACCACCGGGACAGCTGACCCGATATGACCATATGACATCATGATCAGCGATAAAACTAAGGGGGAGGTTGGCAGGGGGACCTCTGCTTGGGGACTGGCTAAGAATTGGTTGGTTTGTGGTGAGCAATTGTTTTCACTTGTATCACTTGTCTTTCTTGGGTTTTATTTCTCTCTCTTTTTTAATTTTCTTTTTCACTACAATTAATTGTTGTTGTTGTTATTATTATTATAATTTTTATTATTATATGCCGAGTTTCAGCATCCATACAGGGACAGGAATGACTCTCACACCTTGATACAATGCAGAGCCGGTTCCGATTTATTGGTCTGCTTGCGTGGTTATATACATTTTTCATATCTGCACACGTGATCACGCCTATTCGGATAGGCCACGGACATAAATCACGCACTGCTCACGCACCTCACATTCCCCTATGATTGGCAACTATGCACCAACGCTAATAGCAACAGGCCGCCTCCACGTCCTTGAACACATCTTGTTTTTGCTAACCCGCATCATGTGCACTATCAGAACTTTCTCAATGGCTATTCTTAGCTGTCCTTTCCAGCGCCTGTCCAGTTATGCTAACTGTTTTGCTTAAGCGGCCTAGTCATGCTAACTCTCAAACTACATGGACCCCAACATCTCCCCCTTTTTCTTTTCAAAAGAAAAAGCTAAGCTATCTTATCATTGCCTTAAAAACATTTGCTCAATTTGTGTTAGTTGCATCACAAAAATTTTTCTTTACAGTTGCCTCTAGTGCCTATTGTGTTATGCGTATTATACACGGAACCAATATAAGCACTGCTTCCTCTACATCTCCCCCTTTTTTATTTAATGAATTTAAAGCAAGTGCTACATCGACACACCTAAGCATCACTATTGGCATTATGGTCCAGTAACAGGCCTGCTACTGTGCAATACTCAAAACAAACATAAGAACACAAATGCTAATAAAAAGATATATAGATGTGAAGTGCATACCATAACCTGTATTCATATTAATCACCTAGGCTAAAATCAATGTATCTAAGGGTATAACTCATTAACTATATACAATACCTGCAGATCTCACCAAACCAAAGACGCAAAGGCAGTTACTTAGTCCAGACAAATCCGTTACATCACAGAAACCAAATAAATCTATCAGAACAGAGAAATACAAACACTATGACAACAAACACATAAAATCACACATTTATAGTCGCGACCGCACACGCACAACCACACCAAGTTTTCAACATAAATCCAAATGTTGCAAAGACTTATGATTTTTTTTTTTTTTTTTTTTTTTCAATGCAAAGACTTATAAACAGACAAGGACTTACAATAACATTCAACATTTAACACACAAATTCCCAAGCCTCAGTTTCAGGAAGAGTACTCTCTTTTCAATTCTGTTTTAGGAAGGGCACTTTCACTTCTCCCCAGAGATATAGCCCAATGCTGTGAAGCTTTCACTATGACTAGCAGGCAACTAACAGGCAGGCAACAAGAAACATTACTGGAAGAATGCCTTTGTCTTATTAATGGTTCGTGCTCAGAACTTTTTGGTCCAGGGATCAGAGGTTCTCCCGGAGAATCCCTCGGTTCTGGCTGGAGGTCCTGCAATCCCTCAGACCATTGAAGTTCAAGAGCAGCGTCCTACCTGGGTACCCAAAATCTATTACCAGAAAGCAGCAAAATAATTCACTCTCCAAAACTTAACTCCAGAGCCCCAGAAAGCAGACACTCTCGAGAGCTCATTAGCATACATTAATATCATAATCAGCTAGAACAGTTTGCAGCGATAAGGATACAAGGAATTCTACTGCAGTAATTGAATTATACACACTTTTTCCAACCAGGTCCTTGAATGTCAGGAAAATGGTTCTTGCTGCGTCGCTTCTGGGCGGGCCGGGCCGGGCCGGGCCGGCGCGCTGGGATTGGGATTTTTGCTAACCAACATCATGTGCACTATCAGAACTTTCTCAATTGTTATTCTTAGCTGTCCTTTCCAGCGCCTGTCTAGTTACGCTGTTTTGCTTAAGCGGCCTAGTCATGCTAGCTCTCAAACTACATGGACCCCAACAATTATATTTCGATTACTAAACAGTTTTTATCTCAACCCACAAGTTTTCTCACTTTTATCCTTCTGATTCTGTCCCCCCATCCAGCTGGAGGGGAATGAGCGAATGGCTGTGTGGTGCTTAGTTGCCAGCTGGGCTTAAATCATGACATGGCAGAAAGGCTTCAAATAAGAAAAAAAGAGGTGATTTTTAACAAAACAGGCAGTGTATTTGTAAAACTCATTACCAAAGGTTGTTGCGAATGTTAAAATTTTACGTGGATTCAAACTGAGATTGAACAAGATCATCCACTAAGGATTACAAAATACAGAGGAGTCACATATGTCTTGGGCAGTCTAACAGCTGAAAGTGGATGCAGCTTCTAAAACTGTCAAGAGGACTAAATCTCATATGCTTCTCTTACAGTCCTCCCTGGACATCTATTTGTCACCAGAGGAAAAGGGGTACCAGAACAGTCATTGCCGTGAAAAATCTATTAAAAATTTACTCTAAAAATTTTACTAGTTTATCATCGATGTATTGAATAGAACAAGTCTGAATGCAAGGGGACATATTTTTATATGACAAAAACTGAGATCAAATTCAGATGTGTATGCGCTCAGGTCCACAGTAGACTTTAACATCAGTATTCATGAGCTAGCACAGCTCACCTGACCAAAGTTTCTTTACATATTTGTTTCAGGGTGAGAAATAGTTCATTAAATACTGACCTCCAGCTTTAAACAATTGTGAGGGAGTTGAAATTAATGTAACCTATATTTTATCTGTCCCCTCACTGTACACAATTTTTAACTCTTAAATCTTACTACTGGTTTTCTTTAAATTTCTTTAGACTTAGTGCAATAAAATTTGTTCTTCCATAACTATCATCTTCTAACTGCATTCACTGAAATTAAGGAAGCCCAACTGGTTGCAGAGATTCCTCATCTTCATCAAATACCTCTCATCCTAAAGTAGAGTTTGTAATTAAAAACCCAAAGAAAATCATGAAATCATCCCTGTGGTTAGCTGCCAATCTATGTTTTTCAAACTGAATATCTCTGGGGCTAATACTCACTTTCAACTACTGAGTACTGACAAGCATATTCACTGGTTTGGGGAAATAAAAATAATAATGGGAGAAAAGCGCTACAAAATATACACAAGAAGCCTGGATACCATAATGCTGCAAGAGCCCAAGGAAGTTAATTCAGGCTGAAAATCCTGTCCTTAAGTCACCTGTCTTTTTTTTTTTCCAATGACTTAAGAACAGATGGCCAGCCTCAATCCAAAACTTCTTTCTTTTCTGAGATTGATTCAGCCCCACAGTACAATTTGTAAGTCATTTTTCCTGATTAATTTTAAACATTTTGCAATGGAAGAATGAGTTTTTATCTGCTTTCAGGACATTTACATCTTTTGTATGGTCGCTCTTACACAAAATGTAAATTGATGTTATGGAAGATAGGCTATGGTAATTACGATTATTGTAATTGGCTACAAAATGTGCAAAGAGGAAAGTGGGAGTGAGAATTAGAAACTAGAGCAAGTTGGAGAATCTCGGCTTCTAATGTTACAGGATACAGAATCTGCACTTGGCTTGCAAAAACCTCCAGATGCTTGTCAATGAAAAGTGAAAACAGGAAGCAGAAAATCTTGGAGATCTTAAAGACAGATGCAAAGAGAGTTAATTTTGAAGATTGAAAGGATCAAAACCAAGTCATTCTGAAAAATTTGGCCAGCATGTCCAAAGTTCCTGAACAGAGTGTGGGGAGATACATATCCTACAAATAAAAGTAAGAAAGTTTTCAGAACATTTAAAGAAAGCAAAATGTACTTAGATCTGGAAATCCAATCAAAATGCAAGGAATAGCTTCTCCTTCCTCAAAACACATTTCATACAGAAATATTTTGAGATTGGAGAAGATAATTAAACCATACTGCTTTGCACCCCCTTATAGAGTAAGACATAAACTTTCCAGTAGACTTGTTCCTACCCCAGTCTTTAAACCAGTATGCTTTAAAAGCAGTCTTGAAGTATTTTATACGTGAAGGAAACACATAGTCATTATGAATATTTTCTGCATTAGGGGAGAGAGAGGAAGCTATTCTCACTCCTTTATTTAAAAAACAACTTAGACGTTTAAATTGGAAGCTTTGTCCTCTTACATCCTCTGCGTAACCTCTGGAGAGAAAAGACTTCCCCCCTGACTATGTTGGAGCTCAGGGAAATAAGCTGCCTAGCTTAGCTGCCAGTCAAGGGGTGAATGAAGGCCTTCCTATTGACAGCATTTTTGTAACTAACCTGATCATTAACAATTTAATAACAATTAAATTGCCAACAGGCATACTTTGTGAAGTCTATTTTATTTTTTCCATTTTTCCTAATGTGGATTAACTATGAAAGTAGAAATATCAGAAAACCTAGAATGACTACTTTTTTGTTTATTTAGACAACTTTGGCTCCTGGAGTTTGATTCTTGTTCAGGTAATGGATCTGCAGGGAGCAGAAGAGTTGCATGCTCAGCTCAAGTCATAAATGTCGTGAAAGCAATGAAAATCCATCAGAGTTAGATTGAATACCACAATCCAGAAGACACAGCGAATGTAAATCATGTTCATTGCCAATCCAAATGTTTTCGCAGTTAGCTAGATTTACTCACAGGGAATTTTATTCCTTTTAGCAAAAGCTGTTACTTGACTGAACTTCCAATATGACACTAGGAAGTGGTAAACTACAATACACAAATAAAAAGATCCACACTAGGATTTCTCAGTAAGAATGTTAAGGAGCAGATTTGCCAGATTTTCTTGAGTATATCTTTTTGATTCAAAGAACTCAGGTTTTTTATATCTGAGGGGTAGGATTTTCTTGATCTACACCTCATTGATATTCTTTGAGTGGAGTTAATCATTTAGAACGTTGCTGGAGGCCCAATGTGAACCAGTTTCTATCACTGCTAGCACTGCAGCCTCTCAAACAATCCGAAACATAAAGAACAGCTGCCATCATGAGTTCCTTGAGTGACCTACAATTATGTCACCTTTTCCATATATATTGTTGATTTTTACAATTATTATATACCCAATTACACTTCAAAACCAGCACATCATCAGAAACAGAATAATAAAGATATAAAAGTTTTTTGTTTTTTTTTTTTTAATGAGCGATGAAGTAGAAGTTAATCTCAGGTAAGAGATCACAAGGTCAAACTAGCACTGCATATTTAGGACATTGTTCAAGTACATAGACAGCTGTGTCAGTCAGAAGATGGAGGATACTGGACCTTAATATTTGGTTACTTTTCCTGTCTCATGTTACATTTTTTCCATGCCACATAGGGAGTTTTCCAGGCAACTTTTCATCTGGCCTAGGCTTTCACCTGATACAGAAGTCCCCAACAAATCTGCTTTGAGTCCTGATGCACTACTAGGCAGCTGGTCACATTTTGTCATCCCAAATTCTACCATCCTCAGGAGGATAAAAGCGTGAACTTACATTCTTTTCCTGAATCACATTGCTTTCATGTTAGATTTCTCAATGTGGATTTCATGGGGAGGGGGGAGAAATCCTTCATGCGCTTCTTTGAAAATGGAGTCTGTTAGAGAAGACTCTAAATCAAAGTGTCTGACACATCCTGCCATACGTGTGACATAATCATCTGTCAGAATACATTAGTGGAGTGATGAATTATGTACCAGTGTCTTCACTGTAGCTAACATTAGAGCCTGATTCTTACTCTACTTTCACGTGTTTTTGTTACTTCAAGAAAAGAAATAAAACCCCTGCTTTTCCCTCCTCCAGAAACCCCACAAAGCCAACCAGATAAGATGACTTTACAGAAGAGTCTGTTTTTTCACATTTCTTTTAGGAGTTCTCATTTCAATCCTAGATGGGTGTTTTGATTTTAGATACTAAAACAAATTTTAATTGTAGCTGTTATCTGTACTCAAAGCATGAATTAGTGAGACCAGTGTAGGAAAATGTGTGAAGGGAGTCAAAGTGCCATTCTTTTTAAAATACAGATGAACACATTTGAATGTTGTCTTGTTTGCTTCTCTAAAAGCCCTGAGTTTTTATTATGAAGTAATTATGAAACAATCCCATCAAATGGATTTCACAAAAGGCACCTTAATGGAGAGGCCAGTAAATGTTTATTACAGGTCTTTGTTGCAAGGCACAGCTTAAAGGCTGAAACCGAGGGCAGGGCCCCACTCAGACTGTCCACTGTATAAACAAGTGGAAAGGGAAAGTGCTTCCCTGAAGAGATAATAAAACAAGTTATGAAAGGAGATAGTGAGAAATGCCCAAAGACACATGGAAAACTGGCAGTAGAAAAACAGATTAGAAGCCCGTTTTTCTCACTGTTACTGTCAGACTTTTTCTAGTCTCATGGACAGAAGACTGTATGGTTGTAAAGGTGACCTCGGTGGCCTGACTTTGGCACTGGCAGTGTGTGTGCTTTCTGTGATGGAAACGGACACCCCTTCAATTAACCTCGTCATCTGGGCAAAGCATTTACACCACACACAGACATACACATAAACACTGTGGCAGGCTTACCATGCAGCTTATTTGTCACATTAAAACATAAAACATGGATGCAAATATGTACAGAAACACTTTGCTATAAATTAGAGTTCCAGCTCCCATCATCCTAGTGACAAAAATAATGCGTTTTTCTCTCTGCTGTTATCCCACAGACAGCTATCTTGTATACATGCAAAAGTGAATAATCTCCCTGTTGTTGCTGAGTCACTGTCAGCGTAACCCTTGCCTACATATTTAATGAATCACGATAATCTGGCACTGCTAGTGGGAGAGCAGAACGCTCTGGGGATAAATGGAGCTGTATATGTGGAAATAATGCTCTGGGGCGTATTCTTGAAGCCAAGATTTCAACCCTCACATAGGTAGGAAGGGATAGTTTATCAGAGCAAAGAAAAGGCATCTGTCTACTCATGTGCTGACAGTTGTGGACAGAAATGTAGAAGCAAATTAGGGACAAATATTTCTAATGCAAAGCACAGGTTACACCTGTCTTTTGCAGCATGGAAAAGGGAAGGAGTGAGAGGGAAAACAAGGCAGTGCATCAAAGCCATCCTGCTGAATTAGGCATTGCTGGAGAATATGTCTCAGCAGAGAGTGCCAAGTTTACGAAATGGACTGGGTGACCTGACTATTCTTCGCGGTTTCTAATTTTTACTAAAAGTATATTGCATACACATTTGTGAAGGAACAGAAAAAGGATGTGCTTGGATGACCGGCTTGCCGTCCAGATGTACGGGGCATATTGCAGTGAACTGGCTGTTTCTGCCAGTTGGTAGCAGGCCTGTGTGAGAGGCGTCGGCTTCTTGGGCAAGAAGGGCCCATCACCGTCATGCACTGTGACTTATTTGGTTTGTCCTGCAAAAAGGAACTGTTTTCTTTGCAACGTCTAAGCTGTATTATAGCTTTGAACTGCAGAAGAAGACAGTAAAAAAGCTATTAAAGGAAAAAGTACCTGTATGTTCTGGTTTTGCTGCCCTCACTGAGAAGAACAGTGTGTTTTCAAAATCACCTGGCCGGTTTTCACTAGTTGCCAACAAATTAATGAAATTTGATGTCTTTCTGTAATTCCAAACATCCAGAGTCAGATTACAAAGTGAAAAAGTAGCTTTTTTAAAAAAAGAATTTTTCTTTAAAGAAAATTTGAACTCATAAGCCAGAGTAACTTGAAAATCTCAGAGTACAAGGTATCTTCATCTTCAAATTTGCTGCTGTCATTATTTTCAGATAACCGTGTATGACAATAGTCCAGTGCTCAAACAGGGCCCAATGTTTGCAATATTTGTTTGGACCAAACATAAAAAGAAAAGTGGAAGCATACTGCTGGGAGCTCACTAAGGTGATCCTGGATTCTGAACTGAACTCTATGCTATATTTGATGGTAACACAGTCATTTTCCAATTATTTAAAACAGGAATGAGAAAAATACCCAGCTGAACTGTGGGTTTCCAAAGTTACAATGACCACCTATCTAGTGGAATTTTTCCCAGGTGGTCTTGTAAACTTTATTGGTTAAGCTGCATTAACATGTAAATTGGGAAATACTTAGTGGTAGTAGATGAAATGCTGGGAGATGTAAATGTATCGTTTTTTTGTGGAGCAAACTATTTGTTATTGCAGGTGTAAAGTCCGAAAATGCTGAAATAGCCCATATATTTTCCTCACTATCAGTCTTGGATTAGTAGAATGACTTTCACAGGGACATTTTTACTGCTGAACATAAAATTCACGGATTTAGTTTTTTGCAGCAGAAGTTTTTTTAACAAAACGAAACAGCAAACAGGCCGTAACCTGCATGCTGTACCAACCAGAAGGTACTCTAGATAGGAGAGAAACAGAAGCCAAATGGAGTTTAAAGGAGAGCTGACTTGTTAATAGAGTTAATCTCTATTTACAGAGCTTGCCTAGAATTAGTAGTAATGAGATGACGGAACTTAAACAATTTTGCTTCACAATGTACCTGCTAACTTAACTGATATTCATATCCTATATATCGTCTCTCATATTTGCACTGTCATATCAACAGTTTATTAGCAGCTGGGGACAGTGCCTTGCTCAATTTAATTAATTAAAACCCATTCCTCTCCATCACCTCCAGTAATCCTAAATTCATAGCTGAGAAATATTCCTGTTTCTGCATTGCCCTATCCCTATGTAACACAAGTCTTAGATTCTCAGCTTAATTTTCCAAACCTGTCCTTTCTTAAAAAGAAGTATTTTAACCCTACCATCCTCAAATGGCTGGAATTTATAAGGCAGCAAAAGAGCACCGAGTACAAATACAAGTTGTGCATAACACTGGGTACGATGATGCTCCAGAGCTGTCCTCTGCTCAGGAGGTCTAGGCCCATTCTCTTTTCAGACAACAGACGTTGCAAAGCTCAGACTCCTAGTAGGCTGCTGGTATAGCCAGACAGGGACTCACAACAGGACTATACATAATAGGTGCATCACGGAGGGTTATAAATTTACACTAATGGCTGTTCTGACCAGAGGTGACAAGTGTCCCAAGTTCACTACAAACTTAATGCTTCCTTTTGAAATTAAGATAGCCAAAGTTTTGTCTAGCTGCAGGATCCAACAGTTCAGCCTTGCCTTGGTATCTGCTGATCAGGTAGTTATATGCGAAAGGTTTGTCACGTCAAGCTGATTTTATGTGCCTTGCCTTTCTGATAGTCACCTTTCCCAAACACTTCTCCAAATTTCAGTGTAAGCAGACGTGTGAAGTCTCATACCTGGGGAGCAAGACTGAAAATGCCAGGTTTGTGCATCGCTTGATAGGCACTGCAGCACCAGCTTTCCGCCTAGTCTGTGACGCCACACCACAGTGACAGCCAGATCCGTGCTTTGTTGAGCAGCTTTATCTGCCATCTGACATCACTGCTGGGGAGGAAGCTGCTCAGCAAATGTGAAGCAGGAGCATGGCTTGTTGAGGCCCTCTGGGCAGCAGAGCCCATTGGAAGGCATGTGCCCTGGTCTCTGCCATGCCCTGTGCCGTTCTTCCCTCTTCATGTAGTTGTATGTATCAAGAGTAGATGTTGAGAGAGAGGAGAGGAGAGGAGAGGAGAGGGGAGGGGAGGGGAGGGGAGGGGAGGGGAGGGGAGAGGAGGGGAGGGGAGGGGAGGGGAGGAGAGGAGAGGAGAGGAGAGGAGAGGAGAGGAGAGGAGAGGAGAGGAGAGGAGAGGAGAGGAGAGGAGAGGAGAGGAGAGGAGAGGAGAGGAGAGGAGAGGAGAGGAGAGGAGAGGAGAGGAGAGGAGAGGAGAGGAGAGGCGTTTAATTATCAGTTAAATGTAATGTATAACTTGCTCTGTTCTCTGAGCAGAAGTGTGCTGGTTGCCAAATTGGTAGGTGTTTTGTCCCAATTAAAGCCGTTTCAGCCTATTATTCAGCAGAGATGACCGTCTCGCTCTGCCCCAGTTATTGGTTGTTAGTCCTTCTTGTTCTGCAGAACTGCAGGCCACTTAATAACTTGTTTTCTTTTGCAGGGAACAGTGTAACTCCTAGGTTTGCCAGGAATATACAGTTTTGGAGGAAAATTGAGGGTCTTCACCTTTGACAAACTGAACTGCTAAGAGCTGTCAAGCAGGAGTGTGACAAAGGTAGAAGATTAGGAGAAGTTTATTAGATTTTAGTATAAAACTTGGCCTATCTTGATGAAGTTGTTGGCAGAATAGATAGCAGTTGAAATATATCACATGGAAATTGTACCTTTACTGTATTTGACAAAAAAATCTGCCTTTTTATTTTAAAGTCTTATAATTGGTTTCTGCAGATTAAGCTATGCAAGAAGAATTTGTTCCTTTTTATTAAAAAAATTATTTATTTATTTTGAAGACATAAAAACATGTTTCTGCTTAAGTGGCTTGCATATGTAAATATACAAAATGCAGGTCAAAAAAGCCATTAAAGGAAAAGAAAATATCATGTGACCTGTAGTGTAAAGAAAAATAAAGAATTGATAATTAATAGGAGAACCTGGAACACAGCTATTTAAAAGGGGCAGTAGCTCATAATGTTTTCTCTGATTCATTTTATGACTCTTGTGTGGTTGGTATTTCTTTTTTTACATTTTGCCTAATCAAATAATACTGAATACTTTCGTATGATCGCAGTAACTGAAGGATTAAATAGGGGACTCTGCTACAAATTCTTGATAAGCAGACAGTGAAGTTAGTATGAATTATTTAACAGTTAGAAACTTGGGATTGACGTCCTACTATCAGAAGAAAGGCAAATAGTATACAAAGTTATGTAGTGTGTGCCCATGGTGGGTTTATCTAAGCGTGTTACTAACTGCTTGTATAGCTACTTGAAGGAAAATCTGCGATAAACCTGTGCACGTAGAGTTAGACTGAACAACATATAGTGGATCCTAATACCTCACCTCTGTTGGGAAGTATCAACCATAACTCATGTACCTATGAAGGAGGCGATAGTCACAGTAATACCCTTGGGGCTGCTTCAAGGTTTGCTGAAATTAGTGGAGGAAGATCCAGCAGCTTAATGAGATTTGATGTCAAGTGACTGGGTTCAAAGAGCAGATTGGACTGAATAGCTGAAATTACAAACCATCACAATACGATATTTAACCGTTGCATGATTATTTAATTGTCAGTCCTACAATCGTTAAGCGTATATGGTGTTGATCAGGGCTAATAAGCGTCCATGCATCCACTGATATATTTCACATTAAAATTCAAGAACGTCTGTACCTTTTACTAAAAAAAGCCAGGAGTGCATTACAGCACGGTAAAATATGAAAGCCTAAAGTTCTGTAAAAATGCATTTGAGTACAATAGGCAATGCTTGTATTTTCTCTCAGTCATCGGGGTGACACAAAATCCTGTTTGAAATATAGAGTTCTAGCCCACCACCAAGGTTAATGTCTACACTCGCGCCTCACCAGATTTCTACGTGACTGCCTCTACATACTAAATGACAGGTGTTTTTCAGTTTCCAGGCATTACAATCAATCACTTCCAGCTCTGCATTTGGCCTCTGTTTTGCAAGCCTGGTCATTCTTGCCTATTAGCTTCACTGTGTCTTTATTAATCATACAGGCTATCAACTTCTTAGGTCAAAATCATATTGATAACCATGGCGACAAATTAGGATTATTATAGAGACCCAAGAGAGTAAAAAACATCTCAGAAAGATTGTAAGCTAAACTTTAAAAATCTTTATATTCAGTTGTCACCATTTAGTTGTTTGGGGACTGATCCTTATTGTTTTGCCCAATCTCTTCCTGCTGCTCACACACTTCAACCTTTATGGATTTTTGCATCTTACAGGGTCCATATAATTTCTTTATTACACAGTTTATTTGTTTTTTTGCTGACCTATGTGCGTTATCTCTAGTGGAGAGGAAGGATTACTGTTTCTAAAGGATCACTTTGCAATCACAACACTGTTCCTTGATCCCTGGTTAAATCCCTTTGTTATAATTTGTTCATAGCGGCTCCAAACCAGTTCGTGCCTCTGCCATGTTCAGAGAAGCCATGAGTGTTTATCTGCAATGATTTTAATCTGGCACTACTATTTGTATGGATAAAAAATTCTTGCCTGTGAACAGAATCATTTAGAAAATGAATATGGAAGGGACACATTCTAAACAAACTCAGATTTTATTTGGGGATAATATTTTAGGCCACCAGAGATATTTTTTGATTTCTAATCATAGTTGGATGACAGCTATGTCATCATTCACAAGTAAGTCATAGCTAAGTGAAATGTGCTACTTAAGAAAATCTCAAAAGAATATAACTAAACTGTGGTGCCTAACTCATTAACAAAAATATCACTGAATATATGGAATATTTGTGGACATGGAGAAGGTTGGTGCAAAATCATTCTATCAGTCTTTACTTAGCTAAAGCTTGTTTAACACAACCACTTCCAGAGTTTTGATCAGCAGTAAACACAAGGCCAGCAACCAGAAAGTCCTGTGTACCAGTTCTGATTCTAACTCCTGGCAGCTAAATTGCCTGTAATTGAGTTAATGGCCACTAGTTCAAAAGACCTGTTTCCTCAATTCCCTGGGGTAAATCAGTTAACAAATAAGAAGGGTAATTAGCCTGTGTTTTAGGTGAGAAGCTCTTTGACTACAAAAATATTCCATAGTTGATTAGATTGTTTAAAATAATAGGAACCAGAAGCAGGTTTGAATAAATAAGACTCTTTATGTAATAAAACCTTTGGTGTTGAAGAAATGTAAACTCTTGGAAATATGAAAAAAGGTATTTCTGTGCTTTGGCAGTCTCAAGATCTATAGATGGAGTACCGAGAGAAAAGATTTGGTGATAATATCAGTCGAGAGAAAGTTAGGAAATAAAAAAAAGTGTATGAAAAAGACGGTTTTAATTAGATGCCATCACAAACCAGGAAATTATTGGAGAGATTAAAGGAATACAGATCTTTTTTATTTCAGAACAGCTTTTTTAATACATATTTGATATAAAAGCTATTCAGATGCTTTTGATAGTGCACATTCGATCACAATCAAAATCACTCTAAAGTCAGTTTAGAGGCAATTTCAGGTTTTGTGGGTTTTACTTTTCCACTAGGTGTGATTTTTGCATTGCTTAGCTCAAAACAGTCTCATCAGTTTCCAGTTAATTTCACTCTCCATTTCTCCTGCACCATTCACATCGACATGGTTTCTGGTTCTCAAATACTGCAATGAAATATCAATTTTTAAGCTATTATTGCAGAATATTCACAGAAAGAACATTTTGAATTAATAAGGACTAGCATTTATTTTAGAAATGTGATTCTGGAAGTTCTATTGTAATATGCAATCAAGGAACATAAAACCAGGCATTCAAATAATGTAAAGTACCAGGAAATCATGAGCTTGTCCTTAAAATAAAGAATTGTTTGAAATACGTAAGTATTTAAATATTGTTTATATACATTTGCCTCGCACATTCTAAACAAATCTGAGTCCCTCACTTTCATACTGTTTCAGAGTCACATGGGCTATAGATATACATATGCGTGTCCAGAGAAGGCCAACGAGGCTGGTGAGGGGTCTAGAGAACAAGTCTTACAAGGAGTGGCTGAAGAAACTGGGATTGTTTAGTCTGGAGAAGAGGAGGCTGAAGGGGGACCTCATTGCTCTCTACAACTACCTGAAAGGAGGTTGTAGCGAGGCAGGTGTTGGTCTCTTCTCCCAGGTAACTAGCGATAGGACAAGAGGCAATGGCCTCCAATTAGGTCAGGGAAGATTTAGATTAGATATTAGGAAAAAATTCTTTACTGCAAGAGTGGTCAGAAATTGGAATAAGCTGCCCAGGGAGGTGGTGGAGTCACCATCCATGAAGGTGTTCAAAAAGCAAGTAGATGTGGCACTTTGGGATACGGTTTAGTAGGCATGGTGGTGTTGGGTGGATGGTTGGACTTGATGATCTTAGAGGACTTTTCCAACCTATGATTCTATGATTCTATGATTCTATGATTTTTAAAAGAATATTAAAAATTTAAACATTTTAAAAATGGGAATGGTGGTCTTTGCAACACTTAACAGATCTCTGTGTACAGTTTTAAAGGGTTTCTGACCTTCTTACAAACAGAAGAAATCAAGAATTATTCTGCAACTAATTTGATATAATTTATTTGTATATATTTTTATAAATTGACCAAAAGGTTCTCAGTCTTTTTCTTACTGCTAAACCAGCTATGAGAAACTGCCTCTAATTCCTTCCTGACTTATGAATTATTGGAGACTTTCTCACCATAGCACCATTAATATATCTCAATTTGTGCCACTACCTACCATCCATGTAACAGTGTCGGTAGCTTTTTTTTGAAATACAAGGCTTATTCCCCACTGTAAACTAAAGCCTCGTAACTCAACCGTAATAAAAAGTGAAGAAATCCAGACAAATGCAAAGTATCCCCAGTTCACTCTTTTAGACAAAAACTCACATTATTTCTCTTGCAGTGCAGTATTTTCTTTGTAGTCATATTTCAATCAATGCTATCCATATCTTTCCTTGGGGTGAAAAACAAGAAAAAAACATCTGACAGCCACAGAATAAAGACAGTTAGAAATAAAAGCAGCTGTTAACATATAAGGACAAAAAGGAACATTTTCTAAAGCCTTTTCTAAAGGAAGTAAAAGCAAAGTTAGAAAATCTCAAGCCTCACTGCGTTCTTGCACCTCATTAAATCTACCAGGTACCCAAATCCTATATCCACCCCTTCCTAAATGCAAGAGGTGTGCTTCCAACTAACTTGGAAGACAGGTTTCAGATACTAAACTTTTCTAATGCAAAAAATTTGCAGACACATTATCATCTTAAATGTAATAAATAGCATATGTTTGAGTCTAGCTATAGCTTAAGTAATTAGAACAGTCATGCTAAATTTCGTCATACGGATTCCAGATTTCAGTCCCAGGACAAATCAATATGGGATGGTGATATTTCCTCAAATACTCTCCCATCCTCCAACTTCTTCCATCTCTAGGAACTTCCTGAGCCTGGCGTGTATTTCACTGAACACAACAAATCTATCTTCCCTGAACTTGTCCAGTTTGCGCTTAAGCCTGTGTAAGCTTTCACAGGCATTCACCTGTTGCATGATGAACCATCTCCTTCGGTTTGTTTTGAAGCAGTCTCCTACTAGCTTCATTTGATTCTCCCCAGATTTTGTTTTGGTAAAGATAGCGACTAATCATTCCCTATGCACCTTCTCCATGCCACTCAAAATTCTGCAGTTCTTCATTGTACACCCCTCACTCCGTTCTTTTCTTGGCTGAAGAGGCTTTGTTTACTTATTCCTTCTTCCTAGTATGGAAGCCATTCCACACCTTTCATCTTTCTCTTTCAGGTTACACATTTCTGGACTGGCCTTCTTAAAAAGATATACTAGATTTGAAAAAGGTTGAAATACTTAAGCTGTGGATAAATCATGTATTTGTATAACAGCAACATGTCCAGAGACTGTCATTTGATACTTAAGATTCAGATTTTTTTCTCCTGTTCATCACTTCACATTGATTTCCAGTGGGTTTTTTTTACAGTTTTACCTGTCCCTTAGTCTCATATTGTTTTCAGTCTGCCCTTGTTGTTATGACTTTGAATGGCTTACTAATACTGGGAAAATTCTTCATCCCACTCGTTTTTCCAGTTCTTTTTATGATTTTGTTGAACTGCTCGGTCATAGCAGAGATGCCAGAGGAACCCCACAGGGGATTTCCTTCCATTATGAAAGCTTAGCATTTATTCCTTCCTATAGATTTCAGTAAAATAGTGATTACAATATTTTAATAACACTCCAGTTATACTCCTGTAGCTTGTCTGACCAGGTCTGATTTAGATTACCTGTTTATGGCACTTTACTGAACTCTCATAGGTCTTCCTAGCTGGACCTACACACTTCCAGCATCAGTCACATGGCCTTTTCTTCTTTTATTAGTTTCATTTGTAATTTTATTTCCTTTGTACAGCACTGACAGGTAAGTACACATACTATGCCATAGCCAGCAAAAGCCTATGAAATATCTTTCGCGATATACTTTCATGTAAGCTAGCGCAAACAACGTCTGAAAACATAACATGGACAATGTCAGCTCCTTTGTGGCAAGCTGTCTGGCAGTGGTGGGAATAACCAAACGCCAGGCTATCACTGCTGTAAATAAAGTAAGCAGCAGGTAAACGCTACAAAAATATACTTTATGTTTTCAGCATTCTGTTGACGAACCTTGTTCTTTCTCCTTGTAGTTGTCTAATCTTTATTAAGCAAGACATAATTACAATTGTACTTCTGTTTTCCTGCTGATCTTTATTTTTAACTTTGGAAGAAATAAGCAAAACTAAAATACATTGTTATCCTGCTAGAATGTAATTTTCTGTTGCTATGGGCAGCAAAGCTCTGTTTACCTAATGGGTTGTTTTGCTACAAAGGGGAAAAATATCCCCTGAGGATCAATACAGATTGTGCCCTGTACTGTTACATGTATTATGACTAAGAGAAGCAGAGAAGCTTCCAAAGGGTTATGAGTTTCAGTTAGCAGAAAGAGTTAATCTGTTCTCCATCCTCTTCTCATCTTTCATTTCCCCAAAATGAACAGCTACATGTTACTTCTTGTACTGCAGCATGTTTTAACGCAGTGCTGAGTTGTCACAGAAGGTTTTACTGACTGGTGAATTTTCCTATCATACTGTTTCTCTAAGAAGGAACATAATGAGAACAGAGAATGGCACAATATTAATTCCTTTGCATTATAACAATGGGAACGAGAACAGAAAATCATGTTGTCTTCCCATTGTCTTGACAATGTGATGAGTAGAAGGAGGCCAAAAATAGCCTGAAATGTCCCTTGACAATCCAATCAGCAGAATGAGCAACAAAAAATTACGTGTTATACTTCACACTGCTCTTGAAAGCCAGCAACGGTAGTGTTGTGAAGAGGTGACATGCCAACCATTTGCTCTTAGGCTATGGTTATGTGACTGAGTGTGACTTCTAGCAGCTTAGCAACTTACCTCTTCACGGCTGTGCTGCCTTTCCGGCCTTTTGCACATGCTTTTAGCTCTCGCATCTATGAAGAAATCTGTGTTTAGACTTTCTGACAGTTACATAAACTAAGCTGTTTTGCCCCACAGCTAGAAGGCATCAGGAGCAAGCAGTGGGTCAGCTGTGGCATTTCAGCTGGTAAGGGGCAACAGGTTCAATCGTGAAGATTTCCTTTGCTTGGCTACCAGAAAAATCACAGCTAATATCAACAACTATATTTGTTTTATCTTTTACAATCACTGAAACGGCCGCAGAGGTACATCTACAAAGGGGCTTGCTGCCATTTTAGTTACCCAATAGGTAAATCTAGATCTTCACAGTAACTTGTTTTTGTAGCCTGTGGTCTGCAATTCCAGAAGTTTTCCAGCTATGAAGCCTGAGTAGAGGGCAAGTGTGGAAGAAGAAGTTACCTGGCACATGTGAGGACTCTTTCAGACCAGGGACTACAGCTTAGGACACACCAACTCATGCCTTAATACAGAACCATGAAAGCCTGGTGTCTTATTGGATCTATAGCCTATGTAACCTCTTAAAATATGCAGTAACATTCTATAGACTGCTATAAAATTTTAAGTTTTGGATTTGCTTTTTTAGTGCAGAAAAATGTATTTGTGATGTTGCTGTGCTTTTGACAGAATTTTTGGAAGGACTCTCATTTTTTACCACCATCACTTCTTTGCTCAGGGTTGCGTGATGCCTTGCTTTCTGAAAAGTGTTAAAACTATCATCTGTTTATTTTTCACAGTAGTCATGTGATAGAATTCTTGCTACTTTTGTTGTATATATAATTGTTAATACTTCTCTACCCAAAGTTAATGATTAGCTGGCTAGTACAGAAAATAGAATGGAGGAAATCAATATTAAATCAGAGGAATAAAATAACCTGAGTGGCTCAGGAAACCTTCAAAGGAAAGCAAACAAAAACTCAGATGACATGATGATGAATGCAGTGTAATAGCAGAGAGTAAAAGAAATGTCTTGCAGCTCTCTCCCCCTGCTCTCCTGCTTGCAGTATTAAAATGCTGTGGCATTGCTTCTTGAAACTAGAGCATGATCCTGCTACAAAGGACAGTGTTCTCAATGCTAGACTGAATCAGATACTTGGCAATGGTTAGCTGAAAACCAAGCAGCTCCTCTAACCTCTTAAAAGGAATGGCAAATTCTATCCTGTGTGCATCCTCAGACCAGACCAGCTCCTAAAATGCATCCAAGCAGTTCTGATTCTGTTCAAGTTATACTTTACCTCACAAGGTACAACTCAAGAAACTACAAGCACAAAAAATCCAGGTCTGCACAAGCCATATCTCTCTTCTTTGTCTTACTTCCCTGTCCCAAAAATCAGGGACTACAAAGAATATAACCACCATCAGACTACAAGAATGCCACGCCATCTTGACATTTTCTCAATATTTGAAGAGTTCACAAAAAACTCTAGGTTTCCAGAGGTATGTAGGAATAAAGTAGGCTGGAACATGTCATTAATTTAAAATGTCCTCCTTTTCTAGATTCAGAAATACAGCAATTCACACACACATCTCATTGTCCCAACAACTCAGACATAAAAATACTCTGTCATAGTATAATTAAAACAATTTAAAAATATTTAACAGGCTGAAGTGTAAGCAGTATGAGTGGATGAAAAGAAGTTGTTTTTTAAAAGTTTATCAGTTTTTCAGGGCAGGAGGTATCAACCATGGAAGGACAAAAATTTCCACCAAAATCAATATGCATAACCAAGCCCTTCGCACAGGGTTATAACCTGTGACAATATGTTGCATCACAGCTTTCAAGTTACTTTTTAGCAACTTTGTCTTTTTGTGGCTGTTGATGAAGCAGGAAAGATCATAATGCTTCAGACTTTCAGGAGTCCAAGCTCTTTTCAGTGGTGCCCATTCACAGGACAAGGGGCAATGGGCACAAACTGAGGCACAGGAAGTTCCGTCTGAACATGAGGAAGAACTTCTTCCCTCTGAGGGTGATGGAGCACTGGAACAGGCTGCCCAGGGAGGTTGTGGAGTCTCCTTCTCTGGAGATATTCAAGACCCGCCTGGACAGGATCCTGTGCAGCCTGCTGTAGGTGACCGTGCTTCGGCAGGCGGGTTGGACTAGATGACCCACAGAGGTCCCTTCCAACCCCTACTATTCTGTGATTCTGTGATTCTGTGATTCTGAGTCCCTGCAATAGGTACATACTACTCCTTAAAATACAATGCAGTAAAGATGGATGTTCCAATAATCGAAGTGGTTTCCTGTCACAGAAAACTGCACGCATGATTTTCACCAGGACCAGGTTGAGAACCAAGGCCTCTTTTTGAAAGGAAACAGTATTGTTAAATTGCTTAGACCTTCTAAAACTTAGACAGAAGAGTACTTTTTTCTGGTACACTTAACATTACGTATGGGCCTCTGCAGTGGTATAAACAGAAGATACCCATAAATATTCCAGCAATATCAAACCATGCTAGGTATTCTGGGCATCCATTTTGGTTTAATCCCCATTTGTGTCATGATATAACCAGTACGTAACTATTCTTTCAAACAAATACTCCCCCTAAACTTTTCAGATGCCACAGAACAAGAAAAGTTAGTTATGCATATCAAACATTAACCATCAGGAATGATGTGGTGTTTTGTGTTTGCATGTTTGTTTGTTTCCAAAAGATGCATTTTATTATTTCTTACTATCTCAGAAGTATCAAAATGACTTAGCAGCCTAAATCTGTTCACTTCCAGTGGGTCTCTGAAGCGCTTGTAGTGAGGACATCGCTACCCACTGCCAAGAGCAGCAGGTGAAGAACTAAGTGCTCTAAGGCCTCATTCCCAACATAAAGAGTTGCTGGATTTTCTTCTTAGCCCTATCTCACAGTCCTACCAACTCCACAAGTATTATATGGATGTAAGAACTTTTTGTAGGTCCTTACTATAGAGCATGATTCTTTAGTATGTCACAAGTTTAAGGCTTTTGCTTAGAAGGAATTCAAAGTTGATTTCACTTCACGCATTAAACATGAGACATGTGACTCTCGTTTCAGAAAAATCCCAGAGATTCACAGAAGTTTTGACAATTCAGCTGTGTAATGTCTGTTCCTTATGTTCCTGTGTGTGCTTCTTGCACCTTTAGCACTGAGGATGACTCACCAGCCGCACACAGCTGGAGTGAGAAAAACAGTTACAGCCAGGGGACAAAAATCAGTTTTCACCCTGCCCTGCTGCAGGGCTGTTCTGTGCTCACATGCTACGAACAGCTGCTTGGCAGGCTTTTAATGTGGCACGTGGCTGTGCCAGGCAGAACAGATTGTGAGACACTGTCACAAAGAAGTCCTTGACTTGTATAGCGATGTCTGGGTCAGGGACTCGAGTGCAGATACCATCTCTGCACCCTCTTCTCCTGCCAGAGGTTTGGCTGCTGGTGTTGGAGGTCAGCTCTGATATGGTGCAGCCATGTAATCTTGCTGATTCATTTGAGAAACAGGTCCTTTTGCCCTTTGCTTGGGAGCTGCACTTAAACTTAAGTTCTTGCCTGAGCTATACTACAAACATGCCTTAGACTTGCTGAGCTTGACCCTGGTCCACAGGCTTGACTTCCCAGCCAGACACTGGACTAGCCTCATTGCTATGGACTCATCTGATCATCTGGACTCTGGGCTGAGCTTGGCTGCCAGCACCAGCCTGCCCAGCTCACCTCGCTCAGGGGTAGTGGGACTGGCCTTGGTCGATAAGGCCACTGCCCTCCCAGCAAAGGTGGCACGTCCTCATCCCTTGCTGCTCCTTGGAAGTCTGGCCCCTTCCACTTTCTCTTCAAATCTGAAAGAAAAAAAAATGAAAATAAAAAAAGGAAAAATCATTTACAATTACACATTGAACCAACTGCACCAGAGATAACAGGAGCGGGAAATTAGGACTGAGACCCCACTGTGCTATACTATTTATCCAAGGTAGCAAATAACTTCATAAAAAATACTGGTTTAAATCCTCTTTAGTTTCTACCTATCTTTTCCTGCACCATGATGACTTACTAGCTAATGTTCAGAGGTCATCCAGTATGTTTCAGATAAAGTGACACTTTCTGGAAAATGTCCCCAGATTATCAGGAACAACTACAAAATTATATATATATATATATAAAGTTTTAATAAAGTTTGTTTCTTTAGAAAGAGAGAAAACTTTGACTTTTCCTTTGTATTTTGAAAGTATTAATGACGTATCAGAGGTCTTGCTATGAAGTGATAAAATGAAGTTATCAGTTTAAATACTTTGAAGCATTTCTACAATCAATATTCACTTAGAAGGTGAAAGCTGAATATCTGTTCCAAATATAATCCAACAACATATTACTTCCCCCCCAAAAAATAAAATCAAAAGGCAGATTATGATGAGCAGTATAGCATCAGTGTACACAGATATAAACTTTTCCTTATTAAGCAGCAATCATAGTTTTTGTGTTCATTTGTGCTACTTTTTAATGTAAAATTTAGCACTCCTATAACTGATTTTGTTGTAACTATCCCATCATGAGCTTGATTCTGAGGATGAGAACCTTTTTGCCAAGATTAGAGAGGACTTGTTCTCTGCACTGACTATAGAAGAAAACGGTGCAAACTAAATCTCTGACTGTCAGATGGATGCATATGGTTATAGGTTCATCTAGATTCTCCACAGATACTTCAAACTATTCTCATAGCTTATGTTTTAATATTAATATTCTATTGTTGTTGTCGTTATTATTATTATTATTACAAGCAATCATATATAGCTCACAGCAAATAAACCTGTCACAAGAGTCTGAAAAATCAATGATTTTAAATCTGTTTTGAGAGGCACCTCTAGCAGAGATAGAATAGCACTAGACTGCATATTGTACATAAGCAAATAAATAATAAGTAAAAAAAAAAAAATTAGTAAAGTCTGACAAATAAATCATTCCAAAGTTAAGAAACATCACAATTAATCATCTTTATAGCTTTAATTTGGTCCTCTAACATAAATACATTTTTACAATCTGTAACAAAAGGAAATCATAGGTCTTCCTGTAGGATTCCTGCCTTATTTAGGGCACCAAAAGAACAATAAGAAGTTATTCAATACTTTGGTTTATGCTTGTACCAGTTATCCTTGATGCCTTAAATTGCGTACTATTTGAACACACCTGCAAAAAAAGAATTTTTCATTTCTTTGATGTTTTGGCCTCTGAGTGTATAATGAATGCTAAAAGTGATCCTTTTCACTGTATTTCTCAAGCATGGAAAAGACAAAGTACAGACATCTTTTCTTTTTTTTTTTTTTTTCAATTCAGTTACTTTACATATAGGTATGTGAGGAACAGACTATACCAGACTCTATCAGACTATGCACATTTTTATTTCACAAGTCTGTATGTGTGCCATGACAACATCTCTGTATGATAGGGGCACAGGTGTGCCCTATACAATGCCTTTCAAAGAGAGCTGGATATAGGTCCTAGATGGGAATCGTGGATGCTCTGAATATCGGAACTGCAGGTCACACACTACATTGTGGTAGGTAAGTCCTAGTCTTGCCAAAGAGATCTAGAACCTACAAGGGCCCTGTCGCAGCTCTTGTGAGCTGGCCAGACTCAGTAAATAATGTGTGCCGAGGGCTAGGTACCTGAGCAAAGGAGGCCGGACACCAGCTGAACAGATGATACACGTTAAGCAGCAAGCAGGAAATGGAGAATTGAAGAGCCTAGCCTAAGGCCTGATTCCAAAGACAGATGTATTGTTACATTGGTCAAGAAGTCATGATCTAATGCATTTTTATGATTGTAAGAAAATACCCCCAACACTGGGGAGCTGACGAGTTGGCAAATAGGCCTTGTATGAGGGTCAGATAAGGCATCTGTAAAGCACAGAATAACTTCCGCTATTTTACTGCCCATCTAGGAGGCCAGGCTGTTCTTAGGCTCCATCGCTCACCTAGGGAAATGACTAGCTCATAGCAAAAGGGACCCAGCTGCTCGTTAGTATAATAAGGAATGTCAGCTTCTTAACATGTCTTTTTTTATTTCTTTCTTTTCTTTTCTTTTTTTTTTTTTGCCTTGACTTGGATGGAGAAGCTTCAAAGACTTGTTTGGCAAAAATCCTCCAGCCCAGTTAAGCTCAGCCAGGCACAGAAGTAAGTGAACTAAGAAATAAGTTTATTACTATGATCAGTGGTGCAGTGATTTCCAATTCAAGGATTAAGTATGCCTCCCTGCAGTTTGTACGGAGGGAATAAAGTCTGTCTATCTGACAAGGAGTTTGGTGTTTTCAGGAACTCGGGCTATGATGGATTCTTTTCTAATTGCTGAGAGAGATGGCAATGAATATTTATACTTTGTTGCAGCATGACTGGCGGGTTTGAGAAGGAATTTATGTTAATTCTTTGACCCAAAGATCTGCTAGGACATGAGCCTTGAACACAATATTTTGCACCAAAAGTGTGTACCTCTATGCGTCAGGAAGACTGTACCTTCTCTCAACTCTGTTGGTAATTTTTTCTCCTGAAATGGGTAGTTTTACCTTTTTGTGTTCCCTCAAGACTACCTGCATTTGGATACTTGAATTTGAACCACTTCCAGGCCTGAAGTTCAGATACTGACCCCTATGAATGGTAACTTTAAAGAGAAAGAGAAGGAAGAAGCATGGCTCAGGCAGGATCTTTCCATGATCAATGGGCTATTCGAGATGATCAGAGGGAGGCCGGATAATCTGCAGAATGTGTTTGCCACTATTTCTTGTCCACAAGGCAGGGACTTCCACATGAAGTGGAGGAGTTTTCCATTCAGCTAGAGAAGCTATGATCTTCATAACTATTCACATGCTTGCATACAAATCTTAACATTTCCACTCATTAATATTGACTCCAAGTAGCAGTGCCTCAGTGGTCGCACACTATGGATCACTGCATACCTGCAGCAACCAGCCTGAGTCTGGAATACACATCCTACCTTCCATCCTAATTCTGAGACAAAGTAGCAACTCCATTAGGTTGATTTTTGCTAGTAAGTCACCCAGCTTCTAGGGTTCTTGCTACCTTTTGGTGTTTGATAGCAGATATCAAATAAAAGAGACAGTTAGGATATTCTTTGCAGTGGTAGCTTGTAAGATAATTTTTAAAAATTTGGTAATGGCGTACAGAGAATAGACTAACCCAATATTTTACATGCCATTTATAATCTTGAATGCACAAGGTGTTGGGGGTTTTAAAACCAAAACAAAAACATTGCCATTTATCATAGTCTTGGCTTTCATATAAAAGAACTATCCTCAGCACAGGAGATACAACCTAATGCATGTTTTTCACATTCAGATTAATTTAAACTACTGACAATTCTGTTCATTGGCTTGCTTTTTGTTTAATAATTTATAAGAATAATACATATTCTGGAGTTATGCCTAAAAAGTAGTGGCTTTGTTCAGATACATTTTGGAGACCCTCACAAATTCCTTGTATAGGATCCCTCTCTACAAATACATATATATGAATATATTTTATATAACTATATACGAAACTATATTTATGTATTTAATTATATATTTATACATATACAAATGGAAGTCTCTGCATATATAATGTTTTGCTTGAATAATTTTCTTCAAATAGCTAGTTATGTATATTGTCCATGTTATATATTTCTCTGTCTTCGAGCTCTGTGATATTCCTTAGGACAAGCAGAATGAGGAAAAGTCTTATGACATCATTTTTTGGCAGCTGTTCTTCATATCACTTCTGAAAAATTGTTAAGTGATGATTATAGCAAGAACAAAAGTCCCTCCCCTTCCACTTTCATAGCTCTGGCTACTCCAGTGCTAAGAACTCAAGAGCATATTCTTTCACATAAAGGCTACTAATTAGTTTTAAATCCTGCAATTCAGTTAAAAAATGGAAGACTACAGACCTCATTTTGCTTACTTCATCTTCCCTGCACTAACTACTTGGAGCACTGTACTGAAAGGCAAAAGATTCTTCTTTGCCAAGTACACGGGATTTTGACTTCTGATAACTTTGCAGTTTAAAGAGATGGATAAGGTTTTGTATTTCAGAGCATTATAAACTGTCAAACTTATAGAAGACAGGAAAGAAACAGATTTTTATTTTTTTGTATCTTCTTGTTTTACCAAGCAATATCCGTTGCTAGGGAGGTACTCTATTCTTTTTTTGATGGACAGGTACTTTGAGCTTGCGTGGCTGTTGCTACTTCCCAAACGATTTTTGGTCCCGCATTCCATTTATGACACTGTTGAATTTAACCAGTGACATTTTTGAAAAATCAAATTGTGAACTGTAGCAATTAAACCAGATTCTTTCTTTTTTTCCAATGAAAGCTAATAATTTTTGGTACATCTTGTATACTCCTCACAATATAAAAAGTATTTCCAAATGGACTATGCAGAATTCTACTGCTTTTCTTAAAAATAAGTTTGGTTTCATAAGCACTGGGTTAGCACTTTGCTTTCCTAAAATACGGATGATGATTCAAGTAGCAAATTGCACACCACTGGTGGCCTTTCATCGGTTTTGTATTTCTGTTCCTTCAGGATTTTTGTGTGAATGCCATCCAATTCTGGAAATCTGTTACTCTTCTTTGTACCCATTTCTTCCAAAATCTTTTACACTGATATTTCTATTAGGGACAGTTCTTCAGCTCATCCTGTGAGGAATGTGTATGAACTTTGTTTGGGAAACTCTCTAACCTGTTTAGTGAACAGCACATAAAATAAATTTGATCTAGCTGTTTTCCTTATCCTCCTTGAATGCATCTTTTATGGTTGTAATCTATCAGCTATGTGAATTCTCTCACAGGTTTCCTTCTTCTGATGTATTTGAAAATTTTTATTATAAGTTTTCATGCCCCTAGAAAGTTCCTCCTTAATTTTTTTTTTTGTATTATTATTCTAGCTTATGTCATTGTACTTTTATATTTAAGTTGACATTTTATTCTCTTCTGTGCTTCTGTTTTACAAAACCTCCTTTTCAGGAAGGTTAACTTTTTGCTTCTAATACTTATTTTCTTTGCCATTTAGCCATGACAGTGCTTTTTTTGTGTGTGTGTTCCTCATACATTTTGTTTCTTTTCTTCTGATTAGTGGAATGTTTTTGAATTTAAGCATCTTATAAGACGACATTAACCAGTCTTTGTTTGGAAATGTTTTATACTGTGAGCAGCCCTTTGTATTTTTTTCTAACTTTCTTCATCCTGTATGTGTGGAATCCCCTTTTAAAGAAGGTGTACCCTCCACGAGGATGTCAGATTTCACTGCAGTACGACTGCCATTAGTCAAATATGAAATTGCTGAATATATTATTGACACTTCAGTCTTGTCTCCTGAACCAGAATGCTATTGATGTTGGTCCCTTGGGAATGCACTAACTACTCCAATAAATAGTTATCAAATGTGTTTTAAAGTGTAGATTATGCACCATGTTCTACCTGTTCACTTTGATTATGGAGGGATAACTGAAGATTTACACTGTTCTTGTTTTTCTTCACGATTTTTGTAATGTCTTTCATCATTTTCAGACCATAGTCCTCCTTTTAGAATCTGGTCCGTGTATTACACTGCTATTACATTCTTTCTAATTCATCCATGGATTTCAATCCATGAAGATTATGTGACATAATGTGACAGAGATGGCTTACTTGACTGTTTTTTTAAAACAAACGTCCCTCCCTTTCACAAGTACAATATACTCTCTCATTCCTAAATAATTGGAGTATACTAATAGACTGTATCAAGTTTCCAACTGGCATATTAAATACATATTAAATACATATTTATGTCTTACAAATAGATATTATTTATTTTAAATATGTATTATTCAAAACTGTGTATTTTCATCTTCCATAATTTTGTAAAAACATAATTACATAGAAGTACTATATAAAAAATACATTAATATAAAAAAATCAGTACAGATATTCTAGCTGCTTATTTTTATTTCCCCATTTAACTGGATTTTATACATTTAGCTTTTACTTCCACTCTTGCCTAAATTTTGTTTACTGCTGTTATATGCTTTATTCTAAGAATCCTACTAAGGAATGAATTATCTCAAAATATTTTTTTTTTCTTTCTTTATTGATGTTCAGATGTAAAACTTCTTTAAAAATAATAAAGTACCAGACAACAGATTTTTCTTCAGATTCCATATTTCTTGAGAACTTTCACTTTTTTTAAATCTAAATGATTTATCTTCCTGTGAACAGATTCTGTCTTTCTACCTGCCCGCCTGTATATCCCTGTGCTTAGAACAAAAGATATTTTGGAGAGCATTTTCTCTAGTGACTCTTGCAGAGCTGAAGTAGCCGCAGGGCCCTTCGCTCAGGGTTTGAGTTGCTACAGTGACTCCTTTCACAGAGGTATGAGTAGTTGCAGTGACTTTCATGTTGTTGTCAGATCTAGAGACCCTCTGAGGGTCCTGAATAGTGTTGGACAAGGTGGCTCGGTTGGCATAGATGAGGCCCCAGCACATTGCAATAATTTGTGTCTCTCTGGAATTGCCAGGGCGACAGCATACTTCCAAATATTCTGCTAGTTTTTCAGGATTCTGCACTTCTTCAGGGGTAAAGTTCCAAAACACTGGAGGTGCCCATTGTCCTAGGTATCTGCCCATGCTACTCCACATACCCCACCACTTGTAGCTATCCATCCTAGGGGCAAAACTCTAGATTATATTCTTGATGCGCTAGCTAACCTTCGGCAAAACTGAAACACTATTCGCAAGAAATACAAATAGAAGTATTTTAACTACCCAAGGCTGTTCAAGATAGCAAAAAGTTCCTCTAATGGGGGGCAGGAGAAACATCATGGAAGAGGGTAATGAAGGTGACATTTTGTACTTCTCCCATAAAATACTCTCATAACAAAAAGACTGCTGATCATCTCCAAGAGGTGGTACACCAGTATTGGTAATAGATTCAGTACTAAGCGCAAATACCAGATTATGGCCCAGGTCAGTTCTCTAATAACATATCTCGCAGACAAAACATTATTAGTCATTGCAGAGTACAGCAATTTGCAAAAGCCAAACCCAATCTTTGACATGTACATCAAAAATGAGAGCATGATGAATCAACATCGTGACCTGCAATTATTAATAAGTATAAATCCCTTAATAATCTTTGGTCAGATCTGCTGCTATCTCAACACTTCAAGCCCCACATTGGGTGCCAAAAAAGGACTGTCATGGTTTAACTGGGCAGCTGGCAATCAAGCACTACACAGCTTCTTGCTCACCCTTCCGCTTCCCCCCCAGTGGGAAGGAGAGGAGAAATGGACAAAAAGGAAAACTCGTGGATTGAGATAAGGACAGTTTAATATGACAACAAAGTCAATACTACTATTACTACTACTACTACTACTACTACTACTACTACTACTACTACTACTGATTATAACCATAATAATGTGCAAACTAAAGAATCTGCAGTACAGTTTTTCTCACCACCCTGTGAACAATTCACAGCCTGAAAAAAAGTTCAAACTCCCAGCCAAGAGCAGATTAGAAAAAAATTCCTGCAGAACTGAAAAGCCGAAAAACCTTCTCCCCCTGGCCAACCCCCTTAATAACCTGAGCATGATGTTTATGATATGGAATATTTCAACTGGCCAGCTTGGCTGTCTGTCTGGCTATGCTGTCTCCCAATTCCCGCACACTTGCTGATTAGCTGAACATGAGAAACTGGAAAAAGTCCTTCATTTATAGCAATAACAGAAAACATCAGTGTTATCCACATTCTTCTCATACTAAATCCAACACACAGCAGCTGCTGATAGCAAGAGTAACTCTATCCCATCCAAAACCAGGACACTAGTTGTTAGAGGTAAAAGGTTTTGGAGCAGGCTGTGTAAGAACCAGACCAGAGGACCTTGAACTTTGGTAAGAGGAGGTGGAAACTGGCAGACCAAGAGTCCCATTTTGTTGATTTTCAGCTGATGGGGTAAAGGTAGACCTGTAACCTGTTTAATGAGCCTAATTTTGTGGTATATTGTAATTTAAATACATCTGTATGAAGTTCTAGTTCTAACCATTTCAGTCCTGTGTCTTCCTCTACTTCCAGTCCAAGCTGGAAACATATTCCTTTGCATTTAATGGCTCATAAATTTCAGCTATTCCTGACAGATACAAATACAAGTTTTTATGCAACATATTTAGGTCTTTAAGTGTTTGTAGAATAAGAATATATTTGAAAGCTCTGCAATCTGATTCTTATTTGGGTTTGTTAAGTTTTAGCTACACAAATGAAGTGTGAAGGAGCCATAAGTCAGAAGACTTTATGAATTATTGGTTTCTGGACTTAGCATTACCCAGGAGTTGGAGTTTTTGCATCTCTTAATGAAGCTATTTAGGGTGACCAGTTAATGTACCAATGAGAGCAGCCAGGCCTGTTCAACCAAGTGTTAGATATTTTTACTTACTTAGAGAAGTTATGATTTCTTAGGCTTAGTTTGTACAGGAGGGAACACCACGCAGATTCTGGTTGTCAGAATCAGGACCAGAATGAATGGGTTTCACACTACTTCAGCTTTTATGAAGTGTTTACATTTATGCAAACTGTGTATATATTCCACACCACTAATTACCGAGAGGTGTATTTTGGATGTACTTTGCATGTGTTTATGTGACTGCAAAGCCTCATGTACGTACCTAACTCATAAACAGAGGGCAACACATGGAAAGAATTGAAATTATTCTGGAAAACAAATAGCTCTCAAAGAATTTTAGCAATTTTTAAAAAATATTTTCTGATGAAATTGCATGTGTTAAATGGTTATGGAGGCTTTTTGCAACAGCAAATCCAGCTTACGCATCAGCTGTCCATCCCGTTTTTTTCAGTTACTACTGTCCTTTGCTCCTCCTGTGCTTCCTGCCCAGTTGTATCAGTTGTTGAATTTCCTGCTCTGATCCCTCTTATGAACCCCACAAGCCTTTGTTCAGATACAGCTGAGAGAAGTACGTAGGGGAAGTAGTGACGGGCCAGGGCTAGTGTAGTCGGAAGGCAAAAATTACTCAAGCTAAGAATGGGGTTATGGAATGAAATGGGAACAAAATTCAATTCCTAATTAAAATAGCACACTTGATAAATTATGCAGCTCATTTGGTGCCTCTTTCTGATGCGTGTACCTGATGCAAGTGTGTTATGCGTTACAGCTGTCCTGGTCTGTAATGTCAGGAAGCAGTTCTTTTCAGGAAGTGTGACATATGGTACTTCTCTGATGAGCAACATAGAGCGGCATGTTCACCGGTTATCTCAGGTATATCCAAAGGAATTAAGCTGTGCTTCAGAAATGAAACTCTGGAGAAAGTATGAAGTAAATAAATTCTCTCTGAATGTGTTTGACCACATTCCTTTTCTGTATAGTTCCATAGATATGTAAAAGCTCTTTTCGCTTTTGCCCTGAAATCTAGTTAAATACCAAATGATGTATGCATGCATCCTATTACCATGTGGTATCATTTAACAAAGACGACAACTTAGGTCTATGAGCTAGCTTTCAGAATCACTAAAACAGAATCAGTTCTGTTTTAACCAAAACCAGGAGAGTGTTTTTCCAAAACTTGTTCACAGTTTGTATTTGTACATGTCCAGATACATTGCTGTGTAAATCTAATAAACTGCTGACATTTCTTTTTTAAGAATATTTACCATGCCAGCTGTGCTTGAAGTTCAGTTTCAAGTTCCTCAACTAAATCCCTGATCTGAAGTCACTTTCTGCTAAGAAGAAAGTCTGTAGCTGATTTCTGTTGAGTGCCTAGTATGGCGTTTGCATCTAAATGACATTTTTAAATACAGGAATTTAGAAATATTCTTCACTGGAGAAATAAAGGCAACTCAAGAGACTCCAATGCAGAAAAGCGTGGAGACATTAAGAGATTTGAGAGCACAGTCATAGCAGAGGTGGAATATTCCAAGCAGAAAACTCCTTGTGTAAAATCTTTATTTTGTGGGCACAGAATACAAGCTTTCTCTCTGAAATCTCAAATTATAGATGAGTTTTGCAAATAGCTTTGAAGTGTTGAAAACTGATGATATAAACAGAAACAACAGGAGTATGAAAATATCAAGGTACTAATAGATACAGCAGAAGATGCCTACAGGCAAGGTTGTTGTACCTTGTGTAGTAACTATGAGTTAATTCAGCAGTTCCCTGGGAGTTCATATGCATAATTGCAACTTTTGACTGTATCTTCATTAGAACAATAGAGGCAACCTCTAACTCAAACAGCTTCGGCTCATACTATCTGAAGCGGGTTCATCTAGTCTTTATTCTGAGCACAACCGTGCTGTTCAATATATTTATCAATGACATGGACAGCGACATCGAGTGTACCCTCAGCAAGTTTGCAGATACACCAGAAGGACGGGATGCCATCCAGAGGGACCTGGAAAAGCTGGAGAGGTGGGCCTGTGTGAACCTCATGAGATTCAACAAGGCCAAGTGCAAGGTCCTACACCTGGGTTGGGGTAATCCTCGCTATCAATACAGGCTCGGGGATGAAAGGATCGAGAGCAGCCCTGCTGAGAGGGACTTGGGGGTACTGATAGACGAAAGGCTGTACATGAGCCGGCAACGTGCGCTGGCAGCCCAGAGGGCCAACCATGTCCTGGGCTGCATCAAGAGAAGCGTGGCCAGCAGGACGAGAGAGATGATTCTGCCCCTCTACTCTGCTCTGGTGAGACCTCACCTGGAGTACTGTGCTCAGCTCTGGAGCCCTCAGCACAAGAAGGACATGGAACTGTTGGAGCGGGTCCAAAGGAGGGCTACAAAAATGATCCGAGGGCTGGAGCACCTCTCCTATGAGGACAGGCTGAGAGAGTTGGGCTTGTTCAGCCTGGAGAAGAGAAGGCTGCGGGGAGACCTGATTGCAGCCTTTCAGTACTTAAAAGGAGCCTATAGGAAAGATGAGGACAATCTTTTTAGTAGAGACAGCAGTGACAGGATGAGGGGTAATGGTTTTAAACTAAAACAGGATAGGTTTAGGCTGGATATAAGGAACAAATTCTTTACAATGAGGGTGGTGAAACACTGGAACGGGTTGCCCAGAGAGGTAGCGGAGCCCCCATCCCTGGAAACATTCCAGACCAGGTTGGACAGGGCTCTGAGAAACCTGATCTAGTTAGCGATGTCCCTGCTCGCTGTGGGGGGGTTGGACTAGATGACCTCTAGGGGTCCCTTCCAACCCAAAACTTTCTATGATTCTATGATTCCATGTGGCTTACACATACAGCAGGACTACGAATCATAGAATCATAGAATGGTTTGAGTTGGAAGCAACATTTAAATATCGTCTAGTCCAACTCCTCTTCCATGGGCAGGGACATCTTTCACTAGACCAGGTTGCTCAAAGCCCTGTCTTACCTGACCTTGAACACTTCCAATGGTGGGGTATCCACAACTTCTCTGGGCAACCTGTTCTTGTGTTTCACCAACAAGAAGAAAATCTTTCTTATATCCAATCAAAATCTAACTTCTTTCTATTTAAAATCATTATATCTTGTCACATCACTACAGGCCCAGGTAAAAAGTCTTTCTCCATCTTTCTTCTAAGAACTCTTAGGTTGGAAGGCCACGGTAAGTTCTCCCTGGAGCCTTCTCTTCTCCAGACTGAACAACCTCAACTCTCTCAACTTTTCTTCAGAGAAGAGTTGTTTCAATCTTCTGGTCATTTTCATGGCCCTCCTCTGGTCCCATTCTAACAGGTCCGTGTCTCTCGTGTACTGAGAGCCCCAGAACTGGACACAGGACTCCAGATGGGGTCTCACCAGAGCAGAGCAGAAGGGGCAGAATTCCCTCCCTCGACCTGCTGCCTATGTTTCTCTTGATGCAGCCTAGGGTACAAATGGCTTTCCGGGCTGTAAGCGCACATTGTTGGTTTATCCCCAGTACCCTTAAGTCCCTCTCAGTAGGGCTGCTCTCAGTCCATTCTTCCCCTAGTCTGTACTGATATTGGGGATTGCACCGGCCCAGGTGCAGGACCTTGCACTTGGCCTTGCTGAACTTCATGAGGTTCACGTGCCCACTCTTGCAGCCTGTCAACGTCCTTCTGGATGGCAGCCCATCCCTCTAGCAAATCAACTGCATCACTCATCTTGGTGGTGCACCAAGTGCTTAAGGTACACTCATTCCTACTGTCTGTCATTAATAAGGATATTGAAAAGTACCATACCAGTCCCAGTCCTCTGAGGGAGACTGCTTGTTACTGTTACCGATCTCCATTTGGACACAGAACAATTGACTGCAACTGTTTGCATGTGGCCATCCAGCCTGTTCCTTATTCATCAAATAATCTCTCCATGAAACCCATATCTCTCTTATTTAGCAAGAAGGATCTTGTGTGGGATCTTGTCAAAGGCCTTGCAGAAGTCAAGATAGAAGTCATGAGTTGCTCGTCCGTTATCCACCAACACAGTCACTCCATCACAGAGGTCACCAGATTATTCAGGGAATTATGGACTTTATGAAGTCCATAAAGCTTTTAATTTTATTTTCAGACAATGTAAAGATGGGAAGCAGAAATAATCCCATTTTGGGGGGAAAACAAAATAGAGCAAAACAAGACAAGGCTAAGCCTGTATCAGGGTTACACAGGAAGAATATTCTTTCTGAGCCTTCACATGAAAACTGATGAGCCTTCAGCATACCACATGGGCATCAGATAATCTGATCATCACGTTTCCAGTTCATCCGTGTGACGAATTTCACTTAATTACATTACATGTTAAACAGCAGGCATTCCCAACTCAGAATAATGTTTTTAATGATGCAGTTCTGCCTTGTTCATGTTATTCTAAGGCAGAGCCACCAGGTGTTTGAGGCCCAGGAAGCTCTGATAGTTACAGTAGCTACAGGGCTTACTTTCAAGTCTTGTAGTATGTACATATGCCGGGGCTGCTGGAGGTATTGGCTTTTCATCATTATGACTCAGGCTTACCAGGAGGTGAGTTTTTTTTTTATTCTGGATAACTTCTGAACTTAAAAGACTTAGCAGTGGTGATAACAAGTCAGGAGCAGCTCTCCAATTACTTTGCACAATACTGTGGAATAACTTGAACGCTTTGCCACAAGAACCTAGCTCAATTGCCTGAAATATGTTCTTGGAAATGTTTCTTCTTTTGCCATCTATTTAATAAACCCTACATTGTGCATCTTAAGGTAAAGTCTTGTATCTGCCACAAAAATCACATGAAAATAACATGTTTGTTTCTGTTCCTGCAGCACTTGTGTGATATACCAAAAAAAACAAGAGCAGTGAACATATGAGAGGTAAACCTTTTAGGACTACAGTTGGCACAAATACCTCTTGTTGTGTGTTCCCAAACTTGTTATGTTAGCGGATAACCAACTCTTCCTGAAAGAAACAAAACAGTTTGTCTCCAAAGAAGGAGAATTTCGAAGCAAGTTCTTGAAGTCTGTTACAAAGTATGTACTGATTGCAAATTCAGTAGGTAAGTTTTACTTATTTAAGGTATAAGTCTTGTATGCATTAAAGAAAGACTCATCATCTGTGCTGCATAAATCACTGCCTTGACTACGTCCTGGATTAATCAGACCTTAGTCTATTTGCTTGTCTGGACCTTGTGTGGGGAGAACAGCCTTTGCTGTGCTGAGGAGAGGAAGATTCAGTTTCAGGTAAGAAGAGATTTCCCACAACACAGCTTTTGTTTATGGTTACGAAAATAGATTACTGGCTTCATTTGATACACTTTTTCATGTGGCTTAAAAAGCTCGGTTCTTATGCAGGAGATGGACTGAATATATGACCGGAAAGAGATCACGGTCTGTTTTTCAGCTCTCCTACCTTTGAAAGTCTTTTATGGCCTTATGCCTAGTGAGAGGGAAGACAACCCACTTCCTTTATAACCTGAATAGAACAGGGGTGAAACATGATTCTTCTGCAGCCTTTGAAAGTGTAGCCTTCATGCATACTCAGCTCCCATCAAGCTAATAGATGTATTTTTTTGGAGGACTTTGTGTAATTGCAGTGATGATGGCCCTCTGTGCAGACTGCTTTGCAATTGAAAGCTCTATGGAGCATATGACATCTGCTGACCAAATGGTGCCATTTGCTTACTTTTAATTCTGCGAAAACAGTTTTCTACAAGGGCAAATTCAAAATACAGAAGTTACTAATAAATACTGTTTTTCCTGCCTCCTTCTCCTGCTTTGTGCAATATCAGATGCACTGAATTGCAAGTAGACATTGAGAAATAGTTCCCCATATCTTCCATGCACTTCCCTATCAGTCATCCTACATCCAATCCTCTCCCAACAATGCATCCTGTAATCCAACACCCTTTGCTCCTGCCATGTAGCTTCTGCAATGTCCCTCCCAAGATTTTGCAATCCATGTGTTGTCTAATCCCCTGGATCAGAGCAGGGTTGCCTTTGAACACACTGAGAACAGCCAGTGGTGAGAGTCATCTCTACTGGGGCATGTTCCCTGGCACAAGCTATAGAAGTGGCGATTATCTTGGCAGCTTCAGTCCCATTGACAGCTACAGAAGAGGACAGGAAGGGCTTTAGCTACTACTGACCCTACGTTCAGCACCGAAGACACAGCAGGTGATCAGATTAACCAGTGAGGAAGCACCAAAGAAGCCCCAGAAATGCCACCCTTGCAACTGTTTCTTTTACTCTGCAGTATCTTAATTTGTGCATTTTAAGTTCTTTGAAAAAGATAGATGGAGTGGAAAACTTTTTTTTTTTTTTTTTTTTTAAGCTAAGAAGATGTTTCTACCTTTCTGGAGCACATTATTTATGAAATCAAAAGTTTCCCCACAATTCATAAACCACCCAGGCACAGAAACAATGATAGCAATTCACAATTCAAGGTCTTTTCTAAAAGCTTCTGTGGGTAAGCTGTTCTCAAATCTTTATAGACACTAACCCCACACTAATATAGATAACTCACAGCTGAATATTCATCTGCCATCTCACAGTTCTGTGTCCCAGGTGTAACATTTAATGCAATTCACAAAACAATACTGCAAAGATGTAAAAAACTGTCAAAAAGGCAGAGTGCAGAACAGAAATGGCAATGTTCTAGGCTAGAACATTCATAATTTCAAGATAATATTTTATATTCTGGAGGCTGAATGAATTTTTACCTTGTTCACACTCTTAAAAGGTCAGTGCACATAAAAAATATTGCTGTGTTTTTTGGATGTGAAAAAAAAATCTGCTCTTTTTCAAAATGGTTAAAAGGCAGGAGGATAGAAACATAGATGTACTTTGGAAGTTTTCTTTGCAAGTTACACTTCAGGTTGATGAATATCTTTTTTTCACAGAGAAGTGGTATAAAAGTGAGTGAGCACCTAATTCCCTCTTCTTCTCAAGCAAATCTAAATAATAATGATTTCTGATTAAAATTAGTCTCTGATGAAATCTGACCTCTGAATAAATGAGTACATCACTTAATGATTTCTGCTGTTTAAAGGAAAAAAAAAACACAAAACAAACCCCACCCTCCGTATATATAATAATAATAATAATAATAATAATAATAATATGTACTATATACTGATTTCTTGCTGAATCCTGTCAACTTCATCCTCATCCTCCCCAGTGTCTTTATTTGCTAGCTCTCTGTGACAAAACTGCTCAGAATTATGTACCATGTTTTCAGCTATTGTGATAGCTCTGATGCTTTGGAGTATTTACTCTGAGAAAAAATTATCTTGAAATGATCTGATTACCTTAAAGCATCATGGTGGAGTTAATCTGATGAGTCATCTCATCCAAATGAAGACATCTAAAAAGGACTTGATAGGTTGCAATCTCAAAATATTTATTTTTCTCCTAAAACTACAAGGAGAAAAAAAAACAACCACCACCCCCCCACCCAAACAAATCCACAAACAAGCAAACAAAAAATAATTTCCCCCCCCCAAAAAAAAAAAATCCAAACAATCTTGAACTACCACAGGTTCTTGTGCTTTAAATACAGACTGTACCCTGGACTCAGTCCGACAAGACCTTGAATGGACATCACTGTAAACAGGCTTTATATGCCTTGATAGACTTACTAACCTCTGATTTTTCACTTTGACCCTCTTCCATAAGTTTCCACCCTATGGCAGGAATGACTGAGCAGGATGTCTTAGCCTATTCTTCCATAAACGGAAGTTGCATGAAAAAAACATTGCCTAGTACAAACATGCCCTTGCACATTGCTTTTGCAGTACAAGCTGGGACCTCTGCATGGTGTTGCACTGTGTTGGTTTGACTTGCCCGCTCACGTGGTACTGCTCTGGGAGTTGCTGCAGCAGGAATCTGCACTGCGTCACAGGGGAGATTTGTCTGGCCACAGGCTTTCTCTGCTCCTGCAAACAGAGTGAAGGGATACTAACATGTATTTTCATCCCTCTGGTGGTTGTTGTGGAACTAAAGAAATTTTGAACATAAAAAGCACTATCAAATATCCATTACTGATAATGATTGAAAAATAATAATAAAGTAGTATCACATTTAAGAAGAAGAAAATCCAGTAAATTAAATATTAATGATCTATATGCCACAGTTTAAACTACCTGTGGAATACTTCCATCACCTTGATTTTGACAATGTTCACAGTGCATTCTTCAAATTCGGTTTATCAGTAGTGCCTTTTGATACAGCTAGCAAATTAAAATACAGAAAATGCTCATGGTGCGTTAATTATGCTCATTGTTCTGCAGACTTCATCTCATTATTAGGAAGAGGAGAAGACAGTGAGTTACAGCTGTTCTGGCTTCTGATGATGATGATGGCGATGATGATGATTGACATTGCTACGTGCCTTCATAGACATGCTTGAAATCTGTGTTGAGGGCACTGGGTGTGTGTGATTCTTCAGAGTGAGAAAAAAATCGTCATGGGCTATATGTATGACTTTGTTAGAAATGCTGAAATTCAAACTGACTAGAGGTTTTCTGAGAGTTCATCATTTCTATGCAAATGCACCCACATTACATGTAATCCTAGACTGTACTTCTCCAAAAGCAGCTTTTCAAAGATGTGTAAAACCACTCTCAAAGGCAGGAAATTCTGAATGCTCTGAAACAGCATCTGTGACTCACCAAATATGCATGGATCCAGGCTTCTTCTCCCGCAATTAAATGTGCTCTTGCTAGATATGGATGAGAATCTTGGGAAATCTAGGAACTGGGCAGCCAAGGCTCCAACCACATTCAGCTATGCTCAGTTCTGGTGCACAGCCCAACTCCCTTCAGCAAATTATGAGCACATGTGTGCTAAGGCTTAACAAAATATTTCCTGGTTCAACATTAGATGAGAGTCACACCTCAAGTGGGCAAATCTGTTTTGTGAAATGGGATTACAGCAATGGATTATGCTGGTGTTTGGTAAATTTGTTTAGAAATGTGTTTATCACTGTGAAATGTTGATTAACTCATAGCAACTAGTAGGTCTACTTGACTTTGTTAGCACTGCCATTTTTCTGTTTGTAGTGCTACTCAGACAACTTACTTCCTCGAAGAATTAAAATTAAAAAAAGTCACTCGTGACTAGTAGAGAAAGTAAATGTCACCAAGAGGCAAGACTTGTCAATCACGGCTTTGTTTACAATAAATACTCCTGTTGACTGGACATGATTTCTCCTTTAAAAGCAGTGATTTGGTGAACTGAACAGGATTCCAGATCCAATAGGAATTGCAGGCATCCCTCTCAGTTACAGATGTAGAAAAGCTCACTTTCGGTGCCTCTTATCTGTACAGTGCAGCTTTCAGAGGCATTTGTGCCTTCTGGACCCAGAGATATAAAGTTTCATAAACAGCTTCACTGCTCCAAGGTAGACTAAGGAGATTAATTGCCTTTTAAAAAGGGAAGCTGACTGACTGTTTTTTTAGGGGAAAATTGATCTTTCCCCCCAAATTCAAAGAAAAATAAAGAAGCTCCATAACTATGTTAGTTATATTAATTCAAACACTGCTTCAAATATGACTATGAACTCTGCTATTCACGTACCTGGATATAGGGCAATTATTTTTGTCTCTTGCCTGTGTAAAGAGATCTGTTTTATGCTACAGAGAAGTTGTCTATATCCTAAAAGCTTATTTTGAGATATACAAGGCAGGAATATCACAGCAGGCTGGCAGTCTCCTGGCTTGATGTCCCAACAGAATCTAAGAGCACAGTAGTATGTACAAGGTGACAATAATCTCATTGACAACAAGAGAGAAAGAGCAAAGCAAATCAAAGTGTTTAGTCCAAGTGATCTGGCTTGTCCCTCGCCAGGCAGCAGGGCAGAGTTCAAAGCTTTATTCAAACCATTGCTTCTCAGTGAATTTCTGTCAGTTAGAATCTTCTGGGGTTAAGGGACCATGTTTCACTCTCAAAACACATTCATGCAGCAGATGCTGCTCTAATCACCACTTTGCAAAATCTACCTGACATTAATAGACCAAATCTCCTTGTTACCCTGTGCCAGTTTCCCACCTGGCAACCATTTATTAACAACTCTCTGTCCTGATCTGAGATCTCTGCTCACAAAACACATGGTGAAGGGCATCTGTAAATAACAATGTGTGACTGGTGATCTGAAAAATAATCATATTGCCTGGTGAAAATAGATTATCAGAAATAATACAGATTATTTCAGAGAAATATGATTCTTAATAATATTTATAATTTGACCACTTCATGCACATACAAAATACATCAAAGTCATAACTAGAAGAAGCAGACAATGCCCCCCATATATACAAAGAAACATTTTAAATAACATTGTCTGTGTATGAGCATATTTATGCGTATCCTTCCAAAACACATTGTCAGTCTTTCTCTTCTTCTTTAGGTGTCACAGCACTCTTTGAACAAGACCTTGTAGTTCTGAATTCTCACAGGCATTGCAACCCTGAAAGCAGCAAGCTGTGAGACAGAAATTTGAATTTTAAGAGGTAAATAAAAATTTAATGCAATTCTCCACATGTAACCACTAAAGGGATAGGGAGCTAAAAATACACACTCTCACACAAAATGAGGAATCCTGATTTGTATATCACATGATTTCCACCTGAAATCTCAGAGAATGAGACACAAAGTTATTCTTCTTCCATCAGGCCGAGATGCTGTTATTCTTTTCTAATAATCCATTAAAGGTACATTTGGCACTAATTATTAGCAAATGAATCAGAAAAAGTGAAATGTAATTCCCATTACCATTAAAAAGAAGTGGACTCCTTAATTCATCAGAAAAGTAATTCGGTGGTGTTGTAACAGTTTTCCACCAAGGACGCCAGCAAGGATTGTATAGGGGATTAAGTATAAATCCGGGATGCTTGTTCTGTACGTGTTCTCTCTGCCACAGCCTTCAGTGCTAGCTTTCCCAATAACTCTAAACAAACACAGGATCCTAACTGCAAAAAAGTTCCATTAAACCTTCATGGAAAAGTGAATTTATCCAGTCTCCTGTATCAGATCAAAGTTTGCAGCTGCGTGAATTCATGCAAGGCTGCTCACAGAGTCCGGTCTCATCCCTTAGACAGACATTCTAATGAAGTGTAAACCCTCATATGAATTATTTTCCTTAACACAGCTGGCTAATGGAAAGATTTATCTTCTGTTATACTGACATTAAGTGAAACCCTGTTTTCCTCATACTCCAGTTGCTGAGTGTGCCCGCGGGCTCCTTTCAAACACTGGGATAGTCTCTGTTCCCAGAGGAGGACAGCGAGGTTCACTTGTCCTGCCAGCAACTGTGAGCTCCTCTTATACACAGCCTGTTTGGAAAATACTATGTTAGCATTGATTGCTGCATTTGTTAACACCTCAAACCTAGAAAACATCTCTTTTATCTAGGCTGTTAATTCCCACTAAGTCTAAATTCTGTTTCCTGATTAGAAGTTAAAGCTCAACACGAATCTCCTGGTGACTGCTGAACCCCTTGTATATTTTCTTGGTGGCATCAAAATCTGTATCAGCTTGGATATTTCCTCTATTAGCACCATGTTCTCATTTGAGGAGTTAACTGATTTGTGACTCATTTGTGTTTATATCTTCCCTAACTATTCTAATAATTTCTAATAAAAAAAAATCCAATTAATATTGTAAGATCAGATTTCTCAATTAGTGGAAAGCTGCATTCTGCATCTGGTTTCATGTGCTTAAAGATATTTCTTCTCTTTTTTTAAGTAAGTCTTGAAAGAAGTAGATTGTAAGTGACTTTTAGTTCTTTGATCTCCTCTCCTGGTATCATTCACAAGAGCAGCAAAGCAGCCCTTTTGACCAGAGATACCAGGCAAAGATTGACCTGGAGCAGACCCTGAAACTATAGAAACACAGCTGCATAATGCTGTTCTTGTTTTTAATCTACATCCTAACTTTTTATGACTGCATTTTATCTCAAAAGCACGTTAACAACATAAAACATGACTTAGTTTAAATGCTGTCTTTCCAGTATAAATGACTTCCAATACTGCCCTCTAAATCTGTGGATTTAGCACATGGAGACTAGAAGTACGTGCTGAAAACAAATCAGCCGTGGATCTGGGTAATACTTCTTCTTTATGCACATTTCTTCAGAAAATAGATGGTAGTAGTGGATTTTGCTTGTTTTGCCACAAGAAGGCACTCCCTTAATTCATGTCGTTCCTAAGGCAATGTCGATTACTGAAGAGAACATAGACTCGTCTTCTCTCTAAACCATTGTTCCAATTTTTTATGCAAATAAGTTGAAGAATTTCATTCTGTTTGTGTTCTCAGCATGCATTTGACTTACATCAAGGTACTAGGCAATATTATTTAGCTGTGAGAGCACACTGCTCTTCATAAATGACTGATAAGACAAAAAACAGTGGGAAATAAATAAGATTTCCCTTCATTATCTTTAGAAATAGCAGTACACAGTATTAACACAACTCGTTGTTCTTAGTGATAAACTCAGGCAGGTCACAATCAAAAGGAAAGATCTTAAGACGTGCCACTTTCAGAACCATAATAAATTTGTGAAACAAAGAAAAGATGTGTTATGTTTTTCATCCACTTGTGAATGCTTAGCTATCCGAATTTGTTAAATATGCCATCATGTGCAACAACATACAGCGCAAGCATGGTCCACACAGGAAACTGAGTCAAGCACTCGAAGTCTGAAGATTGTCACGTCCTCCCTAATGCAAAACTCTGATTGCATTGACTTACTTAGAATCAGATAGTTAAGAAGATTTTGTTTAAAATGCTTCAAAACAGTCATCATGAGTGTATGGTATAACTTACCATAGCTTTTTTGTTTTCAGTCTCAATATTTTATATATGTAAACCTGTGTCATTTACCAAAACCAGGACTGCTTTCTCCCTCTTACTTAAGTCCAAATAAAATTTCACCCAGAAATAGTGGATCGCTGTTGTCCATCAAGAGTCAGCTATGTTCCTGGGCAACCGGTAATGCTCTGGCCTGATCCTTGCCTTCTTCTCCTGAGAGATGGCGTATTTCCACTTGGATGGAGACATTTTAAGCTTTTTTCTCTTCTTATCTGTACACCACACTTTCTCACAATATTCTTCCACCCTCTGGAAGTTGCTGTAACCTATTAGTTGAAGAAATTCCTTGTACCATGGCTTTGATGCCTGAGGTATACTGCTTTGCATTGGGCATGGCATTTTGTGAGGTGTCTCCTCCTCATAGTCTTTGTTGAACATTTCATCTACACGTTCTTCCTCGACTATTTCCAGGGTGATTTTCCTGACAGTGTGAACAATGCTGTGTTCCACTGTCTGACAAAAATAGGTCCCTGCATCCAGCCGATGAAGCTTCAGGAATAAGAGGCCAAGGTCCATTTTGATTATTCTGTCATCTGTCTTCACCTGAAAAGCAAACAGGTGCAGTTATAGAACACAGGCCTTTACTATTACGTTAAATCAGTGCAATTATTTCTGAAATATTCTTTCGTGAACATAACATTAAATTTTGAGAGGAAGATTAGAGATCCGTTATCGTTAATTCTCTGTTTATAAGTAATAAAAATGTTTACTTGAAATAAACAAGAGGCTGAGCTGTGAAAGGAAAGTGGCCTAGAGAATCTGGCAAGCATGGTGGAACAGACAGTAGACCAGATAGTTTCCTGTTTTCTCAGCATGGGTTAGTCACTTGTGGCTAAATCACAGAGGGAAATAAGGTCAAAACATGTAAATAAACTACGGGGTGGAAAACAAATGGGCATTTGCCAGCAGACCTGCAATAACTGGCCCTGGGAATGCTCTTACACATTGACAAATGTTTTTGAGGGAACACTCACAGATATATGTATATCTAACTGTAGGGCCATTGTGATCTGAAAGCCTTAGTTCTGAGTTTGGTGCCTGAGTTCCCCTTACATCTCCTGAGAGCTAGGTTCTTCAGTATGAGGCATTTGCAGATGCTAACAAGCAGGGAGCACAGACCTGTCTAATCCATCCAGGAGAAGTGCCCAGGAGAATGTAATCCCCATCTTTGTAGCTAACAGTAAAATGTTGAATATGAAGCAGAAGAGAAGTACTGGTTGCAGAATATATGAAGACCAGCCCTGCTGAGAAGGACTTGGGGGTGCTGGTGGATGAAAACCTGGAGATGAGCCGACAATGTGTGCTCACAACCCAGAAGGCCAACTGTAGCCTGGGCTGCATCAAGAGAAGTGTGGCCAAAGGCTTGAGGGAGGTGATTCTGTCCCTCTGCTCTGCTCTGGTGAGACCTCATCTGGAGTCCTGCATCCAGCTCTGGAGCTCTCAGCTGTGGAAAGACATGGACCTGGTGGAGCAGGTCCAGAAAAGCCCACAGAAATGGTCAGGGGGCTGGAGCACCCGTCCTATGAGGAAAGGCTGAAAGAGCTGGAGTTTTTCAGCCTGGAGAAGAGAAGGCTCCAGGGACACCTTATTGTGACCTTTCAGGACTTAAAGGGGACTTATAAAAAAGACAGAGACTTTTTACCAGACCCTGTAGTGGTAGGACAAAGAGTAATGATTTTAATCTGAAAGAATGTAGATGTAGATTGGACATAAAGAAGAATATTTTTACGATGAAGGTGCTGAGACCCCACATCAGGTTGCCCAAAAAGGCAGTAAATGCCCCACTCCTGGCAACATTCAAGGCCAGGCTGAAGAGGGCTTAGAGCAACCTGGTCTAGTGAAAGATGTCCCTGCCCATGACCAAATGAAGCTATCTAGCTTAGCGTAATCTGATACCACTGCAACACTAGCTAGTTTGATTCCAAAGGTAGCCTACATTGACTGGCCGCTGCATAGATCTCTATCATAAATGTCCACATTTAGTATCAGATGAGTCCTACTCCAGAGATCTGCAGATATCTATGGCTAAGCTAGGGTTTCACATTTACAGTAGAGCCTAGCTGCTAGGTAGAAGGCAATCATCCTTATCCTTTTGTGGTCTGAGGCTTTTCTCCCTATGTCCTTCCACATACTAAGTGGGGACAGTTATGCAACTGTGTATCAGAGAGGTATTGAGGAATAAATACAATAACTTATGAAGCACTTTCATAATAAGGAAATAGATGTGAAAGAGGCAGAGAATCAACCAACCGCCATTTTCAGAAAGTTTTGTAGTAGAATGGCTGAGGCAGCAAGTATGAATAGATGTGAAGCTAGACTAACATCTGGAGTAATATGTACACAATTCACCTCTGCAATAACACACCTAGAGAAGTGGTGGATTCTCTTTTGTTTTGAGAACTTAATTCAAGCTTCACTACATTTCTAACATCTGCGTTCAAGATGCTGAACGCAAACACCATATGAAACTCTCAGGTCTATTAATTCAAGAGAGCAGATGAACATAATTATTTTCCCTTACATCCACATACATTTCAGCAACAGATGACAAGCCTTTCAGTGAAGATATAATGTTCCTAACCATGAGTTCTCTTAGTTAAAGGATTAGGCTATAAAAATATTTACCTCTTCCTTCTTAGTTTCATGTGCTCGCTGGACAAACCAGATTACTTTTGCTTGTAAGGTCCGAGGGGTGCACTCCAGAAGGGTGCTGTTGTACTCTATTCCATAAACAAATCGTTCCTCAGTCTTCTCCAGGACTTCGCCTGGAAGGAAAATAAATGTTTTAAAAAAATGTGTTAGTGCCAATTATAATCAGTGTATTTACTTTGAAGAGTGAGATAGTTCAGATCCGATCAGATAGTGACTGAAAAGTAGTGCCTGGTGAAGGCCTGACCCACTAAGTGAATTTTCCCATCATCTCAGACTCTCACAGTATCTGACCAGAAGTTAAATGTATCAGATTTTGCCAGGATTCAGTTAAGATTACTCACAGATAAACAGATCTCAGCCTTTCACACTTCTAATTGTTTGTGCCTAGTTCTTATGAATAGTTAATTTATTTCATTTTCAGTCAGTGAAACAGGAGGATTCAATACATGCTTAAATATAATAAATAATGATATATTTTTAGGGATAAGAATGAGAACACATAGCCTTTAGCAGAGTGAAACTCTTAAAAACTATAAATACCCTAACCAATATTATGCATCTCCATGTCATACATATGTAAAATGAATATACAATTTCACCCCAAGGGTGATAATAAAAACAAGGTGAATGAAATTAATCAAAACTCAATTCTGCTTTTCCATCCAACAAAACTTCTGGAGGAAGGTAAGCTAGATGTTACACTGGAGGAGAACAATTGCCTCATTAACTAAATCATCCTACTCTACAGTAGTGAGAAATATTCTTGATACCAATCAGTTTTATACCCTAGAAATACCGTGGTTTATATCATTGTGATTTATCTGTTGTATTGCAAATTTACTCTATAATTAATATTTCATATTGGAATATAATTTTCCAAAATCTACTATACACTCCAATAGACTCAAATTTTAATGAAGATTTCTCTGGTTAAATATCTAATGCTTAATATCTAAAATATATTTTCTTTGTCTATCTACATTAAAGAACCTTTTATATTACATTTTTAATTCTATAAGTGCATTGGGTGTTATCCTGCAAAATACTGAAGTTGTTCAGGCAACTGTTTGCTGTCTGTTTTGCCATTCCAAATATCAATGTTTGAAATCATCACTTTCCAAGGTTTAGACAACAGCATTAGACACAGTAATGTATCATTTTTTAGGACAAATCTTGATAATGATCATAAATACACATTTGTATTCTGACATGTCATTGCCCATGTCCGCGCTGGGGAGCTCCTTCAATTCCCACTTCTGGCTGAGTGTCCTGGCAGTATTTCATATGTATTTCAGGATGCAGCCCTGTTGCTTCCTATCCCTGTCCCATTTTCCCACCTGCATTTCTGCTGGAAACCCTTGAGATGCATTAGCCACATCCCTGATATAAATGACAGGGCTGCAGTACTACAGGAGGACTATGGGATGCACGTGACCTGTGGTCAAAACAAAGTCATTTTTAGATCTGAATGACATAAGTTCATCCCCATGACTCTTATAACTTATTATAGGAATATGCCAGTAAAAAACCTCAGGTGAAAGCGTGGTCTGGCTCATACTCTTGGCAAAATCTGTGCTCTCTGCTCGAGGCATTTACTAGCAATTTATAAATGTGAGTAGATTACCAATGAACTGTTGGCCAAAGCACTGCTGCGCTGCATTTCCGTGTCGAACATCTTGTCTGCGGAAACGTCTGGAAAGGAAAAAATGGAATTGTTTGAGATAACATATTTAGATTGTTGAGTTTATGCTGAAGTGGCATTCATTAAATACATAAGGAGCTATATCTTGATTCCTAAAAATTTAGCATTGTTGTGAGAAGTACTCCTTTATGCATTGGTATTCTCTCCCACTCAACCTATTGGGAATCACATGTTTGAAAAAAAGAAACAGACTTGTCTGGGGAAGAGGCACAACTACATGTCCATTTTCTACATAACTACACTGATGTTACAGACAGCAAAACTAGATCCTGTGAACCACCTAGGCAGCACTCAGTGCTAGGAAGAATCAAAGGGACCTTCAGCCTGTCATTGGGTTCTATCTCTCTGGAAGCCAAGGAAATTTTCCTTTTTTAGGTTAGAACAGTTTGCCACGTATGTGAATAGTAGTTTTCATGTTATACTTTGCTTTCTTGTTCTTTTTTTCCACTTGGGAATCTCAAAGTGCAGAGCAAATACTTTATTTTATTACATCTGTGTAGCAGATAGTTATTAAGATCATTTTTCTTCATAGGGAAATAAACACATTCATGACTTCCCTATGCTTAGAAATTGAGCTGGTGGCAGAGCTGTGGTGAGAACCTGGCAGCCCTGGCTGCAACCTGGAAATAATGCAATTGCTTTTAAGAGAAAAATTGTTGTGAGTTTTGGGCTTTGGGGATTTTGTAGACAGTTACAGAAAAACAATGAAAACTGTAGTTGTACAGTGCATTCCCAGAGGAACTGTGCTTTTACATGATAATTTTTTTCTCTGAGTGTCCTGATAAATAAAATTAAGATTGCTTACTATGGAAACGAAAAAGCCTGTTGGAATGCCATATCTTGCCAGATGTAGTATTTCCAGCAACCTGATGTCTAGTTATACTAAGGATACCTTTCCTATATTTGCATAACGAACAATTCTATACACTATTATCAAAGTCATACATAACAAATTAACAAAAATATGCAATGCAGCAAATTTTACACAGCAGGTATGTGTACAGTATAAATCATATATGACAGAAAAAAGCAAAGACAAGCAGTTTTGTTATTCTTTGAATTATTACTTCAATAATGCTTTTCTCCAACATGATGGGAACACAAAAGGCAGAATCTTTGACACAAACTGAATTTACAAAAAACTGTGTAGATTTATACTAAAGATCTTGCCTGTGGATGTTACCCATCATATTTCTAAACTGGCAGTAGACAGTGATTGTTTTCCGAGTTCTGCCACCTGTATGGACTTCTGATCCAGTGGGGCTGGTGTACCAGCTTTCAACTTTACTGATACTCTGAGTAGCAGAGCCAATGTTTTGCCATTGTTTTTGCAGGAGAATCTGCAAATTCAGTGAGGAGTGTGTTGAGCTTCTTAGATCGAAGAGCCAAAAACACATACGTGTTATTAAATGGAAACTGAGATTCTGAGATAGCAACAGGGCTTTATCATGCCCTGGGAGTTCTCATTGTAATGCACGGATGCTGTAGCTTTGCTTACTGATAACTCTGCAGAGTGTCAGTGCTGAATAATGCTGCCACCAGCTTTGCATGTGTGTGTATACAGATTATTCAGAAGGGACATTCTTTTGCAGAAACATACACAAATAATATAAATATTAGCCTTGAAAAAACAAACAAGAAAACCCCACTGCTGTCAGGCCCAGCAGCCCTATCTAGCAGGAGCAGGACCAGGACTGTTAGCAGGCATGTAGTATTTACTACTCAGTTCCCAAAGATCATTGTAGAGCTAAAAAAACCCTAGTCCTTAAGATAGGATATTTCACAGAATCACAGAGTGGTAGGGGTTGGAAGGGACCTCTGTGGGTCATCTAGTCCAACCCTCCTGCTGAAGCAGGGTCACCTACACCAGGCTGCACAATACCTTGTCCAGGCGGGTCTTGAATATCTCCAGAGAAGGAGACTCCACAACCTCCCTGGGCAGCCTGTGCCAGTGCTCCGTCACCCTCAGAGGGAAGAAGTTCTTCCTCATGTTCAGACAGAACTTCCTGTGCCTCAGTTTGTGCCCATTGCCCCTTGTCCTGTCACTGGGCACCACTGAAAAGAGCTTGGCCCCATCCTCCTGACACCCACACTTCAGATATTTGTAAGCATATATTAGGTCCCCTCTCAGCCTTCTCTTCTTCAGGCTGAACAAGCCCAGCTCCCTCAGCCTCTCCTCACAGGGGAGATGTTCCAGTCCCCTCACCATCCTTCTAGCCCTCCGCTGGACTCTCTCCAGTAGCTCTTCATCTTTCTTGAACTGGGGATCCCAGAACTGGACAGAGTACTCCAGTAGTTAGAGCCATTCACAAAAAAAGAAATGTTTGTTGTATGGAATTTTGCTGTTGTGAGTGTGAACACTGGGCAAGATACTTCTACCAGTGCCTTTGCTTGCTGCTTTTTTGAAGAAAAGGAAAAAATGAGGAGAGGTGCTGAAAGAGAGGGAGTTGCTGGGAGATAAACTGATTTCACAAATACTGACATAATCCTGGTATTTGTTATTTTTTCTTAATAAATATTTCATTCAGAATTCCATGAATAATAGAGTACCAGACAATCCTGACATAAACTACTATAACGAATAACTGTCAGTGACTAGCAAATATACTATTGAGTATATGGAAGTGTCTTTTGTAATCTATAACTTCACGAATTTAGGTTTCAGTCTGTGACTCTGTGCTTTCAGGAACTTAGTAAAAATGTTCAGCAAGAAAGCAATATATTTGTCATCATCATCATCACCATCATCCTCATGTTTCTTTATTATTTCCCAGGGATAGATGAGACGAAGTCACAATGGCTCAGGGAGAAAAGGCATCGATGTGGTTTACATAGTTATATCAATAGGCTGAGTTTGTGTTTGCTGAACCAAATGTTACAGCAGAGTGACGCTTGGGTTAGTACTGAGATTTAGCTGCGAGGGGAAGGCAGCCGCTTAACCGCCCCCCACCATCAGTGCAGCGCCGCCTCCCCCCTCCAGCCTGGGCACCCTGTCGCGGGCAGGCAACAAACAGGGCCAGGAGGCTTGGGGGGAGGAAACCCCTAGATTTGGGAAAAAACCCACCTGTTTGGAGCTCCCTTGCTAACCACAAGAGATGAAACGTGTATTTGTGTGTTTGCTGGTGGAGTGGGTGGTGGAGACAGAGGCCAGAGAGGGAGAGCAGGCAGGAGGGTGACTGTCAGCTTCTTAAAATTAGCTACTGAATCACAGGTTAACAGACCTACCCAAGCTGAATGACATTTTAAAATTACTTCGGCCCTTTTTCAGACAGGAAGTTGAGCTGGCACAGCAAAGAATCTCACTTGTAGAATTTAGTGCTTGTTTGCATAAAGATTAAACTCACTAAATCAGATTGCAGAGGTAACAGTGGTCTAAAGCATAGTTTTAAGTCCTGGACCTCTCTGCTTTCTCAAGCGTGCTTCATGGAAGTTGAATGCAATATAATTTCCTTCTGGCATCTTAAGTGTTTGCAGTATGCAGGAACCATACACCTGTAACTACCATGGCAATGTAGTATGCTGCACTACCGTACAAAGATGCGGCATTTTGGGCTCAATTTTTATTTGTCCCTAATCAAATTCCATATCTAATTCATTATCCAGGCTATGCATTTACAAGGAATTATAATACAGGCTTTCAAAATTGAATTAATTAGTACCAGCTGTCAAGCAGAGGCTTTTTTATATTTATGCTGCTGTTTTCTTTATATCCTGTACATGCCTGACTTTACAGTTTTTCTATTTCATGTTTGTCTAAACACTTGCCATACCTGGGAGACATTAGGGTCTAAAGCAGAGAGCATTTGTATCAAATGGGGAGGACACATTATACATCCCTGCTTCGGTTCAACTCTTTACTAGTAGAACTGGAATTAAAAAGAAAGCTCTTAGCAGTCCTCTTGCTGCACTAGCAGGGGTACTCTTACAAACCAAAAGCCCACCTAAATGCACTGCATGAGGGCCACATCTGAGCACACAGAGGTGGTATTAAAGCCAAATGCGCTATGTAAGGCACAGCTCCCTAAATCCTGATGACGCGAGGGCTGCCAGGAAAGGGGTGAACAAATGCTTTCCAATGCCCCTTGCACTCACATTATTTGTACTACCCTGTACAGCTTGAGCAGAAAACTGGAGTCCTGAAACAAGGCAAAATTAAGATGTGTATGCTCTGGGAAGTGGTGTTAATTGTGTCTGCAGCCCAAGGCAGCCATGGCAGGATTATCGCCTGCTCAGGGATGCTTGGTATCAGAAAACTCCATGTTCATTACTGAGACCTGCCTTTTACAGCAGTGCCCTCCACCCAGAACGCAGAAAGAGGCAACTTAAACCAGCTTCCATACACATGTCCTAAGTGGCTCTCCCTGTCTCTCCATGTACCACACAGTTAGTGTAAACTCATAAGTTTAAATTACTCTGAGTTTCAGCTATGAGCTAAAATGAACAAAGCAAATACCATCCATCTCTCTCAACATCACTAGTCCTTGCTGGCTGTTCCTCAAAGTTTTATACTTAAAACAAGTTTTTCAGACTTCAAGAACATTCAATTGAGTGCAAATCCCTTCTCCACCGATGCAGTGCTTATCTGAAGAGAAGGGGGGTGATAACAGCAGTATTTTCTTCTTTTAGAGACTGACCTGCTGATTGCTGGGGAGGTAAGGCACAGGAAGGTGCCTGGGGTGCTGCCCATATCACTCAACCCTGGATAAATGCATGTGTCAAAGGACTTAAGGGCTGTTACTCTGGGAATTGTCTTAGGTGAGAAAATGTGCTAAAAATGTACAGCAGAGCTCGGGACTGAGTGAGTTTCTCTTATCTTTTCTTAGACAATAAGTAGCCTACAGATCAACATAAATGCTGATACAGGCCAAGTAGACTGCTGGGAAATTTTTTAACCTCCCTTCCTTCCCCTAGTGACTTTTACATCATTAGATGAGTAACTCATATGCTTTATAATTATAGTAATCCAATTTCTACATGTACTGTAGGAAATTAATCTCCCTGGCCCAATATATAGCTGCTTATATTTCTTAATCTGGGACCTGAAAATTTCAGCCAGATTCTTCTCAAATTGACGAGACAACCAGAGCCCACTTGCTCTCTTAGATCTGCTTGCAAGAGGTATGCGAAGACTGTGCAATCCTGCTTGTAAAAGTCATGTTGATTTCCTACTTGATTTAACCTGTGCCTTAGTGTAATAAGTTCAAGAGACTGTTGATTATGCTGAGTCATTGGCTGTATTCCTCATTTTCATGTTTTAATGTGCCTTACTCAAAAAGTCATGTTACCCTATGTAACATGGCTGCATTGGTTATCTTTCAGAAAAATCCACAGAAATGCTGGTTGTGCCTGGCTATAGTCAGCAGTGCTTTTGTATGAGTGCATTCAGGTTCATGGAAAGGGGTTCAGGACAAAAAATTAAATAAATTACCCTCCCCTGCCTTTTCCTGGTTATCCTTAAGCAACAATCATAAATTTGGGATGTTATGAATTGGTTTTGACTGAACCATCTCCACTGGCTTACAAAATTGCCTCCAGAAGTTACTCAATTCATTCTAATCCTTGCAGTCCATGTAGGTCTCATATATACAAGCAGAAACAGTAAATGCAAAAAAGCCACAGAAAGGATTTTAATTATACATTACCAAAATTTGGCTGACTAAGGCTAGCAATTACTCTTTTTAATGGCAAAGCTAACTTCAAGTCTAGTGAAAGGTCTGGATTAAAATATGCACTTTCTAGTATCTGTGTAGCTGAACTGGAGAAATTAGTTTTGAGAGGGAAGGGAAGAGAATAGATGTGTGTGAAATTACTGCACCTAAAAGTGAAGGCCAAGAGCCATAAACAAGTGAACAATGACGGAGAGGAGAAGTCTCCCCAACAGAAGAATTACAGCACCCAGATTAGGTTTGTGCTTTGAACTGGCCTTTAGAGTAACTTGTCCTTATAAATTCACTGGAGAAAGCCTAAGCCTAAACTTAGCTTTTGCAGATACTCTGGTTTCGTTCTGGCTGGTGAAGGCATTTGACTATTAACACAGATTCTTTGGTTTTTTTTTTGAAATTCTATTCTATATGTTATTGTAGTGTGATATATTCGCTGTAGAAGACTTCCAATTTAGGTCTTCACTGTTGTGAAGAAACTTTCCTTTGTGCACCAAAAGAAGAATAAGGAAATTGAGGTTTATTTAATACTTACTGCAATTAATTACTTTTCTTCTTTCATAACAATATTCCTGGTACTGCAGTTTATACCATCCTATTAATTAGAGTCCTTTGCAATCCTCTAAGGATGTGCTAATAAATTAGCAGGCAACGTATCTTGTCACTGCTTGGTTATTTTTATGAGGGGGAGATACGAAGTACTTTGTGTTGCAGTAGGGTCTCTTTATGTAGGTATTTTGCAAAAAAGATATTACAGAAAGCAGCAGTTCTCACCTCTTTGCCTGCATTCCTGTGGGATAGTATCGGGAGCAGGAGATGCCATCCCAAGCGCAGTATGGATCTCGAGCAAGGCAGCAGTCCGCACAGGCCGTTCCATACATGTCACACTGGTGGAACTTCACTTGCGCTATGACCGACTCAGATCCAACGTAGAGCTGTTGCTGGAAAAAATACACCGTGTATGATTAAAAGCCTAGAACTTCCACTAAAACTTCTGCTACCAATGGAGTTACTAAAAAATGTTAACTGTGTCGTTGCTTGCCAGTTGTGAATCCAGCCTGTGCCCTGAGGGAGGCAGAGTTACTCTGCAGAAAAATATCTGATTACAGGCTAAACTCTCTGGCATGAGAACAGAGGAGCAGAAGGAAGGTGAAATGAACAAGTTTATTCTGGCATTTCCTCACTTTTGAAGTTTCAGCTTTGTGAGCTTTGTGTTTGAATAGGCAGGGGTTTACATTTCTTTTTCTCGCTCAAGACAGTTTCCAATGCCTCCCTCTTTACAATTCTCTGTCACCTAACCAATCTGGAAAAAACCTTGACATGAAAGACTTTAAAAAAAGCAGTTCACATTTGCAAATGTTATAAGCAACCTCAATTTTAAAATGGGAGTTATCAAGTAAACTTAACTCCTGATGTGGTTACTTACAATATGGTCACATATACACATGCATAGGAGTACTATGATTTGTGGAATCCCTCGGCGCACAAGAGATACAGATTTTTTTCTCCGTGGTACTGTGCAGTCGTTCCGTAAAAGTTAACCAGTCACAATCTACTTCTTCAATAACTATTTGTAGGGTTTGCGTTTTTTCAGCATTAGTGCTAAGACTGTTTGAATCTTCTAACTTCACATAAATGTCCTTTTCAAATCAAATGAAAGATGATCAATCTGATTCATGAGTTATTGGCATAATAAATTGTGAAGAAAATAGCTTGAATTTACAGGGTTTTGATAAAAAAATCCTGTTTCTGGTAAATGCAAATAGAGTGAACACAGAAATATGCAATGTGCACTGCAATTAGAACTGCTTATGCATGGCTCACTTCCGTGGTTTTACCAGTCAAGAAAAGGTTTCCTAATAAACACTTAAACTACGCTTACCCTAATGGCCAAACTTAGTCCATAATTCCCACTTTTGGACCAAGCTTTCTCTATCTAGTACTTTATTATTCTTCAAGCTGGAAAATATAGGCAGCTCATTTAGTCTGGCTTGCCTATCACAAAACACAAAATTTAATCCGGATAGTTCATTTTATTCTTCATTACACCTCCTATATCTGTTTAGGTCACAGAAATATTACTCTCAAAAATGCTAGGAGAAAAGACTAAGACAGGCTGGTAACAGCAACGCTTGAAGAGACAGGCTGGTAACAGCAATGCTTGAAGACTTTTTCGGCTGAGATAAATGAGATGATAGTAGTAGGAACTCTATCTGCCAAAGGGAATGAAGAAGAAACCTAGGATCCTTGTTCAAGGGGAATTCTTTCTTGTCTGCAAAGGCTGCAGAAGACATGAACAACACTTTCACTGAGACATACAAGATAGGATTTTTCTCTTTCATCTTCTAGCAGGGGTAAAGACAACTTTGTCTTGGTTCATCAGAGGAGGGCAAAAAGCAGCCGATATCTAGCCAACCAAACATCAAAGAATAACATTCCTTCTTAGCCTTTACAGATAACTAGCTCAGACCTGAAGCATGATATTTTATTTTACCACTGACTTAATGAAGACTGGTTAGTGTTATAATGATATTGAGATAAAGCTAGCAAGAAGATCTCCACAGGCTCACAAACTCCAAGATCAAAAGGGACCAGCCAAAATGCTCGAGCAGAGAAGCTAAGTAACTTTTTTCACTTAAACACATCTAAGTTATACTTCTGCTTGCAGATCTTGTTTTAAAGACAAAATGACTTGGTGCCAGCCTTGTCCCTATCATGTATTCCAGCATTTAATTGTCCTCAGTGTCAGAAAAGTGCATGCTATTTCAAGATTAAGTTTATCTACATTCAACAAGCTGAAATTTGTGGATGCCCCCTCCCTGGAAGTGTTCAAGGCCAGGTTAGATGGGGCTCTGAGCAACCTGGTTTAGTGTCCCTGCCCATGATAGGGGGAGGTGGAACTAAGTGATCTTTAAGGTCACTTCCAACCCAAACCATTCTATGATTTTATATGATTCCATAATTTAGTTATTAGATCTTGATATTGCTTTGCCATCAATCTTCAAGAATCCTTATACACGTACACTAGGAAGTCACTTTGTAGGGTAAAATTTTATATCTGGCTATCCTGTTTTCTCTCACTCTTTTCTCTGACCTCTTGAAAAAGTTAAGGTACTTTTACTTCACACAAGGAGGTTTATTCTTCAACCACGAGATTGCTTTGGCAGCATTTTTACAATTCTCTCCAGATTTTCCAGTTGCTTCTTGAATTAGTAGTGTTAGCAGCCTCTGGGAGCTGGGTGTAATGGAAGAAGACTATTTCATTTTGTCTCCCTTCTACTGTTCCTACACAACCCTTTTACCATCACGTTTCACGGAGAGGTAAAAGTAAGGCAAATATCTGAAAAGACACTGAAGTCTTTCTCCAAATAATCACTTACGTGCAGTGTTAGACAATCCAGAGCTGCTTTCACAGTCCATGGGAAAAAAAATATATTGATCCAGGAAATAGTTCAGTATACTTACATCTAAGATCCTCCTCTGAATCACCATCAGAGGAGTTTGTCTTTCTACACTACCTGCAAAAAGAATGCAAGTTGACTGGACACCGAGACTAGAATGATCTTTTGGGGCACATTCACATCTCCTATTTGTGCACTTTTTGTCGTTACTTGTATTTCACTGTTTATGTGAACATATATTGCATTGGATGTCTAAGATCTATTAAGATATATCTATCCAGGGATGTTTATAATGGCTCCGTCCTGAGATGGTACGGTGATATGGTATGGATCTCTGTGATACGGTACAGGTAAGAATTTACCTACAAGAGTAAGAAATTGGGTGTTTATGTTAGCAGAAACTAGCAGAAACTTGAAAGGGAGTCAGATCCAAACAGCCCTGCCTTTCATGTGCAACTGAACATGTGGGAGAGCCAGCAAGGCTTTGAGCACTGAATCACCATAGGGCTGAAGTCTGTCCGCTTTTATCAGCAAGGAACTTTTCTGTGAGTTGCCATATCCACCAAGGTAATCCCTACTGTGATTACTATGCCAGTAACTCATGAAGCAGATTGGTTTTTACTTGCTTTGATATGAATGATAGCATGAACTAAGGAGATTTAACATCAGAATTGAAAAACATAAATGCTTCATAAAGGAACAGACCATATAACCATACATTTATAGCAGGAAAACTTCCATGTATCAGACCAGATCTCATTATAGACAATGTACATCCAGCCATCTGTCTGTCTATCCATGTCTCTATCTATCTTTGTACAGTTTATAGACATTTGAGTCACAATCTTCACATTTCAAACTTGTCAAATGCTTACCCTTTTTGAAGAGATTTCCATAGAAATAATAGGAACTGGTACCTAGAAAACAGGAAATATTTCCTTGGTTAGAAAAAAGAATATCTTTTTGGTATGAAAATACATTAGGTGACATAGTGTTCATGTTTAGTTATTATATTCAACTTTGCTAGGTACTTCGACTTTCTTTAAGTTCTGAAGCTACAGAAAGTTGTGAGGAAAATATGACTTTCAGAAGTATTACTTTAAAAGAGTTTATTTAAAAACAACAAGCCAACACTCCATTCAGGATTATCAGAGCCACGGGAACACTACAATTTCCCTGTCAAACATGACATTAGCTCTTGCCACCATTAAATCTCTTTTGTCCTACTTGAGAGTGATAAGTGGAGTGTTATTTACAAAAAAACATTAATTGAAGATAAGATAAAAAGAGTAGGAATTTCTTCTTTTACCATTGTCCTCTCTGCCCTCTTCTCAGATTTCCTGGAGTAATGGCAAGACATTATCCCTAATAGGTCTATCGAAAACCAGCATTATCAAGAGTGGAAATTTCAGTGACTTTTCCCCCTAGGCAACAAGTCAATAGTTACACTGCCTAAATGCAGGTACCAAATTTAAATATCTAGGTTTGGATGTTAGCTTTTCCCTGTGGTTGCAAGTAGTTTAGTCTGCTACTTCGTGTGGCTAACGCAACATAAGGTGAATACTCACTAAGAGAATTTCATTACCCTAGCTTTGCCACATACCTTATACTGAGCTTTAGTCATGAGTTATTCTTAAACAGGAATGAGTTTTGTCACACTAGGACTCGGGCTGTCCCACTGTAAAGACAGATTAATGGATTTATTCTGTCTGAGGATCGGGCTTTTTTTGTACAGACATCTTTCAAGCTTCCAAGATTGCAGTAGGCACATTTTTGCGCATGTAGTTATACTCTAAAAGAGTATACTTAATTGGATTTGAGGGAAAATTAAATAAAATTAGATACATTTCTAGTTAAAAGTCACACTACTACCTCCAAGCATGTGAACTGAAAGACAGTAGTCCTGGCTTGCTTCAATACTTCAGTGACTGAGTTATAACTCCAACTCAGAAAAACTTCACTTGAAAATGAAGATATCCTGTCATAAAATAGCTGTTCATTAGAACATTTCTTGCATGCACTATTATATATTTGATTATCCTCAGATTTTTTAGACATTTCAATTCTGCAGAAAATACAAGACATATATATATGCTTCATAGACAGCACAGTTCACCTTGAATACTTGCAGCTCTTCAAGAATCACTTCTTCCATTGATTCCGTCTCTTGATTGTAAATTGTAATGACTTTCAGCACAATTCCATTATCTGGGAATAAATTTTAAAAGAAAAAAACAAAACAAAATTGCTGGTTATAATTGGTGGAAATGTTTATATGGCCCTCAAATACATTAAATTACTTCATCAAACTGATAATGGATAGAAATTTATAAATAACTACAGGTAGTCGCATATTGCTGTTATTTATGAGGATTCTTACTCTTAGAAAACGAACACGTGTGACAGTTTGTCCATGGCAAATAAGAGTCAGCTGAGACATCCCTGAGCTATATGATTAATCAACAAGTATTTTTCAAACTCTGGGTCATAACTCCTTGGTGAACTGCAAAAGAATCAAAGAAGTGACCATATTTCAGAAAAAGAAATAAAGGCAGGCAGGAGCTGAATCCATTAGGGTAAGGGAGTGTAAAGTAGCTTTAATTATAGGATCTGAGTGTTTACACTAGTTAGGAAACTATTAACTATCCTTAATTGCTGGCAGCATCTCCGTTCGTCCAGGCAAGGGTACAAAAACCTTCAGGGGTTCAGTGTCTGAAGTTAGGGCCCTCCTGCAGGGAAACACTGAGGTGCTGTGGAGCTGAAGGGGTAAATCAAAGGAAGATGAACCAAAAAAAAAGCTGCACATTCAAAAAGTCTAAGGCACATTGGAGTTCAGGTTTGTCAACTTCTCTGTCGCTACAACTTTTGCAGGAAATTAAAACACATAAATAGCAACTGGTCTTCCACCACTTCAGCCTTGTCGTGCTGACTGTTATTAGAATAGTCTCGCTTTCCCTAATCTGAAAGTCTGTCATCAACAATGGCAAATATCACTTCCTTTCTTCTGTTACTTTCAGCCACCTTTGATTTACAGGGGAAATATTAAGCAGACAAGCATTGGGAAACATGCTCAGCTGAAGATCAAAGGGGCAAACATAAAGAGGAACCATTAAACTGAGGTCATACACCATTTCTCAGAGAGACTATGTAATCAAAGGCATTCGTTTTGTGATGGAACAGTAAAAAGAAATTGCGTTCTGAGCTCTGATTTCGTAAGTCCCTCTTCGAATCCTACTGACAGACATGTGAAAGTTGACCCTGATGTTCAGACTTTGCCTTTGATGAATTCTAACCTGCACTGCTACCCTAAGGAAACTTCTGCTCAGCAGTAAGACCCTGTTTACGTAAGTTACACAGCAGGTGTTGGGCTCAGATGAAAAAAAATTAACCCTTTCTAACACTATATTGCCAAGAGAAGCAGTGAGCTTTTTGATGGGAGCTTTGCCAGAGTAGAGGTTGCAGGGTTCGTTTCAGAGTTTCTAAAGCCTAAATTGCTATGATGGAATTTCCTGTCACATAAGTTTAGAGATCTCAAGAAGACTAAGCAACTGTTGGGTGCCAGTTCACCACAGCTCTAAAGCACATGCTCAAGTCCCCTTGGATTCGACTTTGCTGAACAGTGGACTTGTGAACAAGTATTTGATAAAATATCTCAATCACAAATGCAAGTGGAAAATATGAAAAATGTAGATACTGTTATAAAATCTGCTGTACAGAAATAAGTGACACATGGCATAGTGTTTTGTAGCCCACACTAAGTCTAATACCAAGATCATACTCAGGCCGTGTAAAAGCTTGGAAAACAACACCGATGTAAATAAATCTTTGTTATTCTACAAACATGTTTCTTTTGAAGTTCTCAACACTGCAATGTGCTTATTAGAGGAACTTCATTAGTGAAAAATAATTCACTGTAACTGCTTTCCTGGACAAAGTTGTCAAAATTATTTGTGATACTAGTCATTTTTAAACTGATAAAATGTGAATGTATGAATCTTTCGATTTTTTTCAGACAGATTAGATGTGACTAAAGTCTTGTCTAGTTCCAGGCTTTCCTCTTATTTTCTTAAGTTTTCTTCTTTTTCATATACCACTAGAATGTGCTTTTTTCTCTGGTTGCCTAGAGTTAAAGCAGATCCATGACATATTTCACCTTAATCATATTTGTTTGGTAGCTGTTTAAAAATTGTCTTTAAAAAAGCTCTCGATATCTTATGAAAACAGCACAAAAGAAGAACAAGAAAATTTGGCAGAAAACTAACATTTTCTTTTTAAGAAATTTTTGTGATTCCTCCTTTCTTTCTTGAGCTGTGCTATAACCCAAATTTGGAAGCTGGCAGTCTCTTTTTAAAGGTATCAGCTAGACTCGTTGTCTCCAGAATTGGAGAAAATAAAGGGTGGAGTAAAGCTAATAACTTTAACTGATGTTTTTTTGAAAATCAGGTCACCTTTGTTTCTCTCAGGTTTCTAGGTCTCAGCTCAGAACTCTGCTCAGAGGTTCTGAAGTTTTAAAAATAAAGCTAGTTGTTCAGGAATTTAATTTAAGGTTCTTGTTTGGAAAGAAAAAGTAATAAAATGGAATCCTCTACTGAAGTTTCTCTTCCTAGTCTTTAAATGTTTTCCTACCATTATTCTTCTCAATGATGTTATTAGCACACTGAAGCACATGTCTAGAATGACTAACCTCCTCTGTAGGGTGAAGACTGGCACAGTCACATGAAGAATGATAGTTAAAAAGTAATGTTGTATCGATTTTTTGGTTTTGGACTGTACATAACAATTTCATTTATCCTGGAGGTTTAAAAAATGTACATTAAATTAATTGTCTTCTTTACTTTCTTTAATTTACCTGTGCCAATGAACAAGACATCATATTGCCCATCTTCAGCTTCCACTCTGTCCACTGCTATTTGTTTAAGATTGTACTTTCCGTCTGTTTTAACTAGCACTGGTCTCTTATGAACGGGCTTGATGGGCTGATACATCAGCGGGTGACTCCTTGCAAAATGGACAGCTTCATCAGGATAGTCTTTAGTGGTAGTGTACAGACCACCATTCACCTTGCTGGCACACTGCAAAAACATAAATCAGATGTTGGAGCTTAACCTGGCAGCCAGCAACTAGTGCCACACAGCCACTCACTCGCTCGTCCCCACTTTCCAATGGGATGGGGAGTAGAATGGGCAAAAAGTAAAACTTGTGGTCTGAGATAAAGACAGTTTAATAAGACAACAAAGGAAGGAATAATAATAATAATAATTATTATTATTATTATTATACTCATAATAGTATATTATTATTATACTCATAATAGTAATAGAATATGAAAAATAAACAATACAAATACAATTTTTCTCACCACCAGACAACTGATTGCACAGCCAGTCCCTGAGCAGTGATTTTGGAACTCACAGATTTCACGGAGCTTGCTGAACATACAGAACTTTACAAACTCACAGAAAAGTTCCTGCCCCCCAGCCAATCTGCATTTATATACCAAGCATGATGTTTATGGTATGGAATATTTCCACTGGCCAGCTTGAGCTAAATGCCTGGCTATGCTCCCTCCTTCATCAGCCGAACATGAGAAACTAGAAAAACTCCTTGATTTCTTAGGAACAACTGAAAACATCAGTGCATTATCAATATCATTCTCATAATAAATCCAAAATACAGCAGCTACTGTGAAGGAAATTAACTCTATCTATCTCATCTGAAGTCAGCACAATAGATTATCCTGAAGGTTTGCCAAATAAATTGTCAGAGACCAGTCTTATTTTCAGGGGTAATGACAAGTCTACAGAAAACCTGGCATAAAAATGTACACAGAAGACCACAGCAGGAACTGGGACATTAAGCATGCATGGTTTATTAACCATGAGACGCCAAGAAAGGGAATGCTGAACAGAGCCTTGGCATTGTCATGTTTAGAAAGAGGGAGCTCCTTCCTCTCTGGCATACTAAGAGAAGAATAAAGAGCGACACTTTTAAATTTTAACAAAGAACATAGTGCTTGTTTCCTCCGAAATTCATATTGAAGATGTAGTCAAAATGGTCATTGACAGAGGTAGGAGAAAGTGTGTTCCTATCCCAGTAGAGATACAGCCATGGAAAGTCAGCAGAATACTAACGCTTGAAATCAATCTCTTGACTAATTACTTTTGACTGCAAACTGTATTACCATAAGAAGCTAAGCACACTCAAAAATAATGCCAGCAGCAGCAGTAATTCTTGATCTCAGGCATTCTAACAGTATTACATTTGACTCTAATTCCTAACTCATGATGACAGTATTATATACACAGTTTAGCTTGAAATACTAATGTTTGCCTTGATCAATCTACTGTTTTGCAAAGCAAATGCACTTTACGTCAACAATTGACTACAAGAAGCTTACTCCTTTGGTCAAATGTGCAATTAGGGATAATTTAATGCATTAAAGAGAGAAGTCAATTTTAGGACACTTTGCAAAGGATATAGTATTCCGTAAATGAACATAGATTCTACATTTCCAATTTGCTTCATGAAGTCTAATTGAAATCATTTATGATCAAGCTGGAAATATCTCAGTAACCATTTACTTTCCCCAAATATTCATAACACAATGTGGTTTTAAGAAGCATTTCAAGAAAAACCACAGTAGCAGTCTTTCCCTACTTAAAGTGGATTTTTCAATCAATAAAATGAAATTAAATACTGTTTATGTTTACTGGAAAGAGTAATTTTAAACTTGTGGTCAACTATAATTGACAACAACAGACTCCCGCACTTGTCAAGTGGGGCAAAGTTTGTTTTGACTTTTTGAGCTTAGCTACAGGAAAGTATTTTCTCAGTGTTCACTTTAAAGTAATTGTCTCATCAAGCTAGTGATGGAATTTCACCAGCTGTTTGCAATAAAGGGACAGAGCTGAAGCATGAAGACAGGCTAAGCCTCTGCTTCCAGGCACTACACAACATATCAAGTGAATAGACATTGCTAGATTCTCTTTGCAAGGTTCCAGCCCTGGAGAGATTTAACAAAAATAGTCCTTCACAGGCTTTTCATTGTTAATTAAATAAAATCAAGTACTCTAGAAAGAAAACAGTAGATGCAGCCATCTCTGAAGTGTATCAGTCAACACCATTTTTGAGGTAACTGATGTCATTTCCAGAAGCATCACAGTCTGAATGCACGAAATGAATCAGCAAAACAGGAACAGAGACTATGGCAGAAGCAGTGCTTCAGGCAGACTTCAGAGAGCAGAGAACTGCAGAGTCTGTCAGAACCTGTGGAACTCTTAACTGCTGTTTTCTCTTTATTTAGCTTTTAACGCTGCTCTCATTCCTTGTAGACTCCATATTTACCCTTTCAATAGCTAAGATCAAAGACTGTGTACTCTCAGAGAAGCCTAATAGTGGGTCATTTTTGGTCTCTTGTCACTGTTGCTCCTGTAATGGGACAAGTAGTGGGATTCAGCTTACCAATATGCTGACCTTTACTTTGGAGTGTGAGACCTAAAGATGTGGGCTACAGCCCGAAACATGCTTTCTCTTCATGCTACTGGAAAAGTGTGGAAAAGACCTCTAAACTGTGTCCTAAATGAGCAGCCTAAAATGAATCAATTAATCCTCTGTTAGCTGGCAGAGCCAGTTACTTCAGCCTCTGATGTGCTCTGCAACATATAGAGACAAATATGACTAAATCGATGAATGCCCAATAAAGACCTGGTTCCTCGACTAACTTTTTCCACAACATCGGGAAAATTACTTGCTCTCTTCTTTTATGTCTGTTTCAGCTCCTGTGCCTTGCCTGTTGGGGAGGCTACAATCCAGTCTGACCCAAATGTGGCCATGCACAGCCAAGGGAGAGAAGTATCGAAACCGGGTGGAACTTAGGGCAACCTTCCTGTAAATCATTGCCAACTCTGCTGAAGTTCTGGCTCACTGTTCTCCTTGCCAAAAAAACACCATTTAATCTTCAGTGCTAGGAGATATCAACATAATGACTGTAGTCATTAATAGTGAATTCCTTGCCTGTGTTTAATGTTAGTTCAAATAACATGTGTGAGGTGTTCTACTGCCTGGATAAAAAAAAAAGAATACCACTTAATGAACTTGGACCATATCATTTTTGTAAAATATACAGCCATTCTGCAATCGACGCATGGTACTGTCTTATTACTCAGTAAAGCTATAAAACCTGTAAATTTTCTATACAAAATAACAAATAGGATATTAATAATTCCTTTGAATTCAACCGTTTTGCTCAAAATTTTATAATTTCTGTATCTATTTTCCTATCCTGACTCAATACCAATGACTGACTTCAATCCACGTCAAACAAATAAAAAGACGTTTGGTATTACTGTCAGCACTGATACAGTGCTGACTTATTGGCCAAGGTGGTCAAATCGTATTCACAATTTTTAAATCCCGGATAATCTCTTTTCTGGAGCATCTATTTCTGCATTTTGACATGTCTCTAACCCCAAGAGAAACAGAGGAAAACATTAATTTGAAATGAGAGAGGACATGCATTTGAAATCATACTACAGGGAGAAAGGCTGTACCTGCATGGACTAGATAAGCTAACAGGCCTTTTTACCTCTCATTCCTGCGATTCAGTGATAAATGAATTGTATGCAATGTTTATTTCTGCAAATGAATGTTTTTAGTATAAAAGAGAATATTAATTCAGCTAGCAAAGGAAAAATAACACTGATGGTAATGCTCCAGAAACAGTTTATTCCACTGTTATGCTCAAGAATGCGAGCCCCCAGCCTGTGAGAAGATCAAGAGGTGAAGAGCGGGAGCTGGGGGTAGGTTTAGCATCTCACTGAGTCAAAAATCTGCACAATGCTGACATGATAAGGGGTAGACCTTCGGCGAGTGTAAACAAAAGCAACTTTCCAACAGCTGACAGTTGCCATGGGTGTGTAAGTGGCTGTATTCCCAAAAGGGACAGGGAGCGGAAGGAATGATGGATGTGATGCTTCTCTAGGTTAGCCTGCGTTGCCTGCTGTGGGGCTCCTCCTGGCTTACAGCGGGGAGGGGAAGGTGAGGGAGACCCTGGCTGTGCCCCATTTGTGAGATGCTGATGGGCCCCAGTAATGTGAAGGGCACCCTCAAGCCTCACTGACAGGCAGTGAAGATGGGGCTGCCCTCCTCATCCCCCAAGCTGGGACGTGAGAGTCCCAGGCTAAGATGCTTACAGGGTCAGGAACTTCAGAAACACCAAAAAAAGGGAGTGAAACAGGAAAAGAGTTTGAGATGAAGACAGTTTGTGATGCTTTTGATTAATTGACATAAAAATTAGTAATTTCTTATTGAAATTAATTATGTCTCTCCAGGTAATGAGTTCGTGTCTTTCTCCAGAATTTCTATTTACCAAACGAAAAACTTGTCAGGCAGGAACAACTCTACATAACAGCACTGATATAGTTGCAGAGTATGCTAGAATAGTTGCCAGATTAAGTGCATTTTCCAAATATGTCTTGTTTCTTTCCTTCACTTAATGTCCATTGGAAGAAAAAAGAAGTTTGTGAAGAAAGTTGTGAAAATTAGTGGAAAGCGTGAATGATTTTGCTGAGTTTGGTTCTTTGCAACATTATTTTAAGATTTCTATATTCTTTGTAAAGGTTAGAGAACCAGGATGTTAGTAAGATCAGAAACCTGATTTGAGGTTAATAAAATCTCTGTCTGTGACGTCTGAAAGCAAAGCAATGAATCATGAGGACGCTAGACCATTGCTTCTAGAAAGAGTAAGTCATGAGAGAAGGAACTCAAGTGATGAAGGATTTAATCCTTATCTAAGAATGTGTTTATTCTGATTAGCTACTTTTATTAAAATCTATGTCTGGTTTCTAACCTGTGCACTGATCTAAGTTACAGAAATACTGAAATTTGTTCTTCTGGAAAGAGAGTTGAAAAAAAGCAACCAGAACCATCTGATCTTGAAATAGTGGATCTTCCTTTAACGCTTGTTAAATGCCCTGGCTTCAGCAGACGAAGAAAAGTGGATTGCCTTGTGTAAGCTTGCATTTTTCCTGTAATAAGCTTATTTACATTTGAAAATATTGCATACTTCTTAAATATATATATTTTTCTAAATATAGATACATATTTTAGTTCATCCTAGCTTTTATTTTCTCAAACCAAGTCCATAAGGACAGTTTGTTCATCAGAAAGTTCCATTAGAAAAAAAACTCATGTCTTACTCAACACACTTAAATTGATATTATTTTTCATTTATTTCTTTGCAATTACATTAAAGTTATCAAGGTTCAGACGCAAAACATATGTTAGCAGCCAAACTTACAAGAATAGTTATTCTAAACTCTATAGAAAGCGAGATTCCTCCTCAGGTAACACACTTGTTGCTTCTGAATGCAGCATCTGACCTGCCCTCTAGAAGTGTCTCTTTCTCCTCCTGTTGCCTGGGGTCCTATCTTTGGGACTTTAGGACCTTAACACAAGGTTGCTAAACTCAAGTCCCAACAGGATTTTGGAAAACCTTGTATACTTAGTTCCACTATTTTCCTTTGGGAAATGTATGATTTTAGTACGTGATTAAACTTATTGCTGAGCCATTCTACACTTTTCCAGAAACACTAGAGTGTGTATACATTCAGATAAATATATCTGGGACTGTGAAGTCAGGAAGATGTGTACATTAGCAGCAGGCTGACTTTTCTCCTGATTTCATTTACATAGCAAAGCAATGGAAAATAGATTGTACTTACTGAACCAGGTCTAGGATAAGGTACTTTTCCTTCATATAGAGCCCAGTGGTATTCAGGTCCTTCTTTATGAGCATATGGTCCATTGAAAGCTGCTCGGACACTTGCCATGTGGTAAACACATACAGCATACCCTCTAAATATATTGCTATGAAGTAAAATTCAAAGTAATTTTAAATTAATATGTTAGATTCTGTACATATGATACTGATATTATAGTATGATTTTTAATCAGTCACATTTCAACAGTATTCAGGAAGAAAAAACTACTTATGGTTTCCTGTACGTTTTTTCTTATAACTGCTGTGTCCAATGTTCTTTACAGACTCTTTCATGTATCTATATTTATAACATTTATCTGAGGAAGCTCTGTGTTGTTGTCCCAAAATATGAAGATGGTGAACACAGGCTCTAAATTATTTGTTTATAAACACAGAGGAAGTGTAGTGAACTGAACTCAGGTCTCAGACATCTTTGATTAATGACTTAAACAGTTAACCATTTTTCTTCTCTAAGATTTTACCTGTTGTTACTTTGGAAAGATGGGAATCATCCAATTCTGACTGAAAAGAACAGGAGTCTCTTTATATTGAATGAGAATGTTGGTTAGTATTATTAGTTAGAACATCAAGATCACTTTGTGTAGATCCACCAACACTGAAGTATCTTTTTTACTTTTAAATTTTATTCACTTAATTCCGGAGAAGCAAATCATTATTTTTTAAAGCAGCATCAGTTGTCTCTACAAAGAAATTATCTTTGAATATTCCAGAACGTGATCCAGATAATATTATCTAGGTGCCCACTTTTCTCTACAGACATGGGGAGCCAGCATCCCTAGAGGACCAGATCTGCCTTGAATTATTAAATTAAAAAAAAACAAAAAACAAAAAACAAAAACCAGAAGGGTGAAATAATGGACAAAGCACAGTTGCTCTTCTGTACTAGTTACGTGCTAAAATAATAGTCGGATCTCCAAGAAACAGGTACTGTGTCCTTGCATTTGAACTAGTCTGCAGTGGAAAAGGAGGCCACCAGCAACATCACGGATGGTGTTTCAGGTTTCACTAAGAAGTTAGTAGGATTTTATGTTGCTATCTGCTTAAACCTGAATTACAGCCGAGCTCTTAAAGGAAGACAGGTGGCTCTGATAGGCTGCTCTTATAAGGATTCAGGAGTGCATATACTTTGACAGTAGGAAATTTTCAAGCAGAGAAACATTTAATTAATTTATGATCCAGATAGACTGGATAGAATGAGATTTCAAGTCCCTGAGTGTCACAGAGCGGTTTTTACATTAACAAAGAAGCCCACTATGAATAGAACAGGGATTAAACTGTTTACTGTGTATTTGCTAAGGGATACTTATCATGCAGTTTCTATCTCTTCAATAGACTGTTCAAATGTTCCTCTATTGCTGCTATTATTTCTTCTGGTTGTTTACCTTGTAGTGTTGAAGAGGCCAAATATCACCGGATTTTTGTTATCACGAGTTTGCAGCAGAAACACATCCTCTGTAAAATTTAAATGCAGTGTTATTGGTAGCAAACTACTTTTTCTCAGCCCCAAAAGAGAAACTTCACTGCTTGTTAAAAGTGTAATCCTATGTTACTCATGTATGTTACTTAATTTTATGCAGTTTTTAAAAGCAATTTTTGAACACCATGCAACATGTAAAGGTGTAATTGATGATAGTCTATTCCATATATATAGAACTTCATATACACTGGAAACAAAACACTAACAGCTTTGCTGTCAGTGAATACAAGTACAATATTTGACAGTAAGATGTGTTATCATGAAAGTATATGTTTTCTATGATGGTTTTAAGTTTGTTGCAGATTAGGTTGTTTACCTAATTCATCAAAATGCGTATCAATTCCGTTTCTCCCAGGCACAGAGCAAACTAGCCTGGTTTTGAGGAAAGTGCTCCATTTATTCACGAGCATTCGCTGGCCTCCCATATCATTCTGTGTAGAAAGAAACAAATGCTGATGGTAATTTGAATGAGTAAGTCTAGAAGCGCAAACATCTCTGATGAATTAGCCGCTCATTCTGACTTTTAATGTCAGAAGCATGCATTTTCAAACCACATGTCTATTACTAGTATTATTTCTCTGGAGTCAGTTTTCAAGGAGGATTGCACTGATCAAGCCCAGGTCTCATTAAGATCTGTGGGTTTATAAGAATTTTTTAATTCTGTACCGCATCCATGGACAGTTTTAAATATACAGCCGTTGTAAATCTTTTTTATTTCTCATTTTTGTTAAATGGATGTACTGAGCACATTGGAGAAGTTTAGCTCTGCTTTAGGAGCTCAGTGCAGGGTTAGATCAACACATTTGGAAACTGAGAGCAGCTACAGCTGGGGAAAGCCTAAGACAAGTGTCTACATGGTGTTCTAACAATTTCTCAACAACTTTAAATAGTTAACATTATACTACCGCTGCCTCATCTTTTTCTTGCTGTTGTGATTGGGGCAGTCAAGAAAAGGGGGACCTCAGTAGTACTTAGTAATCAGATTCAGCAGCCTTTGGGTAGCATCCTCAAAGCTATGGCCTTGTATTCAGGTAGACTCTGTAAATGAGTGTTAAAATCTCTGTATTAAGCTTGCAAAACTCCCACAACTTCACTCTAAACTACTGAAATTAATTGATTTCCTCAGCTTCACATTGAGATCTTACAAAACCAGACATCTATTCTCCTCAGAAATGTACAAATATACAGAATTGGTGCCTCTGTGTTGCAAAACTTGTTACAGCTCAGAGGAAAGCATAAAAGCTGGGAATAAAGCCAGTTCTTGAACCACCAGCTAGCTATTTTTTGTATTCATTAAATCTAATTTGAATTATAGCATATGGTTGTTAAGTTAATGTCCAAATAACTCCACATTTGGAGTTGTGGACAAGTGGAAGAGAAAGGCCTATGGGATTTTGGTTTAGCTCATATCTAGAAATAAGATGTTTAGGTGGATATATTTCAGACTAGAGGGATCTATTAATCTATTCAGATCTCTTCCAGAGCATAGGTCAAAGAATTCTACTTCAGATCTTGATGCAGGCTCAAACTCAGAAAGCAACTGGCTTTGTGAACATTAGTGTCTTAAGGCTGCAATTTGGTACTTTACATACTTCAGATGTTTCAGGTTATACAAGCGTACTCCTTAAGAAATTTTAATAGGTAGTATACTGGTGAGCGTGTGTGACATATAGTATACATTGAAGTGACAGAAGGTTTTTAACTTGTATCTTGCTTTTTGTCAGACAGTTTTAGGAATGTATCCCCAACAGTTAGGAGGGAAGAATGCAATTTTTTGCAGAAACAAAATCAGATGCTAAGACATAAATTTCTCATTCCTTCCTTTAGCAAAGCAGATTTAGTCCCACTGGGAATGGGAGAGCTCTTCTCAACAGCCTTACTGTAGGTCAATTAATAGACAAGGAATGCACCCAAAGTTCATCAGTTGTTCAGAGAGGACCGATTATGAGCAGGGGAATCTGGGAGATCATATGTTAACAGTACTCCTTTCCTTCAACTGCCTGAGATGTCCTTCCTGTGTGGGTGGCCAGGGAGCCAAAAAGAGGTGGGATCAACAAACTAGGAATGTGGCCTGAGTGGGAAATGGATAATCATACAGGACAGTGGAGGGAACCAAGATCTTTCCTCATGACTTTTCTGCTTCTTCTGGTAAACTTCATGCCCAGCTGCAATAAGAATTTGCTGGGTATTTCAGTCCTTTGTTCTAGTTTCCTATATATACAATTTTCCTTAGTTGATGCTGAGAAGAAGAGGAAAGAGAAATGCACTCTTTATAAAGCACTCTACAAATGGTTGACATTGTACCCCTCCTATCATCCGTGCATCAGAAAGAGGTTTTCACAATTTACAGAATCACAGAATAGATGAACTGGGCAGGGACCTTTGGAGATCGTCTAATCCAACTGCCCTGCTCAAAATAAGGCTTTGAGCAACTTAGTCAAGCCCGTGTCCAGTCAGGTTTTGAATACCTCCAAAGGTAGAGACTCTGGGCAACCTATGGCTGTGTTCAACCACCATGGCAGTAAAAAATGTTTTCTTATATTCAGATGGCATTTGATGTATTTCAGTATGTGCCCATTGCCTCTTGTTCTGTCCAGCTGGCTGCAAAAGCCAAGTGTCTCGTAGGGTAGGCATCGACCCTGCACAAATGCAGGTGAGTTAAGTCTGCTCCTTGCTAACAGAATAGGGAAGTGAGAGGAAGAGGATGTGAAGGAAGGGAGAACTGGTAGCTGAGCTGATCCTTTCACCGTGAATGTGAGGGACATCAATTTATGTCATCTGTGACAGCTGCAGGAGGCCCTGGATCTACAGCCAGTACTAAGGGCACCTTGATCTGAATTGAGAATATGGATGATAAGAAAGTTCTGTGGGCAACCGCTGTTACCGTTACCACATATCAGCACAAAGAGAGATGGTGTTGAATAACAAGATTTCTGAACTTTGCACTCCTCTCTCACCAAAATTCAGCTTCAAGCCCAGATTTCAGATCACTTTTGAGTTTTCTAATGCTTGGGGCTGTTTAAATGTAGGATTTTCATTCAAACCTTTAACTTACTCTCATATACGTTAACAGATGCCACATTTGCTTGAGGGAGAAGGACCAAAGAAAGGAGCATGCTTTTTCCTCATTTATCTGAGGAACTGGAAAGAGGATCTTACCGCACATACGCGTCCCACTCTGGTGTATATGGCATGAGTGCTTGTCTCAGCCTCTAATGCCTTTTCAGTAAAGAAGAAGTATACTTTGTTATCATCGTGGTCTTCATTGTCAGGAATCATGTATGAGCCAACAAATTTTGGTTCTTTAAAAAAAAGCATAAACTAGTTGAATTCAAGTTTATTAACACCTTCTCTTATTTTTTTCAATACTTTCAATCAGCTGGTAGAAAAGAAACAAATAAAATTAAAGACTCCAGGATCTGTTAGTCAGAGAGCTACCTAAGGGCAATGGGGTGATAGATATAGGAAAAAAAATATTTCTTTTGTATGTGGGTATCTATAGAACATGTGGAATGCATTAATACAAAAATATTTTCATAACTCCAATTTGCAAATCAATATTCCTTTGTATGTGTGCAAGAAAAAGACCTTTTTCCAGTCCCATTCTCTGGGCTTTATATATTTTAATTTGGATTAGGCTAAAACCTGGAACTAATATTCACATAACTGTCTCTGATCCCATACAAACCAGGTGTAGGAACATCAACTTTGGACAAATAGCCTGTTAGATGACAAAAAAGCTTTGGTAGTTCACTTAATAGATGTTGTATGAACATATATCTTCATAGACAGAAGATGCATTGTGTATCTATGTCACGAAATAAAAACCTTCTAAATTTCTCCTGTTTTGACGTTTTCCTGCGAAGCTGAAACCTAAGTTAAAACTTCAGTCCGTGCCTGTATAACTTTTAACCCCACATCAAACTAAGCTGTGAATTATTTCTTCTCACTGAATTCTAACAAAGTTTTCGCAATTTCGTTGAAAGAGAATGACATTCACGCAATTAGTATGATTTTTTAAGAAGCAGTGGGTAATGTAAATATCTTCTTCCTGTTCTATATGTAAGGAGTCATTGCATTTTAAGACATTGATACAGCACTTGCTAATTTTCTGATTTTTTTTTAACATGTATTTAAAAATATTCCTTTTCTGCAAATTTAAATTTCAAGTACAGATAAAATGAAAATCCAAGTTTGAGGCCAGAATTCAGAGAAGTCTGTATTTAAAATTATGAAATCTTACAGACAGAAGAAAACTTGACTTGCCTACTGCGAACACCCACCTGATTGTTGTTACTCATATGTAGCCAGTCTAAACAATCAGTTCAGCAATGCTCTAAGTACTGGACTTAAAGCATATCTAAGCATGTTCTAAACATATATTATTAAAAAAAAAATTAATTTAATGCAAGTCGGCGGTCAGAGCCATGTGGAAAGAAATATGTAGCAGAACTATTTTCTCTCTTCTGACTCAGGAGAAAGTTGCTTTGAACTTTGAGAGAAAAAACTTCTATGTGTTTTCGCTGAAAAGAGGATGCTAACCATACGAATCACCATAACAGGCAATTCTTGACTCTTTTCTGCCAAACTTTAGCGGTAATTGTGTCAAAGTTGTGATGAACTATTTCAACACATTTGAAGCACAACGAATCAAGATTCTTTATTTTGCAGAAACTTTAGCACTTTGGAATTGAATTACATTTCATTATGAAGAATAAGAAACAATTTCTAAATTTCCCTGAATGTGATTTTTTCTTAGTATTTTTGTTGAGGAATATTTTAGTTTTCTTCTTTAAAATTACCTGCTTTAGCTTTTTGTTTCTTTTAACTGTGTGATCATCATATGTTTGTTATTTCACATTATTGGATGACACCTCTTTACTGCACAACTTGTCAAAGATTGAGTTGTTTTATTGCAACATAAAGACAAAATAATTTCACCTAGAAAAAAGAGTACTGTGTTCTAATTAGAAGTGCTTATTAATTAAATAAAAAATTTTAAAATATTACTTTAATTATATCCAGCATATCAAGGAATCATATAGAATATTCAGAATAAAAATTAAAAGCAATTTTAAAGGTGAAAAATGAAGGTTTTAAAAGTTCCTCTTGTTAAATCCAATATGCAACAAAGCAAAGATTTCAGTATATTCATGCTGGTAGGGGGCTGATGAAAAATTTCATGGAAAAAACACAGTTTAAACAAGTTCATCTGCAAATCGATATACATATGTATGAACAATTCTTTTTAATTTCTGCTTAAACAGAAATTGCCTAGTCATCTGAAACACCCTTGGTTCTTTCTTCTCCTCCTTCCCATACCTTTCAACAGGCGCTCACTATCAGGTTCAGTTCGGAGATGGGCCATGCGATTCATGGTGCGAAATAGAGCAGCATCTCTCCCCCAGTAGTCACTGTAGAGACCAGTAAAAAGTTCACCACCTGCAGATCATACATTAAAAACCAGAAATAATTAAAAAAAAATTGATAATGCTCTACTTGTTAATTTCATTGCATATGATAGGAACTGCATTATAAACATGGCTCATCGCTCAGATTCAGGTGAGAAGGTGAGTCAGTAATTTACATATGGTCTAGAGAGCGTATGAACATTGTTCCTACCAGCACTGCAACATTTACAGTTGAAACAGCATGAGGACAAGAATTTTAAACTACTTTCGTGGGCTTGGCCTCATTTTCAGTACTGACTTAATCACTTCAGGGTAGATTCACACACAAAACATGAAAGTATTAAAATAACATCTAACCACATCTGCCACAAAAACGTCTGGCACATCAGGCACTCAAATCCAAATATCTCACTGTTATTCACTTAGTGCCTGGCGCTAGAGGCACCTACCCTTTGTTGGCACCTAAATCTTCACCAGTACAATGACTCTGACCAGTGTTTTTCTTCTGAGCACTTCCAGACGTGCCCCAGTCTTGTTAATGAGAGGCAGCAAATTGCTTGGTCCCAGAACTAGAATAGACATGTTGGGTTTATGAGGAGCCAGAAATAGCAGGAGCCAGAAAATGGGATGAAAATGTAGCAGCAGATTTCAGGGGATGCAGTGCAAAGGAAAAGATTAGTGATAGCTGCACCAAGCCACTGGTTTGGGCTACACTGCATGGATACAGCTCAAGGCTAAACCATACCTAAATCCATAGATTAGACCTCAAACAGGGGAATTTTTCCTGAGAGTAGTTATCAGATTTGGCTTTGTGCAAAACATGACTGAAAAAAAGAGTCATTAGAGAAGCATATACTGAAAATACTGGAGGGCTGGATGCAGTGATCTCCCCAGCTGGAGAGATAAGAAGCTATACTTGCCACCTTAGAAGTGATTTCTATAAACAAGCACATTTTAATAGGCTGAAGGGGTTTTCAAGTCAGTCTGGTGGAGATGTTCAACTTTACCTGAAATCACTACAGTTTGGGTATAAATTGCTGGCTGAGTGGCTTAGGTATTCATTGGACAGAGCAGAGCCTATTTTTCTCTGATCCAGCAATAACTTGTTTTCATACCCTTAAAATATTCCCCAAAGTGAGGTCTTATCCATCCTGCACAACCGGTGATATTTCCTGAAAAATTCATGGGAACAGAAATTGGGTCCCATTTTCAAAGTGTTTAGGTGGCATTCACAAACAAATCAAGCATAGGAAAACAGAAATAATAACATTTCCAATAACTCTTGAAAATCTACATGTAGTTGGGTACAACTGGATCATACATATGTTCAAAAATCCAGCCTATCTCTATATGACCCATCTAAAAGTGTGATATTGGATGTATTTTACTTTAGTGAAATGCCAGCAATAATTCTACTTTTTAGTTATGCATGGAGGCAATTCCCCATAACTGATCAAGTATTAAGAATAATACATTTCATATCCTTGTGGACGGAGATGGGAAATTTTTTAGGCCCAATTTAAGAAGCAGACAGTTATCGTCACTAGGTGGCATCCTTATGTCAGAAAACAACACAGCAGGAATTAAACTGCACGAGAAGACGGAAATATATTATTTCCAGTTCATGGCTAATCTGAGTGGAGGTTTCAGTGACACAGCTTCCTACCCCCTAATCAAAACAAACGACTGATCCATTCAAATAACATTTGCTGGCATTTATAAAGGATTATAGCAAAAGTAAGAGTTTTGCTCGTTGGTCACCCTCAGAGCACAATTTTTTTTTTTTTTTTGAGAGATATGTATGAATTGAATGATATCGTAAGCCTGAATAATGATTCTTATAAGTTTATAGTTTGTCAGCTGGGGCTGGTTCAGAATCCGCTGCTGAGTCTGAGCTGAGCATAGTTTTGCCTTAGGCTTCACCATATAAAAAATGTATATTGTCTTGTAAAATACATGGTCATGATTTAGTGTAAAATATTGGCAAGTGAAACGAAAAGTAAGTATTAATTATAGCATCAGTAGCAGTGAAAGTTACTCAAAACTAACAGAGAGTGTTATATTTCAAACAACAGAGTGGCTTAAACAACAGAATTTGCAGGTGTCTGAACAATGTTCCAAACAATCTTCACAGCCCTAATTAATGACTTACATTAGTCATAAATCCCCCTATAAGAATTCCACTGGAAAAGTATCTCAGAGTGGCTGCTTGGATTTTTTAATTATGTTGATTGGTAATACAAAACATGGAGCTTTTTATCCTTTTAACACTAGTGAATCTTGGAAAATGCATCGGTGCAGAGTAAATGATTGGTCACATATTACTGGTGATCAGGACTGACATTCGTAAGTCCAGATGTTCAGAAGTTGGATATGAAGCCTATTCATTCTGTTTGACATAGGTATAAAATGTCAGTATATGTAACTAAGCTGCTGGTAAGGCATTCTACCATTTACCGAGGTAGGTGTCAGTGATTTTAGCCATGAGATCTTGAGGGGAGAAAATTGAAGTTCCTGACTTGGATAGATATTGTTAAACAAAATATATTGTACAGATATAGAAACTGAATCTGATTTTTACCCTGAAATGTTACTAAACTAAACATATTCCAAGTGTCAAGTGTGAGCAGACAGGTCACCTTGCCTAAGGAAAGCGATGAGACAGTACTGATGAGTGTGACCAGGAAAGATCTCAGCACAAGAACATGCACTGTAACTCTGAGATCTTTTGCACTTTTGACATTGATGATCTCTTTTCCTCTTCAACAGTCTTTTGCACATCTTTTAAATCCATGTTAAAA